>NC_137959.1:11234900-11849900 GCF_963924665.1 Micromys minutus
ATTCTCTACATTTTTACCAATTGTAGTTTCTGTAATGGTCTCCATTTTGTTCCAAATAAAAATTTCTTTGATGAGTGATGTCTTAGTGTTTCTATTGCTATGATCAAACACCACTACCAAAAGCAACTTAGAGAAGAAAGGGTTTGTTTCAGCTTATAGGTTCATGCTACAGTCTATCACTGAGAGAAGTCAGGGCAAAGACTCAAGCAAGTCAAGAAACAGGAGCCTGCGCTGATCCAGAGGTCCTGGAGGAGTGCTGCTTACTGGTTTGTTTCTCTTAGCTTGCTCCATTTTTCTTCCAGAATCTAGAACCATCTTCCCAGGAGTGACACTGTCCATGGTGAGCTGTGCCTTCTCCCAGCAATAATCAATCAAGAAAATCCCCTACAGACTTACTCATGGGCCAATTTTATGGAGGCACTTTCTCAGTTAATATTTCTTTTCCCCAAATGATCCTAGTTTGTGTCAAGTTGACATAAAAACTGGCCAGTACAAGCAGTGGGGGCTACACTTACCTGTGGGTATAAAGATAAATACTTTGAATGCAGTTATATAAATCTTGCTGCTTTGATAAATTGGTAGTAGATTCTCCTCTAAGATCCATAATCTCACTATTTCTGGGGTAGTTAGATAGGTTTCTTTTACCAGGACTGATTCTCTTCCATTTGAGCAGGCCTTAACTCCAATTAGACATCTATTGGTTAGTGGCAAGATATGATGACTTCCACTACTGCACTCTTGGCGTAATCATACTGGTTGTCACAAGTGTCACAGCTGGTTAGGACTATTGATAACTTGCATAAAACTTACAGAGGAGGCTTTCAAGTCAGATCCAGTGCAAATGCTCCAGGTCTTATGTCTGAATCGCACAGTGTCCTCAGCAATAGATAGGTTTTGGTGAAGGCTATTTTTGTGGTTCATTGATGGCCTCTTTTATCTGTGCTCACATATCCTTTCTTCAGCAAGGGCCCATGATGGAAGAGCACTTATATCTTCCCCTACAAATAAGAGAAACTAATTCCACCATGAGGGGCACCATCCTCATGGCCCTATCTGTACCTAAGACCATCACACTAGGCATTAGTGCTTTGTGGCATAAATATGGGTGGAGTAACACAAACAACTCATAATATTCCCCTTCCTGTGAATTTCTAAGACCTTTTATTTCTAAACTTTAGCTCTGTGTGAAGAATGCTATCTATGAACAATAAAATCTCCGAAGATTCTTCTGGCCAAACAAGTGGGCTTTAACTCTCATTGGCTTGCAGGGAAGACGAGTATTGAGATCAAAATAACCATGAGATTGAAGGAGAGTTCAAAAGAACCAGAAATGGACAAAAGACAGAGTGAGCATGCACAGGGATGGCATGGTGTGTTCCTGGAGACATTAGCTGGTGTATGGAGGAAGGAGATAAGCTTGGCGGTGAACACCACGCCGCCCCCGTTCCCCCTCTGCGGTAAACATTGCAAAGGGATGCTTCAGCTTCCCAGATCTCAGGTCTCTAAAACACAAGCTTCAAAAGTGCTCAGAGAGCCATCGAGGAAAACTTGCAAGCTCTCCCGTGGGCCTGGACCACAAAGAAACCACAGAAGGTTTAGGAGATGCAGAGCTTTGGTTTTTAATGACACTGAGAGAAGTGTAAGAAGGCTGAGCAGAACCGGGAAGATGAAAGATTCTAAGCATCTCTAATGAATGAGGCTGAGTGAGGTGACTGGAGAGAGTGGGGTGAGAGCCACTGTTCAGCAAAGGTAATGAGGCAGTGCAATGTGACATCACAAGAGGAGGATGTCCTATGAAGTGCCAGAGGGGAACGTACCCAGAGAGGACAGCTTCTGAGAGCTCCCACTAAGTCGGGGAGAGGCTGGTTCATGGCTGTGTCTTAGACAGTGAAGCACTCAGAGCAGCAAGAAGCAGTTGATGCAGGGTTTGGCCAGTGAGTGCCTAAGCCCCGCCATTTCTCTGCATGTAGCTGAGAGTAAGGATTGAGACAGCTAGTGGACCTTCCCATGCAGCATTCATTTCTTCCATTTCTTCCCCTTTTTTTAGCTTCCTCCTTCCATAGCCATAAGGTTTGGCACTTGATCCAAGTCTGGCCACTAGGAATACAGCATTCACTAAATAGTTGGCAGGTGACTCATAGAGCAGCCACATCAACATTATCAACTGCAGGTTTTGCTGGGGGTTGATGAGCAGGTGGGCAAGATCCTCTTTAGCTCCTGGAGCTGAGCTAAGTGGGATGTCACTTAGAAGCTGCCAGTAGACATCTCTAACATCACTACAGAAGGAGGGTGCTGGGCTGAGCTGGGCTCACAGATGGAGTGCCTGGATCCAGCTGTGTTTGAAGCTTCACAGACCATATCCCTTTCTTGACACTGAGCTGGGTTTCTGCCATTGAGGAATTCGTCTGCTAACCCTCTTTGCACATAGGAGTCTGGTTTCTTCCTGATGGCCAAGACCTCAGTTCAGGATCTCAGCATGCAGTCTGAATCCTAGCTACGTAATAATTGTGAGACTTTGTTCCTGTTGCTCAAACTTTGTGTGCCCATTTCTTCATCTTCGAAATGAAGAAAATGCAGCAGTAGCTTTTTAGAGCGTGGGGAAAATCAGCGAGTCAGTATAAACCACTTACTTAGAACTGTCTTCACAAACCAAGTTCTCTAATATTAGCAAGACCACCACATCTCATACCCATGTGTAGCCCAGGACAAGAAATGACACAGGGATTGTGCTAAGAGCTCTCTAATACTCAACCTGCTATTAGGATTATGGACCAACTCTGACTGGCCTTCTGTCTTTATCTCCCCTCATGTTCAAAGCCTGCAAAGGTCAATGGGAACATTAATATGAAGGCCTTCGTCACAGATGGAGCCAGACATGTCACAGAGAATGGAAGGGAGCATCCCAGCCTTCCTGCCACCGGCCAAGGCAAACACTCTGAAGGGGCCGAGCAGTCTGTATCACTGACGGTTAGTGGAAAGGGCACTGAGCAGATTTGGATAGAACAGAGGAGAGTATAGGTCCCTTCATCCTTTGAAACTTTCCCCAAGAAATCTGACCCATGTTTAAAAGTTACCTGTAGGCCTGTTACCTGTGTAGTAATTGATCCACACACTCCTGATCTTTCACTCTCTGCCTTAAATTGTCCATACAGAAAGATAAGAGGTAAACTGTGAGTGGAGCATAAGATAAGAATCTGTGAGATCACTAAGACCCACTTTCTGGGATTATCCCTGTAGTGACGATGCTGCTTTTCTTTGACATGTGGTAGGATAGCCCTCTAAATGCTCAGGATTCATTTTCAATTCTCCCCATGTCAGAACACACACAAGCCCTTTCTTCACAGACCCTCAATTATTCCTGTTACCATGGAAACCACTGCCTGTGTCAGAGCACCTCCGAGCGGGTGGGAAGGAGGCATGAGCTGCTGCCATGGCAACATGCCTCTCTACAGCAGCATCTCAGAGTCTGTGCCATCTTGTTTCCAAAGAGAAGGAATGGTTTCTGGAAGATCTGAGTAATTTCCCAGGCTGGGAGGTGGGAACTCAACAACTTGACCCTCATCAGTAGTTCAGTCAGCTCTCTGTGCCTGTTGTGAAATGACTCAGAAAGAAAGGTCACGTCCGTGTCTGAAATGCTCAGAGAGGGCAGAACCCATCTGAAGCTGCAGTATCAGCCCACTGCTTTCGCTTCAGTGTTAACACTGATGTTCATATGTGCATGACCTGGTTTGAGAACATCAAAGGTCAAAGGCCTATAAGCCTGAGCACCCAGCTCCTTGAATTCCAGTTCTTGCCTGGCTATTTCCTAGCTGTGTTGTTGTGGCAAGTCAACTTGCCTGTGCCTCAAATTTCTTTTCTGTTGTAAGGATGATAATAATTGTCACCATTGCACAAAGAAATATCACCAAACATATGAAAATCTCTAAACTCCATCAAGATGGTCACCAATGAATATCTAATGTGACAATCACTCGCAATAATTAGACTGTTTAATTTATGTCACACGTCACAAGTTTAGTCACTGTCCTGGACTAGTATACAGATGAAGAGAGTCTAGGCCACCTATATCCTCTTTCTGGAGCATACATTCTTCATAAGGACAAGTCATCCCTAAGAGGGACATATATCAACTCCTGAGGGTAGCAGAGAAAAAAAAAAAGCATTATTCTTTTGTACACTGTTCTGGTTGGCTTTCATCAATTTGAAACAAGTTACAGTCATCTGAGAAAAGGGAATCTCAGTTAAGAAAATGTCCCTATTAGACTTGCCTGTAGGCAAGCCTGTTACACGTTCTCATGTCTGATGATGGATGTGGGCTGAGGTCTACATACCAGCCCAGTCCAATGTAGACATGGCCACCTCTGGTCAGGTGGTCTGAACTGTGCAGGAAAGTAGGCCGAGCAAGCCACGAGCAGCAAGCCAGTAAGTAGGGTTCCTCTATGGCTTCTGCTCCAGTTCCTGCCTCCACATCCGGGTTCTGATTGAGTCTCTGCCCTAGTTCCATAGTGGACTATGAAAAGTGAAAGATGAAATAAACCCTCTCCTCCCCAAGTTACTTTTGGTCCTGGTGTTTATCACAGCAACAGAAGCATAAGTGAGACATACATGAAGCTCCATGATCTGGGCAGGATGTAGTATACACACAGTGTGTCCCTCCTGCTAACATTCTGTGGGCAAATGTGTAGAAGGCAACTAATGGGGAAAGTGTCTGACAAGACCCTTTGAGTAGGTCACTCCACAAACAGGACAGTCTTCGAGAGTCATCTGTACACACAGCTAGACCCAAACACTGAATCAAGGCCAGAACTTCCAAATTAACACACACACACACACACACACACACACACACACACACCACAGACACTTTATTGGCAGGACAAGCATACTTTGCATATCAATCCTGAAAGACTTTCCACTACTCAAGAAAATGGCATAAACTTGTTAGAAGGAGGGCTGAAAAACCCCAAAGTTGCTATTATTCTTTCCCTGGTAGTTCAGAATTTAAGCTTTGGCCAGCACTACAAAGCTAAATTCCCAAAACAGGTCCCAAAACTTAACACCCTTTTATTAATGTCACTGAAATAACTAGCCCCTAAGCATTAGTGTTGCAGGATATTTGATCATCCTGGGAACCCCAAGACTGTTGTTTGTTGGAAAAAACCTGTTTTTAGTTGTGTGTGGCTCAGCCTTAGCACAAACCTTTAATCCTTCTGGGTGGAATTGAAACATGCCTTTTGTACACACCTTTATTCCACACAATGAATGTGAAGTTAGTTTGTAGAAGGAAGCAGCCATGTTTGAAAGAAGATGTCTAATTGAGTGGCAGACAAAGTGATGAATCAGAGAAAGATTTGACAGAATAGGATCTGCCATATCCCATGAGAAGGGAGAAAAAAAGGAATGCTACGTAAGGGACAGTGTAGACAGAGAGACAAGAGGGAAAAAAAAAAGGAGTTTTACAGAGACAGGCTGAAGAGAGAAAAGGCTAGATACAGGTAAAGACAGAACAAGCCAGAGAATGAGAAGGAGCCAAAAGATTAGAACAGATTGACAGAGTTAGTTGAGGCCAGGCAGAGCAAAAAGTCAGAGGCTGAGAAAGAAGCCAGTTTGGATGGAGAAGTGTTTGAGCCAGAACAACTGAGTTGAACTAGCCAGCCAGAAAGAAAGGGGGGAGCTTATTCAGCAGTATATCTCAGAGGCTGAAAACTTTCTAGGCCTAGATTAGCTTGTACAGAGGCCAGAAGCTTCCAGGACTCGGCAGAAGGGAGCAGTAAGCCTCCAAGACCACAGTTAAATCTGGTGAATAAGTTACTATTCCACATTAAGATATTTTTCTTTTTTTTTACCTTATTCTTCATTGTGTGTGTGTGTGTGTGTGTGTGTGTGTGTGTGTGTGTGTGTGTTTGTTAGTTAGGGTTTCTATTCCTGCACAAAACATCATGACCAAGAAGCAAGTTGGGGAGGAAAGGGTTTGTTCAGCTTACACTTTCATATCACTGTTCATCACCAAAGGAAGTCAGGACTGGAACCCAAGCAGGTCAGGAAGCAAGAGCTGATGCACAGGCCACGGAGAGACGTTGCTTACTAGCTTGCTTCCCCTGGCTTGCTCAGCCTGCTTTCTTATAGAACCCAGGTCTACCAGCTCAGGGATGGCACCCACAATGGGCTGGGCCCTCCTCCCTTGACCACTAGTTGAAAAAATGCCTTACAGTTGGATCTCATGGAGGCATTTCCTCAACTGAGGCTCCTTTCTCTGTGATATTGCCAGCTTGTTTCAAGTTGACACACAAAACCAACCAGTACAGTGTGTGTGTGTGTGTGTGTGTGAGTGTGTGTGTGTATGTGTGTGTGTGTGTGTGTGTGTGAGAGAGAGAGAGAGAGAGAGAGAGAGAGAGAGAGAGAGAGAGAGAAAGAGAGAGAGACAGACAGACAGATAGACAGACAGACAAAGACACAGACAGACAGACAGATCAGTCTCCATGGAGTACCAAAGGGGCTGTTAGATTCTTTGGAAAGCTGGACTTATAGAGGCCATAAGCTGCCTGATATGGGTCCTGGCAACCAAACTCTGGTCCTCTGAAAGAGCAGCAAGTGTTCTTATTCTGAGCATCTTCATAGCCTGAGGCACTGAGCTTTTTAATGGGTAAAAATGGGACTCTTCAGCACTCTGAACATCTTCAACTATACATGTACTAAAGATAAATGTCTAGAATAAAGAACTTTAAAAGCTAATCATCAAGAAAATTGATTTTATAGAGGACTCAGAGGTTAGGATCACTGACTGCTCCTCAGAGGTCCTGCGTTCAATTCTCAGCAACCACATGGTGGCTCACAACCATCTGTGATGAGATGTGACGCCTTCTTCCGGTGTGTCTGAAGCTATAGTGTACTCATATACAGAAGATAAATAAATATTTTTAAATGAGCTACAGAACTGAACAGAGTTCTGAAGAAACAGAAACAGCTAGTAAGATTCTAAAAAGTGTTTATCATCTATAATATCCAAGGAAATGTAGATTAAAAGTACTTTAAGATTCCATCTCATCACAGTTAGAATGACTGTCATCAAGAAACCATCATGCAAATGCAGCAAATGCTTGTGTGGATGTGGGAAAGGAGAACTCTGATATACCTTTTGAGGGATTGTACACCAGTTCAGCTGAACTCACATGGGACCCAGACACACCGCTCTGGGAAACCACCACCCAAATGACTCCAAACCTACTCATCCACACTCATTGATGCTCTAGTCACAATAGCTTGAAAACACATTAAGCCTGGACATCCGTCAAGTGTGAATGAATAATGTAAATGCGGTACACACACAACAGAATGTTATTCAACCGGAAAGAAAAATGAAATTTGCAAGAAAATGAATGAAACTAGGAACAACCGCACTGTGCAAGTTAACCCAGGTCCCAGTGGCAAGTGCCACATGTTCTTTTATATGTGGATCACATTTTCAGATGTGTTCATGTAAACTGGAATTCTGGAGAGACCTGGAAACACAAAAGCAGTCAAGGTGGGTGAGAAATGGGGAAGAAGGTGAGACAGGAAAGAGCTTAAACAAAACTACCAGAGTATGAGGTGGTCTTTTAGACTGCTTTACAGGCTGATTTTAAAAATATAAAGCGAGAGAAAGAAGAGATACAAACAACTCTGCCTTTACCAGCAAACTTGAATGTCTTCCTGGAACATGTTTATGTTCTAATTTCATGATTGGTTAAGCAATTCCACATCTACCATGATCATGAGACAATACTTCCATTTATGTTGTTAAAGTTTTGGAAATGAAGGGAGAAGCCCCAATAAACCAGCATTTCCCCCAAAGGAACCCCACAGACAAAATATTCCTAATACTTTTTGTTCATGGCTTGGCTTGGAGATCACTGTTCACTGGAAACAGGCCCATGCACACAGCCATGTCGACCTGAAACGTGTCTGAGGTTGGGTTTGTCTTGTACAGATGTCTGTACTCTCAGGCCCCTGTCGTGACCTCATGCAGCCTCTTGAAGGATGATCCTAATCCGATAAGATGATTTCATGGATTTAAAAGCCATGAAAGACTGGAAAGTCCTGCAAGCCCATGTGTGCCTCTTTCAGACCCTGAACCTGGATTCTGGGACCAGACTCCCACATCCTGACTCCAGCATTGCCAGGATGGCTGTAGAGATTCAGCCGAGTTTCCTCTTCCCAAGTCTGTGCTTTCCTTATGTGAATGTCCCCAGGGTCTGCTCTGAGGAGTCAGTGCATACCCAGTGAGCCAGGACTACCCCACAGCTGATCGTAGTGAGCACTGCACTTAGTTCTTGTACAATAGTAAAGAAAATGACCCGATTAGCAACTTGTGGTCAATTGTGCATTCTAGCATGGACCAAGACAGGTGGAAATAAAGCCAGGCACAAAGAAAATGGGGAATGTGCTCTGGTAAGCTCTGGTAAAGAACAGGAAGAGGCAAGGCAGCCGGATAAGAAAAGCTGAAGGATAAACCCCAAGAGAAAATAGGAAAGGGGGGAGCGAGGGAGGGAGGAAGGGGGAGGGAATTCCTGTGTGTGTTCATGCCTGTGGTTATATGTATTCATGGGCATACCTGTTTATGTACATGTGTCATGTGTATGTGTACACGTGTGTGTGTGTGCACAGGAGCACACAGGGGTGCTACTTGGTCTTAGATAGCCTCACATACACACTATGAACAAATCCAGTCCCTAAGTACTTTTACAGTGCAGCCAGTCACAGATACAATTCCAGAAAAGGCTGCTGTGGCCTGGGCAAACCTGGACGATGGGGATACACTAATCTAAATTATACCCTTGGTCCTCTGACTGCCAGCCTCTGTCCAAGTAAGATCTTAAATACAGGTCTGAGCACACAGTTTACCAACCACCAAGGCCCAAGCTGTGTTTACGGAGCAGCTGAAATGGCAGGAGAACCCACAGAAACAACTTACTGTTGGCTCACAAATCACTGTGTTCAGACTCGGAAGTCACAGGTCAGCTCCTGCCCCTGCCCTCACCCAACAGGCACACTGCCCAGGTGTCCCAGGTCCAACCATCAGGGGTGGAGACATTACTGACATATGTGTGTGTGTGTGTGTGTGTGAACACATACTGCGGAGTACCTGTCCACACAGAGTAGCATAGACAGCCCCCCATGGCAGGGGTTGGAGGGAGCTGTGTTTCTGTTTTTGTACACTAACGTACTGTGATCAGGACTAAAAGACAGACATAGCCCCACCATGCCTGAATATCACAGTGATATAAAGGTGTCTGACCTTTAATGGTCACTTATTCTAAGGCAGCATGGTGCTAGCCCCTTCCACCGCAGAATCACATTTATTCCTCAGTCTGTGTGATATCGCTTGCTGCCCTCATCCCAGCTCTGCAGAAGAGGGTCGTGGGATTGATTCACAGATGCTAGAAGGCAGCTCAAAGCCAGGAACCCTGTCAGTGTGGAGCAAGGCTTTGGACGGTGTGGGTTGGACCATGGTCCGCAGGGAGGCAGAACACAGACACACTTTCTATCTGGACAAGGGGGAGGGCTATTAAGCATTCCTGTGACTTAGTCAGGGATACTATTGTTGTGACCTATGTCCAAAAGCAAGTTGGGGAGGAAAGGCTTTATTTGGCTTACACTTTCACTTTGTAGTCTGTCTGAAGGAAGTCAGAACAGGAATTCAAACAGGGCAAGAACCCAGAGGCAAGAGCTGGTACAGAAGCCTCGGAGGGGGTGCTGCTTGCTGGCTTTTTCATCATATCCTGCTTAGCCTGCTTCTTTATTGTCCCTGGGACCACCAACCCAAGGGTGACCCCACCCACAACAGGCTGGGCCCTCCCTTGTCAATCACTAGTGAAGAAAATGCCTTACAGCTAGGTCTCATGGAGGTACTGTCTCAACTACGGTCCCTGCCTTCCAGATAGCTCTAGCTCGTGTCAAACTGATACAAAACCAGACAGCACACCCAACTACCCCAAATCTTCCATCTCAAGCTGCAAGGCTGATATCACACAGGGTTGGGTGTTAAGTTGAGGCAGGAGGAGAGCCAGGAGGGCTTGACTTAAGTGGTAATAAAGGCCCTGACCTATAAAGGCTCTATGAATTCACAGATTAAAAAAAAAAAAATCAAAACAATGAAAAAGGGTTGTTCAAGGCAATATAGTAAGTTAGTGGGAAAGCCAAGTCACTGTCCCTCGAATAGTCCTACCAATGTTAACAACGAGTATGGTGCGAGCACTAAGTGCTTGGCCGTCAGAAGCTCTGCTAGTTACACTGGTTCAGTTGTCCCTCCACGTGCCTGTCCTTCTCTGCTAAAGCACAGAGATGTTAAACAGTTTGTACACAATCACACAGCTTAGAAATAGTGTCCTTCGAGGCCATACAAACCTTTCTCTGTTTCTCTCTGTCTCTCCTGTTTTACTCTGTTTCTCTCTGTCTCCCTCCCCACCCCACCCCCTTTCTCCACACAGCTGCTCCACCAGCTCTCCCGAGAATCTTGGCGATCTTTTCTTGGTATTAACCTCAAGAGCGAAGAAGAAGGTTTGCTGGTCCAGAACCAGGGATTGATCTTGGAGAATGAGGCCCAGTCCTCATCCCTGCTGTGTAATGACAGCTGCCCACGCAGAGCTAGGACTCAGGGGTGACTCACAAGGAATAGCTTCCTGGGCCCTTCGGAAAATTCCATTTCAATCAGGTGTCAACTTAGATGCAAAAACTTACAAAATTCAGAAGCAGAGCTTTTGAAGCAGGGTTTTAAACTGCACCTTGCCCTTTTGTAGCTGTAAGAAATCTTTCTTCTGGTAAGCAGGCCAGGGATTGTGTGACCTCACACCTCACCCACAAACACTGCTGGGAAGCTCCTCAAGGCAAGCCAGTAGCCAGGCTCCTCTCCTGAGGACTTCCAAACAAGCTCCATCCACAGAACACTCAGACTGCCCTAATGGAAGGACCCTGCTGTTGGGATTCTGTAAACCCCACTCCTCAATTACCTGGCAACAGCCAGGTATGCTCCACCCCAGTTATCTGACACTATAAAATAGGCTGCTTGGCCCTCTCCCCATCTCTCTTCCTCCTCCTCCTCTCTTTCTCTCCTCCCTCTCTTGTGTTCCTGCTCTTGCTCTCCCCACCTTGCCCTCATCTCCCTCATTCCCTCCCCCACCTCTGTCCACATGCTCATGGCTGGACTTCTCTCCTCTCTCCTCTCTCTTTCTGCCTCTCCTACTGTCTTAACTACGTCCATGACCTGAATAAGCTCTATTCTGTACTATACCATCATGTAGCTGGTCCCTCGGGGGAAGGGATTCCCAACATGGGTCCCCCAGAGGCATCCCCCTTGCCCCCAGGCCTGGCCGCACCTCCATGGGCCATATCTCCACCCCACCCCCTATTCTCTTCATCCTTTTCCTAACACCAGCTCTTACTCTGCAAAGAGTCGAAGACCAGACCTGAGATCCCACCAACCCTCAGCCTGGAAATCTCCACACTTGAAAGCCTCCTGACCCCCAAAGAAACACTGTATAAACACATGCAGTTTGTTGGTGTGGTGTGACTTTGTTGTATTCCTGGGCTTCTGACTGCCAGGCTACCTTTCCCCCTGGGAGCCGTAACACAACCAGCCCCACCCCTCCCCACTCCACTCTTCCCAAGACAGTTGCATGGATGGTAGGTGATAATGATCTCCTCTAGAGGGCACAAAAAGGTGGGGAGGGGCTTTCAGCTCAGGTTGAAGGAAATGCCTGGGCTGCCCAGCCAAATCTTATCCCCCAGCTCCACGCCCCACTCTCTCAGAACAAACAACCAAACAGAACAGAACTTACACCTTGTAGAACAAAGAGGATCTAAAAGAGGCCATGCTGTCTGGCTGCACTGACAGGAAGTTTCAGAACAAATAAAGCTGCTCTGGTTAAAAAAAAAAAAAATCTAACAAGGTTGTCCCTGAGGAAGGTATGCAAGAGTTGTTCCCTCGAGCCTTAGTGGAAGCGTGCCTGTGTTTGTCAAAAATCAGTCAAATGTACCCTTATGATCTGTAAATACCACTCATGGAAATTACACTCCTATTTTTAAATTACCAGAAAATATATTATTGTGCTCAGCTTGACAGTTTATATTCCACAGTAGCATCTTAATGAGGAATCCTTAAGTAATGGAGGCCAAATCAGGAGCCTTACAGCATCATAGCATGTCTTCAGGAGCTGATGGGTCTAGGACCTCCGTCCTTCTCCATCACTTGGCCTGCTTTCCACCTCAGGTCTTCATACTCTTCACGGGGCCAAAGAGAAACCTGCCACTCCACACTTAGCCTGGCTACTCCACTTAGCCTGGCTACTCCACACTTACTGCTGCTACTCCACACTTACTGCTGCTGCTCCACACTTACTGCTGCTGCTCTTCCACACTTACTGCTGCTGCTCCATACTTACTGCTGCTGTTCCACACTTACTGCTGCTACTCCATACTTACTGCTGCTACTCTACTTAGCCCAGCTACTCCACACTTACTGCTGCTGCTCCACACTTACTGCTGCTACTCCATACTTACTGCTGCTACTCCACACTTACTGCTGCTACTCCACACTTAACTGCTGCTGCTCCATACTTACTGCTGCTACTCCACACTTACTGCTGCTACTCCACTTAGCCCAGCTACTCCACACTTACTGCTGCTACTCCACACTTACTGCTGCTACTCCACATTTACTGCTGCTACTCCACACTTACTGCTGCTACTCCACACTTACTGCTGCTACTCCACTTAGCCCAGCTACTCCACACTTACTGCTGCTACTCCACACTTAGCAATGCTGTATCACACTCACCATAGACTTTCAGCCTGGCAACCCTGAGCAGTGCAGGGAGCCCTGGCTGCTCACTATTGTAAACTCTCTGTACTTATTCTGCTAACCCTCCTGAAGACAGGAGTCGGGTGTTCCCCAAAGGGACAGCAGTTGCAGGTCCTTTGCAAACTGTGCTTTGTTATTTGTGATGATCCTTGCCATCAAATCCCCTGGTCTGGATAATTAGGGAAACTGATTAACTGAACTGAGAAACAGCTCTTAGAAAAGGTTCATTTTAGAAAAGTGAACCT
Source organism: Micromys minutus (assembly GCF_963924665.1). Lineage (NCBI taxonomy): Eukaryota > Metazoa > Chordata > Mammalia > Rodentia > Muridae > Micromys > Micromys minutus. The sequence goes on from NC_137959.1 coordinate 11,247,981, forward strand.
TTCTTAAATAAATGGTGGTTTCTTACCTGAGGCAATGCTGTCATTGTCACAAGTCCTGAGCTGAGGAGACCTGCATTGGCTATGCTTCTGTTGGGCCTGATTAAACTTAAGGAAGGAAAAATTTATCTCGGCTCACAGTGTAAGCACATACTATCATGGCAGGGAGCCCTAGTGGAAGGTGCAGCCTGAGGTTGGTGTGTGTGTGTGTGTGTGTGTGTGTGTGTGTGTGTGTACAGAATCTGGTTCTATGAGGAAGCAGAGAGAAGGAAATCCCAGGTCCAGGCCTGCAGGCCATAGGATGCTGCCTACACTTAGGTCAGGTCTTCTCTAGAGTATTCTGATAAACCTGCCTCTCTAAGCAATTTTTCAAGTCCATCAATCTGGTAAAGAAAATTGATGCCTTTCGCTGTTGCGTCCGCAGCCTCGAGTACACTCAGGCTACAATAGAGACTTGCCTCTAGTGTCCTCCACTGTGGTAAAAAGGTCTGGTTGGACCCTAGTGAGACCAACAAAATTGCCAAGGCCAACTCACGTCAGCAGATCAGGAAGCTGACCAAAGATGTGCTGATCATCCAGAAGCTGGTGACTCCACTCCCGGGCTCGCTGCCGGGAAAACACCTTGGCCCGACGGAAGGGTAGGCATATGGGCACAGAGAAGAGGAAGGTACTGCCAACGCTTGCATGCCAGAGAAGGCGACCTGGATAAGGAGGATGAGGATCCTGCACCAGCCTCTCAGGAGATACCGAGAATCTAAAAAGATTGACCACCAGGTGTATTCCAGCCTGTACCCAAAGGTCAGAGGGAATGTATTAAAAAAAACAAGCAGATTCTCATGGCGCACATCCACAAACTGAAGGCAGACAAGGCCCGCAAGAAGGTACTGGCTGGCCAGGCTGAGGCTCGCAGGTCTAAGACCAGGAAGCACAAAAGCGCCGGGAGGGGCTCGTTCAGGCTGAGGAGGAAGAGATCATCAGGACTCTGTGCAATGAGGAAGAGACCAAGAGATAAAGCTTCCCTCATGTCTATACAGAGTGGCCTGGCTGTGGCCTCACATGGACCAGTCATTAAAATAAAACAGGCCTAAAAGAAAGGAAGAAAAAACGAAAGAAAGAAAGAAAGAATGAATGAATGAATGAATGAATGAATGAAAGAAAGAAAGAAAGAGAAAAGAAGAGAAGAGAAAATTGACTATCATAAACTCAGATACTTTAATTTCTTGCATGTGCATGTGTGGCGTGTGTATGCGCATGCGTGTGCAGGTGCACATAGACTTTGTGCCCATGAATGTAGAAGCCAACCTTTCATGTTGTTCGTCAGAAGCCATCTGCCTTGGTTTTTGCACAGGGCCTCTCACTGGGACCCAGGACTCACCAACCAGGCAAGGATAGCTGGCCGGAGACCCAAGACCCACCTGCCTCCCAGTGCTGAGGTGGAACTCAAGGGCACGTTAAGTAAAGTGAGTTAGACCACAGAGGTAATTCTCATATGTGTGCTCTCCTATGTGGAACCAGATTTAAGGAAGGACTTGAAAGCAAAGGGGAACTCCTGGGATCAGGAAAGAGAGAGAGAAATGGGGAGGAGGTTTCGGAATGACGAGGGCGGGGACATGGTGTCACAAGGAATGTCTTCACACTGTACAATGAGGACACACTCCACACCAACAAAAGAGAAACTGACACTCGGGTTCATTGCACTGTTACAGAGGCGCTGGAAGACCCCCCAGGCACCGCTCCCGAGGAGACCTTCACATTAACTTTATCCGGATCATGGCACTGTATAGGCCTCTATGTCCAGTGTAGAGTAATATCCACGATTTGTGAAGTTTGGGGAGCAAATCCACCCAGCCAGTCATTTGGGACTTGATAAATAGAGCAAGCCAACCCCTCTCCTGGGAAGACAGACACATCCTTGTTCTCATGCAACTTACCTTTGGCATGAAAGGACAAACTAAATGCTTTCCTCCCCAAACTTCTGGTGGTCCTAGTGTATGTCACAATTGAAAGCAAACTACAGCCAAGGTGTGGGGAAGGGAAGCGTTCACCTCCTCCATGCATTTCGATGATAGTTTAATTATTTCTACAATAAAAATTTATCACTCTGTAATTTCTGTAAAAGGAACCGAGGAAACAAAATAAATGTACTGCAAGTGTGTTCGGGCACAAACCGTCCATAAAGAGTAAGGCTGGGAGGAGAGAGGCTGGAGGTGGGAAGGAATCCACTCGGCAGATGGATGGCCCCCCCAAATTGCTAGGAGAGGCAGCTGATTTTTTTTGAGTTCTTTCAGTGTGTCTTTCTCTGAGTAAAGGTGTTCTAAGTGTGGCTCTCTGAGTCTGGCTCCTGTGAAACGAATGAACCAAAAACCAGTTGGTGTGTCTGGTTTACTCTGGGATAGGACCCTGGCTCCCAGAGCTGGGTGGGAGATGCTACTCAAGACATGGTCATCTTGTTCTGTCTGTCTCTTTCCAGGTACTGGACAGCCTCCGCCTCTTCAATGCCATGGTAGTTGCATAACTGAATATTGTTTTGGAGAGGGGAGAGACACGAATAAATATCTGTTAGCCGTAGAAAGTGCACAAACAATGGAGCAAAGGAACTACTCTGCCCAATTCTAGCCTGGTCAGCCTGTGAGGTGAAGGATTATCTACAGGGACACGGGTGATTTAGACAGCTATATGTCTGAAAAGCTTACCCTCCAATAAGTGAAAAGCTGCATCCCAAAGCATCCTGCACAGAGTGCTGGCAGCTCACCCCAATTTTGTTCTCTCTGCCATTTGGGATACCCTGTTTTGGGGACCTAATCACAACCTTGGTGTTACTGGGAGCCCCCTAGAGAAGGCCACTCAGCAAAGTTTATAGCCAGTTACGAGTCTTTATTTCAGTCACGTGAGACTCCATTCAGGTGTTCAAGACCCAAGCACAGTGCCAAGTATTTAGATCCAGAGGCTTTTAAAGGTAAAATCTACATCCTAGTATCTCTACTGGCAGCTAGAGGGGGAAGTTCACACAAGCATCCAGTTTAATAGAAACCAAGATAAGTTAGCTGGGGGACATCTTGACCACAGGGTCCTACAATGGAGTAAGATAATTTCCCATAGGATTCTCCATCAAGAAGAACAAATTCTAGTTAAATCTAAAATGGCCTCAGGAAAAATACAAGATGGAGGAACACTTGGGCTGTCTGGCTCTGTCACACTGGGAAGGGTCCTTGTGAATTTTGTAATTTTCTGAGCCTTGTAAGTGTACCTAGCTTTCCACATCTTCTCTGCCCCCATCCTACAGGGAGAGGGAATGCTTTCATTCGTGGAAATAGCAATGCAACAGGTCAAGAGCTGACTGATGAGTTGAATTTCTTAGGAGTGATGGTACCTGGGCAGCATCCTTCATCTCTCTGTGCTTTAGTTTCCTACCTGTAAAATGGGGTGATGGCAATGATAGCCATGGGCAGGAGTTAATGCAGGAGCACACAGCCAGACTTCTGTGTTATCCTCACTGTGGCGACTCCCACCAGGATGAATCTCCAATGCAAGAAATGAAGATGCTTTCGGGCCCTTTCCATGTGGCCCCAGTGGCTTGGAGTTCTACATCCAGCAAATCTGCACTTGGAGGAAAGTATCTCAGACCTGAGGCAGCTTAGCCATCCAACAATCTCTTATTTCTCCTTGCCAGTGAAACCACAGAGGCCACTCTGTGTCACACCCATGCTGTGTCAGGAGAGCAGAGGGTACTTGGCTTGGTATCTTCAGCAAGGGCAGCCTGTTTTGAAAGGCTGAGTTTTATATAGCACAGCCTGCTGTGTGTGAGCAATGCTGTTAAAGTGGCCCAGCCACTGTGTGGTTAAATGCAGATTCCCCGTTGTTACATGTGTTTTCACCATGGGTTGTGGAATTTTTGACCTCCTCCTCTTCCCCATCTTTTGCTTCCTCCCCTTTAAGCAGGAACCCATTAAGTAGCCCAGACTGGCCTTAAAGTCAAGATGATCAGGTTTCAGTTTCCCACGGGGGTGGGATTAAAGGTATGCACCAATGGAATTAGTTATTTTTCTTCTGATTGGATAGTAATTTGAGACATGTGAGTACTCATATCGCTCATCCAGTCTCCCCCACCCCCACTAACGCCCTACCCAACTGCAGTACAGTGATCAAATCCAGCGTCAACCATACTTCTTCATTACTGCCTCCCTTCCTAAGTACACTGTGGTTTCCATGGTGAAGGGAACTGAGCCCACTTATTAACCACTAAATCATTAATAGTTTCTAACACATAGTAGGTGTTCGATAAATACTGTGAATCAATGAAAATTGAGTCAGTATTCAGAGGCCAAACTGTGTTGGTCTTCTGGAAAGCACGTGGTTTTCTCCTTTCAGGTTGTTTGAAGCTGGGGAAACTATGTTGCCCCGGATCCCTTCTGGCCTGTCTCTGTTCCTTGTGCCCATCAGCCCAGCCAAGCTGATTCCACCAGAAATGTCTCTTCGGCTTGAGTTTCTGCCATCTCTACACATTCCCCAGGCCTAACATCCAGCCACCCAGCCTCTCCTAAAACCTCCGTAAGCAGCCTCTAGCAGGCTTTGGCTTTATGTCCTCCTCTTCCTCTTCTTACTCCTCCTCCCCCTCCTTGCTCCTTCTCCCCCTCTCCTTCCAGGGCATATGTTAATAATCTTCCCTGTCACTTGGTTCTCAGGACTTGTACTGTCCAATGTAGTAGTCAGTGGCCCCATTGACTAAGTACCTGAAATGTGGCCAATCTGAATAGATATACTTTGGGTAAAAATGACACATATGACTTCAAAGAATCATTCTTTTAAAACATGTAACAAACTTGACTGTTTTCTGAAAGTATAACATTTTGGATGCATTTGATTAAATGAAGATTAAAAATCTCAGTGCTTTGCTTCTCAAACTCCCAAGTACAAGATCTTCCCTATCTGTCTTTTTGTAGACAAAATCTTTAAGTACCCCTCTTTCTAGTCTGAGGTGGCACATAGTAGGTAGTCAAAAAATTCCTGCAGACAAAGCAACAGTTGAGAGGGGAACCTGTGAAAAAGGGAAACATCTTCACTTTTCTCCCAGCAAGAGCCAGAGCTTTCAGAAGACAGGGGACAAGGAGCCCTTGGACCAAGTGTGGGAGACAAGAGCACCAAGCAAGCGGAGTGCCTGCTGACCCAGGAGGTTAACACTCAACTGACACTCTGAACAGACACTTAGCAGTGCCTAGTGTGGGAATCTGGATGGAGATGCAAAGGACCAGACTACAGACAAATGATGGAGGCTCCCTACTGATGAGAACAATGTCCACTAGGACCAGAGGATATTAGGATCCTGGTGGAGGAAGGAAGGATGGGGATGGAGGGTAGGGAGAACAGAAGGATTAGGAGGGGGAAGGAGGGGGGAAAAGGAGGGGGCAGAGGCACAATCACTGGGCTTCCTTTCTATTATTGTGACAAAATACCTGGAGTAGACAAGTTAAAGGGGAAATGATTTGGGCTCACGGTTAAGGAAGTATCACTCCATTGTAGGGGGAGGCATGGCAGAAAATCAATTTACATCACTGTGTCTGGAAGTCAGAAGAAAAGGGGATACAACAAGGGTGGGGCAAGATATAGACCACAGTACCACGCCCCCAGGTACCAGCTTTCTTTTTTTCACCATGCCGACCAATGAATCCACCAAGGAGTTAATCCACTTATGAGGCTGAGTTCTCATGGCCACCTCTGGAAATAGTATGGAGGAGACACCCAGAGGTCTGTTTGAGTGCATATCCCAGAGTTCCTTAGTCCAATCAAGATGCCAATTAAGAGTACCCTCCTTGGTCACCAAGGGCATTTCCATGCACTACACACCACAACCCTGTCAGATATGGCAACAGAGATACTGTGAATCTCCAAGACCCTTGTTCACACATTAAAACTCTACTTCCTGGAGTCATTACAAAATGCCTCAGCCTTGTGTTCATTTACTTAGATGCAAATGACCAGGGCCCTCCACTGGGGCTTTCTGTAAGATCATAGCATACAACACCCTCTTGCTTGGCTGAGCCAGTAGATCATCAGAGTCCTGGGGGTTTTGTTACAGCCCCTCCCAGCAAGCTCTGAAAACTCTCAGGTGTGTTGTTCTCATTAGAAGTCAATATCACTTGTGTTCCAGCCTAGTCTTTAATTTAATGTGAATAGGTTGCACACATTTAAGTACAAACAAGCACACTTATGTGCAGAATATTCACACATTTAGATGCCAGTCAAGCATGGACACTGTGGCAGGAAGTGAAGACAGACCCAGGAGGGAGAGACAACCTCTGCCCTCCAATTGCTTTCAGTCTGATTGACAGCTGAGGGGCTCACGTTGACATCGACTAGTAATTCTGCTGAAAATACCACTTTATGTCTCACACCTGAGACTGGGGGAAAGCATGTTTTTGAGCATGTGTCTCAGACATGACCTTTGTAGTTTGGCTCTCAGACGCAAACTTGAAATGTCAGCTTTTGCAGTGATGGCTTTTGAATTTCTCCTCATCAGTTTTTTTGTGGGGCCTTCTGTAGCATCCCTTGCAGCGGATTTTTTTTTCTTCATAAAGGATATACTTTTTCCAACTCATGAGTGAAGACTAATTTTATTTGATTTTTTTTTTAATGAAAGCACTAGATACTACACATTCATCTTGCTCTCCGTTTATATTTCGTTACAAATTTCTATTGCATCTGACACATTAAAGAAATCTTTGGATACATCATTTTGGAATTAAGACAATAATTTGCCTACAAATTTGACCAAAAAAATTGGTAATGCTGAAGATCCATCACACAGACATAATTTTCTACTGCTCTGATCATTTTCAGTAAAATGATCCAATTACACTGAGCTCCTTATTCCCTCGGCTGCTGATAGAAGGAAAATCGGGTCATTAGTCAAAGGCTAAAGTTTCCTTTACGCAACTCAAGGTCTGTTTATGACAATGAATCTCAAGGACAACAAGTTCTGAACCCTGCAATTATTTATTGATTCAGCAGTTACATGTCAAATCCTTACTTTTCAAGACGGTTGGGGGTTGGCAGGATGGAAGACGAGGCATGTGCCGAAGAGATAAACCAGGAGCCTGTGCTGCAGCTGCAGGGGGAGCAGTATGCATGCTTGCTTAACCTAGGCTTTTCCATCTGCCCCACAACACTCGCCGTCTTCTCCCAAAGAGCCCCGCTTAGATATAGTAATCACATGGCAGTGCATCTAGTCTCCACCATAAGTAAACAAAATGCCTGTCAGAATTATTTATTTATGGCAGCTAAAGTGAAATCTGACTGTCAGCTTCGTTGGGTTGAAAAATCCTAGGAGAGTAAGAGAGCACACTTCTGAGGTATCTTGGACGGTATTTCACAGATAGTGGAATCCCCAGGGCTCTGTCTTAGTAGAGGGTTTGACCCTTGATGTTCTACAGTATGCTGGCATTATTTGGAGGTGTTGAAAAGTAGGGATTGGGGCCTAGTTAAAGGAAGTGAGTCACTGGGGTGTTTCTTACCAACACCATGTCCCCTACTTCTTGTCTGCCATAAAGTAGCTCCCACCACGATGATGTTGTAAGGGTTCGTGATTCCCTGAAAAATAACACCTTGAACTCAATAATATGGAAGTGCAAAGAGTGTTTTATTCTGTCCAAGTCCAGCACAGTGGGGTCTCCCATTACAAAAGACAGAGAGACACCCAAGTGAGCTAGCAGGCCTGATTTAAAGCACATTGGAATTCCAGGTTAGATGAGCTTTATCTTACTCTATCTCTAAGCATTCTGGAACCATTATCAAACATGAAGGCTGGAGCTTGGGGTTTTGTCTATTAGTAACTGACTTGCTTGGGCTTACCCAGTTCTTAGGCCTAGTCTCCTTAGCTGCCAATTTGAAATCTGTCATAGAATCAGCTGAGTCTACTCAATGTGTTACCCAAATACACAAAGTCAAGCACTGATGGATTGAACTCTGTGAAGCCGTGAGCTAAGATATGCCCCTATACTCCCACTGTGTATTCTATTCAGAATTTTGCCACAGTCATGCAAAAATAACCAACTCAACGACTTTTAAAAATAAACACTGTTTTCACTTCGCAGTGAAAGACTCAGAGAGCCTTTTTATCTGGAAGACCCCCTATCAAAGTGTCACAGAGGCAGCAATCGATGCAAAAGCAAGAGGTTTATTAGTCCAGTGCACTGGGCTGGCCTACATCCAGAGGAGAGGCGACCCTGAAAGGCTGTTACAAGCAGTTCTTATACTTTTTAGGGTACAGGTTACATCAACAAGGTTATAATTTAAATTCATTGGCTAAGCATATTGACCTTTAAACCTGTTGGTTAGTGAACATATGTATCAGGACCCTGTCTGGGACCAGAGGGTCAGATGACTATCAGTCAGTACTTTCTAGAATAATCCTGAGAATTATTTACTCAAGCAAGTCCCTTAGGTGGAGGCAGGGTGGACCTCTGGGCCATTGTTTCTGCATGGGCGGGAAGAAGAAGGAGAAATTAAGGAATGTGTAGGGCAGGGGTGCCAAGGGTAGAAAATTTCCTACTGCAACTTCTTCAGCAGTGTTCATATGTTGGAGCTGACAATGTCTACCTCCTTGACCACTAGTCTCTAGCATTGCCCCAGGGCTGAGTGGATGATGTTGATAAATGAAAATATCCCATCACCTCTGCAGTAGCAGCATGGAACCGAAGAACTTTCCAAAAGAGACAGACAGTAGAAGAGGGTTTAGGAACAGTCCAGAAAGAATGTTCAGACGATGCAAGAGAGAAGTCTAGAAACAAACTTGGAAATTGAATGGGGACTCTGTAATATTTTCCAGACTGAGGCACCCACAGTGGTTTCTGAGAGAAAACTGCTCTCTGCAAGATGCTATAGTTGGGGCTAGTCTGGTGCAGCTTCAGAAACAAATTGTAAACCTGCCTTCATAGAGTAGGCTCCAGACAGTGTCTGCTTAGAACCCACATGCCATCTGAGCTGATTCTGCCCTCCATTTGCATAGCTCCCTGGCCTCAACTAACCCTGGGCCTGGTCTCAGTGCTCAGCCTTCTTAGCATACATTGTATTCCTGATTAAATTTGCCTTCCCTGAAGCACACTTTCATATGACTCACACTACAGCTTATAAGCCTTCTGTCTCTTGTAGGTGTCCAGCATGGAGACTGGTACAAGGAGGAAGCATGCTTTCCAAGGTCATCAGAATTAGAACTGTAGCCAGGACAAAAATTCATGTCTTTCTAATCTAATAATTCTATTCTTCCGCACTGGGCACCTCCCATGGTTACAAACCCTCAGACCAGCAGACACCTCTGACCTGGAAGGGCACCCATACATGATGATTGATGTCCCCAAGGAAAATGTAACAGTGTTTTTTTGTTTTCATGAAGCCTCAGAGTTTGCAGCCAAGTTGCTGAGCACCATATGCTAACCCACAGTTCATGGGCTCTCCAAATTAGGAAAGCTAATGGCTTGCTTTCTGGGTCCATTTTTAGAAAAATGCAGATGTCAGGCACAACCATAATCTCCTCTACCTTTTCCACTACAGAAAAGGAGACAGTTCCTCAAGTACCATGTATCCCTCCATTCTTTCCTCTTCATTAAGTAATTAACTTACATAGTTTTACATTTTCTTCCTCCTCTACCTCTTTCTCAGTGTGTGTGTGTGTGTCTGTGTGTCTGTGTGTCTGTGTATGTCAGTGGAGAACTTCCTGGAGTCGGTTTTCCCCTTTCATTGTGAGAATTCGTGAGATCATCAGGTTTGGTGGCAATTGCCTACCCAACTGAGCCATCTCGCCAGCTCCTCATTTCTCTTTAAGGAAACGTAGTGCTGAAAGCTTCCAAGTATGTCAAAATAAACGTAACTCACAGTGATCATGCGGTGGCCACGGGGCTGTGGGAATGTACATCACTATAAAGCAAGCCTTTGCTGACTACAGCACTCCCACCTCTGGCTTCATCTCCTGCGTGGTAGCACATTCTCTTGGAGATGTGATGTAAATGCTGGGCCCTGGGTACAAAGCCTCTAACTGTCTTGTCGATACGTTCTGGTTCTCTTGTCCTAACCCAACCCCTTTGGTGTTCATTTAATCTTTTCCTCTCCCAGTTCAATCACTGAAACTAGCCAGCTTTCCTTTCTGCCTTTCTATTGCTGAGGAGCTCATTGCCTCCCAGAGTTCTCAGTGACAAAAGTGGGAGGCAGCATGAGGTTCTTTGGATTCAGGTTTCCAAGATGGGTTTCGGGTAGGACCCCAGAGAGCAGTTGGCCAGTCACTGTCCGCTGCCTCTTCATGTCTTTGGGATGACAATGAACCACCTGCTTGCAACAAGCAAGTTCTGCTCTCATTTGAATCTGTGCTTACAGCCCCTAATTAAATAATAACTTCCCCAGCACTCCACCGCTGCGAATCTGCACAGCACTTCCATTACCTCCCCTTCATGAAGTCAAAATTACAGACCTGTCATTTCCTGGCCTTTCTCATAAATGCAAGCATTAAATTATACCTACACTCACCCATTAGGAGTTTCTCCCTGTGGTGGGTGTTTAAATGTCTTATAATGACTCTACTATCTCCTCAACTTAAAGTCTCCCGCAGAATATTAATTCCACCTTGCTCTAGAATTCTTGCCTACCTTGTCTTCTGAATTCTTGATGGAACATGAATTTGATTGCATAAAAGTTCATTTTTCTCTCTGGGGAAGAAAAGAAGAAACATCTTTCTTACACTTAACAATCGTTGCAAAGAGAGAGAGCATAGAGAGAAAAGGAGGTGTTTTTTCGATGCCAGGAGGAGCTTTTTGGTCATGGTGGATTGGCGCTCTCTCTCGCTCTCTCTCTCTCTCTCTCTCTCTCTCTCTCTCTCTCTCTCTCTCTCTCTCTCTCTGACAATCATTTTTTAACCATTTCCTCTGCTTTCTGCTCACTCAGACAATACAAAAGTTCCATGTACTTCATTTACATGGAGTCTCTTAAGCTTAGCAATATCACTACTAGTGGGATGCTTTTGCTGTTCCTGTTGTATAAATGAAGAAACTGAGGCAAAAAAAATTGTAGATGTCCTCCAGATGCTAAATTTAGCAAATGGTAGGCCATGTGAATAGATGTGCCAGGGTAGATGCCTGGTAGGGCTTTCAGGAATTAGAAAAGGCTTCTCTCAAAAAGATGGATATAAAGAAGCTTTTTTGATATTCTTGGGAAGAACCTGTTTTTAGAGAGAACTGAACTGTCCATGGCACCCTGCTATCCCACTGTCTCCATTCCTTCTGACTGATGCCCATGTGTTTGGGACCACCGAGCTGAGGACTTGGTTCCTACAGGCAGAACAAAAATGCTGTTTACTTTGCCTGTTTGTATTACTGCCTGGCCCCTGGAGACACTTAAGTCAGAGCATTTTTAGCTTGTCACCAGCTCCCACACTCAGTCAGGTAGGGATGGGGGACAGAACATCGGTTCCCTCCATCCCATTTGGCTAGCAGCTAAAGTTAGTGTCTTGGGAACCACAGGCACTGTGGTTAAAAAACAGTTCTCTGACAGCATGGCTTAGGGCATTTGACAGAATCGTTCAAGGAACAAAAAAACAAAAAAAAAAACAAAAAAAAAAAAAAACAAGTTTGACAGCCTATATTTTAAGCAGAGATGAGTATGTGGCACTTCCAAAGTCAATCACTGGCATCTTTTGTGTGGGGTGGGAACAGGAAGTGGGGGACAACTTCATTCTCTCTTCTTTCCACCCAAAGCCCTACTCTGCCTGGTCAGACAGCTGCGGGAAGTACACAAACCATTGCTTTTACATTGTACCAATTTAACAATGCCTGGAAAGCCAGGAACTCCAGGGCATTGCGCAATGCAGAGCCCCTAAAACCATGTAGTGCCATAAACCAAAAAGTAATTGTAGCAAGAGAACACCGAAGCCTCTATTTCTGCTGAAAGCCTTCTAGAACCCAGGAGAAATAGAGGCTTTAGTGTTCTCGTTCCACCTGGGTCAGGGTCTAAAAAAGGGCGTGCTGTTGCTGCGATGACCAGGTGAAAACAGCACGTCTTTCAGTCAGCCATGGTTTTTCTTCACACCCGAAGGGGCAGACATACAAAGAACTGGGTGGAAAGGACCAGACAATGGCCTGGGTTGAGTGGGGACTCAGGGTGGAGAGAAGGTATCATCAACCAGGAAGAGTCACTCTGGCCTCTCCCATCCCACTGCCCTGAGACTTAAAGAGCTTCTCTTTCCATAGTTACAGACTCCACTGTCATTCTGGGGCTGTGTTCTGGATGGCAGCAGACATGGCTGTCAGTAGCCTGCCTTCTTCTGTCCCTGTTGAAGCGATGGCCCATATTTATGCAACACAGTCAGTTTTTCCAACAGCAGCCACAGCTTTGCTGCCCTGTGGATACCACCAGGGACCACTTTGGTCCCCTACCCCTTCTCCCCCCTTCACTTCTAGATGATGTCACTGTTTATTTGCATGTCCTCCCATTTCTTTGGAAACAGAAACCTCTCATTGTACACTAGGTCCTGCCAAATCTCACCTTTCACCGTGTTGTATAACTAGGACTGTCTAGTGAGGCCCCTCGTTTTGATTTTTTTTTAATTGTATGTGTTTCATCTGTGTGCATGTCAGTGTACCGTGTGTGTGTGTGTGTGTGTGTGTGTGTGTGTGTGTGTGTGTGTGTGGTGCCCGCAGAGCTCAGAAAAGGGTATCAGGTCCACTGGAACTGCCTCTATAGACAGTTGTGAGCTGCCATGTGGGTGCTGGGAATTGAACCTGCGTCCTTTGGAAGAACAGACCATGCTTTTTTATTATTCACCTTATGTCTTGATCACAGCCTCCGTCCCTCCTCTCTTCCAAGTCCCACCCTTATAAATGCCCCCATTGCCCACTCTCCTTCTTCTCAGAGAAGAGTCCCCTCGGGTACTACACCACCCTGTGGTATCTAGTCCCTGAAGGACTAGGCACTTCCTCTCCTACTGAGGCCCAAGGCAGTCCAAGTAGCTGGGAAGGAGATCCAGTGGCAGAGAATAGACAGCCCCTGCTCCACTTGTTGGGAGACCCACATGAAGACCAAGCTGCACATTTGATACAAATGTGTAGGGGTCTAGGTGTAGCTCACATGTGTTCCCTGGTTGGTGGCCCAGGCTCTGGAGACCCATGGTCCCAGGTTAGTTGACTCTGTGGATCTTCTTGTGGTATGTTTGTGACCCCCCTGACTTGCTCACTTTTATTCCCCCCACTCTTTTTACAGAAGACTCCCTAGGCTCTGGCTGATGTTTGGCTGTGGGTCTCTGTATCTGCCCCATCCACTGCTGGACAAAGCATCTCAGGAGACAGTTATGCTGGGCTCCTGTCCGCAAGCATAGCAGAGTATCATTAATAGTGTCAGGGTTTGGTTCTCTCCCATGGGTTGGGTCTCAGGTTGGGGCAGTCATTGGTTGGCTGTTCCCTCAGTCTCTGCTCCATCTTTATCCCTGCACATTTTGTAGGCAAGACAAATTTTGGGCTGAAGGTTTTGTGAGTGGATTGATTTCCCCCTTCCTCCTCTGGAAGTCCTGCCTGCTGACTACTTCAGTCTCTATATCCTTCTCTGGTAGGGATCTCAGCTAGGGTCACCCCATAGACTCCCCATATCCTCTTCTACCCCAGGTCTCCAGCCAGGCACCAGAGACCCCCCCCCACCAGGATTTCCATTCTCACTCCCAGCCCTCTTGCCCCCACTCTCCTCACATCCCTGTTCTCCTCCCCACACCCCTTTCACCCAGTTCCCTCCTTCTACCCACCTCCGGAGATGGCTATATAGTTTCTTCCTCTGAGTGAGATTAGCACATCTTCCCTTAGGAATCTCCTTATTACCCAGCATGGTTGTCCTGTGCATTATGGATAATATCCATGAATGAATGAGCACATATCATATGTCATTCTGGCTCTGGGTTACCTCACTCAGGATAATAATTTCAAGTTCTATCCATTTGCTTGCAAAGTTCATGATGTCTTTGTTTTTAATAGGTGAATAGCATTCCTTTGTGTAAATAGACCACATTTTCTTTATCCATTCTTCAGCTGAGATGCATCTAGGTTGTTTCCAGTTTCTGGCTATTACAAATAAAGCTGCTATGAACTTAGTTGAGCAAGTGTCCCTGTGGTATAGTGAGGCCGGCCAATGCTTTTAACCACAGACTTACCTCTCCAGCCCTGATTTTGATTTTCTTTCTTTTTTTGAGGAAAGAAATACTATTTTTATCAAGTCAGTTGACAGCAAGTAAGAATGTGTTTTAATTTCCCTAGATTTTTTTTCAAGTTTTATGTAAGCTGTGCTCAGAGTCACTTAAAGTAACAGACAATTGTCTCTCACATTAGATCAACCCATCTATACAACCACTCATGGCATACTTACTGATGTGTGTATGTGTGTATGTGTGCATCCATCCATCCATCCCAACCACCTAGTGACACATCCGTTCATCTGTTCTTACATCTATCCATTCAGTGTTTTGATGTGTGTCTGCTGTGAACTGCTCACAAACATCTTCTCAGCTGCAAGTGGTATTTAGTCAGATGAAACACCCAGCACAGGAACAAAAAACTCTATTTGAATTTTTCATTCGTCCCAGTGACCACATGAAATCAGCTGCATCATAAACAGACTCAACTATGCAAAAGAAAAATCAGTTTTTAAAACATTCAACGAAGCAATTGTTACGCATATTACTTGGCTCAGAACTTTCTAGAGAGTATTTTCCCCAAACATTCAGAAGTAATTTCTAGTTGGGAAGGTAAATTATGAGTCTATTTCTTTAAGAACAAAATAAAGAAAAAAAAGAAGTAATATTGCTGTCCCTCCACTAAGGTCTTTTTGGTCTCCATTTCTAACCTTGGTCCCCTATTCCTTCTCCTCAAAGCCACCATTGTCACAAAGGGAGATTTTAAACATATTTATATGTATATATATATATAACATGGTATAATTTACATTAAATTAAACTAAAAATTATACAATACTCTATGGGCATACGTGTGCACAAATACCCTGATTTTTATGGCAAAAAAAAAGAGAAAAAATAAATAAAAAGCCTCAAAGATTTCAGTTGATGGGCCACGTGTTCCTTGCCTTTTGACCTCAAGTTGGAGTCCCCCCCCCCCCCCGGTGTTAGCATCAATGCTTTGGTGTCAGGATGGGCTTGGGTTTGCATGAATTCTGTATGAATGTGGGGAGCAGTAATTTGCTAGACCAATTAAAATTTAAACTGCCTTCTCTGCAGCGGTTCCACATTACCCATCTCAACAGTGCTTTTTACTTAGTTGGGAAGGAGAATTTCTATAGTCTAGCCTTGCCTAGATACGCATTTGCTCTTAGTTCACTGTCCCAGAATTTAAAGCAGAAAAATTGCCACCGAGGGGAAAATAATGTGAACAAGAGAGCGCCTTAAAGCATAGGGCTGTCCCTATATCAAGCCCAAACTGGCAGCAGTGGGGGCATTAAGCTTGGTCTTAAGTCACAATGTTAAGCTTGCTGATGCTCCAGCAGGAGCCGAACTTTCCCTTCGGCTCTTCCCTCACATCATCCCTTCACTGGGAATTCTCCCTTTGTTTCCCACTGCAAGTACTGATCACAGCAAATGCATTTGCCTGTAGCACAGAAGCCATTCGTCATCTTCTGCCCAGCCTTATCAGCAGATCTGCACCACAGCTTGGATCAACAGAGCCTGTGTAGAGCTCAGTAGTGGTGCGGTCTTCCAACAACATGGAAAACTTCTCAAATTGGAAGATGTTTACATTAAAAAGTATGTGTCTCCAATGATTTGATGAAGAATGTCCTGCACAACCTTGGACACCTAAATGCTTGGTCCCCAGGTGGTAGAACTCTTTGGGAAGGTTTAAGAGGTGTGGCCTTGTTAGGGGAAGTGTGCCCCTGGAGGCAGGCTTTGAAAGTGTAAAGACCCTGTTGAGTTCACTGTCGCTACCCCATGCTAGCAGTTCAAGATGTGAGCCCTCAGCTTCCTGTGATCACGCCCGCTGTCTTTGCTTAACCAGTGTGGACTCCAGCCTTCCTGAACTGTAAGCTGGTACAGACTCTTCTGTAATTTATCTTGGCCATGGTCTTTTAGTTATAACAACAGACAAATAACTAATACAGCACCTGCCTTAAATCAGCAGGGCTTACACACATAGGTGTATGCTCTATAAACACAAATAATTAGTATGTTATCCTAAGAATCCATGTTAAATGACCCATTCCCAGGGCAGATTTTTCTAAATGTCTCAAATTATATTGTTTTACACTCCTTTTAGGAGAACAGTATAACTTTTAAGAGAGGGTCTCATCATAGTCTAGGCTGGTCTAGCACTCGAACTCCTCTTGCCTCAGCCTCCTGAGTTCCTGGATAGTGTCAGCACACCTGGATGTGATTATATTTTTTTAAGGTTGGAGTTTACTATAATTTAAGTGGTATCAAATCTATAAAGAAGAAAGTAAAAAAAAAAAAAAGTACCTAAAACCTAGCCCCCCCAATACTTAGCATTAAAATAATATAACTATTTTTAGAAGGTTGAAGAATATCATTCTAAATACCCTTTCTCTTTTTCATACATACAAATAGCAGGCAGATGAACTCATGCAGTTCATTTTAACAAAGCAGTGGGTGGCTTCAGTACCCAGCTCTGATACATACACAGGTCACACAGACAAAAACTAAACAAAGAAATACTGGAGCTAAATAAAATCATAAATCAAATGGACCTGACAGACATTTATAGAACATTCTATCAAGACATACAAAAAAATATACTTTTTTCTCAGCAGCCCGTGGAATGCTTTCTCTAAAATCGACCATGCATTTGGATCCAAAATAAGTCTCAACAGACAGAGGAAAGTTGAAATAACACCCTGCATCCTGTCTGATCACTATAGATTAAAGCTGGACATCAATACCAACAAAAAGTACACAAACTCATGGAAACAGAACAACTCAGTACTGAATTTTTTTAAAAAAGCCAATTAAGAGATCAAGAAGGGAATTTTCAAAAAATTAGAACTGAATGAAAATGAAAATGTAACATATCCAAACCCATATGACAAAATGAAGGTGGCTCTAAAAAGCAAGTCTGTAGCACTAAATGTCTACATTAGAACTGGAGGACTCTTACCTTAATAACATAGCAGCACACCTGAAATTTCTAAGCAACAAAAAATAACATTAAAATGGGTAGACGGGAAGAAATAATCAAATGCAAGTCTGAAATCTATGAAATAGAAACACACACAAATACAACACAAAGAATCATTGAGATAAAGAGGTGGTTCTTAAAGAAAACCAACAAGATTGACAAACTTTTATGCAATTAAATAAAAGGTGAAGAGAAAAGATCCAGATTAATAAAATTAGGGGATGAGCATAGGGAGATGACAACAGACACTAAAGAAATCCAGGGAAATCATCAGGACATACTTTAAAAATCAACACCAAACTGGAAAAACCTAAACCAAAATAGATTAATTTCTCGATATATTTGACTCAATAAAGCTAAATCAAAACTAAATAAGCAATTTAAACAGATTAATAACATCTAACAAAATAGAAATAAACTTCTCAAGAAAAAAAAATGTCCAAGGCCAAATAGATTCAATGCAGGATTCTACCAGACCTTCAAGTAAAATTAATACCAAAACTCCTCAAATTACTCTAAATAATATAACTAAAGAAACCTTGCCTAATTCTTTCGTGAGGCTATAAATCCCTGGATACCTAAACCAGACAAAAACCTAACAAAAAAGAAAATTAAAAGCCATTATCTCCTATGAACATAGATGCAAAAATTTTCAATAAAGTTCTTGCAAGCTGACTCCAAGAATATATCAAAAAGGTTACCCATCATGATCCACCCCACCCAGAAATGTAGGGGTGATTTAGTGTATGTAAATAAATAAATGTAACCCATTACATAAACAGACTGAAAGACAAAAACTACATAGTTATCTCATTACATGCTGAAAAGGCTTTTGACAAAATTCAACATCCCTTCAAGATAAATGTCCCCGAGAAACTAGAGATACAAGGGATATACTTCAACATAATAAAGGCAATGTGTAGGACGTCCATAGCCAATATCAACCTAAACAAAAGGAAAGTCAAAGCATTTCCACTAAAATCAGGAGCAAGGCAAGGATGTCCACTCTCTCTGTAGCTATTCAATATAGTACTTTGAGTCTTAGCTAGACCAATAAGACAACTGAAGGACACCGGGAAGATACAAATGGGAAATGAAGAAGTTAAAGTGTCTTTTTTAGAAGATGACATGATTTTATACATAAAAGACATTCAGAACTCCATGAGTAAACTTCTACAGCAGATGAACATTTTCACCAAAGCAGCAATAGACAATATAAAATTAACACAAAAATCAGTAGCCCATGTATGTACAAATGACAGGCTAAGAAATAAATCAAAGAGGCAGTACCTTTCCCATTAGTGTTTTTAAAATCTTGTGATGTGTACTGGCTGGTTTTATGTCAACTTGACACAAGCTAGAGTTATCACAGAGAAAGGAGCCTCAGTTGAAGAAATGCCTACATGAAATCCAGCTGTAAGGCATTTTCTCAACTAGTAATTGAGGTGGGAGGGCCCAGCCCATTGTGGGTGGTGCCATCCCTGGGCTGGTAGACCAGGATTCTATAAGAAAGCAGGCTGAGCAAGCCAAGGGAAGCAAGCCAGTAAGCAACATCCCTCCATGGCCTCTGTATGAGCTCCTGCCTCCTGACCTGCTTGAGTTCCAGTCCTGACTTCCTTTAGTGATGAACAGCAATGTGGAAGTGTAAGCTGAATAAACTCTTTCTGCCCCAACTTGCTTCTTGGTAATGATGTTTGTACAGGAATAGAAACCCTAAGACATGGTGACCCTAACTTATATAATAAAAACTTCAAAGAAAGTTAAAACACAAAAGGAAGAAATTGAAGACGCCAGAAGATTGGAATCTCATGGATCAGTAGGATTAATAAACGGCCATCCTGACAAAATCAATCTGCAGATTCAATGCAATCCCCATCAAATTCCAACAGAATTCTTTATAGAGATTGAAGAATAATTCTTAACTTCACATAGAAACACACACACAAATCTATGATGTCTTCTTAAAATGAATAATAAAAGAACTCCTGGCAGTATCACAACCCCAATTTCAAGTTGTATTACAGAGCTACAGTAAAAACCCAGCGTGCTACTGGTATAAAAACAGACATATTGATCAATAGAATTGAATTGAAGACCTAGATATGAATTCATATAGCCTCTTTCTGCTTGGATGTAAGGCTCACTCCATACCTGACATTGCCAAAATGCCAACGAACCTAAGACTAGATAGGTCATGGACCTGGGGGAAACCTAATACTGTTATTCTGCTGAAAGAACATAGCGCTAATATGATTCCTAGTAACACACTGATGTACATATAGGCCTCTTGGCCCTCACTAGGGAAGCTTCTTGCAGTAGATGGGAGCTAACACAGAGGCCCACAAGTGACATTGTGCAGAGAGTTAGAGACTTGGAGTAGTGATTTCACAGAAGCCTTTGACCTCGGGCTATCAAGTACAGCTGACATAAAAGCCAAGCTGTGCGCAAACACTGGCCTGACAGGACAGTCAGGATGAAACACTGCTACCTGAAGCCAGATCCTCCCAGGAACAAAGCAGACGAAAGAACTAACAATAAGCAAAGGAGAATTTATGAAAAGGGACAGTGAGCCAGGAAGGAGGGATGAGCAGCCGCTGAGGCACAGCTGGCTCATTCAGAGGAGCTTCATCTCCCTCAACCACAGGATGTGCTTGGTTCCCAGAACCCTCCCACCATCCCTCACTCACTCCTCACAGCCACCATGCAAGGCTGGCAGGACCAGCCCCACTTCACAGAAGACAGTGAGCTTGGAGGTGGTGGGTGCTGGGTTCACATGGGTGTGAACAGGCGGGTGTTCACACACGGGGCATTTTCTAACAGATGCTGCCTCTGGCAGATTCAAAAGATAAAGAATATCGACAAACCAGGAAAGTTCAGACATCTGTTTTTCTCTTGGTCGCTCTTTGCAAAATGAGACCTAAAGCCAAGTACTGTAGAGCACCTATCATCTGAAGCTACCTGGAACCCAGTCTCCTTGAGTTGCCTCTTGCCTTCTCTACTGTGGTAGTCTTAATGCAAAACAATCTTAAATGCTCACCTTTTGCTGCAGAGAAGGCACCAGGTAACCTAGAAAAGGGTACTTTATTTCTAGACTTTGAATGCTGACAAAATACTTCAGGCAAGGGTGCAAAGATTGGCAACCCTTCATTTGGCAATAACAGAGGTGAGAGCAGCACCCTCGAGAAGCAGAACAGCTCTACCCTCTTCCACCTTGCTCACACACCTCCATTTGTATATAGGTCAAAGGTGACATCTGCAGCATGCAGTGGGAAACCTGACTGATGCAGATCTGGAAGAGGTTACCACCGTGCAAAGCCTCTTACTCACCTGGGGCCACGCAGCTACAGGTAAGCTGATCCTGATTTTCAGATGCTCAACACTTAATGACTAAACCACAGGGAAAAGCCCTGGACCTCCAGGTAGACTCATGGCTGCTATAGCTTACACCTATTAGTCTCCCTAAGTTTTCAGGTGCTAATATTAAGAGACAAACCTTTAGGAGATAATTAGGCTAGGAGAACCCCAACCTCATGAATGCAAAGTTGCATGAATCTCCATTTCTTCAGCTGTGTGAGGACAAAGCATCTATCCCCCTAGAAGAACACACACACACACACACACACACACACACAGAGAGAGAGAGAGAGAGAGAGAGAGAGAGAGAGAGAGAGAGAATCTTGGAAACAGAGTGAACCTAATTTGCTAGTGCTATTTATTGTCTTGGCTTTGCCAGCTGCCAGAAGTGTGAGCAATACAGTACCATTCTTAATAAATCACCCAGGCCATGGTGTTTTGTCAAAGCAATAGGACAGGGCTGAGATAATGATGGAGCAAAAGGGTTCCCATACCTAGGGGCTCATGGTTTTAAAGTCTCTATTAAACTTAGGTTGCTTGGGAAAAGGGTATAAGACTGCAAAGGGAGTTCCAGAAAACCTCTCCAGGTTGCCAATGGTGCCATCTTTTTTCCATCTGACATCCACTTACCAACCACGTGCTTGGCACCGTTTGTTGTTTGAATGCTTAAAAGAGCTTGTCTGGGCATCAAGGCCACAGCTGACCTCTGTGTGGGCGCAGAGCATCCACTCCTGGGAGCAGGCCTGGCACTCGGCCTCTTAAGTCACACCTCCAGCTCACTGCTTCCCAGCTTGCCTTCTGCTGAGAGTCTGACTCACCCTAGGCTGTGGGTTTTCTTTTTCTCTCTGTTTTCCTACATGTTATAAGAGAAAAGGAACCCTTGCCTGGCATGGAAGAAGGTGTTAAAGGACTGCATTTGACAAAAAAACAAACAAAAAACAAAGAGTTTATTCTACTTTATTTATTCTGTTCTTTTAAGAAGGATTTTCTTGCAAAACAGAGCTGAGAAAAAACAGTGGAGTGGCTCACAGGGGGAGCCAAGCAGAGCCTGTGTCCTGTGTCCCCTCTGATTGCCACTGGGATGCTGGGGGAGGGGGGCCCCAGGAGGAGGGGGAAGTGGCTGTCCTTCCTTTCATAGCATCAGATAAACTTCAGAATCCAAGGACTCTTGCTAATGGATGCCAATGGGCTCAACACACACTGAAGACTTCTGGGAAATGAAAGAAACTCTCCACTGTCATGACAGCAGCTGGTTAGCTCAGAATCAAACTTGGAGTACAAACTCCTGGACTTTCCAACCAGAGATGTAAACTCCCCCTAAATTAGGAATTTGTGAGGTTGCTTTAGACATAGACAGTCTTAAGCACCTGCTTGGGGAAAAAAAAATACAACAAACTTCAAGAAATACGTTCTGCATGAGTCAGCACCCAGAGCTCTGACAACCGCAGTAAGCGGAAGTCTAGATAAAGACAAGATAAAGGTCATGTGACTCATGGCTTTTGATAACTGTCTGCTCTCCGGGCAGTGTGGAGGAAGGTGGCAAGGACACAGAGCGGCATCTTCACTCACACGTAGACTGGGCACACCATAAAGATCTGGTGTGCCAATGAATTAACGATTGCGTGTAGCGATTAGGGGCTTATTTCCCACGGCTCAGCAATGGCTGTGATGCGGCCAAGTCTAAGGCTGGCCTTAGAGGAAGCATCTTCAAGAACAAAGGACAATGCCTCTCTAGAGTTATTCTATATCTATAAATAATTTCTTTATTGAGACAAAGGTTTGCTGTGTTGTCCAGGCTGCCCTGCCCTGAAACTTCCATGATCCCCCTGCCTCGGGCTCTTAGTGCTCAGATATTAAGGCCTGTGCTATCACACCCACACAGTTTTGATCACTTGGAAGTCTAAGTAAAGGACAGATTTTAATTCATCTGATGCTTTAATAAATGCTGTAATAAAATGCCACAGGCTGAGTAATTTATAAAAGTAGACGAATATATTTCTTAGAGTTCCGGAAAGCAGAAAATCCAAGATTGAGGGGCTATCTCCGGTGAGAACCGTCCAGGTACACTGTAAGGCGGCAGAAGCTATCACATGGGCAAGAGAACATACAAAGTCAAATCCAGTCTCAAGCTCTTTTATGATCAGTCCATCCATAAGGGTGAGGCGAGGTCCCTGTGACCTGTCTTCCAGTACGCTATATCGGGGACTAAGCTTCCCTCGTGTGCTTTGGGAACAAGGCTTTCAAGCCACGGCATGAGATCTGAAAAGTTGTG
The DNA here is from genome assembly GCF_963924665.1 of Micromys minutus. NCBI lineage: Eukaryota > Metazoa > Chordata > Mammalia > Rodentia > Muridae > Micromys > Micromys minutus. The sequence goes on from NC_137959.1 coordinate 11,270,754, forward strand.
TTGTCCCTGGGCAGACAGTGGTACTTGCAGCTCATGGTACCTTTTCGGCAAGGTGTGTCGTGTGAAAATCTTCAGGAGTTTGGGGCCAATAGTCTTTTTTATCTCAGGGTTCTGAGTGCTAAGCCTTCTTCAGAAAAAAAAAGACAAAATTAAAAATCTCACAGGGTGTGATTTCCATACATACAAATTCGTCTCTATATTTATGTAAATCCAGAGATTTCTGTGCTGGGGGCTGTGATCAAAGGAAGGGAAAGTACATGTCTGATTTTATACCAGAAGAGAAATATCCCTTGAGACTGTGATCCTACTGAAACCTTCAGTGTGTGTGTGTGTGTGTGTGTGTGTGTGTGTGTGTGTGTGTGTGTGTGTGTATGTGTGTGTGTGTGTGTGTGTGTGTGTGCTCGTGAGGCAGACTTGCTCAATTTGATGCATTTAAAATGCGTCAGATGCTTTTTAAGCAGAAAATATGTAACTCATGCAGAATCCACAACACTTAAAACCCCACCATGATTCTCAGCGGAATTCAGTCTTCCATCTGCCCATGACTCTCTGTTCAGCCTGCTTCCTGGGTTTTCCACTTCCATTTTCACCTTGGCTGAATTCCTGGAGAGACAAGGAAAATGCCTTCTGGCCCCAACAGAGTCAGATACCAAACCTGAGGTCACAACTTGTGCCCCAAGCCAGGTCTTGCTACTCATCGTCCATCAGCCAATTAAAAGAACCAAATTAATAATGAAAAGCAGAAAAAGATGTATTCAATGTGGACACATTGGGCATGGCATCAAAAAGATCCAGCAAACCCCTCAAGTCTGTCTGCTGGGACCCTGAGGTTAAAGGTTAAGCAGTGGGCCAAGGATCTGCATATCTAAGTAATTCTGTCAAGATGTGGTCCCACCCTCTGCTGACCCATCCTTGTCTGGGCTTCAGCCTCATTTTATAATGTGGTTTGGCAAGTTTTTAGAACTTCATAGAATCTCTTCCTGGAACACGTGTTTCTTCCCCTGGTGTGAGATCCCTGGGGAACGCCCATTTTAGAGGAAGGGCCCATTGTTTCAATAGTTAGGCAGTCAAGTTGAAGGCATAAGTGTCTCTTTAGAACAGCTTAATTTCTACCAGGCCTTCTAGAAGCTGGCCACACTATCCTTTCCTAACCTGGGCCACAGCCCCAAGACAGGATGCATCCCTCCCTTCCCAGAGACCCCTGGGTCAACAGCTCTGGATAGGGAGCATATCTGTTTGTTCCCAGAAAGGAGGAGAGAAGGTACTGTATTAGCTGAGCATCTCATAAATGCCAACTAGGGGTTCAGCCCCTTGCATGTTGACCCTGATGCTCAGAGGGTAGAACACGAGAAGCTTCCATATGTTTGGACATCAGAAAAAGACTTCTCTAGACTGTTTATCCCTCAATACTTTGTCTTGAAAGCAGGGGAATGGGGGATGGGGAAAACACACAAGATGCCAAGGCAAGGAGACCACAAGACAGATGCCAAAGGCTTTCTGTTTGCACTGCACCTAGGAACTGTGGTTCCAAGTTCTTCTCCTTCTCCTGTAGAGTTCCCTGCTCCCATGGGAGAACCAAAGACAGTGTGAGCAAAAGTTCTGCCTTGATTATGCCTCACAAAAATTACAGACCCACTGAAAGGACCCTGAAGGGCTAAACTGTAGGCGTGACCCAAGTCTATACTGAAGTCTATGGCCCAGGGGCCCTGCGGTGAATGCTGCTTCTTTGGGGTCCATTTTTAACCAGCCAAAGTGATTTTGTTTTGTTTTGGTTTTGTTTGTTTATGTTTAGTTTTTTTTTCAGGTTGCAAAGGTCTAACCTGATAAGCAGTGATGTATGTCCTCCGTGATCAATTGCTCATCCTAAGTAAATACTGCCCAAGATACGAATGACAGGAAGAACACCGTAGCCTCTCAGCAACATGGGGAAATCGGACTTCAGCAGAGACCCGTTTTCCACTTCCATGTCTTTAAACCACAGGGAATAGAGAACGCCTCGCATCTGGCCCTTTAATCCACTGTTACCCCATCCCCTCAGCTCTTCCCCAGCCCCCCATCCAAATCTCCATCCTGTTTTACCAAAGAGCACTGCTGAACTAGAATAACCCTTCCTGAGCACAACAGGTACTCAGTGAATGCTCAGAGAGGTGAAGCATGACCTTTATCTTAATCTTGGCCTAATGGAGAACTATAGAATCAGAACCACACTGACCACGTCTAGCCCCCCCCCCCCACTCTCCTTTGCCCTCCCCCATGCTTGTTACCCAAAAGTCATCACTAAGAACCAGTTTCCCATCTGCATCCTCAGCAGAATCATCTCAAAGGAAGAATCTCCCTGAGTCTTGGTTTGAAGAACCGAGAACAGCTTGTATCAGCCACGCATAGCTGCCCATACCTACCAACACAAGGCCTGTAGGTCAGACCGAGGGGACTTTCTGATGGAGCCACTGTGGCAGGGCCACTCTGGAAGAAGGGAGCCACAGACTGCCAAATGAGGTCAGGGGCCAAGTACATTACCCAAATCCTAAATCACAAAATTAGTCATGAAATAGTCTTTGCTTTGTCTTTCTCTCTTCCCCATTTTGTAAACAGCTCTGCTTTGGGCTCTAAAACCTGACCACAGCAGCCCCTAGTGGCAGCAAGCTGGAGCACACGGGACAGCAAAGGACCCCAGGAGGAAGACTTTGCAGGGTCTGAGGTTAGCAAACATAATACTATTGCTATGTTCAAACCAACATGGTGAAAATGGAGAGGTCTAAGATTCCCTAGGGTGGGGATGTTGAGTAAGGGGTTAGTAAAAGGGAGAATCTTAGCTTCCCAGCAGTTGGTCCACACACAGGAAACAACAGCCAGGCTCTGAGTATAGTATCCAGAAGAATGAGCTGTCAGAGAGAGGAGGGTGGACCACCAGGCTTTACCCAAAGGCCTAAGCCAATGATTTGCCACATGCCCTCACAAATAGCTGCCAGCTGCCAAAGTAAGACAAATGCAACAGCATCTTTGACCAAGCAGAAAAATTTTCTCTTCCCAGAAAATGACTTAAAACCTCAGACTCATCGACTGGATGACAGCTGAAGAAACTTTTCCCAGAGAAATCATAGCCACAGAAGTTCACTGGAAACAGCATTCTAGCAGAGCCTCTGGATATTAATCTCATCATTGAATGGATGCTGAACCTGACTCTCACAGGGAACCCGTCATAGTTAGCTTTAGCCGTCAGCTTGACACAAACCTAGAGTCACCCGGGGAGAGGGAATCTTAACTGAACATTTGCTTATGGGCATGTCTGTGGAACTTTGTCTTGATTGATGATGTAGGAAGAGCCCACAGTGGGTGGTACCATCCCTAGGCAGGTAATGAAGGAAAGCCTGGGAACAAGCCTCTAAGCAGTATCCTTCCCTGTTTTCTGCTCAGTCATTCCCTACAAGCTCCTGCCTTGAGCTCATGCCCTGGCTTCCCTGAGTAACAAACTTTTAAAATGAAGTGTAAGCCAAAATAAATTAACCCTTTCCTTCCCAGGCTATTTTGGCCAATGTTTTATCACAGTAAGAAAAAGCAAATGAGGATGGAATCCACTTTGGCAAATCCTCCCCCTCCTCCCCACAGCTCTCCTCTGACACTCAGGGAGCAGTCAGAAGTACCAATCTTCCCAGGGCTGAGCAGAAAATGGACTTGTGAACACTCGTGTGAGCTGAGGCCATTCTCATGACTCCCTCACTAACACATTGCTATAACAAAATACCTGAGAATAGAAAATGTTATAAAGAAAATACATTTCTCTTACAGTTCTTGAGGCTGTAGACTCAAGGTTGAAGGCCTGGGCAGGGGTGTTGGATGTGAGGTCAGGTGCTTTCTTATTACTTAGGAATCTGCAGAGTCCTGAGGCAGCTGATAGCATTTACTCGGTATCCGGGTTAGATTCATTCTGCTGTGATGAAGATCAAGACCATAAGCAACTTGGTGAGGAAAAGAGCTGTTTATGAAAAGAGGAAGAGAGAAAGACAAAGCAAAGACTATTTCATGACTAATTTTGTGATTTAGGATTTGGGTAATGTACTTGGCCCCTGACCTCATTTGGCAGTCTGTGGCTCCCTTCTTCCAGAGTGGCCCTGCCACAGAGGCCCCATCAGAAAGTCCCCCTAATTGCTGCCACAGCTATAGGCTGTCAGATCTTTATTACAACCACTCAACAGCAAGACAACCTTTGATGCATCTCTAGATTGCCTTTAGGCAGGTGAGGAAGGATGAATATTTACAGAATAGGGTATTTGGTGATGGGCCATAGAAACGACAAGATCAAGATCCTGCCAGCGCTGAGCTCTCTGCGGGTTCAGAATTAACCATTGAAAACATTGAGCCATATCTTCATACAAAGTAAAAACAGAAAAGGTCATCCCCAACTCCACAAGACATTTGCCTCTGGCAAGACACACATGCAGCACAATTTGGCTGTTCCTACTCCCTTGCTTTTCAGAGCACCACATCCCCTTCTTTTGGGAAGTTTAGCAATGTGACCTTAACATCCAGATCCCAAACCCTCTTCTCAGCCCTCGGGCTGTAGCTGTCCCTTTCTGAGGATCATGCCCTCCTAGAATCCCTCTGTTCTTCCAGGAGTCCCTCGAGATAATTCTGCCAATGGGTCACTCCAGTCTTTATAGCAAACGAGTGCCCACATCTCCTGCCTCCATCCATTCCAGATGCACTAAGTGAATGCCTAGCTTTCGCCAGGGCATGGCATTCTGGCATCAGCTAGCATGGGCTAGCTTATTGCGCCAGTTAAAAAATTAGACAGGAAAACAGCAAAATGAAAGCAAAGCTTATTGGCAAACATTTTAGAAATTTCAGAACAGAAGAAGGCTCTAGAGTGGGGGTACACCAACTGTAAGGTGGCTGGTGTTTATACTTGAGTTTAGGGTCTCCTATCTGGTGATTGCCCCTTCCTCCCCTTTTCTGTCAGTCTAGCGATGTCTACATATCCCTTCTGTAGCAGGGTTTAGCTCTCTGTTTCTGTAAATATTGATTGGCTGGGGTAAGAATGGGTGCCCCAAACTCCTCTGCTTTTTGTGGTTTAATGGGTAAAGAGAGACACCCTATAAAAAAATTGAAAATTACTGCTGGGGGAATAAAGCCATCAGAAAAATCCTCAAACTGAGGTTTCTATGTTCCACTTCTACCACCCTAGGGGCCCTAAGCCCCTGGATATAGCACAAAGCTGATAAATGGAGAGCCCTGCTCTTAGGAACTTAACTCCTGGCACTGAGATTGGCAGGCTGTCTCTGTAAAGGCCCAGATAGTAAATATTGTAGTCTGTACAAGCCATATGGTCACTGTAAGTATAGCTCTGCAGCTGTAACTCAAATAAGCCCAAGCAGCATTAACCAAGTGGACATGGTGCCGTGTGTGTGTGTGTGTGTGTGTGTGTGTGTGTGTGTGTGTGTGTGTGTGTGTGTGTGTACATACAGGAAATATAGTGTGGGAGGAAAAGATCTGGCCTGCTGGAAAGATATGTACTTTTTCTGCTGTTACTTCTAAGTGAATAAAATGAAGCTTTAGACCACCATGGCTACAGTTCGTGCCTGAGGTTGCAGCCATAGGGGGTGGAGTTTCCTGTTATCAGTAACACAATTCAGGCAGGCAGACAGATGTATGACCACACCCGAGGCCACCCATTCTCACCTTCTGTCTCTGGTTACCCCAATTTATAAACGTTCCTTCTGCTTTTTTCTTCTTCTTTTTGAGATAGAATCTCACTGCTCAGCACTGGCTGGCCAGGATCTTGTTATGTAGACCAGGCTAGCCTCAAACTCACAGAGATCTGCCTGCCCTACTTCCTGAGTGCTGTTAAGACTAACGTTGTGCCTCACCATACCTAGCCTTCTTTCTGCCTTTTTAAAAACAGTTGGCTTGGTGTTCAGTCATTTGTAACCAGAGTTCTGTCTGATACACTACCTGCAAAACAAAACAAGTGAACCCATTCTTGAACATGTTTGCTCTTTACCCTGGTGATTCATATACCTCCCAAAGTTTCTTCTACACTCCCAAGCAGGTGATTCTCCTTATATTTATTTATTTATTTATTTTGGGCCCTGTTTCCTACTGATGCTAGTTTTTATTGTTATTCATTAGTAAGTAAAAGTCTGTGGTGTGTGTGTGTGTGTGTGTGTGTGTGTGTGTGTATGATGTATGTGTATATATACATGATGTCTGATGTGTGCATGTGAATATTGATATACACATGCTACAGTGCAAATGTTCAGAAGTCAGAGGACAACTTTCAGAAGTCAGTTATTTTCTTCAGCCATTTGATCCAGGAATTGAACTCCTAAAAATCAGACTTGCCTGGTAAGTGGGGTCAACCCCATGGCCCACCTTTCTGGCTCTGTATGCTTGTTTGTGTCTTTGTTTGTTTTGTTGGTTGGTTGGTTGGTTATTCCTATAAGTACTGCTCTGTGCTCCAGGATAGCCTGGAACTCACTGGAGATAGCTTCAGACTCACAGCAATCCTCCTGCCTTTGGGTCCAGTGTAGGTATTATGGATGTGAGCCACCATCTTGGCGTGCTGTTGGACACTTCATCCAAGGTAAGCATAACATAGCTAAAGCACATGTTCCACTATACAATATACAGTATACTTTGTATACTATACAAAGCTAGGCCCTTAGCAATTGATCTAACATGAGGTCTAGACACATGCAATATTTCAAATATTCCCAGTATTTCTAATGTATGGTGATGCTGGGAACTAATGGGTTAGCACCTCATAGACAGCCAGCAAACGGTTGGTGGATATTTGGTTGACGGACTTGGGTCTCAATGCAGATATAATGTTCATAGTTAACTGTTCCACTTTGTTATCCTAACAAGATACCTAACCTGGCAGACTCAACACATATTTGTGTGTTGCTGCAGATGGTAATGTTGATTATGACAATGATGATAGTGATGGGAAACTGAGGCAGTACTGGGGAGCTGGCTGAGTCAGCGAAGCCATTGCTGTACAAGCACGGGGAGCTGAGTTCAAGCCAATGTGTAAGGTGGGCACATTGGTGGCAGTGCACCCGCCTAGCTCAGTTAGTGAGCTTTGGGTGCACTGAGTGATGCTGTCTCCGCATTAAGGGGAGAAGTGATTGAGGATCGAGGATTGAGCATGCTTGATATCAACCTCTCATCTACACACACACACCTGCACATACATATGTATCTGTACATACACGAACACAAGCAAATATATGCACACAAAACTTAAAACAACCTACTTCTGTATTATTTCTCTCAAATCTATGTAAGAGTTAGCCAGTAAGAAATCAGGCCAACTCCAGTTCCATCTTTGCATTCTTTTATTTTTTTTCCTAATGGGGACCTGTGCTGTTCTAGCCACTCCATATAGAGTTATTTGCAAGAGAGCATCAATGGAGCAGACTCAGTGGGAATAGCCCAGTTCCTCCTCATCCCCAAGGCCACCGTTTATAAAAAAGCTTGGTTAATTTGTCATTCTGAAGAACCTTTAGACACAACTAAGTTCTTTTCTTAATGAGGTTTGGCTCCAGGGACTGGATAAGGACACAGATTTTTAGTTTGTGTCCTAAAACGTTTTTGGAAGAGAGTTTATGTCAATGGTTGTCATCAATTGCTTAAAGACATCTTCTAATCAGTCCTGACCTCCCCTCTTCTTGGAGCAACAAATCCTGATCTTTCAGTGAGTGGGCTACTCTTGTGTGTGTGTGTGTGTGTCATCTTGCAAATGCCCTCAGGAAACTCACACCAGTAGGAAGAGGGTTGGAGGCTTGTAGGAGACATCTTTATCCAGAGAAGTGCCCCCATAGTTGCAGCCTAACTGCCGTTTATAGCAGATCTGACTTAAGACTTATCCTAGAAGTCAAAGAAGATTTGAAATGCAAAATCTGAGGGTTTTTTCTATTCCAATTTCTCTTAAAGACAGAAGAAAACAGAAAAAATCTGAGATGATTCAGAGTAGAGGGGCCTGATCAACTTTGGGAACCAAGAAGAGAACAGGACATGGAGTCAGAGCAATGCCATAGTCAGGGCACATACATGTGCAAATCATATATGAACATTGGCCTGTTGATAAATCTCTGGGCTTTGTTTTTAGTGGAAATGCTTGAATTTTCTAAATTGAAAAAAAAAAAAAGGTTAATTGTAGGACCTGTGGTACTGAGTGTCCTCTGCGGCTCTTTGCGATAACATTAACACTAATTTGGGGAAATCGGTTTTTCCCATTAAGAAAGAAAGGGAATTTTTGGGCCCCATTTTATAGGGCAGATTATCATGTTAAATGGGACATAATCAGAAAAGATAAAAACTCTTCCAGGTCTTCCAAACTGAAGCAGTTTAATTATGTGGAACTGATGATCCAAGTAATGCAAGAGCCAAGACACCCAACAGAGGATGGTGAAGAAAAATGGTGAAGAAACAGAAATCAGGAGCATCAGGAACTTACTGTCACCAAGGGATGGAAGAAAGATGGAGGTCATGCTACAGTACCCACAAGTAGCCAGGTCCCAGGCGGGAGATGAAACATGGCAAGGACTCCTGACAAGGAAGGACCTGGGATAACGGAGGGAAGGGCTTTCCAATAGAAGCAGAAGCCATGGAGAGGACATCTCCTAGAGACACCACAGAAACAGAAATGGAAAGAAGTCCACCAGAGTCTCTCCTCTTCTCATCCCACCTTAGGAACAAAGAAGGAAGGGAAGCTTCCTATGAGATTGTGTGAGCTACACAATGCATTTGTGTCCTATGCTACACAATGCAGCTGTGCCCTGTGTATCCTGGAAAAGCGTGAGCAAAGATTTGTTCACCTCAGAGAGGGCACCAACAACACACCAAAGAAACATTTCTACTCAAGCCTATTGTAGTAAGCCAGTGAGTTTATTGAGGTTCATTATAGGAGTATTCGTGAGAAATTACTTACATAAACTAGATGCCTCATAGGCAATTGCATCACCCAAAAAACCACCCCAACATGGTACAACTCACAAAAGATGAAGTTCTTGGAGTTTGCTGCAGGGAAATCAGACAGCTGAAGAGTCTCCCCTCCCTAGCAATTAGCAGTACTTGCAGAACTTTGTAAAGGGCCTTTTTGGATATTGTAATTTTCAGGACCCTCCTGAGTCTTGTCAGTTTCTTTTATTTCCTGGGCCTTGTCTGTTTCTTCTGCTTCTTGAGTCTTAGGACCCTCCCACCTTCCTCCAATAGGGAGCATTTCAATTGGGAGGAAACAGCTATACAATGGAAGTCATGGAGAGGACATCTCTCCTGCATTACTTTATCCAGAGAAGTGCCCCCATAGTTGCAGCCTAACTGCTATTTATAGCAGATTTGACTTAAGACTTATCCTAGAAGTCAAAGAAGATTTGAAATGCAAAATCTGAGGGTTTTTTTCTATTCCAATTTCTCTTAAAGACAGAAGAAAACAGAAAAGATCTGAGATGATTCAGAGTAGAGGGGCCTGATCAACTTTGGGAACCAAGAAGAGAACAGGACATGGAGTCAGAGCAATGCCATAGTCAGGGCACATACATGTGCAAATCATATATGAACATTTGCCTGTTGATAAATCTTTGGGCTTTGTTTTTAGTGGAAATGCTTAAATTTTCTAGATTAAAAAAAAGAGGTTAATTGTAGGACCTGAGAAAAAATAAGTATCTGACAACTAGTCCTTCTCCCACTCCCTAGACCCTAGGGCATTTTTTTTCTAAAGTCAGCATTAGTGAGTATTTGTGTGTGTGTGTGTGTGTGTGTGTGTGTGTGTGTGTGTGTGTGTGTGTGTGTGTGTATGCATGCCGTGGTAGTTTAAATAGGTATGGCCCTCATAGACTAACGTGTTTGAATGTTTGTCCCATAGAAAGTGGTAGACATAGTGCTAGAGAGGTAACTGATATTCTTATAAGGAACCACAAGAAGCAATAAACTCACTGGTTTACTATATTAGGCTTAGGTAGAAATGTTTCTTTGGTGTGTTGTTGGTGCCCTGTCTGAGGTGAACAAATCTTTGCTCATACTTTTCCAGGCTACACAGGATATTAGGAGGTTTGGCATTATTGGAGGAAGTGTGTCATTGAGGTCCCCTTCTGCAGGTTATTAGGACGGGAAGGTTGAGATAAGAAAATCAACATACCGACTTCTGATCAGTATTTACAGCTCCGAGGCTGCAGAAGAGCAAACAGTCCTGCAGATGGAATCTTCCACCCTAAAGGCTCCTTTCTTCCCCTATACAAGCCCAGGGTATGGACCAGGTTTTCCACTCCCACAGAGGGACTGCTGCCTTCATTGTTCTAATTAAAGGAGAATCTGTTTATGGAAAAATAAATTAATAAAGGAGTTTAGAAGAAGGAAGGGTGTAGTACTGAAAGACAGAGAGTAAACTGAGACCCAAGGTCCTAGAGCTTCAGCTCAATACCCATGGTCATCCTCTCAAGATGAAACAGTAGGAAAACCCCTGCTGGTTTCGCAGAGTCAGATTTGCTTTTGTTATATTTTTCTGGCAAGTGCCCCAGTTCCTTATGTTATTAATCTGGACTGTGTTTTGTTTTGCTTTCTTCAGATTCTTAAAACATCATTAGAAGATTAAAGAAACCAAATTTGTGTGTTCCCAGGGGGTTAATTCATTTCTCTGACTTTGTGAACAATGAAACCTTCATTACCAGAAAAACCCAAATCAGCATGGCCAGGCGAAGGGGCTGTGATCGGAAAAGCCAACATTCTGAGTTAACACTAGCAAGCAGCTTTCTCCTTAGCACTGGAGGCTTAAACCAGTTCAGGGAGAAGCTATTTCTTCTGGAAGTTCCCATGTGGTTGCTGAGAAAGACTTTTTTTTTTGTTTCTCACACTTACTAACTTTTTCCCCCACTCCTCCACGTTACCTCTAGGCAGAATTCAGATGTTTTTATTAATTGAATTTGTCCATCAACAATTTCATACCTGTACATAATGCATTCTGATTATTCTTACCTCCCTTTTCTCTCTTCCACAGCCTTCCAATCTCCTTCCCACCATGGGTCCCTTCCTGCATTTATGTAGCTTTGTTTGGTTTAACCAGGACTATCTGAATAGTAGTGGGTATGGAACTATCAAATAGGGCTTGGTGAGCCCTTCCCCAAATTTTATCAATGGCCAATTATTCACCAGGAAGGGGTAAGCCCCTGTGATCTCCTCCCCTATCCGAGACTGACTCTTAATAGGTCTAATCTTATAGAAGTCAGTGCAATCAACCTCAGAGGCTGTGAGTTCATGGTTACAGCGGTCAGAACACAACAGTTTCCCCCCTTCTTCCTCCCTCTGTCTCTTTCACTCTTTTAATTTTTTAACCTTCTCTGAGCCTTAGGGGAACTGGTACAGACATTCTGTTTTGAACTGAGCGCTCACCATCCCTTGTTCTCAGCTCTTGAGCATCCATGAGTCCCTGCATTTACCACTGTGCATTATAAAGAGAAGTTTTTTTCTGATTAAAAGAGACAATAGCATTTAACTACTGGTAAAAGCATAAACGTTTAGGAAGAAATTTGACACCATGCATTTTTACAACATTAGGGAGTTTTCTTCCAGGGCCAACCACCTTCCCAGCTATGGCATTTTGACTAGGCTTACAGTGCCAGACATAAACTCATTCCTGTAGAGGATTCCCATCCAATCAGAAAGTGGCTTGGCACCACGAGAACAGTCATGGCACTGTTGCGGAGGTGGACCCATCTTACCTGCTATGCTGGTGTGGTGGTTAATAGGATTCACGGCTGAATAAGACAAATAACACCCTTTCTTCCCCAGTGGCCTGCAAATATCTTCTGACATTATGAAAACTAGCCAGACTGAAAGAATCAGCTTGACTTCTCCATATTTTGAAGAAGATACAAAAAAGCTGTGTGCTATATCAACAATAGGGTCATGTCATCTAGTCCTGGTGAGCTGTCAAAAAGAATAGCAAGGGGCTTTATTGTTTTGAAGACTTGACAAACAGCTCATAAAAAAAAAATTACACATCTCCCACCAGATTTTCTTTTAATAATCCACAGTTTCTAGGAGCGCCATTATCCAGCCAAGCAGGATCTCTACCTTCTAATTCTAATTTATTATCTTTAACTTATATTTTAATTGACTTTCAAAATAGGAGGTTGACATTTCTGAGTTTAGTTAGAATTACTCAACATGGAAGAAAATGTTCCTTCTAGAAGATTATTCAGTACAGGATATCATATTGACATTGCTCCTGTTTCCTCCCAAGGACGTGGTGATAACACCCTACTGCTGATGACATCACACACTGTAGTCACAGAGCATGCGAAAATCACACCATTGCTAAGAAGCTTCCTTCCGTTGTCTGACTTCCATAGTCCTGGAAGGTACTGTGCACGCTGATGGTGGAGACAAGTCAGCTGTGAACTTTCTGATCTATAATAATGGCCAGCCTGGCAAGCTATGCCATGAGTCCAATGCTGGCATAAATGTTACATGGGTAACCAAATGTTTCTAGTTGGGCTTAAATCCCACTCCACAAGAGGAAATACCTGCAAATATATCTAAGGACCCAGAACTAGGAAGCTCATGGTCCCAAGGGGTAAACTTACTGCTCTTATTTTGCTAAAAAGATATAGTATCAAACTCTCTTTTAAATATGTACCTCTCTATTCATAAATTAGCACATGAATTGACCTCTACCTCCCCTCCCCCATCTTCTCAAGCCCATTCAATAAAAAGACCAGGGTTTCCTTTATCCAGTGAACACGGAGGGGAGCTCAGTTCTGTAAATGCACACACAGAGGACATTGAGTTTGTGCTCATCCATAAGCCTTCCGCCATTATTCAAAATCCAGTAGCTGTGCTCTCCAACAGAAATGAAGTCATGGTAGCTATTCCATCGGGGAGCCAAGAGACACAGTCATCACTGGAAATAGCAGGAAAACAAGACAGAAGTGCCATGGCTGTCCCCACTTCCTGCCATCTACATTTGGAAACAGAACCAAACTGAAGACTTTTTAACTCTATAGGACTCACCTTCCTGCTCACTCAGTGAATTCCTGATCCAGCAAGCATTGCCTGTACACAACACTGAAAGGTCCCCTAACCCACCCATTATGTATTTCTCCAGTGTCCTTTAGCCCACCCATTACATACCTTTCCAATGTCCTGCAACAGATCTCTCCACTGTCTCCCAACTCACCCATCACAGACTTCACTATCCCCAATTCACCCATTACAGGAATCTTGAAGTCCCAGGCCACTTACCTGACTTCACAGACGTTACCCCGTCTCTTGTGGGCCCTGCTTCATTTTAATCTCTCCTGTCTAAAAATCCCCAGTTCTTCTTAGAACATATTCAACAGCTTTAAGTTCTGATAGGAACCAGGTTTATCCAACATTTGTCATTGTCTTTTGAAACCTCAAAGCCTGCTCACAGTGGCAATCCTCCTCCAACAAGGCCACACCTCCTAATCCTAATCAAACAGTCCCACCAACTGGGGACCAGATATTCAAATATATCAGCCTATGTAAGTCATTCTTATCCAAAGCACCACACTGTGCATGAATTAAAGTTCTTTGGAAACATAAAGAATGTCCTGTGACCAAATGGGTTTTAAAAATGCTGGACTTATAGTGTTGGTGGCTGATCCATATACCCTGGCTTGGTGTGAGTCTCGGCAGCTACATTCCCTTACTAGAAGTAAGCCAGGCAGACAGGAAGCTATCATTGCCTGGGAACAGCTCCTCACCAGAAGGACAGTGACTGATGGTGAATCCCCATGTTTTCTCTAACTGCCCTTCTGGTGTGGTGTCAGGGAAACGCATATTTCCTGGGCAGAGCTGAGTTTCTGCTCTGTAAGAAGCCCAGACTGTCGGTTTTCCTTTCCTGTTACAATCCTCTCACCTGTCAGGAGATGGAAATTTCTGTCCCAGCCAATGTTCTTGGGCAACTCACATTATTCAGACTCAGTCTGTTTATGCTGTAAAACTCCCCAAAGAAGTCTGAGTCCTTTTCCTAATGCATTTCACTGGGGAATGCTGTTCTCACAGTCTACCTTGAGAAACCAAGGTCCTAAAGGAAGCTCTTTGTGAATAATGTTCTTTTGTTATTGTGTCGTCCAGGCCTATGGTTGAACCCAGACATGTGCTAGGAAGGAGAGAAACCACTGAGATACACCTCTGGCCATTTGTTTCTTGCGACCAGGCCTTCCTAAGTATCCTGGTCTCTTGCTTCAACCCTTCTCAGCTGCCTTTACAGCTTTGTACACCAGGCCCAGCCAGGCAGCATGGATTGATGCCTGTCGTAGAATTCCGTAGAGGGAAGATACCAAGAATGGAATAAAGGATCAGGATGTGAATCTGGAAAGATATTTCCTGGTGAACACTGGGATGTCTAGAAGTATTTGGCTTCGGAACTTTCCTCTCAAAGTTTCGGCCTGCTGAAACAGGGCTGGTGTGAGCAGTTAACAGGTTTGTTTGTTGCTGTGGTTTCTTCTTTGGATTCTAGTTCACATACTTCAATTGCGGTGTGGAAATTGAACTAAGGCCTTGTGAATTCACACTCCACACACAACTTGAGCTGCTCTGACAGAGTTAACCCTTCTGCATTGAGTCTGCTGTGAGAATTGGTACCAACCCCCACACCACACGATACTGACAGGAAAAGAGACTTTGGAACCGAGTGATTATGTTGGGAGAGTCAACCTCTGAGAGGAATGGAAGGAGGCAGGGGACCTCTCCTCAACCACTCAGTTAGAGCAAGACTGATTCTAGGCCTGGGAAGTATTCAAGCGATGTAGTAATGCCTGCAATATTTCAAAATAGGATGGTTTTTGTAGTGGGAGATTTTGAAATGTGCCCTGCTGTCAAATCGCAGGCCGTTAATAAAGGTGGTTGAGGATATAAGAAATCACCCATGAAACACTGGGCCAAACCCACATTAGGATTCCAGTCACCGGCAGCATACACCACCCTCTGAATTTCAATGTAGTCTTGGATTCTTTGCCTCCAGAAGGACATGGAAAGTGTTTCTGCAACAGTGCACTGAATTGTCCCAGGAAACCTCTGTGGCAGTCCACAGCATGCACAGAGTTCTGTCTGAACTCACCATACACATGCTTGGGCTTCCCATTTTATATGAGATGGGATGTGATGGGTTTTGTTGTTGTTGTTTGTTGGTTGTTTGGGTTTTTTTTTAAGATTTATTCATTTTATTTATATGAGTACACTGTAGCTGTCTTCAGACACACCAGAAGAGGGCATGAGATCTCATTATAAATGGTTGTGAGCCACTGTGTGTTTGCTGGGATCTTAACTCAGGACCTCTGGAAGAGCAGTCAATGCTCTTAACCACCGAGCCATCTCTCCAGCCCGGGAGAATGAAAGGAGGCAGGGGACCTTTCCTCAACCACTCAGAGCAAGACTGATTCCAGGCCTGGTGTTTCTAAGGAGAACTCTCCTAACCTTTTCTGGTGTTCTTCCTACTTCTGAGCATCTGTGCTGGGATGACCCCTGCCCCTCCAAGAGGCCATTGCATAACAGACAGCTCTTTAAATCAAAACCCAGAGAAAAGAGGAAGCAAGGGAAATAAAAGAAGCAGAAGGAACTAGGAATGCTGGGGGGAGGAGGGATGAGCCTGAGGTGCTTCAAGGGCTAAGAAAAATGAAGGAGAGAAAAAGAAGGGATATGCTGGTGTGGCTGAGGTCTACATTTGTGCTCCTTGTGTTTAGAGATATATGTGTCAAGGACAGGCATGACGGCCTTAGGATGACTTTTGATGCTGGGCTGGATTCTCTTTGCCTCCATCTCGCCTTAGGGCTGGTTGTTGAGGATCAGAGTATCAGCTTTAAAAGCTGTATACTCAGTGGTACATCTTGGTCTGTAAGCAACTCTACCCACCCACATGCAGTGTGGCTAATAGCCAGTAGAAATGGGCTGGTGACTTCCAGCAACAACCTGTTCCAGATTGTCTTTGGGCCTTCCCTGCTCTTTACTGGCAAGCCAACTCCAGTGTGTTCCGGCTTCTTCTCAGTGGTCTTCCCCTATACTCTGCAGCAAGGGCTCATCCACTGTCTGTTAATTCCTGGACACAGGATGAGTTTTAGGTCTCAGGCTGGGGAAGCATTAGTAAGAACTGAGATATCTGGAACTTACCATCAAGAAGATGAAATGTATTAACAGAAATTCCAGACAGTCAGAGAGACTCTTAGATAAATTAAAAATGCCAGAAAAGACTTTTTTGGTCAACAGCCAACACATGGTGATTTGACACAGTCAGAAAGCCTATGGGACTCCAGGACCTTACCACAATGAACTGTGGTTCCTCATACACTTCAAAGGTCAATCTCTTCTTGGCTCAGTTGATTTCTTTCAAATGGGCTGGATCCCTGGGCACCACCTTTCTTGCCTCTACATTAGTTCTAGAGACTGAAGCCACAGAACACAGACTTCTTTAGGTCTGAGATAAAATCTTCAGTGGCTTTTAGTTGGTCTACTCCCCTTCCTGGCCATCTTTTCAGATGTGCTTTCAGTACTTGTTCTTGGGAAATGCCGCCGCTGGGCTCTGGAAACACACTGACAATGACTGCTCTGGAAAGGCCCCGGTACAGCAGGGAAGACTGGTAAAACCGAGAAAATGCTATTAGGACAGGAACTCAGAAGCTACCTGAGACAGAAACGAAGTCAGGGGAAGGTGGGAGGAGTGGGGAGAAGAGGTGGGAAAGACTTTCTTGGAGAGTGATAGCTAAGGTAATTTTCCATGGTTTGTAAAAGGTTTTAGAGCAGGAGAAAAACACAGAGAAGACTCTAAAGTCTTGAATGTTTCCTAAGCCTTCTTTACTTACTAAATTGCCCTCCCCAAGCAAACCCAAAGAATGTTACTTCTAAGGGGGTCTTCACTATCCCTATCCACTCTTAGGCTTCTGGAATGAAGCTCTTGGCCCTTCTGTAGAAACGTCTCACATGTTATTAGTATGTTTCTATAAACCTGCCTCCTGGATGATGGGGAAGGTTCTGTATCTGGATCATCTCAGGGACCTAGTGAACCACAATGCCCAGAACTTAGTAGCTTCCCCAGTACCTATTGGATTTAAGTTATCAAATCTTGAGACAGCTTCCTGGTGTCATGACTTCTTTTCAAGTGTCAGCTTGGATAGTGAATGGCACTTGCTATGTGATGTATGACTTAGAATTTGTCAGGCTATGCTATTGAGACCAAGTCTCTACCCAAGAAAGATAATTCTTAGGAAGGTGGGAGTTCACCTGTCAAGAATGTGTTTCCTCTCCACTCTTCTTATCAGTCAGTAATAGAATAAAGAGGAAAAGAGAATTCTTAGACTGCCTACTCATAAGCTCTGGAGGTTGGGACTCCACCATTTAAGATGTCTGTGGCCAGAGTAGAAGATATCTGTGGCCAGAGTAGAAGAGTCATCGAGAAGGGTTCAGAATGGCTCTTCCTCATGACCATCAATGATAAATTGTCATTTACTTGAGCCTTACAAAAACTTGCAAAGAAGTTGCAAAAAAACAAAAACAAAAGACAAAAACAAAAACAAACAAAAAACAAAACCCTCTCCTACCAGCAAGGGTGGGGTGGTGGGGTAGATGGAGTGGCCTGTGGAGTCTACAGGTAGGAATGTCAGTTTGTCTCTCTTCTGGAAGCAGAGGAGTCACCAACTGTGCTGTCTGACCTGGGACTAATTCATTGTTCTGGCTTCAGTGAAGTCACAGGAAACTATGAGACCTGGAGATGACAGGAAGCACTGTGATTCCCTCACCGCTCCATGGAAATGCTGTAGGGCCAGCCCGAATGGTCCTGCTTCCTTTCCCTAGTAATGGTACTGTTGCCATCAGCAACACGGCGCCACAGTGCCGGGCCAGTACTTCCCACTCCTGCGGGTATCCGACCCTAGGGACCATGCTGCAGAGATGAACTGTAAGGCATGATTATGTGGTGCCATATTCACTTCCTGTCCACATTTTCTTTTGTTCCCAGCCTTATCCTCTCTGGTGCCAACTCTGAATTACTGCCACGTTCTGTGTTTTCATTTAATCAGCTAGCTCATTGTGGAGATTGCTGTCACCAAGGGCTTCAACTGAAGAGCTTTAGATAATCATTCTCAGTGTCTTCCCACCTCTCCCTAACACCTCTTCCCACCCACCTATTATCCTATGCATCTTCTTCCTGCCCCTAGATTTGGACTTTTTTTTTTTTTTTTTTTTTTTTTGAAAGTCAATTTAGTTTGCTTTCCGCTTGGGCCTACAAATGCAATGAATTTCAATGCTACTGCCTTTATTAATTCTAGGCATGCTACAGACTGACTCAGGAGATGCCTGTCCACCCACATGGTTCACTTTTCAGAAGGGAGAGAGCAGTGCCTGGCTTCTTGATGTTTCTGCTGATTTCCCTTCTCACTATCTACAGCGTGTTAAGCTTCACTTCTGTAGTTTCTCTCTCTAACCTCTTCTTGCCTGTTTGCCTTGGCTACGGTCTCTATGATTCTGCTTGTTAACAATAGGGGTAGTAAACTGCAGCAGCCTGTCTGTCTGACTAATGGAATACACCGCTCAAATCTCTCATGGAGTCTCCCAGTCTATAAAGGGCAGGGGAAGACAGGAGTCCTCTGCTCGCCGATGTAGGAGCCCTTATTGCTCCCTGGAGATACTGATCTCTGGATCATGTTCTTGCCTTTCTCCTTGGCCTTGTGTTCCTTAAAATGTTAAGAAAACTTAAAAATCCTTTTGACATTTCAGTGTGAGCTATGTGGGTTTTTTTATTATTATTATAACCAAAATACATGATAAAACTGCTCAAGATGGGAAGGACTTATTTCTGGTCATGGTTTCGGGAGACTGAGTCCACCGTGATGGGGAAGGGAGTGGCAGGGCAGAGAAGCTAACCGCACGGTGGACCAGGAAGCAGGAGGGAGGGGTGCAGTTCTAGACTAGCTTTTTCCACATTAGTCCACGGGACATGGGATACTGCTACTCACTTTCAGAGTGGACCTTCCCTCTAAGTTAATCCTCTCTAGAAATGCCCTGGGAGACGCACACAGAGGTGATCCTGAAGCCGAATACGTTAATAATGAAAATTAACTATTACAAGCTGGCCTCTGTCAGAGGGGACTGTAGCTACTGTGTATCTACTCAGTTACCTATGAATTCAGGGGAAAGTTATTTTCAGGCAGGAAATTGGGGAAAAGTGGAGATGGGGAGGGGGAAGAGACAGAGAGGGAGGGGGAAGAGACAGAGAGGGAGGGGGAAGAGAAAGAGAGGGAGGGGGAGAGTATGAATGAATTCAGATAAATACTGGCCAGAAATGTAGAATAAGAGGTATGGGAAGATTAAGACTCCAGACTCCAACCTCCTTCTATACAAATGTCTCTCCTCTGTGAGATGCTGCCTGTCATGAAGTTAACAGATGTGGTGGAGAGTACGTAGCCGCACACTTTCAAAATTCCTTTCACTTCTGAGCTTTTATCGCTTTATAAGTGAATGCTAGCTTTGAGAAGTTTGACTATGGGCAACTTATTTTTATTATTTACATTTTTAAACACTAAGTGAAGGACAATGATCTCAATTCAAGAAGTTGCTGTGGTATAAGAGGAAAGAAGTAAAAGAAATGAAAATGTTCCCTAGTATTTTTTTAAGAATCTGAGCTGAGCTGAGTTACTGAGACTATCCGTCTGTTCCACCCTGTTTCTCTGTCCAGCCTGTAATGAAATAAATAATGCATGAAAAATAGAACTGTATTGTTCAGGGGTCCAGAGGCTGGACATCTAAGATCAAGACAAACTGGGCCTATGTCTGATATGGATTCTTCTTCATAGATGATGCTGCCTACCAGCTGTCTCGTGGCTAAATGGCAAATAAGGTTTTGCACAAGGGTAACTATGTGAGTTACTTTTATGTTGTACTGATAAAAATGCCTGGCATACATACCGTGAAGGCAGACTGATTTTAGCCCATCATTTTGGTTGCCTCAGTCCATCATGGCAAACTCTATTGTGTCTGGGCCACGTAAGCATCACAGCATGAAGGATACAGAGGAGCACAGTCAGTGACCTCACAGAGAATGAGGCCAGGGACCAGGTACAATCTTCAAGAGCATGCTTCTTCCTCCAGCTACGCCCTTCCTACCTCCTGGATTTCCTACCATTACCTAAAATAGTGCCACCTACTGAGAAACAAGTGTACTTTGTGTGAGCCTGTATATTTTATATACAGAACACAAATACCTATCCCATAGGTGAGGGAAGACAGGAATGTTCAGCGTGACTTCAGATAGCAGCACAACACCCTCACCCATCAGCAAAGTCCACACACTCACTGCACTGCTCTGAGAATCAATGAGGTGATCTAAAACAGTGTCTGATGATGGCAAGACCTTGGGGGTACGCCAACAGCCTAAGCAATGCCCTAAGATAATCAGGGAAGGGCTGAACCTGAAACTGTACTTAGCTCCCCCCGGCCCCATTAGCTGACCTAGGCATCCAGTGAGGGTCCTTTTCCCCATTCAAAGCACAAAAGAACAACATGCTCTGGCATGGTAATGGGATTTGGTACATGTGGTTGGGGTCAGCAAGCTCCGGGGAGTCACCCTGAGTTAGCATCCTGGGACAAACCAACAGCAGCAAATCCACAGGCTGGATATTGAGTATATAAAAGGGCCAGTATATTAAAGGATTAGTTCTTAGAGTTACAGTGTTGAGAGTAGAGTTATCTTCAAAGGTAGAGGCAGATAGAGGTCTTTAGGTCAGTGAGGAGGTGCCCTTGAAGGAGTCTGTGGGTCTGTGATTTCTGTCTACCATTTTTGTCAGTTTCCAGACCATTAAGTTAACAGTTTTGCTCTGTCTTCCATCCCCAGCCATGACCGACTGTTGCTGTACCAGCAACCCAAAGCAACAGAGCCAACCAGCCATGAACTGGAAGCTCCAAGGTTATAAGCCAAAATAAACATGTTCTCTTCATTAATCGATTGCCTGTGGCATTTTGTTGTATTGATGAAAAGGTAACACATCTGCCAATGAGAAAGGTACTATCTTTCGAAAAAGGAAGGAAGTCCAAGGTGCACAGTAACACATTCTGGCTTTCTCTACTGTGCTTTCTTCTGTGTTGGCCTCATTTTTAAACAGGTTGTGTCCCTGTGACATTAAAAGTGGCATCTAGAATCTCAAGGCTTATAAAAAAAAGTCTAATTTATCCACTATCCAAAAGGGTTAATTTATCTCCCCTTCTTAGTGCTAGATAAGGTCTGTTTTTGACAGATAGCACAGCATGGGTTTTATGTTCAGCCCAAATTTTTCATGGTGCCACAGAGATATGACATTCTAATTGGCCTGGTTTAGATCCCAGGCCCACTCTAAGGAAAGCTGGTAGTGTCGGCAACCCAACTTCAAGCCTAGAGATGGGCAGTGATCATCTCCAAGGTCCTAGAAACTTGGAAATGGTGGGTGTGAGTTGGAACTCAGATTTCTTTGACCGCCCCCCCTCCCAAGACAGTTGAGAGTTCCCTGAAATACATTTTATAGTTTTATGGTCATAATTTATTGACATATCCTTGGGGGGGAAATATTAGGAAGGATCAGGGCACTGGAGGACTAGGAAGAGGAAGAAGAAAATTCTAGAAAGAAAACAGTTCCATGTCTAATTAGCCTGATCCCACAGAAGAGTCTAAGTGGAAATTGCACTTTACTATTATCCCCAAATTCGGGAGCCAAACCAGTGTGCTGGAGGTGCCCTGCAGAAACAGGGGTGTTTAGGCCTACCGCCTCCCCTGGGAAGAACTGAATGTTCCCAACCATAAGGATCATGAGTGCACTAAAGCACACTGCACCAGAGGCGTGGAACAGAGGGCCACTCGCGGTGTTTGCTGGAATCACAAAGCCCATGCCTTCTGCTCCATGCCCTGCTTCCCGGGCTCCCGTTCATCCGTCTAGACAGAGATATGTTGTCTTTGCCCAGAACGGGGACACTTGGCTCTACAATCCCTACACCAGAGAACGCCGGGGAATTTAATGAGGATTGTAGTGCCATTATGACCACTTCAAATAATCCGTTTGGTTGCCAAGGCAAATGCACTCTCAGTGTAGAGTGGCCTGTTGTTTCCTAACAGATCCTGCCATGCAGATGATCTTTGATTCGGTCACTGCAGAATCAAAGCAGGAAACTGTTTACATGGCTGCACGCCCCAGGGGGGATTTGGCTCTCCTGTCTTTCTACCACAAGCTAGTCAAGAATGTCTTGCTCCACAGGGGTGATGGCATGCACCATTAAGGACTGACAAGTGCAGTTCTGATGTCTCCCTCCACCAGGCTCCCAGAGCTTCTCCAATGCCTCTCTTAGCCAGGGACAGGCTTTTCCAGCCCTTGTCACTTACAAAGATGCTTCTCCTTTTCAGAATCCTACCAGTGTCTTCTGGCCTTATCATTCTCTCTGATTGTTTATTTAAAGTGCTAGGAATCAAACCCAGGACCTTGTGCACCCTAGACAAGCACTCTGTCCCTGAGCTACATCTCTAGTCTCACACCTCCTTTTAAAAACGAAGGCAAGAGGCGGGATCAGAAAAGCAAATGATCAAGCACAATACTACATGAGTGAATAAATAAATAAATAAATAAATAAATAAATAAATAAATAAATAATCGACTTTAACCATCCTCTGACAATTTGCTGCATATGCTTTGACACCTGAAAGTCATTTATTTGATATGAAAGGTTGCCTAGAGAGAATTGTTCTGTTCCATTCTGTTTTGTTTTCTCCCTTCTAGAGAGCAGTCTGAGGCAGAGATTTGTGGGAACAACTGTAAACTGAAGGCTAGGATCCTGCTTCTCCCTGCCAGTCTTTGAATGAATTTGGGACAGTTTCCAGGTTAGAGAACCATCTCCCAACTAAAAGTGGTACCAGCATACCATCTCTTCAAAGAAAGGGAAGAATCATCGGTCCCTCCGTGCAGTTGTTGTTTTGTGTTAGTTAGTTGTTGATTTGTTTGGGCTTTCTCTTCTGTTTTTCCTTTTTGAGGCAAGGTATCGTTCTATATCCTGGGACAGCCCCAAACTCATAGTCCCCCTTCCTCAGATTCCTGAATGCTGGAATTACGGGCCTGCACCAGCATGCCTGGTGCCCACGAGCTGTTTTAAAAACTTAATCATAGGCCTCTCAGGTTCTTTGCCCACAGCTAATAATTACAGTTTGTATTTAAATTGACATCATGAGAATGTTCTTTAAGAATGCTGCACACAATTTCTCTTTAAAAGCAATCAAAGTGGGGGAACAATGTGTATTGCTGCTAGTCATTAAGGAAACACAAGTCAAGTCATGGCTTCACTGACCTCTGGTCAGCATAGTCTGAGAAACAAAGGAAATCCTGATGGAGGCACAGCGAAGTGAACCTTAAAGATACCTTGATAACTGAAACAAGCCAGGTGTAAAAGGACAGACATTGTATGATTCTGTTCACCTGAGCAATTAGACTTCAAGTTCATAGGGACAAGAAGTACAGAGCACCCAAGTAATGATATTTATTTTCTATAGCTACAACTAAATGCCAGAAAATGAACAATTTACAAAGAATAAATGTTTATTCAGTTCATACTTGGGTCAGAGAGGGGGCACATCTATTAGAGGGTTCCTTGTTGATGGAGACATTGCAGTGATCTATTAAAGAGCAGAGCCTTCCTGGCCTGCCTCTTGAAATGAAAGCATGGGATTAAATTTCAACATGACACCAGCCGGGTACCGGCCTTCAAAGCACAGCCTGCAGGGGACATTGACTGGCGGTCAGGGTTTAAGTACAATGAAAGGCTTTGAACATGTCTGAACAACAAAATAAACTTAGTGCTGCTGAGCTGCAGTGCCTAAAATGATTGAAGTCCCACACATTTCACAAGAACAACTTAGGGGCTATTTAAGAATCCTCGAGCATGCTTCTAGCTAGATAAAGGAGGCTGGAAGATCTAGATGTCCATGAAACATAGGGTCAAGACCAATATGTCCACGTCTTGCATTAAGATGGCAGGAGCTGGTTTGACTTGGCCCCTTCATGCTGTTCCCACCACAGCTCTTCATCACGAGCCACGAGCACGCACGCGGTGACATCATGTGGGGCGGCTCTTGTGGAGAACATCATTTATTTGAAGATCTTAGTGTTCCATTTAGCCTCACCCAGAGGTGACCTTCCGCACAGAGCCAGAAGAAAAGTGATTTCTTTGATCGTCCATCTGACCCAGAGCTGACCTCTTGCATTTTTTCAATTCATTTTAAATCATGCTGTACTGGCCCATGTGATTCCAACTCCTAGCAAAGAACAGCTCATAGTTTTGCTGATGATCCTGGGCCAACTTCAGAACGGTGTTCACTTGAACAGGAGAAAATCTGAGCTCCAGCTCTCTGACCAGGGGCAGTGGGGAAGGCAGAGCAGGGAAAGGGCAGAACAAAATTTTTGGAGCGAGCTATGAATTGATGTTAAAATGATGCCCCTTTAGGCCACATCTAAGTTGGAAGAAGCCAAATTTAACTACAGAGGAGCTGTTGTCTTTTTTTCCCTCTGGTCATGCTCAGCAAAGTCCAAGGAGGGACCTCCAGAGTCCTCTGCATTGTTTATGATCCTTGGAGCTGCATGAAGTCTAACCTGAGGTAGCTTGAGTTTTGGGGGGTTTGTTTGTTGTTGTTGTTGTTTTGTTTTTAATAACAAGGCTGGAGGTAGGGTGACCGTGTGGTTGATAATCAGCTTGTCAATGTCATATACAAGAGCCTGTCCCATTGCTCCACATTCAGAAACTTCAGATCATGCAACAGCTTCAGAAGCCCCACGTGGACTGGGTAAGAGAGGGCGAGCCTTCCATGACTCTCCCCCACAACCTACATGTCTTCTCACATGCTTAAGCCAGGAGTCAATGAACACACTTCAGAAAAAGCATAAGAGGAAAATGCTTTGGCTTTGAGGTCCTACACTTGGTATGAGCACCATATTCCTCATTGCTCAAAGCTGTTGGAGAGATTACAGCTAAAAACAAGTTTGGATGCTTTCCAATAAATCTTCATTTCTATAAAATGTGATCAGCTGCTGTTGGCCCGTGGCTGTTACTTTGCATCCCTGTCCAACTATCCTCAAACATGAGATACAACTGACCACAAGCCACCTCAGGAGCCATTGGTTACTAATTTATGATGACAACGTAAGTGGCTTTCTCCATTCTCTGTTGGCTTCCATTGAAGATATTCAAGGTTTGCATTCATAACCCAGTTGGCAGATGAAGAATTATATGTTTCAGCATTCTAAAGCTGAAACACCAAGATAAACAAGAATAAGATTTCACAGAACTTACTTCTTAATGAGCATCCAAGTAGATGCCAGGAGAGTGCAAAGAACTTGGCTCAACTTTGTTCAAATTTATACATTCGATTGGAGAAACCATGGATTGCGGCGAGTGGGGACAATGAGCCCTCTGTCTAAATCCGTGCTCTAGAAATGATCCTCATTTCTTCTAAGTTGAGAGTCAAGACTGAAGATATGGACACCTGGCCAAACCCTTTTACTTCTGCTCAGAGAAGGATATCACAGAGGTACTGTAGCAGAACCAAGACCCAAACCTAGGCTGAGGTAGGTTGTGATACTGTTTGGGACTTTTGCTGCGTCTCCAAAGAAGAGCACTGGTTCTAGAACCTCCTGCAGGAGCAAGCTAGGTTTCTGGGACCCACGGTCCCGCAGGTGGAA
This sequence comes from Micromys minutus, assembly GCF_963924665.1. Lineage (NCBI taxonomy): Eukaryota > Metazoa > Chordata > Mammalia > Rodentia > Muridae > Micromys > Micromys minutus. The sequence goes on from NC_137959.1 coordinate 11,296,442, forward strand.
CATGTGCCATACATTCATCAGAGTGGCTCAGGAGTGGCCTCATGACTTGGGTTGCCCATAAAATGGAGCTATAGTGCCACATCTTGTTCCTGATTATCACACCTACCTGTCCTCTGCCACAAAACTCATGATATTCCAAGCAGAGTCTTCTCTGTCAGCCTGATTGTCAACAGTGAAGAAGATAAAGGACAAACGTCTCTGACCTTTGGTAGACATGCCACATGAACAAGACATAAGCCATCAGGATATGGGGTCGTTTGTTACCGCAGCATAATTGAATCTGAACGATGCGTGGGCTTTTCACCTCGGAACAGTGATTTTCGTCAGCTGAAGGTCTCAAGTTGCCAGCAGAATAAAATGGAATTTAACAGAACAGATGCCACAGTGTGGATAAGTAAGTTCCCTAATGGGTCCATGGTTTGAACAGTTGGTCCTCTCAGTTGGTGGAAATATTTTGGAAGGTTCTAGGACTTCAGAAAGCAGGGACAAAGCCACAGGAAGTGGGTCTCTAGGACTGGTCTTTATGGATATATTATTCCTGGATATTCACTTCCTTTCCTCTCCTGCTCTCTGCTCCCTGGCCTGCTGTGAGGGGAACTAAGATGTTCCACCGCACCTTCCACACAATGATAGACTTTGATCTAAAATCAGCCTTTCCTCCCTTAAACTATTCCTGCCATGTATTTTAAAACAGTGATAAGAAACATATTTAGTAAAACGTGTTTCAGGGCAGCCTGCTTGGGATTCAAATTCTAATAGTGGGGCAATCTTGGTGACTGTATCAGTTCCTCAGCTTCCTCCTCAGTAATATAATTCTAGTACTGCTTATTTTGTAATAACCGAACACAATAGACTAGATCATTTATAAACAGCAGAAATTGATCACTCATAGTTCTGGAACTGAGTGGTAGTGCCAGATAGGGCTTTCTGCCTTATGATGTTGACTTTCACATGCCTTTCATGGTTAAAATGGTGAGCCAGCCTTTCTTGTACAGACACTAATCCCACCCATGAGGTCTCTGCCCTCATAAGCTAATCTCCTTACATGCCAAGGCTCTTAATATCATTGTACTTCTGATTAGGTTTCAAGGGGCATTAACTTCAGACCATGGCAGGTAGATATATATCCCTCAAAGACATGGTAAGGATTCAAGAAAGCACACCTATTCTGAAGACCATGGGATAGTCAGCATAGTCTGACCCTAGATAATATTTCAGTGAAAGTAAGTGGTGGAGGTCAAGGGCTTTCATGGAAACCATCCCATGTTCTATATGCCAACAACCACATTTGCAGAAGTTACCCCCTGACCTTGTGTGATCCTGACAATTGTCACTGTCTCAGAGCAGGCCAGGAAAATGGGCAAGAGGGCTCAGGAGCAAAGCCCCTGGAATCAGATTGACCAGCATTCAATTGCTACCTCTGCCCTCTCCTTCCTGTGTGCCTGGAGCTAAACTCCTCTCCTCGGGAAGCCTCATCTTGCATTTCACGAGGTGAGGTAAGGATTAGGTGAAATGATTCATAAAAAACTGCTTGTCATGGTGTCTGGCACACTGCAGAGGCTCGGCAAACATCGGGATCAATATCAGTATTCTCTCCTGCCAGCACAACAGGAAGAGCTTGGGCAGACGGGAGCCACAAGGCATGAGTCATTGCTTACAATGTCTAAGTGAGCTACTGCCCTGGACCTTGAAAAAAGCCTTCCTTGAAGTCATAGGCACACGGTCAGACTGACTTGGAGAGAACAATCAAGCATCCTTCATCCACATAACGTGCCAGTTATGACTGGCATGGGTTCCCACAGCCACCAGGAATGGCCCAGTCAGACTATCATGTCTAAGAAGTTACTGGGTATCCATCAAGAAGCTATGCAGCCTGTCCAAAGCCCTGTGAAACTAGTGTCCCTTTACAGGAGGGCCACAGTTGTCATAAAGTTGTCTGTGAAAGGAATCACCTAATTGTGTCTTTTTCAGCCCCCTTCTTTTTAGCGTGCCCTACCTGCTGATGGTAGGATTCGATGGAAATGCCTGTCAAGGGTTTTAACATGCTTGATTAAGACCTTTACCTGGACCCAACTGCACTGGCTTTCCCTCTAGTCTAGCCTGTGGCCTGTCTGGACATCAGATGCAGAATTGCTGGGTGGAGGTAAACCACCAGCTTTTTGCCACAGTGGTTGTTAGATTGGGTATTATTTACTCTTCTCATTGTGACCAAAATACCCAGACAGGAAGTAACTTAAGAAGATATATAGTACATTAGAGTGAAGAACACATGGACTCAGAAAGCAGAGTCAGGGAAGCCAGAAAGCAGAGAGATAGTGAACTACAGCTCACAGCATGTTTCCTTCTGGTTCAGTTCTGGGTCCCAACCTGTGAGTCATTGCCCCCTACATTTAGGATTTTTCCATCTCAATGAACTCAATCCAGAAAATCCCTGTCACACCCAGAGGTTTGCCTCCTAGATGATCTAGATCCTATCAAACATGACATTGACCATCACAAATCTATCCTGCCGACTGATACTCCTTTGATCCCTGGCCCCAATAGGCTCACTATCATTTCATTATGCAGAATTCATTCATTTCAACTTCAAACATCCCCATAAGTTTTGAAAATTACCAAAAAAAGAAAGAAAGAAAGAAAGAAAAAGAAGTTCAAAGTCCAACTCTTTAGAGATTTAAGGCAATCTCTTTATTCTAAACATAGCTCTTAACTCTGAACCATGCAATGGTTGCACTGACTACTGAACATGACTTAGAGCCACCTGGAAAGGGTAAACCTCAGTTATGAAACTGCCTTGGTCAGACTAGCTAGAGGCAGGATCTGGGAGGACTTACATTGATTGAGGATTGGCGTGGGATGCTCCAACCCACTATGGACAGCACCTTCCCTAAGCAGACGGTCTGGCTCTAGAAAAAAGCTACAGAAAGCAAGACAGGGAATAAGTGATTGAGCAGTGTTCCTCCTTGTGTTTCCTCTCCAACTTCTAGCTGTGATGGAAAACCCATTCCAGATGAACAAACAGCATCGCCAAGTTCTGCTGCCAGCTCAAGATGAAGCCTGGCCCCACTGGGCCACAGTTTCAGTGGCCTCTGGTGCTGATCCTAGAGATACTTCCCTAGGCAGTTGTTTGAGCAGGAAGCCCCTTCAACATTCTTTTCAATTCATGTGCTCTCCTTTCAAATGAATGTTGTTTTCACATCTGTCAATTTTTCTTTTCTTTTCTCCATGCAGAGCATGTATTTTGCTTTACTAGTGTTTCGTTTTGTTTTGTTTTGTTTTTTACGAATTAATGCTGCTTTCAGCTGCTTTATCTCCAAGTTTGAGCTCACCCCTTTCCCCTCCGGTAACCTGCACATTTTTCATGTATTTCTGCTCTATTTCTGTTTCTCTTTCTCACTGTAGATGTAGATAAGGGCAGTAAATAGTAACCATGCCACAGCATGAATGCTACCCTTTCTTAAGAGTCTTTCCATTAAACAAATCAGTCCATTACTTTCTGATCCAATCTCATCTAAGTTCTTAGGGAACACATACAATGCATGATTCGTCTTTGCCTCTAGCCCAGTTCTCTGAACTTCCATATACTGTGCTCCTTTGTGTTGACAGCCTGGTCTTCCACATCCCCACTGGGCTGTCCCATCAAATTCTGCTTACTTCATTCCAGGCTCTCTCTAACTCCAGATTCCAAATTCTTCCACATCCCTCCTACAAACCAGTTCCAAAAACCAGCAAATGACATGGTCAGAACTATCCCTGAAACGGTAGCTTCAAATTCTCTGTATTAGCTCCTTATCTCATTGCTGTGAACAGAACACTTAGCAAAGCAACTTAAAGAATCAAGAATTTATTTTTGGCTTGTAATTTTAGGGGATGCCACTCATCGTGGTAAGAAAAACACAGCAGCAAGGGCGTGGGGCAGCTGGTCACGTCTTCAGTCAGGAAGTAGACTCAGATGGAAGCTGGTACTCACCTACCTCTCTCCTTTTTATTCAGACCAGATCCCCCAAGGCCCATGAACTGTTGTCATTGTGTTTAGAGTGGGTCTTCCTGCCTCAGCACCTACCTGATGTAGAGTTTCTGTCACAGGCACTCCCAAAGTCTAACTCCTAGATAAGTCTAGGCCCTGTCAAGTTGACAACCATTAAGAACCATCACAGACTGTCTGATGGAAATTCCTAGATTAATCTTCTACCATGCTGGTGAACTTGAATGGCAGACATAGCAGGCCCACTGTGTTTCTTGAAGGTTCCTAAGTGCTAGATGCAGGGTAGTGTGTGGCCAAGGTTGAAAAGGAGCTTTGTTAACCACACTGCTACGTGCTGTACCTGAGGTGTGGTCTGAGGCTGGAAAAGTGCAGGGGACCTCATGCAAACATCACAAGAACCTGTCGTTCTCACCAGAAATATAAAGAGGGCCTTCAATCCAAGGAGTGGCAAATGCCACTCTGAGTTAGTAGTATTCACACTGGGACTACTGCCTAGGTCCTTCCTCCGATCCTCATAGAAGACCTTGAGGCTGGTGAACAACTGCATAGATTCATTGCCGAGCCAAGGGAGAGGGCAGTGGGAGGTCTGCGAGAAGGCATCATTTAAAGAGAGACAATGTCAGTAAAATAATTGCAAGGCAACAATTCAGGGTCACTTGGTTTCTTACTGCATTTTAATGATGGATAAAGAAGATATAAAAATGTCATTCATTCAGAAACCCTAGTGTTTTGCTTTCTGGTTATTTTAACAGATCAACTGCAACATACAATATGATTTCTTTGGGAAAAAAAATCTCATGCCAAACACTATCATCAGTCTTCCAATGCTATAGATCTGTGCAGTTACTGCTTGCCACATAGTTAGCCAAGAGTGGAACGAAATTAAACAGAAAGAAAACCCTTCTCTTTTGTCTGGTAACAAAAGCGAGGAATGCTGTCATCTCCAGCCTTGGGCGTTTTTTCAACTCGTTTGCTTTTACTGCTTTTGGACAGAATGTTAGAATGTTCCCATTCTCGGGCATTAAGCAGCATTGGTGAGGACCATGAGGGACCCTTGGGGTTTTCAGAAGTGAGAGGCAGCTTCCAACCCACCAGCTTCCTCTGCACTCTTCCCTGTCCAGAACCAACCCTGAGTCTGCCAAGGGAGGTGACCAGAAGAGCAAGGGACACATCTCAGCCCCAGCTCACCCTGCCCTCCATGGGTGGGAGGGGCTATGGCCAGGGCTGCTTGACGTTGCCTTCAGGCTGCTACTCTCACACATCCATCGTCTCCTCTCACATCAACCATGGAACCTTTACAGTCCAACTTCTGCAGCTAGTAACATCGCAAATGCAGAGTCAGACTTCTCAGCAAGGACTTCAGGCTTGTCAAACTCAACCACCTGAAAATCAGAGAAGAACTGAAGTTTTCAGGGAAAGAAAATGGACACACCATGACGCCCTAACTGGGGAAGGCATTGAGGAGGGGACGCCAACCTTTCCATTTTCCATGACCAGGACAAGGTCACAGTTGAGAACCGTGTTCAGTCGATGAGCGATGGTCAACACTGTGCAGCTCTTGAAGGCCTCTTTTATAGTGCTCTGAACAAGGCTGTCTGTCTTGGAATCCATGGAGGCTGTAGCTTCATCAAGGAGAATGATCTGTTAAGGAAGAAGCAATGTAAAAGCCAAAGCTGTGCAAAGAGGAAAATGTATAGCCTTGGATCTAAGAACCTGGGAATCCTGCAGTTGAGACTGAGGGCTGCACCCCTTCTGCCTATTCCAGCATCTGCAGGCCACCTGCATTCCCCAGCCAGAGACCTTCCCTGTGTCACATCTGCAGCTCTCTTAACTCTACTGCTTGCTTCTTGTATAGACAAGTGGGAACACGCCAGGCACTAGACCTACCAGATCCAAGACAATTCTCCTATTTCAAGATTTTTAATGTCCTTATACAAATTTAAGGTACGTGACAAGGAAACCATTTTGGGGCTAAGGGGACCATCTTTCTGCTTACCAAAGTGCTATTTGGATTTTACAGTTTGGAGGTTTAACCTCAACCCCAAGCTTTACATAACCTCGCCCACTTACCTAATTTCCTCACATGAGAAGGGTCCATGCCTTACACAAAGCCACAGAGCTCCTTCACAGTGAGTAGTGTTACCACTGGCCTTAAATGGTTCCTCTCTCCTCCTGTGGACACCTCTTAAACCCCACAAAGTGCATTCACCACTATGAACCTCAGCTAAGAGGATTTCTTTCTTCCTCTCAGTTGCTATGTTGTACATGCATGTGTCTTTGTGTGCGTACATTCATACACAGACCCAAGTGCAGACAGAGTCCAGAAGAGGGCATCAGATACCCCGGGCTGGAGTTACAGGCTGTCATGAGCCACATGGTATGAACACTGGAAATCCAGGTCCTCTGGAAGGGCAGCAAACATCCTCAGCCACTGACCCTCTCTCCAGCCCCCAGAAAGTGAGATTTGTTATAGGTTGGGGCTGGAATTTTTTTCTTCCTCAGAATCTTTAAGTAAGGATGGTTAAGTCACTTGGAAAAGTATATATAAAAATTTCAAATCTTATATCCTAGAATTCTGGTGGCTTTCTTGGATGTTCTAGGTACTGTGCCTGAGGATTCATAATTATCCAGGGACAAAGAGAAACAGCTGAGAGCAAATTTTTCAAACTCAAGTCTCCTAGGAGTAGAAAGAATACGTAACTGGGACCTGCCACGGCGAAGCCCAGATAAGGAAGGCGCTGCTCCAGGAAATGGCTGTTATTTTTCCATTTTTACCCCTCACAACTTTGTCTTACGAGAAAGTGATCGGCTTTTAAATTACTGCAATGTTCTGCCTTTGCCGAAAAAGACAAACTTGTGTCTCTGCCTCCTGGATTGAGCCGCACTGCAGGGAATATCCAAAATTTGACCAATCCATTTTCCAAGCTGTTTCCTTACTTTTGAATTACGAAGAAGTGCCCGGGCCATACAAAGCAGCTGGCGCTCCCCTACTGAGAAGTTTTCCCCGTTTTCTGTGACTTCTGCCTGTAATTTCTCTGGGAGTTTCATTATCTGTAAAACACAGAAAATGATGCATTTATCTTGGTGATCTATAAACTCATCCTATACTGTCTTATCGATCGCCCCCACCCACCCCTTGCATTCATCAGCTTGCTTTATTTTACAATGGGAAAGAAAGTACAAAATGGCAGTCACTTCAATTCGGCAAACAAGCAGCAGAGAAGGCGAGCGAAATGTTAGTAATGTAAAGCCACTGTGACTCACGGAGAAGGACAAATCACCCGTATACTTCTAGGGAACATTTAGGCAAATGGAAATGGCCTGTGGGGTTGCAAGTCTTCATGAATAAAGCACAAAGGAAATGGAAGAATTTTCGGGAAGGCTGAGACAAAGTCTGTCTATCTTCAACAACTGACCAAAGTAGCTCTGGGAGATGTTTGCCTTGGCACCTTGGGGACACTGACCTCAGTGCTTAACTGGACAAGCTCTTATGTCCCAGAACTCAAACCAGCCACACTTGCAACAATCCCAGAACAAGCTATATTTATCACTCTTCAGCTCATCTGCTCTGATAAAGCCAGTGAGGGCACAGACCAAGTCATCCACTGTCCATCACTTTGGACAGGGACAGACCTGGGTTCGAATCTCCATCCCGCTACTCACTGGCATGGACACATTACTTCTTTTGAGCTTTAGTTTTGACAATCAGGAACAGGGAAGAATTGAAATTCACTGATGTATGTCACTCATGCAAATAAACCTGGCCAGGTGCTGGCCCTGGGGACAGGTATCTGGAACAGTGGTGTTGGGAACGGACTCATGCTGAACAGCCCCAGAGACCTACTGTGTCTCTCATGAATGTTCTCTCCAAAACATGCCAGAGCATCTCGTCGGTATGACTCCCCAAGGGATCCAAGTTGAACCTGAAATGAATCAAAGGAAAGCACGTTGGATCCTCAAGGATGATGCAGTGAAGAGAAGAAAAAGAGAGGATGAGAAGCAGACAGGATATCTGGAAGCCCATAGTGGCTCTCAGATGCTGTAAAAGGTAAGAACACATTCTCTTCCCCATAGCATGTTGGGAGACAAGAAGAGGAGGGGTGGAAAGAGCCTATTCAGGCCAGACCCCAAGACCAAGGACCCACACACAACTCTGTGGTGGAGCAAAGACCTTGGAGGCAGGCAGGAGTGAGGAACCCCAGCAGGCAGCAGAGCAAACACAGCCACACCATGGTCTGCTGCATCAGTGTAGAGCAAAGCAGTTCTTGGCAAAGAAAGGACAAAAGGAAGAAATTTGGCCCAGCATGCCTTTCAGCCTCAGCATTAAGAAGCAGGGCTCCAGATTCCAGGCCCCACTGAGGGATGTGAATTGAATGTTTTGGGATGCATCCCTCATGTGATCAGCTTTGAGTAGGTACCGTCTCCCTACTATATCCACTGCCCAATGAGAGGACTTTTCCGTTTCCCTAGACAGTTCAGACACTCGGATTCCCCTGTGCTTAGACACCAGAACTTGAGACTGTGTAAGTCACAACCTTCATCTTCTTATACTTGATCAGATTCTGTTCTGTAGTGGGAATGAATTAATGCACTTGCCGAAAGCCTGCTGCACACACAGGCCAGGGAGCCACTTAGTCCACTGTGCACGCTGGGGCACTTTTCAGAGTGCTCACTGCTAAGCCTGGTGTGATGCTGGAACACAGGCATAAAATAGAGCTGCTTGGGCCAACTGTGCTATCTGCTCACTCTATGTGTAATAAAATTACAAATACTGGTATTACAAACATTATTAAAGCAATTAATATCACTACTAATTATGTGTTGGTGCTAATAATGTAATGATATAGTGATGATGTTATATTAATAATGATATAATGTTTTAATAATATAGCTTCTGAAATGCCAGCAAGGCTCAGGACACTGTTCCCCAGCTCCTTCTAAAGCTTTGCTGAAATCCAGACACCAGCATCCCAGTTCCCTGAGCTTAAGACTGCCAAGAACAACCATGGCCCAGCAATTTCTCAACTACTGTTTGGCTCAGTGTCACCGTCTCCAAACAGGGATGTGCAATGATTGACAACAGCTACCTTACTGTACCTACAAACAGGACAGGATCCTGGGGGATCATGGTCAGCTTGGTTCGGAGGTCTTCCAGACCCACGGTGCAGATATCCACCTCGTCAATCAAGATGGTACCGGAGGCTGGTTCCACCAGGCGGAACAGGGCCATGCCCAGTGATGATTTTCCTGGGGACAATAAGAGCAGGAACAATGGATCCAAGACCAGCTTTAGCCTCCATCACATCTAGGCATTTAATTAAGGGGATTTTTAATACAATGAAACTGGCTCTATGTGGATGACGCTGCAAAGTAGACATTGCTTATGCTGGGGGACAAGGCTGCCCTAACACTATTAACCTGCCGGTCCCTCTAGCACACAACTCATCTTCTGGGCCCCATTCCTCCAGAATTATTCTCATTTAATTAATCTAAAAACTACTGTGTATTTGCTTCCGACTCTCCACACCCGTTCAGCCTGAAACCCTAATTTACAGTAAAAAGATTTGTGGGGGAAATAGCAGTCCAGCACTCATTCGAGTTGCTCTGAAATGGCTTAAGTGGCACATGGAGAGCAAATCCAAACAAAGACACAAATGAAGTATCTGTCCTCACCAGAGCCTGTTCTTCCCACAATCCCAACTGTCTGCCCACTTTGGATGTTCAAGTTCAGCCCGTCAAGAACGAGAGGGGTGTTGTCTCTGTATCTCATCCGATAATCCTTGAACGTTATCTCCCCACGGCTGGGCCAGTCCTTGGGACAGGTCCCCACTTTGTAGGTGTGAGTGTGTTCAGGAACACAGGTCTGAAAAGCAGAATTAGAACCACTGACCACCTTGACAGACACTTGTTTCCACTGGCTTAACTCACTAATTCCACAGCCGTCAGCACTGCTGCCTGTGGCGGTAAATGAGAACCCTGTACTCAAGAAACAGGGCTTCTGCTCAGCGTGGTGCTAAACGCTCGTAATGATAACATCCAGGAAGCTGATGCAGGAGGATTGAGTTACAGGACAACAGAGGGTACATGAGATACTCCTCACCAAAAAAAAAAAAAAAAAAAGGTCACATCTCAATGGGAGCACATCAGGTAATACAAGAGAGTGTTGTGGCCTAGGCAGGGTGGTACACTCTGAGTCTGAGGTCAGCCAACTCTACAAAGTGAGTTCTAGGACAGCCAGAGCTACAGAGAGAAACCCTTTCTCAAAAATCAAAACCAAAACCAAAACAACAACAGGGGAAGTATTGTAATAAAACACAAAAGGTGACTTATAGGGCAGGTGGCAGCAAGTAAAATGAAATTATTTAAGGGCTGAAGAAGGCATCTCTGAGGGTATGATCCTGGAACTGAGGCCTGGAATACAGAAGAGAGAACAGCTACCAGGATTTCTGTCCAGAACCTTCCAGACAGGAGAGATGAAATTGCAAAGGCCCGGAAGCCACCACAACCTTGACTGACCCCAGGAATAAAAAGAAAAGTCATGTAGACCTGGACCCTAATGAAGGATGAATAATGTGGGGAATGCCAGACGGCTTGCACTGGGCCTTGTGGACCCGGGTTGGTTATCAGCACAGTGACCGTGAAAATGTAGGACAAGTCCAGGCGAACACTGAGACGTACAGAATTCAGTCTAATCTCAGTGTCTACAAAAGCCATTGTGGTGCTAAGAACAGGAAGATGGCAAAGAATGCAGAATGCCAAGTTCAAAGATCTTTAGACATAAAAAAATGAACTTCTTCCTCTTCATAAGCATTGCTAAAACCCCACAATCTAATGAATACAAAGTGGGCTCTGTTAGGAGACCAGCCCTTCATTTCATGTTCTGATGACTCTCTCAACAACAAGGAGTCCCCAGTGCTCCACGGGGCACCTGGCCAACCCAAGGCTGTAGTTAATAAGTAACCTCAATTAGCTGAGAAAAGATTTGCCTTCTTAAGGGAGAATTGTAACCCTTAAAAGATTTGGAATTTACTAAAGTAAACATAATGAGCTGGAGAGGTGGCTCAGCGGTTAAGAGCACTGACTCCTCTTCCAGAGGTCCTGAGTTCAATTCCCAGCAACCACATTGTAGCTCACAACCACCCACAGTGAGATCTGTGATCTGCTGCCCTCTGCTGGTTTTCTGAAGACAGCTACAGTGTACTCACATACATAAAATAAAAAATAAAACATATTTTTTAAAGAAACCAAATCTCACTAGCCATGTCTTTAAGTTTGAAGAATCTGCTTATTTTATGCCCTAAATGTTTGTAGTGTTTGTGAATTAGTGCCTGAGATTTAATTTAAAATGTATACTTGAATAACTAGTTTAAATGTGATTTTAATTCAAACACTTTTCTGCTCATATAGGAAATGGTCATGGGGATTTCAAGCCCCTTTGCCTTCACAGTGAGACGTATGCACACCAGGAAAGTCTGTGCATTAAGCAGATCATGGAGACATGTTCAAAGAAAAACTATATGTGTTGAACTCTAAATGTTTTAGGGCGTTGCATCAACACTGCCCAAAGGCCCACAACGGTGGCTGCTGTGTTCAGGTAGACTTCTTTTCTCAAAACGATTGCATTCCAGCACTGTGCCAGAAAGTGCCCATGAGGAAGGGTGGAGTGACCTTCTTTCACTATTTTTAACTTTAATCAAATATTAATTTTCAGAACTTGGGCTTGGATTATAGATTCAGATTTTCAGTGGGCGGGTGGTAGATCAGGGTCCAGTTACTAAAAGAATCTCATCGCAAACTGAAAAAAAGAGGAAAAGTGCAAAGTAGGAGCTGAAGGAATAGCTCAGTGGTCAGGAGAGTGCACTGCTTTTCTAGAGGACCAGAGTTTGATTCTCAGCACACACACACTCACACACACACACTCACACACACACACACTCACACTCAGACACTCGCACAAGCACTGAATTTAGATAAATTTTTAGAGAACTATCAAGACATGCCAGTTTCCCACTGTTCCCTCATTCCTTACCGAAATGTACTCCCTCAGGAGCTCTGCAGAGGTGAACTTGGCTTGGGTCTCTGTTCCTGTTCGCACACACACTTGAATCAGTCCACTGAGCTGTTGGGAATAAACAGGTAGCTAGCTATTGGGGTCCCTTTTCCTCCTTGGCCCCTGCTGTCTTCCACTTCAAATTACTGCTGGGCTCAGGCAATGTGGGAAAGAGGCTGGCACTCCCAGCCGAGCACACAGAAGGCCACAGTTCCTGTTGGGATGTTTTGGGTTTAAACACTTCCTTTGTATTTAAAAACAAATGGTATTTACATTTTCTCTCTCACTCCAGATGGTGAGAATCATCCCACCACCTTGATCACTCCTGTGAGCCAGTCCCAACTGCCAGGGAGAGGAGATGCCTGCTGAGAGCCCAATTTCAAGGGCTTTGCTCCTTGCTGCCGCCTGGTGGGTTCCTGAACCCTGCTCCTGCACCTTAACCCACCACATCCGGGACAGAATGGAGACTGAAAACCTCCAGCAGAATCCAGAGAACCATTGCACGCACCTGATCTGGATGTAGGTACAGACCGGGAAAATGGTTTGCCAAGGGGACCCTCTTTAGGCCACGATCTCACAGAATCTAACTCCAAGATCTGAGTATAAGTCAGCAAGTGGGCAGGTGGCAGTATGCCTCCTCTCCCACTGCAAAGGACATGTCTGTACCCAACATCTCTTGAGCCCAAGGATGTTAGCCCGTTTGGGTGGGCAAGGGGGCGCCTCCAGGACCCCAGAGAGCTCCTTTGCAGCTATGGTAAGCACCCTGCAAACCCGGTTGGCTCCTACCAGTGCCCCAGTGAAAGACAAGGGAAAGGTCCATAAAATAAGGGGGAAAGAAGGCAGAAGCACAATTAGACCAGTGCCATTCCAACCTCTAGAAATGTCCCGAACCTCTGAGAGCTGATCAAAATGTGTGATTGTTCCGTGGAGCCCTAAGTAGAAAAGCAACCTTGAGAACAAACACTCTCCACCTCCAACACTGTGAGAGAATGCGTCCCTTTTGTCAGTCACCAAATTCATGGGGTTTGTCCCAGTAGATGAGCAGAAAATGGCTACAGACTGTTAGACCACAGAGTACGGGAGCAGGTAGGAGAAAGTGGGGAAGAGAAGGCTACTGGGGTGTGCTTCTGAGAGTTCAGCACTGTAAACCGCTGAGGCCAGTCTAGGTGGGGACTTCTGCAAGACTATTCAGGTGCACCATGGCTGGCCACTGAGACCGAGAGCTTCACAGTTGTCCCTTGGCATTTTAGGGACTGGGATCCGTGACACCTGGCGCAGCCACCATCCTCTTCCTGATACCCAAATCTACAGATGCTTGAGACTTGAGTGTGAAACGGCATCATGCTTACACAGAAAAGAACCTAAGAAAGTGCGGCCAGAACAGGGGTGGGAGGAGTAAGATGGGGGTGGGGCCCATCCAGGACCTTGGAGAGCTCTCCGCGGCCCCTTACCACCTTCCCTGCTTAGTTAGCATAGGTCTAGGTCTTCCTATTTCTTCTGGAGCAATAGGTACCTGGGTGATTTTCCCCCACCCCCTCCCTCAGAACAAGATGTTCTTCCAGCTGTGTGCTAGAACCTAAGGCCTGGTGGGCAGAAAGCACCCAGATGGCAAAAAAGCACAACCCCTGCCTCATGACAGCTGGTCAGAATGGAACTGTTCAGTGCTTCCAAGAAGGGCACAGATACATTCTGCTAAAGGTGAGATAATCAGCTCCTACGTGCCTAGCACTCCACTTAGGTCTAGAACTCCCACCTTGGCTCAAATGCAGATCCAAGTAAGCTTGAGTTTACTACTGCACCAGAGACAAGCTGCTGATGTTGCACAGCAATTTCTCATCCCTCTAGAGGGGTTTCCTCTATTCTCAAGTGAAGCTTTGCCACGGTGTTTCTGTGTTCTCTGGACAGGACTGATGTCAAAAGGGCCCACAGCCAGCCAGAGAGCAAATATTAACGCACCTCAGGGCATGCAAATTCTTCTCTGGCCCTGCAGGGGTGTTTGGCAACCTTCTCCTGGAAAGTCAATAGTATTGTCCAAAAGTGTGCCCTTAGTTGAGGCAAGCTGATTTTCCAGTAATTAAGGCAAATCTTTCATCTGTTTGATAATTTAGAAGCAACAACGAAGGCATCCACTACCAATGGGGGAATCTGACGGTGTCTCTGATAGGTTCAGAGGAGTCCCAGTTTCCCAGACCCCAAAAGTCAGTCCAAATATACAGAAACTATCTCAACCGGCACAGTAGGAGGGTTTCTGGTTGTCCCATAAAAGCCAGCACTCCTGGGGAACCTGTGAAGCTGGTTGCACATCTATCAAAAGGGGTCATTTCCCTCACCTCTGGTAGAAGAGACACGTGGATACCTGTGGTAACTATTGGCATACCAAAGCCCATGGTGGCATTCAGGCCCCCTCAGAATCACATGTTCCTGTTGCACATTTCAAAGTAAGCCCTAGCCCCTCCCACATCCTCTCCTCCCCTTAACTTCTTCCAGCTCTTGTCTGTCATATCTGCAATAAAAACCTTCCCCTTAACCGTACCATGGGGTGGTCATGTTGTCAGTTTGTATACTCTCTAGAGCCTCCGCCCAAACACACTATTAAAATGATACTGTGGGTGTTTAACAAGGAGACCTTCCACATCCAGTAGATGAGGGAGATCCCAATGCGCGTAAAAGTCGCGCATTTCTGCCAGAGCATCAGATGAGAGCCTTTGCTAAGATGGAAGCAAAAGGCACCAAGTGTGAGAAGGGGCCACAAAGAAGCAGGATGGTAGGCTGGTGCTGCTCTGTCTACAAACAGCTGCTTCTGTGGACCCATCTATGCCTTTCCTCATCTGCCTTCCAACCTCAAATATATGTGGTTCCCCTAAGTGTGTGCACAAGAGCTAACAACCTGAAGAATATATGTGGGGTTCTAAGGAAAAACACACTTTAGTTCTAGTGTTTGGTGCCTATGGCCTCATTCCTACTTTGGAAAAGGGAAGCAATTGTATCTAAATAAATGAATAAAAAAAATTTTCATCCCCCAGCACCTGCAGAGTTAGAGAATATTCCAGAAGGGGCACCACAAAGCCACACCATGAAAAGCCAAACCATCTCCAATCCATAAATAGAAATGAGCTGAGAGATAAAAGAGCCAAGAGCGAGAAAGAGCAAGAACTGGACAAACAAGAGGAAAAACTGATCCTGGAGAAAATAGATAGCAAAATAAAGAAGAGAGAAAAGGGTTTTGGTTGTGGTGGGATTTTTTTGTTTGTTTGTTTGTTTTGGGGGGGTCTGGTATCTGATAATTAGTATTAATATTCCTAGAAAAATAAGAACATATTTCAGCCATTTTACAGAGTCTTTATAGACTTTATGAGAGCATGTGAAAACTCGATACATGAGTACTCAGTTGCCACACTGAAAATTCAAAAGAATGGCTGAGTCACAAAGCTGAGGGAAATTCAAAGACAAAGCGGAAGGAAAGGCCCAAATGAGGAAACAAAAGGAGAAGACTGGGGCCCAGGAGACGGCTCAGCAGTTTTGAGCTCTGGCTGCTCTCCCAGAGGACCTGGGTTTGATTCACAGTCACCTGTTAACTCTGATTCTGGAGCTCTAATGCCCTCTGCTGGCCTTTTCAGATACTGCATCGAATGAGGTCCACAAACATACATGCAAGCAAACAGCCATACATGAAGAACAGTGAAGGGAGTCCTTTATTGTTCCTGAAGGCCAGGGGAATGCTGTGTCCTTGCCTCTTGCATTACTATTATTAAGACCCAAGCAGCCAAGAGCCAGTCAGAAGCTATATTTGTCTCTCCTAGTCCCACTATACTGGGAGCAGCTGTGATGGGGGGGGGGGGGAGGAAGACTGGGGTTCCACACCTTGTCCCAAATGAATCATTCTTCTCCCACCAAACCAGCAACGAGTTCCTGGATGCCCAGCCTACAACTCAAGGCAGTAAGCATGCGTATGGTCAAAGCTGTGTTTTCCTTAACCCTTCTCTGAGTCTCCTGTTACACCCATCTAAAAATATTCCTAATACGCCAGAGGCCAAGCTCAGCCATGCACCAGCGGTTACCTGGATGATGTAAGACAGTGACAAGCCTTTGGATGAAGCGCTGATTGAAGAGAAACTCAGGGTCACCAGCAAGGCCACAACAAAGGTGACAATGTTCATGAGGATATCCATCCTGAGGGCAAACCACCTGAGCGCGCAGTTGAAGTACAGGAGGTGGCTGGAGTTTTCATCATTGAGCGTCTTAAACCTAAGGTCGAAAAATCAGAGGAAGTAAGAGCTCGGGTTTCTGCAACGTTTGACAGGAGGTTGGCGCTACTAACAGAACCAACGCAAGGCGCGTTGAGCTCCTTCCCACAAGGTGACTGCTGCAAAACTGAGCATGTGTACCGAGCCCCTGCGGCTGCTACGGGCATCTATGATTCGCACACATTCAGAGAAATTTCATGTGTCGGTCGACAAGGATGCTGAGTGGGCCCTCTCTCTCTCTCCCAGAGCCCACAGCTAAGACCAAAACGCCAGAAAACCCCACCTTATAGCTTCACCAGCCTTGAGGAATCTATAAATGGCTCCTCTGATCCTAAAGGCAGGGGTAGCCAATGGTGATGGTGGTAGATTAGCGAGGGAGGGCTTTCACGTCCCTTCCACAATCTCCCCTCGCCAAGGTCAATGTCATCATTTGAGCCTGGCAGATACACACACACACACACACACACACACACACACACACACACACACACACACACACACACACGGGAGGGTAAGGCAGAAGGATCAGAAGCCCAAGGCTAGCCTGGACTACATGGCAAGATGCCATTTCAAATCCAACCAATCACCGCTTAAAAAGTGCTGTGTGTTTGTGTGGGGGCAGGGGGAGGTAGATCTCTTCAAAGACAGGAAACTAATATCTTGTGTCCCTGTTTCGTGTCCACTGGATCCCCGGGATTTGCATGGGACAGAATGACAGGGGGAAAAAATGCCATAGCCAGTGGATCCAAAGCAAGACCCGACCCCGAGGCACCCGTTCCCATTCGTTCCCCGGACACGAGCAGGGTGCGTCCTGACAGTCCCTCCGGTTGAGCTGAATGTACAGAGAGAGCACGGCATTCGCGCTGCCTCTGAGACAGGGTGCAAAGATGCTGCCACAGCCATGAAAAGTGCAGTGGGGTGCTGCCCAGCAGAGTGCACCAGGACGTTGAGAAAATACACCGCGAACAGCAATGCCAGGCAGAGCTGGCACTGGGTTGTGTTGGGGCGGGCCTTCACCGGGACACACTGCATCTGTATGGGGAGCTGGGTCAACGGGGAAGAGCGGCAGGAGGGGAGAATGGAGTGTGGCAATGCTCCTTCCTGGTGCTTTCCTTAGTTCCCTTTGTGGGAGCTTCAGAGAACGGGGCTCAAAGAAAAGAAGGTGTTTAAAAGCAAAAACAGAACACCTCCCAACTACAAACACATTTAATTCCCATCACTCGCTAGCACGCATGCGCCCACACACACACACAGGCGTGCGCGCAGAGCACAGCCTACCTGCCGTGCGGATCCTCCAGGCAGAAATTATCAGACTGAAAATTTAGGTGAGCTATGAGAGACATCTCATCCCTTGACCCAGGGACGATTGGTGGGAATTTTGGGAAGAAAGGGAAACGCTTTTCCGAGTGTAAATCCCTAAGAAGACACACGGCTCCTGTTTCCATTCTGATTACTGTTTGGGTTTTGTTTGGTTTTGTTTGCACCAGGGCTCGGTCAGCATGCTTTCCCAGATAGCATGATCTTTCTATTAACATGGTGGAAAAGTACAGTACATCAGATGCCGGAGTTCTCTCAAAGGCAAGCACTACAGGAAGGGCGAGCCTGTCAGTCACCGTGAGGCTGTCTATGGGTGGCTCTTCCCGGAGGAGAAACTATGAGGAAACAAGTTTTGTTTGTCAGAGGGCAAAGAGTTGAATGACTCGATGGACATTCTTTATATTCCAGAATGTACTCCAGTGTATTTATGATGCAGGACTCTAGACCGATAGCATCAGGGAACGAATAGACCAGCGGCGGTGGTGCACACACCTGTAATCCCAGCACTCAGAAGGCAGCGGCCAATAGATCTCTGAATTTGAAGCCAGTTTGTTCTATAAGAGTGAGCTCCAGGACAGCCAAAGTTACACAGAGAAAAAATCCTGTCTCTACTTCACAATAAAAATAAAAAAGGAAGAAAGGGAAGGAGGGAAAGGAAGGAAAGAGAAAAAAGAAAGGCAAAGGAAAGGAAAAGAAAGGAAAAGAAAAAGAATCAAACAAATGAATAACAGGACTAACTGCTGACTAAAGTCAAGATGCAAAGTCCTCAGTAAAGGTCTTTGTCTGAGGGGCCCTCCGTGAGGAGACACTGAGGTCTCAGTTGAGATGAAACTGTTAAGTGTACATCATTAGCCCCTCCTCGACACACTCACCTCTTCCTCCTCCTCTCCTCTTCTTCCTTTACCTCCTCCTCCTCTGCCTTATCCTCTTTTCTTGGGAGACAGGGTATTGTTATGAAGCCAAGGCAAGCCTCAAAATTTAGAATCCCGCTGCCTCGGCCTCAAACGTATTGTGATTACAGGACAGAGCCACCTTGCCCAACATCGATTGTCTTTCCAAGGAAGGGAAGCATCAGTGTGGTGGAGAGACTGAAGGGTTTTCAGATTCCCTATCACTCCCCCATTGACACAGAGGGACTGCAGTCCCCAGGGCCCTGTGCAGTTAGGTAAACCTGTGCAGCTGAAATCCTGCCATTGGGTTTGCAGAAAGCCTGTGTCTCCTTGCTGGGGTGAGCCATGAAGAGTTTCCATGGGGGTCTTTCACTTTCCCTTCCCAAGGCCTTTGAGAAGGAAAAGCAGAGTAGCTCTAACTCCAGATGTGAAAAGAACCCTGTCCCCTGTGTCGTGGACACGCATTAACTTGTGACTTGAGAGAGAATATACATGTATTGTGTTTGGACCAAACTCCTCCACATTCTCACCGTGTATTTGTTCCCAAGACCGGAAAAACTGCAGTCAGGGTGATCACAATGGCCCCTGTCCTTGTTGATTGGTCTTTATTTTGCTTCTTTCGTTTGGTTGGTTTTTTTGGTTTGGTTTCGTTGTCGTTTGCCAATCTGACACAAACTAGAGTCATCTGGGAAGAGGAACCTAGGTTGGGGAAAGTGCCTCTGCATCCGATTGGTAATACGAACCACATCCGGCGATCAATGCTAACCCTCACAGCTTACCCTTGTAATTGCCATGTCCTCTTGAGACATAGGTCCTTTTTCATATGTGGCTTTGGCATTATCTTTGGCTAATATCCACTTCTTCAACAGATATGAGAGTAACTACGCCAGCTTCTTTCCTACTTTCATTCACTTAGACTGGGTTCCACCCCTCAAACTTCAGCATGAGGTGTCCTTAATGGTGAGGTGTGTTTCTTGGTGACAGCAAATAGCTAAGTCTAATTTTCTCAGGGATGGGGTGGTGGTGGCAGTGACGATTTTACTTCTTGTTGTTACTTTGAGATAGGGTCGCAAGTAGCCGAGGTTAACCCAGGGTGACCTTGAACTTCTGCTTCTCCTTCCTCTGCCTCCCAAATAAATACTAGGATAGCGCTGGTGCTGCTGCTCCCATTTGATTCTAATTTTTTAAAAATCCAGTCAGTCATTCTGAATATTTTAATTCACAAGTTGAGGCCATTTGCATTGAAGATTATATTATCAACAGATGTTTAGCAATTCCTCTGATTTTTGAGGCCATTTTTTTCTAGTTGTTTGGATTTTTTTTTCCTCTACTAACTAGTACTGGGATTCATTCATCTATGTTTTCAGGACTCTTTTTGTGGGGAAAGGTGAGATAGGGTTTCTTTGTGTAGCAATAACTCACTCTGTAGACTAGGCTGGCCTCAATCTCAGAGATCTGACTGCTTCTGCCTCTGGGAGAGCTGGGATTATAGGTCTGAGCCACCATTGCCCAGCTGATTACTTTTTTTTTCTAAATATGTTTTTCTTTTTTTTTTTAATTATTTGTTTCATGTATTCTTCAGACACACCAGAAGAGGGCATCAGATCCCATTACAGATGGTTGTGAGCCACCATGTAGTTGCTGGGAATTGAACTCAGGACCTCTAGAAAAGCAGTCAGTGCTCTTAACTGCTGAGCCATCTCTCCAGTCCCCCCCCAGCTGATTACTTTTATTATATTTATATCATTTATATTACTTATAATATAAATGTTTATAAAATATAATAAAAATATTATAAAATAAAATGATATGTTATTTATAAGTTATGTTTATTTTATTTGGCTTAGACCGGCTTTCCCCTTCCTTTGCATGTACCATTCTTCTAAGCATCTTCTGTAGTGTTGGCTTCTCTGTCGGATCAGTCTTAAAGATAGCTTTCAGGACATGGCAGTGTTGGCCAGAGGTCGCTTGCTTTGGAGGCTGGGAGCGCAGCATCCCCTGCTTCCCCAGCACAGGCTGCTGACGTGAAACCTCATGTTCCTCTTGTGGTTAGGCCTTTGTAGGTGAGTTGGCATTTTTGGCATTTTCCTCTCACAAGTTGCAATGTGGTTCCTTTGCTTTGTGTTGAAGTCCTTCAGCGGTTATATCATCTGGGGTTTTGACTCGATCTTGAGTGTAGATGTCTGTTTCCTCCTGGATCAGAGGAATCGTTTAATTTGATCTGTTGATAGCATCCCAGAGCTCTTGGCTGTTCTGGCCATGATCACTCACTATTGCTTTCCTTATTGATCTTAAGGATTTGCCCATCCTTGACCTCCATCTCTCAAGCTCCCTTCCTGCCTCATCATGTCTGCCGGCAAGCCTTTCCACCACGCTCTTATTCTGGCCTGTCTGGTTTCTAATCTTGTTTTCTTGACGAATGTCTCTTCCTTATTAGTAACCTTTTCACCCGTATTGCTGGTTTTCTCGGGCCATTTCTTTCTCTCTTTTTCCCTCTAACTGACCTCTCTGTCCCAGCTTGACTTCATCGGCTTGTTTGTGTCCTCTGCTGAGTAGTTTATTACCTGTTTTCCTATCTTCAGAGGAGGAATTCCAACCTGTGGCATCAGGATGCCAAGCAGTATCATGTCCTCTTCTGTTTCTGTGGTGACAGTTGCATACCTAAAATCTTCTCATTTTATTTGTGGATCTTCATGTGGAACAACTGATTTTTTTTTTTAATTTCTTTCTAGGTTAGCAAACACATAGTACATTTCATTACGGCAGCTGTGAAGATAATGCATGTCCTGACCATTCATCTCCTATGCTCATCCTCCTAACTCAGCAGCCAACCGTTGACGGCTTCAACCCCAATGACAACTTTAGGGAAGTCTTTCCTTTTCCCCTGCCACCACTAGGAAGCCCTGTGACCAGGGTTGTGTCTTGGTAGTTTGCGTTTTGTGGGTCACCACCCATCCTTCTCTTTGTACATCCCAGAGATCCTGTCTGGCGTCCCCCTCTGCTTTTTCTGCTGTAAAAAAACAAGTTCTTGCTCTGACCCATCTTTTCCACAGGGTTGCTTGCACAGCGGCGGCAGCTTCTAGTTGGAAAGTAGCGAGATATACATTTTCTTTCCTCCCCCCCCCACATGGGTATATAAAGCTATTTATTAACAGCAAAGGCCCAGAGACCCATTTCTTCTTGGACACACCCACAATACAGCGCCCCTGCGGCCAGTCCTGGACACAAAGACCCCGAAAGTGGCGCAGCCCCCTATGGGCTCGAATTTTCTTCAGGCGCTCCAGGTCCTCACGCAGCTCGTGGTCTAGACCGTTGGCCAGAACCTGGCTGTATTTCCCCATCCTTCACATCATTCTGTCTGTCCAATAACCAGTCTGGGATCTTATACTGTCGTGGGTTCTGCGTGATGGTGGTGCTCACACACTCCACCTCATCCTCCGTGCATTCTCCGCCATCTTGGTGAGGTCAGTGTCGGCTTTCCTCAACACCACGTGATCATAACTCCGCCCCACATCTTTAATGGCTGTGATGGCTAAGGCTAGTTTCCACCATCCGTCGATGTTGGTGTTGAGTACTCGCTAGATGCCCTGGAACCTCCCAGGGATCAGATCACTAGAGATACGGCGGCAGCACAAGCAGCGGCGTGTTGGCCTTCCTTCTGTGGAAGAGACCCTTTCTTTCTTTCTTTCTTTCTTTCTTTCTTTCTTTCTTTCTTTCTTTCTTTCTTTCTTTAAATTAGTGGTTGTTTTTAATGTTTAATAAATGAACAACATAAGCAGAACTTGATTTAAAGAAAAGGGAGGAGTGGAGAAAACTCAAAGCTGCGTGTGTAGAAGGGCAATGGGAGGTGTGGGGGATGGGAGGACTGAATAAAAATATATTGTATGAGATTCTCAAAGAACTAATGAAATATTTTTAAATGTGTTTATTTCATTGCTATGAAAGTCATGTTCAAAATAACTTTTGAAAAGAAAACATTGTGAGTTGAAAAATTAAAGAATGGGAAGAAATGTAAGTATCCTGTCTGGAGTGCTTAGGACCAGACATCTAAGTATCCTGTGTGAGATGCTTAGGGCTACATATGTTTCTAACCTGGGACTTTTAAATTTTAATTAATTAATTAATTAATTAATGTATGTTTTTGTTTTTGTTTTGCCTGATTTTATGCATGCATAGGGTCTGTGGAGGCTGCAAATGCTTCTGAGATCTAGATCTGCAGCTGCAAATGCTTCTGAGTTGCCATGAGCTGGGAATCAGAATCTAAACTGGGTCCTCATGGAAGGGCAGCCAGTGTTCCTAAGCCATTTCTCTAGCCCTAGTTGGATTTTGTTTCAATTCTGAAATGTTTGTATATGCAGAATGACATGACTTGGAAATGTAGAACAACTCCATGCACAGAACTGGCTCAGGTGTGGTAGCCTGCAGGCCATTCACTTACTTTATTCTATCTCACAGCACTGGGGAATCGAAGCAGGGTAAGCAACGCTCAAACACTGAGCTGTGTCCCTAGACCTTTTCCTTAATTCTCTTAGACTCTCTCTCTCTCTATTCTCTCTCTCTCTCTCTCTCTCTCTCTCTCTCTCTCTCTCTCTCTCTCTCTGTGTGTGTGTGTGTGTGTGTGTGTGTGTGTGTGTGTGTGTGTACTGGCTTTGAGCTCACTCTGTAGCCAAGGGAAGATCCTCTTGCCTCAGCCCCATAAGTAGCTGGGACCACAGGTTTGTGCCACAATGTACAGGCATCTGCAGATCTCTTTCATGCATACTTTTGTTGTACCTGTGTCTTGACTACAGTAAGTCACATGAGGTCAAGTGTGAGATTTATCATGAGGTGAAGTATGAGATTTTTCCCTTTACAGCATGGCAACCAGTATTCAAAAGATTTGAGATTTGGGAGCTTTTCAGATCTGGGATTTTCAATTTATGATTATGCATATAATGTGTACATGAAAATACGACGAAGACTGGGATTTGAGGCCTATAAGTGATTTTTGTGTTTGTTCTGTTTTTTGATATTCTCCTAAATTGAACCCATTTAGCAGGAAATGAAATATATAAAGTTCTACAGAGTTAAAGGTATAGCTCAATAGTGAACTGTTCACCTAACATTGCACAAGGCCCTGGCTCATCCCCAGGATGACACATGCCTGTCTTCTCTCTCTTCTCCCTTTCCTTGTCCCTCTTCTTGTTTCTTCCCCTCACCTTCTCTTCATGTCTCTGTCAGTCCGTCCATCTGTCTGTCTGTCTCTCTCTCTCTCTCTCTCTCTCTCTCTCTCTCTCTCTCTCTCTCTCTCACACACACACACACACACACACAGAGTCATTTATCTTTAGGGGTCCCGAATGCTAGAGATAAATCTCCTGATTCTGCCAGCTCTTTACCTGTCCCCAACATTCCCCCTCTCAATCACAAAGCGGCCGGGGACCTCCCATCTGGGCTGGGCTGTGGAGTGGGCAGACCCTGCCTGGGCCCATCAACTCACTTGCTGATGCAATCTTCCTTTTTGTCATAGGCGTGGATGACACCCAGACCCTGCATAGAGGAGGTGATGTGAGAGAACCAAGGCGACCGGCTGATGTTCTCCACCTGCTTGAGCTCCTGGACCCCTCGATGGAAAATGCTGTGGGGGAGGGGTAAATGAGAGGGTCCAAGAGGGTCATAAGGTGTAGTCCTGGAGAGCTCTCCCTCAGCACAGACAGTTCAGCCACACCTTCCACGTGGCAGTTAAGTCAAAATTAGGGTGAAAACTGGAAGAGCCTGCCACTCCTCTCCAGAATGTCCCGTCTGCTGTGTGAGGGAGAGTCTACTGAGAAGTTTGAACACCGTTACTTCATTTGCCTTCAGACCAGAGTAGTTCCTGTAGCAAGAGTGACACGCATCACAGTAGACAGTTCTAAACTTTGACGAGCCAAGTATTTTGCACAGTGCAGCCCCTGAACACAAGTCAACTAGTTTTTGGTGACCGTGATGGTTTGTATATGCTTGGCCCAGTGTGTGGCACTATTGAGAGGTGTGGCCTTGTTGGAGTAGGTGTGTCACTGTGGGTGTGGGCTTTAATACCCTCATCCTAGCTGCCTGGAAGTCAGTCTTCTGTTTGCCTCCGGAACAAGGTGTAGAACTCTCAGCTCCTCCTGCACCATGCCTGCCTGGATGATGACAGAACCTCTGAACCTGTAAGCCAGCCCCAATTAAATGTTGTCTTTGGCCATGGTATCTGTTCACAGCAGTAAAACCCTAACTAACCAATCACTGAAAGAGGGGTCTGACCTGGCTGCCAGTGTGCAGCCCTCCAAAGATAATTTTGCACATACAAGATAACCTCAAGAACTGTATCTCTGCACCTCACATGGAAGCCCCAAGAGCCCTTGAGTGTGCACATTTGCTGCTATCCTCCAAAGAGGGACCGTAACCTAATTATCCTGTGCTTTCAATAAACCCACTGAGCTCTGAGCTTTCCTCGTTCTGTGGTCGCTCCTGTCTTTACAGCAAAGGATTGAGTATGTGGGGTGGATTTCTTTTAAGCTTTTACTAAGTCAATCAATAGCAATAGAGGAGACAGAAACCAAAGTGGTCAAACAAAGGTACAGCAGGAGTAGATAGAGGTATGAGGGGTCCACTAGAAGCTCTGACACCCATGACGTGCTTTGTATATGTGATGGGCTCTCAGAAAACAGTTTTGACTGGTTATCACAATAAACCCTTGAGTTTGCAAATGTGTGCTTTCCTCGGTGACACCAAGGGTACTGGAGTGAGAGCCAGCTCTGCTGAATCCCAGAGCGCGAGTCTTAATTCTCATGATCACCCCACTCTGCTCGGGTACCCCAGCCACAGTTCACCCCTCAAACATCTGCCATTATCACTGCCTCAGACTTGGCGCATGAGTCTAAGCTGTGACTACTCAACTGTCTCTCTGCTCAGACCACCTTCCTCCGCATACTGTTGTTCCACCATCTTGCGTTGTCCTTTGTTGTACCAATTTCCCTGACACCCAAAAGTCTCCCCCCCCCCCCCCCGTGAAACCCAGATGACACTGTCTTGTAAACACCCCTGTCTTCACCATGGCCACTCATCTCTTCTCCCACCTGCTCCTCTGACACAGGCAACACACATATTTTCATGACTGAGAACTTTAGGGGAAAAAGAACAGGTGCAGCTTTTCAGGGTTCTCCAACTAGCTTCCTGGCAAAGCTGGAATTCTGGCACAAACCTTTCAGACTTAGAGCTCTTTGTTCCCTCTCACTACTCCTCACGGTGTCTGATGAGAAATCCTGCTTCCCCTCACCCCCCCCCCACTTGCAGCTTCCAGTGTCCCTGCTGATGGGTGAATACACATTCAGGAGCCATCCCCACTCCTTTCCACATGTCTCTGAACAAATCAATCCTTAGCTGCAGTGAGAGCTGTTTCTCAAAATTCGAAGTGGCTGGAGATGGAATCCTTGGAGCCAATGGTTAGGAATGAATCGGAAGACAGATGGCAAACCTGCTTACTAGATTCCTGAACCTCCTAATAACTGACCCACCTCCCAGCATTGCCCTGGGGCCAAAAAGCCAGCCGGATGCCAGGTACTTACCATAGCACCTGGTGTGTAACAAGTGCCAAGAATCTAGGATTCTCCCGTCGAGAAGAAAGCTGGTATTCAACATCACCTGCCTCCCAGATGATATATATGGATGCATGCATATACATATATGTATATGTGTGTGTGTGTGTGTGTGTGTGTGTGTATGTACCATCTCCCACCCCCACTCAGTGTGTTTGTGTTGTTGTGTGTGGGGGTGTTAGTTGGGTATTTCCCACTTTCAAACTGTGCATAGTCCTACCGTAAAAGGATGAGGAAGATTACAGCCAGGCCAGCCAGCACCAAAAGAACAACAGGAAACACAGCAGCCATAATCACCAGGATGAACACCACCATAAAAAACTGCTGCAGGAAGTTCTCAGCGTGAAACGGCAGCCTCACATCCAGCTCATCCATATCTTTAGAGAAACGGTTCATTAGCCGGCCTGTGGGAGTTGTGTCAAAGAAGCTCATTGGGCTTCTGACGATCTGAGGAGAGAGGCAGAGTGAACTGCATTGGTGAGTGTTCTGTCCCCATCCCTGCCTCCGGCAGGGCAGGAAGGTGAGAGAGCAGGGCCACTAGACCTGTTTCTCCAAAGCACAGGCCAGGGGAATCAGGTGAGCCTTGAAGATGGAGGGCGGTGCTCCCCATCCTTAGATCACCAACATGAGTGAATTCTGGAAAGACCCTGCCTATGGGTGTTCCTTCCTCTCCGAATCTCAGGTGCCTCCTGGGAGAGGAGAGCCTGGGACTCTCGGAGGAAAAGGGGATTTGGGGCCGCAAGCAAACAACATGCCAAGTCTACTCCAGAAGTGTGGAGCATACCTGTGTGCTCCGGTAAGAAGCCTGGCAACCAACCACTGCTGCCTGCCGCAGCGAAGGACAGCACCAGCCCATTTCCAGACTGCCGCCAGCTGGGGCTCTTAGAAGCAAGGCTTGCATGTCCCCATCCTTCTGGCCCAAGAGTCCATGACGTACCCCTATTGCTCTCTGAAACTGGCTTCCTTGTATGGTACTCAAACAAGTGGAAGACGCCTTGAAAACTAGATGGCAGCCCTCCAGGAGAGCCATCCTGTCCCCAGAGTCTGACACGGTGTTTGCTATGGTGTACGGGCCTGCTTAGCCCTGCGGACTGCAATCCAGTGGGCCTGCAGCCCTCAGTGCCACTACCTTGTTAAACACTCTGTTGTGGAGCGAGGAGGACGCCATCAGGGTGGTGTTGGTGAAGGTAAATCCTTTGATGATGCCAAACATCAGCACAGACACCATGCTTGCTATGTAAACCAGCTGGTACATGTGGTGCTCGGTGTCCTGCAGGATCTGGTCAGTGTTGCAGGCGGTCTTATTACTCTGGGGTGCACAGATGACCTGTAGCGAAACAATAACAAGGAAGTATCAAGAACGGCATGCTATTGGGAGGAGGGGGGCTATTTCAGATATTCTTTCTGAAGAGAAACTCAAAAGAGGCACATGGCTGTTAAAAATGAATCAGGTAGGACTGGAAAGATGGCCCCGTGGGCAAAGTATTTGCCACACATGCATGAGGACCCATGTTCAGATCCCTAAAAACAAGGCATGGTGGCACAGGCCTATACCCCCAGCATCAGGATTTGAAGGAAGATGGGTAGATCACTGGGGCTCAGTGGCTAGCCACCATCGACAAAACAATGAGCGCTAAGACCCCACCTTAAAAATTAAGGTAGAGAGGAATAAGGGAAGATACTCAAAGTCAGCCTTCATCCTTCACTCACTCACACATGGACAAGTGCCTACACGCATGCATAGAGACAAACACATCTTAGGAGAATAAAATTTAAATTCACACCAACAATGAGACACGTAGGTAAAATCAAGTCAGGTCCCTCGGGGGGACTGTCTGAGCTTTGCATGCCTCTACCACAGAGGAGTACCCGAGTGATGGTGGGGAAAATGCAGGTGTGGGCAGCTGTCCCAGAAGCCACCTGTGCCTCAGGAGACCTGCAGTGATACAAGGCCAAGAAGACACAGAAGCAAGGGGGACCTCTGGACTCTAAGAAGCTGGCCTGGCTCCTCCTTAGACAACCCAGACAGGGCAGAGAAGCAGAGACTTGTCCTCCCATCTGCCAAGCTACCCAGAAGCAGCCACCACCTAGTGAGATTCAGGGATCTCTATGTGGGGTGATCCAGTCACTCAATTCTCTCCCCTGGCTTGTCTCTGAAGCCCAGCTGTGGGGGTGCAGCTGCCCTGCTCTGGAGTCCCTAGCAAGAAAGAGGAAGCCTAGCAAACCCAAGGGACTCTCAGATGATTCAACAAATGATGGCTTCATCCCTCCGGGCAAGGGGACACAACATCACCAGCATTTCTGGAGAGAGGCCATCTTCCTCCTGTTGTCGAGAAACTGACAGTTTCATTTTTCTCTGGTCTGTGTGCTAAAAAGTCAAGGATGCCTTTGGGGAGCAGACAAACATGTTTCTTCTAAATGCCACTCTGCTGATTACAGTAATGGGGGAAATGTAAACCAGAGGTTGCTGATGGATGAACGCCTGCAGAGGCAAAAGCATCCCTGGGGGGCGGGGGTTGGGTGATGAAAGGCTCTGCTTTGCAGAGCAGCCTTTGCTGTGCTGTTGGTTGTACCCACAGCATCCAGGGTCAGGAAGCATCACAGAAGGCACAGCCCTGTCGCTGCATGTTCAGTGGCCTGTTGGGGAAACCCAGAGTCTAAGGGATAGATCCACCTGACCCTACATCTGAGGTCCTCTGAGGAATGGACAAAATCTTCATGAGCAGACGTAGAAGAATACACATGTTTGAAAAGCAGATCTCGATTTATTTGCACAGAGCAGGCATCTCACTGCCCTATGATGTGGGAACAGCCTCAGGAAGCTGTATCAAACAGGCTCTCCCCTCCCCGACACACCAAGTCTTACTTTGATGTCATAGCAACAAGGTGTAATCTCAGTGTAGTCTTGGAAGATGAGCAAACACCCTAACACCCACACTCAGCAGACTCTGGAACTCCAGGGCAAATTTTGAAACCAATGATCAACAACTGGGGAAGGTTCCAGCAAGCTGGAGGGAAAGGAATAAATTGGTCCTGCCCAGAACGGGCCCTGGCCAATATGGAAACCCTGGAAGAAATGGAAGGCCCCCTAGCAGCCTTGAAGCACTTCCACAAGCTACAACTATTTCAGGTTCCCTTGCTAAGGCAAGTTGGGAGCATGTCCCTGTCCCTCCTCAGAGGAAAGTTCAAACTGATACTACCCTACCCAGGACACAAGTGACCACACACGTTGGAACTATCATTTTTCAGAACCTGCTTTTTAATTTGAAGATGTGTAAACTTTCAAGTGGTCTGTTTATTAAAAGAAAGAATGAATGAATGAATGGATGGATGGATGGATGGAAGGAAGACAGAAAAATATCTCAAGAAGTTGAATTATATGGTGCAGAAACTAGCCTCGGTGTCTCCAAAAGGGAGAAGGGGACAAAGGGTGCCACTAAGTGTCAATCTGTATTTTGAAACTCACCTGGGAGCCCCTGTCTAGCCAGAGCCCCAACCACCAGGTGCTGAAAGCAGAGCTGCCCATCATCAGGAAGAAGAGACACAAAACCAGGAAGGAGACCAGGTAACCTGCCGGAGAGATGGGGTTGCACGTGTCAGATCCAGTGGCCAATTTGCCTACCCTGAGCCCCATCCTTGGGATTCAGGATAGTCAAAGGATGCAGAGAAAAAGATCACATTCACGTGCTAGTAAGGACACTCATCCAGTGTTCCATTCATAGAAGCAATTCAGTATTGGCTAAAAGCAAGTCAAGAGTCCAGTGTGGTGGGACAAGTCTGTTATTCCACATTTGGAAATGCTCGGTTAGGTAAGTCACAAGTTTAAAGCCAGCTTCCATCTGCACATAAACTCCATCTCTAAATAAAAGAAATACCCAAATACCTAGTCTTGCTGGGAGAAACTTGACATGCAGACAGCTTCTTGTGTAATGAGCTGATTGCTGCTATGCTCAGCAATCAGACCATGTTCGTCTGTGTGTGTGTGTCTGTAAGTCTATGTGTGAGCATGTTTGACTATGTGAGTGTGTGTGTGTGTATGCATGCACAGGAGTGTGTGGGAACACATGGAAATGTTTATGTGTGAGTGTGTGTGCATACATGTAAGTGTGTGTGTACATACATGTAAGTGTGTGTGCATGCATATAAGTCTCTCTCTCTCTCTCTCTCTCTCTCTCTCTCTCTCTCTCTCTTTCTGTGTGTGTGTGTGTGTGTGTGTGTGTAAGAACCACCAATGGCTTCTGGCTGCTGCCCACTCAACTTCAACAAAACAGAACTTGGCAGCTTTAATGGAGATAAAAAATGGCTCCATTTAAAGGGCTGTATTATCAGACTTTAGGTTGTAGGGGAAATGAAAGCCCCGATAAGCAGTCCTAGCATAGCATAAAAAGAGTAATTGGTGATGGGATCATAAAAACACGAGCCCAACAGTTTAAAAACAGATTTTTTAAATGCAAATTAAATCAAGAAACCTGATGTTTTATACCAAACCTCCAGAAGCTTTAATATATGTGTGATATGTTTTCCAGGTCACGATTCCTTCTTGGGGGGATTCAATCTGGATAAGCTGGTGCACAGGAGCTGCAGAGACAAACGCAGGGCCATGAGCCTCGTGGCCCGTGGAGGGGCACACAGTGAGGCCAGCATGTCCCCTTTGCACCCTCCCTCTACTGCTAAGGTCCTTGTCCTGGTGTCCACATGCTTTCTATTTTATATTATGTGGCACTCCTTACAGCCCTGTGGAGCACACTATAAGGAGGGTCAAATAATATAAAATAAGGAGCCTCTTGACGACTATGGTATTCACTAAATGCTTAGCGCTGGGAGCCCAGGGTTGTGCTGGCTCCCAGAACTGAATGTCAGGCAGAAGACACAGATGGATATACACTGTGTCTGTGCCCATTGAGGGCTCCTGAGTTCAAGTTGGGCTGTGTACACTGCTCTGACGGGACAGATGGATGGGGCGACTTTGTCCATGGTCTCTTTTCTACCTCACAGATGCCTGATGAACAAAGTCCCATCATGCTCTGCCTGGGAGCCTGCAAATGTCTTTGGGATGTTCCACTCTCTCCTTAGCTGCAAAAAAAAAAAAAAAAAAAAAAAAAAAAACCCGAGGGAAAGGTGGCATTATGAGGGCACCCCAGGGCACAAATGGTAACTGTCATTTCAGCCTATCCAAGGGAGCCACTGGTAGCCTGTGCGTTTTTCCTGGGCTTGAGAAAATACGTCAGCAGTGGGTGATGGGAGGGCTGCCAGGCCTTCAGTGTGTGCCCTGCACTTTCAGAGCTACGCCAGGCACTTCCCAGCCCAGCGGCTACCCTTAGGACACAGGGTCTGTCTCCAGGATGTTTCACAGTCTACTTCCTTGTCCAGAGTAGGGTCGGTGGTGAGTAACGTGAGAAACAGCCGTCTCCTTCCCCACCCCCCACCCTGACAGGAGGTCGGGTGATGAACAGCCCGGAGCTCTGAGACTCACAAGCCATAAAAATGGGTTCTTTCCAAATGTGCACACGCCACAAGCAGCATTAGCAGTGACAGATTCCAGTGACTCAAGACTTCCTTCGTCATATTTTAATGTTCTAAAACCCAGATGTGCCTTCCACTTGATATATACAGTGACGGGAGCTTTGAAGACCAATAGTGACGTCAGTGTGCGGCTGTGTGGACTTGGCTTTTGTCATTCACTTTCTTGCTTTGCTTCAGAAACAGTATACGCCGTGGTCATCCAGGCAAACCTCCAACTCATCATCTTCTTGCCTCTGCCTCCCTTGTTCTGGGATTACAGGCTGTGTCACCATACCTAGCCAAATGTGTGTTGTGTGTGTGTGTGTGTGTGTGTGTGTGTGTGTGTGTGTGTGTGTGTTTCTTGCTACATATTATTCAGGGTCAGAACTCTTACAGGAAGCCACCCTATTGTGATCCCTGCCCCTAAACAGGCTGAAGCCTAGAGTTTGTGCCCTGGGAACAAGAGAGGACTAGCAACCCTCTAAGGATGAAAGGGTAGCCTCAACAGCTGGCCCTGATCAATCTCACTCTCATGTCTCCTTCCTCATCCTCGGAATGTTCTCACAACCTTACCTTCAAGCCCTCCACTCTCTCCCATCTTCTCATCACGTTACCAACAGTAAGCTCCTACGCATCCCTGAATGACCAGTGCAAAGATGGCCCTTCTGTGGAGCCTGCCCCGCCCCCAGCCTGTTACTCCTGCATCAGCTTCCTTTTATCTTTGCCCCACTTGCCACAGCTACTCATTGGCCGACAACCTCCACCAGGCTATACATTAAAACCTGGGAACAGAGTGCCTCTTCCCTCCCATGTTTCAGGTATTCGATGCAATGCTTACAGCCATGAACCTGATCCAACCTCAGTCCTTCTGCGGCTTTGTTACCTGTGAAGACTTGGGCTCTACATCATTTCCACATGCTGCTTTGACCTCCCAGGAAGGAGGGGACACTGTAGACCTGACTTCCGAACGTCACTATGTTTCAGGCACTTTGCAGGCCATTTCAAAGACAGTTTCTCGTTTAACCTTTGCAAGGCCCTCTCTGGAGTTAATTCTATCATGTCCCTCCTCTATAGATTAAGAAGCTAAGGTTAAGAGTATCCAGTTTTATGACCTGAATAGCGATGATACCAACGGATGGACCTGCTGTCATGGAAGGGGAAAGCTCAGAGACCTGGACCCTACAGAGAGCCACAGGCAACTCAGGAAGGCTGAGAGCAGGAGAAATCGCCTCCCCCAGGGAAGAGCATACCAGTGACTTATCCAGTACCAAATGGCCAGTCTGAAAACATGCATGCAAGCAACATTATGTGAGTTGAGAAGATTGTAATTTTACATTTAGAAATACACACACAACAACAACAACAACAAGAAAAGCAAAAGAGGTCACAAATTTGAAAGAGAATAAGTGTGGGGTGCAGAGGAGGTGTTAGAGGAAGGAAACAAATGAGAAATGATGTAATTATATTATAATATCAATTAATTAAAAAGAGGGGACAATTTCTTGCTCGTGGTGGCCACGAAACAGAAAAAATGAATGTGCTAATGGGTATATTCACTTCCCCCTTTTTTTCCATCTGGGTCTCAACTTAGGAGAGGGCACTGCCCTCATTTAGGATAGGTTTTCCTTGTTGGCTACTGTCTCTGGAAATGTCCTCAGAAAGAACCCAGTTGAGGGTTTTAATATTCAAGTGGCTTCAAAGCCAGATCAAGCTGGCATCATCATGCGTGAACTCACACTATGACATGCCACAGTCCTCAGTCCCCAAAACAATAACCACTGTGTTTCCACTCCTTGATGCAGATAATGGGTGCCTAGCTTGTACGCCCACGTACACAGCCAAGGGAAAAGATGGTAAATACCTTTTGTGTCCACAAATTCTTCTGTTTCGGGTTCTTTTCCTTCATCTTTCTCATCTCCTGAAGCCAAGACTAGGATGAGAAATTGTATAATCAATAGGTGAAAAGGTCTGTGTCCACTCAGGATCCAGGGGCAGTGAAAGAGAGGGGACTGTCATCTGACTGTACCAGTGTCTTCATCCCTCTGAGCTGGGCTCTCCTTCAGGGTCTCCACCATAGCTACATTGTAAATGTGCTCTGGATCCTGGAGATGAAATGAAATGACTTGTGAAAATGAGACGGCAGACCTCTCCCAGGCAGAAACCCATGAGGTGGGGCTCTTCATCCCACTCACCCAACTGAAGTTTACCTTGAATTGCAATCCCCGGAGGTTGTGAATCAGCTTTGCATAGCGCCCTCTCTCTTCCATCAACTCCTTGTGGGTGCCCTTTTCACAGATCTCTCCATCTTCTAACAGAATGACCTCATCACAAGACTCCAGGAACTGTGGAGACAGTACAACCGTCCACAATGCCACTGCTGTCCCAGGTACACTGAATTCCTGGGGTTTTCAATCCTGCCATTATTAGCATCGGGAGGCAAATAATTCCTTGTCTTCGGGGGCTGCCCTGTGCATTGTAGGCTAATTTCACAGTCTCTCTGGTCTCTATCCACCAGTAGAATGCCTTTCCACAGTTATGATAAGCTAAAATGTCTGCAAGCATTGCCAAATGCCCTTGGGGCTGGGGAGGGCGAGTGAGAGCCACTGAGCTAGTCCCCAGTCTCTTCAGTACAGAAGCTGGACTCTGGCTGCCTCAATGAGGCAACAGAAACTGTCTTTGCTTTTTCTCTCTAAATGAGCTACCCTGCTGAGAAATCTGATTGACTTGTGGAGGCCAAGGTTTGGGAAAAATAGAAAATATGATTTTTAGTCCCGTCAGAAGCCCCAGCCCACTGAGCCCATGGAATAGAAACCAAGTCACAGGCCACAGCCCACCTGCTTTGACATTACAGTAACTACGTGAGCGATATTACATGTCCCATTTTACCCAAAACTCTTCACCCTTCACATCCACACCAATCCTGGGATTAAAGAATTCTGCTGAGAGGGACTCACTTTAATTTTGGAAGAAGAAAGAGCACTCCTCGATTGATCCCCCCAACAAAAGGCAGACAGTCCCCTCCTAGAGGCAGGCATGATGCTGTAAGACTGAGAACCATTCCCCCTAAAGAAGTAAGCCATCCAAGCTGGGCCAGGGTCCCTGTTTTGCACTTCTCTGTTCAGGGCCAAATCCCACTTAGCTAAACTCAGTTCAAATCCTGAACACAAAGGGCTACCAATGATGGCTGTATGGGGTGGGTGGTGCCCAAATGCTGCAACCAGCACAGTGTTGGTAGCTTGAAAAGTTCTAACGTGTCTCCCCTATCCACAATTTGGACCCTTCTCCAGGCAGCCCAAACAGGGTTCTGTCCCCTATTGCCCAGTAGAGACACACCTTCTGCTTCTGACAGAACCTTTCCCTCTAAGACAGACTTGGGCCTTACACATCATCCTCTGGTGTTTCACAGCCTGATATTACATCTTATCTCCCAACCTCCGGCTACTCCCAGCTCAAAAGCTGG
Organism: Micromys minutus; assembly: GCF_963924665.1. Lineage (NCBI taxonomy): Eukaryota > Metazoa > Chordata > Mammalia > Rodentia > Muridae > Micromys > Micromys minutus. The sequence goes on from NC_137959.1 coordinate 11,331,488, forward strand.
CTGCTCCGTCAAGCCATTGGTTCCTTTCACGTGAGGAGAGGAAGCACACAGGCCCACTACTTTCTGCCTGTGTGGGGTCCACCACCCAGATTTGGAAGGGCCCAGCAAAGATCCCTTTGGCCAGCCAGCTGTTGGCTCACTCTGGTGATGCCAGGTAGCTTTGTGTAGCAAGCGCTCAGGATGCTGAGCTCTGAGTAGATCCCAGCAGCTAGTCAGACTGCTGGCCTCGCTGTGTTTCCTCAAGTAAACAGATGCGTGGCTGTCCTGGCCAGCTACTCAAACGCATCTGAGGTCAGAGCAGCTAAGAAATGTTCTGGAAAGCCCCAGGGCTGCAGTTTGAGCCCTCCCCTCCCCCACAAAGAACAGATAAAGAGTGTGTATCAAGATTATGGTGCCACCTGGTGGCCTTCTTCATCTCCCAACAAGCAAAAAGTGAGCTAAAATGACCTTGGAAAGGCGTGATTGCTCAAGACCCTGCGAAAACAGATTGCCTAAGATCATACCACCCGCTAGTGAGTGTCAGTGATGGACTATGGTTTATCTTCCGTGAGGGATACTGGAGACCCCTCTGCCTCACACCCGTCGGGACCAAGGCATCATCCTCTAGGGCCCAGGATTCCTCAGGAAGACAGTTCTCTTGGGGGCAGGCTGATGCCACAGACTAAATCGTCACAGGCCAGGACTACGACTAACCACTCTTAGAAATTTAGCTAGGCCAGACAGAGACCATGTCTAGGTAAAACATGGGATTCCAGACTGAATCCAGTCAGCCTTCTCTACCTTGGCCCTGGCCTGCAGAAGACCTAGGAGTTCTGGTCCAACTAACCCGACTCAGTCTTTTCTAGAGTTGTGGCACACTTGCTAAAGAAATTGGATACCCTCGTGTACAAAATTCTGTGGAGGATGGGGGCCTGGGTTTCCTGGGTCTTTGAGAAGGCCCTCTCTCTTCAAGGTGGTCTCCTGGCCTCAGCCAGAGGGCAGCAACATACTGGCTGCACAGTCCTATAGTTATGGCAACCTTACTTCCTGTGTCAGCCTCACCAGCTCCATTCCCCTTCGCTGACAGGCAATGAGATCTATCTCCTGCGCCACAGCAGACCTGCTGAACAAGAAGACGGGGTCTTCTGCACCAGTGCCCCAACTGGTCACCTCCCAATGTCTGTGGGAGAACCCTGAATTATCTTGGGTAGAGAAGGGGCTCTAGATTCCCAACAAGCATTCAGAACCTGCATGTGGACCAGGTGCAACAAGGTCTGTGACCAATGTAGTCAAACCCTCCAGTTCACATGACATGAGCCCTGTCCCTTTCTTCAGCAAGATTCATCCTCCTAAGCCAAAGGGAGACTACCGTCTGAATGGGAACAGGCTCTAAGAAGGCAGGAGAGATCTGCAGACTCAGTGTTGCCTTCTGGTCCTGGCCCACAGAGCCTTTCCTGTGTTAGAGGAAAACTGGGAAGCTGGGGCCCCTCATCACGAGAGCCATGATTTTCTGGGTGAGAAAAGAAAACAGAGTTTTCATGACCCCCAGACAAGGAGCCGTCGACCTCAGGCCCATCAAGTCCCTATTGGGGAATGGGACTTGTCTCTGCCTGGCTCCCCAGTATCCCAGATCTCGGAGCCAACTGATCCTAAAGACTCCTCAGTGTCTCCTACCTTCCCCACCCTCTCCGTCCCCCGTCCAGGTAAAGCCCCTTTCCGCTGGGAAAGGCATATTTAGGCAGAATAGGAGTCTCTTTGAACATCAAGTGTTGCGCTCCACCCAAGCACGTCCCAGTCACCTGCAACTGATGGGTGACCAGCACCACAGTCTTCCCCTTGAGCGTCTTCTTAATGCACTCTTCAAAGACGTGCTTCCCCACGTGGGCATCCACCGCCGAGAGCGGATCATCCAGCAGGTAGAGTTGACGGTTGGCATACACAGCACGGGCCAGGCTGATCCTCTGCCTCTGTCCCCCGGAGAGGTTGACACCCCGCTCCCCAATCTGTAGACCGGGATAATGGAATGGCAGCACCCACCATTAAGTCTGCCTGCCACCCCAAGGTCTTTGTATACCAGGAGCTTCCCAAAGCCCCTCGGGATGCTGGGAGACGACACACGGGCCGGCAGTGTCCACACATAAGCACACTAGACAATGCTGACTGGAAGAATGCCATCTCCTCCACTTCACAGAAGTGCAGTGCCGACTGGGAGCAGCTCTCTCTGACCCTGAGTAAGGGGTGCCTAGCACATAACAACCACTCCCCAGTGCACAGTCGATATTGATTAATGACACAGAGGAGGGGGCTTTTGGTTGTCTGGTTTGGTTTGTGTGGTTTTTGGTTGGTTGGTTTTTGGAGCAGGGAACTTTGGAAGAATGTATAGTGGACAGTGAGAAGGAGAGAAAACGCCTGGGAGATGGACCAGGGACCCACCTGTTCATGGCTTTGTGTGCAAATGTGTGTGTGCCATGAAGACACCATCAATCCCTAAGACCCAGCAACAGATTCGAGGCATGGACTAGATGCTCAATAGACATTTACTGCAAGATGAAAAGTCTAGGTTATGTTTTTCTGGGAATCCCATTCTCCTGAGTACAGAGTGGATCCCACTGTGCTCAGATGCCCAGATACTGAGCTGGGTGCTGGGTGCTGAGTTCTGAGTACTGGATGCTGAGTGCTGGGTGCTGAGTGCTGAGTTCTGGATGCTGAGTGCTAAATGCTGGGTGCTTGGTGCTAGGTGCTGGGAGATGAGAGCTGGGTGCTAGATGCTGAGTGTTGAGTGCTGGATGCTGAGTGCTAGATGCTGGGTGCTGGGATTTGGGGGCTGGGAGCTGAGAGCGAGACAAGAAAAGTGACATGTGAACCAGGAGCCCACATTTTAGCATCGGGCACTAGACAGGCAATGCAAAACCAGCCCTCTACATATTCAAGTGCTACCCAAGAAGCATTAATTGCAGCACTTGGTGACAAACTGCTGCTCACTGTGGACCTCCCAAAGTCTTCCTCTGAGGAGCAGCACTAGCTCCTGAAAGTCTGGGAGGCGGCCGGACACCTAAGGGTCATATACCTAAGGTATATCAGGCTGTACGGATATAACTTGAAAGGGGAAGCCGGAGCCACACACTTGTGCTATCACGAAGGCCACCGGCTCCTGACAGGCAGAGTGAGGGACTAGAAGAGCTAGTTCTTGGAGATGTCACCATGGGGAAAGCTTGTCCAAGAGACTGGGAAGAGAGGGGGTGGCACAGACACTCTGGCTCGCCTGAGTCAGCAAGCTCAACCAGGACCAAGCCAGCACTGTGGACAAGCAGCCTAGCAGCAAGGTCTGAAGGTAGCTCGGCATTCCTGGGCTGCAGAGAGGCAGAGAGCAAGAAGGAGCCCTGTGACTCCAAACTAAGTGGAGTACTCCGGACCACTGTTTTGAGGAGAGAGATGGACCTTGAGGTTAGGGAGTGACTGCTCAGGAACTCTTCTTGAGGTTAGGAAAGGGTTGGAAGTGGTCTGTGGAAGTGACCATGAGGAGTCAAATAAAAGTAGGCTTGGGTCTACCTCCATTTGGTGGACACCAAAGAATCCATGATAGGCAGAAACCAGACTCGGGCAGCATCTCCATGGGGCTTTCTGCCTCTGTGATGTGTGGACACGGACCCAGGGTCAGCTGAGGAAATGGGGCTCCGGTCTGTTTACCTCAGTCAGGTCTCCATAAGGGAGGCTGTTCAAGTCCTTCTGGAGGCCACAGACATGAACCGTGTGCTGGTACCTGTGGGCACAGAGGTCAGAACAGTAAAGCCAGCACAGAGCACGGATGCCTAGACTGCTCCCGAAGGAACAACCATCATCGCTTGTACAGAACAAGGATCTCGCTGGCACTGTGCTCAGGGCTCTCAGGAAAGCTGCCTTGTCCCAAAGACCGTGCCTTCTTGACCCCTGAGGTGTTGTCTCCTTGATGTAGGGTTGGTCCCTCCCCTTACAGCATTCATGTCATGCAGGGGAAATGACACTAGTGACTACAAAACCCTGGGGGTGTCAACTGCTATCGTTGCTCTTTGAGTCAGAAGGGAATCAAGATGTGGGCTGAAGTTGTTGAAGATGGCATGGGGGTGGTGTAGGGGGACACAGAGCTGAACCAAGGCCAAGAGTGGAAGAGAGAGTGCATGTGATGGGGCAGCATAAGGTCACATGATTATAAATGTCAACCCTGGCATCTGCTAAGCCCCTCCTGCTCCGTAAGCAACTCTGCCCATCCATCATCTCTACCACGTTGGAGAGAATTAGATGTAAGCACAGAAGACGTCCCTTCCAGGGAAAGAGAAAAAGTGGGAAATGGACCCTAGCTCTGGAACTTCCAGGGATGTTCTGTTCCTCAATGTCACCCATTCACGAGCCTTGGAGTCAGACTTATAGTGACTTGGCTAACTCTGCCCACCCAAGCTGCTGGGACGAGTTCCTTGTTTGGCTGGGCACAGCTCCACTCGGCCCCTGGTAGAAGTCCACCTCTGGCACCGCAGTCTAGTTGTGACGCAGGGCTCCATGGTAAGAGAGAAACTGCTATTTGGCTGTTCCCGTTTCCTCTGTATCTCAACCCTAGATGTACTCACAGTGAGCAGACCAAGGTGTCTCCAAGGTGCCTTGGTGTCTCCAAGGCACCACAGGGGCCCACAGCCTCAGAATCTGGCCACTGCTCTGAACAGTGGGTTTTCCCAGCGGCACTCACACTTCAACCCCATCCGAGCAGCTACTTGTCCCTACACTGAGCGGGAGACCTTTGTCCCACTTGACAAGCTGTGCACCTCGACTAAGGATGTTTGGTGACTATGATATTCTGATAACAACCTTTGCCATATATCCCCATGACTACAACCTGCTCCACCGTGTCTTCCTTGCCCGAGTGGACTGAAAACCTCTGCAACCATGAGCCAAAATAAGTCTTCCCCCCACTAAGCTGCTTCTTTCTGGCAAGCCATCATACGACGACGCTACAGTAACTTGTACAACCACACTGGAAACATATCTGGGTTCTGTCTGGTGCCCTGCAGAAGGCAAGCACTTGCTTAATATTTGCTGTCTTCCACCTCCTTGTTGGTAAATTAAGTAACTGTCCTTCCAAGCCTGCTTCTGTGGAAACAAAAGGCATTCAGGTAGGGATGGCGCAGGAGACAGCAAAAGGGACTGTGGCCACAAGATGCTAAGCAGAGCGGTTTGGCTCCTGCCAAGGACTCCCACCCCTGATCACATGTGAGCCTTCTGCTGAGGTTATCACAGCCAGGAGAGAGGAGAAAATGTGTCCCGTCCTTGCTGGGAATGCCCTTGCTGGTCAACACCAGCCCACAGGATTCAGAGTCTGTGGGCTCAGATAATAAGAGAAGTACAAACTACAACCGATTCTGACTCCTTACTTCAGCCCCACAGTGTATGAGAAATTTTTGAGTGACCCTGCTGTGAGGTAGCCTCAATGTTATTAAGTGATACTGGAGCCAGAGCACAGGTCCAAGACTCAAGCCGAGTGGAAGTCAGTTTACACCTCTGAGCCTCAGCTTTCCCATCAGTAAAATGGGAATATAACACCTGGGTCTCCCTAAAGGTATGGTAATGGAACGTACCTCAGACCAGCTTGCCTAAGAAGTCACTGTTTTCCAGAGCTTAAAGATAATGAGCCAACACATATCAAAAATGTATTAACCAGAAGTTTGAGCTTATCTCATTAGATCGTTTGAGGACACTAGCAACGATATATCCGGATCGTGCCCGTGTGGACTAATCGTGTCAGGATAGACGAATTGCATGCCTTCTGCTCACGATCTCCAGCAAGGTCTTAGCTACTCAGCCTGACTCTAAATTGCAAGGTTCATTTTTCAACCAGGGAGGCAACATATGCCCTGCTACAGAGAACCTCGGAGCATATGGTACTCTACCCTGGAAAGGAAGTGACAACCACACCCTCTTCTCACCAGGCCATGAGGCCACAGGTCTGCAAAACATACCTCTTTTGAACTTTCGTATCAGAAAAAGAAATTCCAGTTCCTAGGCAGACCCCATGGATGCTTCATCAAAACTCATTAAAGAAACCTTTCCTCTTAGTAACCCATTCTTAGTGGCCCGAGAGTCTGAAGCAGATGGCCCAACACATCCCGGGTTAATAATACCTTTGGTGGTTGTACTTCTCTCCAAACAGAATGTTCTCCCTCACATTTCCATGAAAGATCCATGCTTGCTGAGAAACGTAAGCCAAAGGTCCATTGACAGCCACGACCCCTTTCTGTAACTGCATCTAGAGCAATGATAACCAGAGAGCCCTCAGAAAGCATGCTCTAGGGTTGTTCCCAAATGCTCTTTTACTGCACACGCATTAGTCACATAAATATAAAGAGGGGGGCTGAAAGATGTCTAGTACACACCCTGTAAGCCCAAGTGTGCTCTTGAGGGTCTCTAGGTGGGACACTTTCAAGGACTAGGCAGGAAATTTAGGGAGCAGGCAGTCATGAGTCTTGCTGCCAACTGGAGGGTACAGAGACTATACTTAGCCCACCCCTGGGCCAACTACAGCAAGATACCGTAAGAATGGATGAGCAACTAAAGGTCCCCTTCCACTAGGTGTGCCAAATAGGTCCATCTCTCCCTAGGCAGGTTCCTGGGAGCAGAGCACAGTCTATCCCCCTGGGTAGAGGCCCCAGAATGCCCCACTTAAAGAAGTAGCCCTGGTTCAGTCACATGGCAGGCCTTAAGGGGCCAGAACTCTTTTTTTTCCTCACAAAGAGTGGAAAATGCACATCCATGTGGTATTTGGGATTTTGGTAGAATTAAGCAACCCATTTAGAAAATACATGAGTTTGTGACACTGAGTGTCACATTTCAGCTGACCCTACAAAATGTGTTTCTGACAGTGGGGAACAGTATCAGTGATGTTAGAATCGAATGCTATCAGGAGAGGGCATCTGTAGGGCTGATGATCACGGGGTAGTGGCAGTGTGGCTGACCAGGGAAAGTGTCACATGATGCAGTGCTATCCTGTCAATGGAAATGGCTGGAGGGACCTCGAGTTAGACTTGGGGAAAAGGTGACATTAGAAAGAGCAGTTGTATGCATAGCATAGCAAGTGCCTCCCCAGGAGAGTGCTAAGCGGGCTGACACTGTAATTGTCCTGAGGACTCGGCTCTAACTAGCATGTATGATCCCTTTTCTAACTGTTCTTGGCCATTTTGTAGATGAATAAAACAAGGTCCGGTGGGGCTCAGTTTCTTTGTCCAAGGGAAGATGGTCAAAATGTGACTGAGACAAAGTGGTGGGTCCTCCCAGTCAAGGACCCCAGGTCAACCCCCCCAGGCCAACCCCCCAGGTCGTGGAAAAGTGACTGATCCCCTCACTGCTTCGTGGAAAATGGGTTCTGTTTTCTCCGGGATGCTCCCGAGGAATGAAGCAGAGGGCAGAGGTTAAAGGGAGGCAAGTTTCCTTCCATTACACATCAACACACTGAGAAAAGGAACTAGCTGGGGGCAAATGAGCTTCCCAGAGCATAAACTGGGCCATCTCTGACTTTGTTGAGAGACCTGTGCTGATAGAAAGTGGGGCTGGGTTCCAATGTGTCACTGACTCTAGGGCCCTCACAGAAACACACATGCGTAGCCCCAGAGCCTACCCAAACCAGGCCTTAGGAAGGAGAGAAGTAGTAACTCTCCTGCACAGGGTCAAGGGATGTAAGTTGTTGCGTTTATGTAGGAAAGCAGGCACAGGATAGAACGACGCGTGTCATTGGACGAGAGGGAAGGATGGGCAGGAATAAAGGTTTAGAGAGAGGAAGAGAGGAGAGGCAGAAGACTCGAGGAGAAGCCAAGATGGAAGCAGACGTAGAAGTTCCTCTCTGTGCATCTCTGCATAGATACAGGATGTTACGGATATTTTATAAGAGATGGATGTGTACAGGATGATCTGACTCGTCTAGGCATTATAGAGTTTATATCATACCAGAGTTTATTGCCTGGTGTTTTCTTCCACTCAGCGACTCAACGACAAGGGAATAGTGAGAGGGTAGCCAGCCACTGCTGGGACCAGGGGTAGCAATGGGGAACGTGAGAAGAGTTCCCAGTTAGTAGAGAGGCGGCCAGGAGAGAGAGAGAGATTAACCAAAGGGTGGCTGCCAATAAGATAAATATATTGTTAGTTCCATATGGCCTACAGGTGCTGGAACTAATAATGCCAGGGAGCAGTGTGGCGAGGTGCCATGGTGGAACGGCTTGCAGACTGCCTGGGTCAGAGAGTACCTTGGGGACAGCATGGAGCCGCTGAGATAAATTAATGTTAGTTCTAGATGGCGCTCCAGTGCCAGAACTAGTGTGGGGGAGACACAGCCAGGAGATATGCTAATCAGAGATAAATTAATGTTAGCTCTCATGGTCCTACGGTGCTGGAACCAATGCCAGGTGGCAACCGCGCAGGTCAGAGAGAACGAGGGACCAGCATGGAGCGGTGGCCGGTGGGAAACAGTTACACTCTTTGTACTGTTTGCTGCAGCAAAGGGATGCCAAAGAAGTTGATTGCATTGTCCCTTACAAGCTCGTGCCCCCCTTCTAGTGAGGCCTGCTGAGCCTGGTTTCTCTATTCCTTTAGAGGTTGCCCAAATTCTTTCAACAATGGAAGGTAACCCTAGTCAATCAATCTTTCCTTTAGGAACAATGGTAGACCAAAAGAGGAGATGGTTCTCCAATCTCCTCAAAATTTGTTTTATTCATTTAGGGTGAAGCTTGCAGAACACAGCGACATGTAGTCTCACAGCCAGATGCAGCAGAGACAGGACAAGACTTAGGAACCTCCCTCTTCCTATACAAAGTGTCACACTGCCCCCATGCATTCATCCAGTCTTCCTTTTTACAAGGCCCTTGGTCAGGTATCTGGGATTTTGGAAACAAGCAATCAAAAATTCATCAAAAGTCACCGTGAGTCCCAGTTCCTTCGTTCTCTGCCAAGCTGCTTTGCTGGATTTTATAAACCAGGACAGCCATGGGAGAAGCCACAGATGTAATAATGACCCAGCGTTCACTTATACCAACATGGAGCTGGGGGCAAGGAAGCAATTACTGTTTGACGCCTGTCCTCGGGAGGTAAACCCAAAGATGTGTGGAAAAATCCCAACCCATGTCAAGCCAGGCATGGAGCTGCCAAATGCATCAACCCAAGGGACTCACCAGCATCCTTGACAATGACCCCCGCAACTCCCCCCCCCCCCCCGTGCAGCAAAACCTGACCACCGTTCTACAGGCTGCCCTAGCCCTGCAAAGTCCACAGTCCTGTCAATGGAGTCTCTCCAGTTCTCACTGTGCACTCACCTGTCCTAGGAGAGCCGAGATGAGGGAACTCTTACCGCTTCCAACATTCCCACATATTCCCAATACCTTTCCCTGTCAGAGAAGTAGAGACAAGACAGTTACTCCCCCATATTCTTGGAGAGGTGGGTGGGTGGGCTCTATAGTGACCAGACCAGGCAGGACAGAGGCTATTACTTTTGCATCTACAAGGTGACAGCTGCAGCCTCCAGCCCCAAGCCTAGTGTGCACAGCTTGTAAGGATGCGGAGATGTGGGTCTTAATTAAGTGACCTCCCTCCTGCAGCCAGCAAACTACCCAGAGGGCTTTTGGAAACCTGGAAATCCTGCTCACACATCAATGTAAAACTGCCTTGTGCCAGTTTAGGAGACAAAGGCCCTGGGCACAAGGGTTGTCCTGTGCCCAGAGACCTGGAAGTCACTCTAACAGCAGGTAAAGGATATGACCCAGGGGAAGGGGGAGGGGCACATGGAACATCCTTCAAATATAGAGAACCGGGTGATTTCAGAAGTCTAATTTTTTTATGAAATCTTTCATCATAACAAGTCAATTCAGAACAGCAAGTCATTTCGCTTACTCCACCGGATGACTTTATAGCTGAACTTGTGTCAGCTCAGCGTTCAGGCTGTCACTGAGTACTTGTGATGTGCCAGGCATTGCTCTGAGCACCGGCAGTTGCCTCACCCTGACTCCAGGGTCCCGGAGGAGGCACTTTCGATACCAGTGCAGTCCTAGCCAGTCAGGATGAAGCCAACAGGTGGAGCCCGAGTTGGTCCCCACAGAGCTCGTGTGTTAGCTGGAAATGGACAGAAGGGGGGGCAACTGAAATATGCAATTTGTCAAACGTGTATTATGGAAGGGGCAATGAGTGGGCAGATATGGAGGCACGGGGGAAATTTACTCAGCCGGTGGGTGCATCTGCCGGTGCTGGCCTGAAAACACGAGCTGAGTGAGAATTCGGGGGAAGGCAGATTGTTTGGGAGGTGCAGGTAGCACCCGGGCGTAAAGAGCGTGCCCAGGTAAAGAATGACGTCATAAAGATAAAGCCCTTTCTGTTCAGTCGGCCCACACAAAAGGCAAATGAAGCTCCAGGCTTCTGGGAAGCTCAAGCCACTTCCGAAAAAGTGAGCTCAGGTCCGTACAGTACCCCAACACCCCCTTACTCCCTGCAGATGACTGTCAAAATCCTAGTACTCTAGGATGGAAGATGGGTGGCCACATTTAAAGGTCCCGGCCCACGGGCCCATGAACAGCACTTGTCACAGGTGGCCCTGCATAAAAAAGCTGAAAGAGGTAAGGCAGGGGTCACACAGGTCTCTGGGGTAACCGATAGCTTGTCGGCTTCTGTGTTTCAACAGAGGCTGCATATGGGGCACTCTAGAACATTTTCAAGTAGCCGCGATGCAACCCTGTAGAACAAAGACGTATTCGGTATGGGGCCAACGATGGCTCCTTTCCAACCCGCAGCTAGATTGGATCTGCTCATCACCTCTGGCATACCCAGCAGGAGGGTTGCTGTCTGTCAGCAGTTACTTCTCTGACTGGTCTTTATGGGATGCCACACATCATGCTAGGCAAACCAGGATCAGGACCGACGGAGTCACCGCCCTATGGACCCCACAGTGTTGGCGCAGCAGGTCTGTGAGGCTGACCCTTTAAATCACAGTAGCACTTCCAAAATGATGAGCCTAGCGACGCATGCTCAGTGGGGGCCAGCTTCATGTACGCTCCCTGTAAGCCTCTGCTGAGTCCGGGCCATTCCCTTGGGCCAGGCAAGAGCCTCCTAGGCCCATTCTTTTCAGAACAAACCCAGGAGTCTCCATCTTCTGGGCCGTTCATTATTATTTGCTCATTTGCTAAACATTATTAGCAGCCTGGTACCAGGCATAGGCTCCGGGCTAAGGGCGTAACTCTGAGTAACATCCCTGCCCCCATCTCATCCTGAAGAACAGCGTCTCGTGGAACCGTGGAGCTAAATTTGGAAAAACTTGGATGGCCTGAATTTAGAACTTTAGAGGGTGACACGTAATCTAGCCATGATTGTTAAGAGAGAAAGGAGGGCAACGGTTGCTAATGGAGTTGTAGCTTTCTATGAGCCGAGTGTTTTCTATGCAGTTCCTCTGTTCCCAGAACCACCTCGTGAAGTGGACATGGTCATGAAAGCCCGTGCAGCAGCCAAGGAGACAGACTCTTTGAGAGCTAAGGTAGTGTGCCCAAAATCAAGTAGCTGGTAAGTGGCTTGCATCTGGAAAGGAACCACGTCACAAAATTCGGCCTGCACCTCTGTCACACCAATCCAAGCATTACCATGCACGGAAGACAGGATAGAGCAAAGCTAGCGGAAGGCTAAGACGTGGCTTCCTTACATACCAATTTCGTGAGCCTGTCTGAAGAAATTAGGGTGCAGGCGCAGGGGAGGGGAGGCTAACAAGAAGGCAGTGATTTTACTAAGCAGGATACAACTGGGGATTGAGGTCAGCAGCACCCAGCTCACCAAACATTAGATACTGTTTTATTTGTTTTTTTTTTTTTTTTTTCCGGGGAGAATGTGGCAGATGGTTTCTGTAGCTGTAAGAGGGACCAGTCTCTGCCTTTGGGGCTTTGAGCACTTTGGCTATGGAGCCTCTCCATCTGCAGTGTGAGCATGGAGGAAAGAAGGCAGTGCGAAGGGAGATTACTAGGCACAAGATTAACGTTGAGCCTGCTGCAGCAATATCAGCAGCAACTTAGGGGTGCCCACCAGGCTCCCAGTGCAACAAATGCAGACAGGAGGGGCAAGAAAAGGCCAAGGGCTAAAGTCGCTTTAGCTAATGGTTCTGTAACTCCCTCTCTTGAGGGAAGGACGGACCATGGTACCTGGCTGGCCGGTGAGCACTGCACACACACACACACACACACACACACACACACACACACATGCATACTCACACACACTCTTTGGTGAGTAAGGGTATATAGGCAAAGAGGAGAGGGAGCAGAATACAGACGAGAGTCTGAGACGGGAAGATGATGAGTTGCTGAATAGCCTGGACTTCATAGTGAGATGCTGTCTTCAAACAACAACAACAAATACAGAGCTGGATACCATATGTGTGCAGTCTTTCTCCATTGCTGGCTATGTGACCTGGCCCTTGTTACTTAGCTACCTTGTGCCTCAGTTTCCTCAGACATAAAATGGGGTATGAGTGGAATAGCTTTTAAAAAGTTAAGTGTGTGATGGGTTATTGTCTCTCTTAACATTCTAATGTGAAATTAGAAACAAGTCTCAAGGGGCTGGAGAGATGGCTCGGTGGTTAAGAGCACCGACTGCTCTTCCAAAGGTCCTGAGTTCAATTCCCAGCAACCACATGGTGGCTCACAACCATCTGTAATAGGATCTGATGCCCTCTTCTGGTGTGTCTGAAGACACTGCACACTATAATATACTCATATGAATAAAATAAATAAATATATCATAAAACACCCTTAAACCTAGTCAGTTTGAGTCACATGAATTGGACCATCCATTGAAGACTGTAACTGGTAAGGGCTCAGGGTAGGGGCTTACATAATGCACAAAATACTTTGGATTCTACCTCCAGCATCTTTGGAAAACAAAAATTCTAACTAAAACAGTAATGGTTGTATAATCCAGCACTTGAGGCAAGAGGGTGATTAGTTCAAGACCAGCCTAAGTTACATAATAACACTCCTTCCCAACAACAAAATGAAACAAAACTACTGTGGTTCTAGACGCACAGAGAATGAGTAGCAATGGAAACTCTTTAAAGCTTGAGGAGGAAGCTGACATGCTCATGCACACTATGATAAAGTTGGACAGGGGAGACAGAAGACCTGATGGGAGACATCCCAGCTCAAACTGCATTTTATGGGGCTTGAGAAAGCCACCACTACATAGTACAAGGCAGGGTGGAGGCCTTTAAAACCCATACCTGCTGATGCAATTTGGATGCTAAATTCCCCTCAAGGGGGCATTAGTTCCTGTGATAGCTCTGTTACTGAGTAGTGTTGACTTTTAGGAGCAGGTACCCTATAGGGGTGTTAGGTCATTGTGGCCATGCCTTCAAAGGGGACTATGGAACCTCCATCTTTTTATTCTGTTTCCTCACACATGATGTAAGAGATTTGTTCACTACCCACCCCAAGCCATGATGGACCTTCGCTAGAGGTCCACAGCATGTGAACTGTATCCAAAACACAATCAAAATACTTTCTTCTCTCCCTCTCCCCCTTCTCTCCTTACCTTCTCCCTCTCCTTTCCTTCCTCTCTCCCCTCTCCTCCTTCTCACTTTCCTCTTCTCCCTCCCCTTCCTCTCCTCTCCTTTCTCTCCTACCTCTCTTCCCTCTCCCCTCCTCCCCCCTCTCTCTCCTCTCTCTCACCTCCATGTACATTCTCTGTGTAAGCCAGAGTGTAGTTTTTTTCCCTCACAGTCACCCTTTGCCTCATTTTTTGTTGATATGAAGTCTCTCATTGAACCTGGTCTGTCTTTACTGACCATTGAATCCCAAGGCTCCCTGTGTCTCTGGCTGCCCAGTGCTGGGACTACAGGTATGCACGGTGGTACCTGGCTATTTATGTCGGTGCTGGGGCTCGAAACTCAAGTCCTCAGGTTTGCATGACAACCACTCCATCATCAAGCCACCTCTCTAGACGCCCAGACCTTGGCCCTTCATAGATGAATTGCCCCAGGTATTTCATTATCACAATCCAAAGCTGACCGACACACTCACCCTTCTCACCACAAAGCTGATGTTGTGTAGCACTGACTTGGGGCTGCCTCTTTGCCTCTCTGGGCTGGCAACTCCCTGATCTGACAGACTCTGCTCACTGTATAGCTCTGGCCTCTGTTTCTTGAACTTGTGTCTCTTCTGATCTTGTGCCTTCAGTGGGTCACTTTTCCTGTTGACTTCTTGTTCCCATGTCAGGGTGGCATTTGCTAAAAGCAAGATAGTATCTGGGTCTTCTGGTTGGGTGATGTAGGATGGGGGACTTTTAGCTATGAGAATTTTCTAAGATTAAAGAGACAACAGTAAATGGGCAGATGTCATCCATTTGCAAGAATCCTCCCAAAATACCTTCTAATGACCCCAAATTAGAATCTTGGTATTTCTACCTAAAACTATCAGGACTGATCAGAAGTTACTCCCCAGGAACTCTGCAGCAAGAAGAGCCCATGGATTCAAACTGTCTGGGATGGGTATCTTTTAACCCTGAAGCCTAGGTGGGTTGCCCACATCGGAGAACGCTGATCCAACTATTTCTCATTCCCTCTGCAAGGCAGTGAGCCTTTGCCATGGGGAGTGGCCTTCAGCGTGGCAGACACACATGAAAACAAGGTCCATTTGTCCAATTTCTTTGTCCTCTCCCTGACTCAGCTCAACAAAAACACTCGAAAGTTGCTAAATGGTACACGGCAGACCTGGTGGGGTGTCGGGGCACAGTAGAAACACACATAAACAAGCATAGCTCTCGACCTTGGAAAGATTGTCTGTGAGAAGGGGGCATGCACAGAATCGTGCACTGAAGGATGACAAGAACACAACCTTGTAGTGACACAGAGAAGGGACATACGATTCCCCTTCCTCAAAGTCAATGTGTTTGGTACCTAGCTGAGTCTGTACGGGCAAAAAAAGAGGAGGAGGAGAGAGCAGGGAAATGAGAGTCAAGACCACAACATGGCAAACAGGGAAGATGCAGAGCACGGTCGGGTGATTTGGCACGGGGTGAAATAAGCCATGTGGGACGCTCAAGGCAGAAGTGGGATGCTGAACAAGGTTGGAGAAATGGAGGGGCCAGTGATAAGGGCTCAGGTGCAGTCCTGGGAGAACAGGGGTCCATAGGTGCTGATCAGGTGTGTGTTGGTGGGCAGGCCAATACTCTATCTAACAGGTCTTTGGGAACTGACTGTAGTAACGATCGAAGGATGACAGTTTTGGGAAAAGCAGACTGGCCTATAAATCACGCTGAGTTCAGAAGATGGAGACCTCAGTGAAGGTGATGGTTCAGTGCGGAGGCTGGGGATTCAAGAAATCGCGCCCTTCTCTGAATCCAAAATGCCTGTACTTGTTTTCTACTACAGGGATATACAGAGCAAACGAGGGACTGTTGATATGCCTGCCTGTAAGAGGCAACAGTCTATCTACATTCCAGTCCTGGCTTACAGGAGTGCTCTCCCTGTTGAAAAGACTGGGGTCTTCATAGGGCTCTACTCAGAAACAAGAAAATGGGGAACCCAGGATGCTTGATGTCACTCCACATTTCACAGAGAACCAAGCTGCCATTCTGTGGTCAAGAATGTCCTCATCACAAGACAAACCAGGGGCTGAGTCAGTACAGAGCCAGTAACACTTCTGGAGAAAATGAGAATCACACCTTGGATGGGTTGTGTGTGGAGGGGGGTTAGGAGCACAGTTTCTGTCATGTTTCCCCTCCAGAGCACCTCCTGAAAAACCTTGATCATCCATCCTCTCCTCTGCCCACCAACTCTCTCCCATCTTTGTGTCCACGCAGCTGCAGACATGACCCAGCCCTCAATAGATCTGAACCCCATCCCCATTTCCAAGCATCACCCACCCACCCCAAAAATGAGATCTCTTCCCTACTCACCCAACATTACTTATACCTTCATTCTCCTTAGAGAGACACTGGCTTCGGCCACTGCTTTGACCGAGAAAGGCAAGATTGCAATTGAAAACTTCATTACATTAAACATGGCAATCACACTGAATGCCTGAAGGAGGAAAGAGAATCCAGGGTTTAGGACTGCAAGCTGCTTTGGTTCCACGCTGCTCTGTCCATGGGGGTAGGGAGGGGAAGGTGGTAGGTATGCTTACTAACAGAAACAGAGGCACAGTTGGGATTCACAGAGGAATGCTTTTTTCATTTCATGGCTCAGAAACCATGGGTTGGCGAACTGGGAGCAGTAGCTTTTTAATTTATTTTGCTTTGGGAATTTTCACAAAAAAAAAAAAAAATGTAGGGAAACATATACCTGTTTGCTATCCAAAGGTAGACTGTCTCTCAAGTGAACAGCTTCATACCTAGCCATTTATACTGTATCCCTAATTCAAACCAAGACTGCTCATTCAAAGCCCTGTCCAGATTTGCCTAACTCACTTTCACCTAGGCCAGTCAGAGGCATCTGACCCTCCGGGTGCACAACACACAGCTTCAGAGTCACTGACTGTAGGGTTCTCCCCACTGAGCCTTATCCAGTATCCCTGGATATTGGCGCTCCTCGGCGAAGACACACATTCTTCTTTCGGCTGGTGCCCCGGGAGGCATGACTTCATCTCTCAGACACCATCTTCTCACGTGTCTCACTTCATCTAGAGGCCCCTTTCTACCCCACTTAAGAAATTAATAACGCAGCTTCCTCTGGCAAATCCCATGGCCGCTGCTGAACAGGCCCTGTGGACGCGTTCCAGGTTTGAGCTAATTCTACGCTGCTAAGGGGATAGCATCAAATGCTTCCATTGCATCTGCTCCTACCTCTCTAAATCCAAAAGTACCACCTTGGCACAAAAAACCACCACAACAAAAAACAAAAAACCAAAAGCAACTAGATCTCAGCAGACAGTACACAGGCTACCTGGCTGACCTGGAGGCCCAGTCTCAGGATGCCATGACCCTAACAGGGAAAGGGAGCCAAAAGAATTCTGAATTTGGGAGATTGATTTTGGATCTTGTTTTCTTCTAAACTATCATGTCAGAAAAATGAACACCATTTGGTTTTTTTTTTTTTTTTTTTTTTTTTTTTTTTTTTGGTTTTTCTTCGATGCGATAGAACTAGAGGGTGCATGTGTGCACAAGCGTGTTTGGGGAACATCAAAAGCAGTCACAATAATCGAGCAGAACTCTGCTCAGGACACTATTGCCACTCATGCTGGCTCTGGGCTCGTGACCAAGTCCAAAGCTATACAGTGAGAGTAAAATGGACCTGAAGAGCCTGGTGTGACAATGCCCCTCTCACAAACAAAAACAATGTGGGGGTCGATGGAACTAGCAGAGGATGGCCAAGCAGAAGCTCCTGATTCTCCTCACGATCCTCCACCCCACCCTGACATCCTTGCTTGGGGGTGCTATGTTTCTTCTAGGAACGTAGCTATACTTGATTCCTTGCCCCCCCCCATTCCTCCCTTGCTTTTGCTGACTCTCCTCCAGCTACTTGTCCTGCAGACGCTTGGTTTACTACCTTAGCTGTGTTTTTCTTCAATTAAATCCAAGAGCCGTTTTCCCTCTAGCTCAACATTCCTTTATCTTTGACTGTTCTGTTCCCTTGTCAAAAGCTCTCATG
The DNA here is from genome assembly GCF_963924665.1 of Micromys minutus. Taxonomy (NCBI): domain Eukaryota; kingdom Metazoa; phylum Chordata; class Mammalia; order Rodentia; family Muridae; genus Micromys; species Micromys minutus. The sequence goes on from NC_137959.1 coordinate 11,349,078, forward strand.
TTTCACATTCATCCCACTTCCCCTCAGAGGCGTCAGCCCACATCCACGTGAGCTGGGTGAAAGCAGGTAATGTGGAACCTCTGAGGGCCCCTAGGTCCCCATCCCCACGATTCCCAGAGCTTCATGCAAAGCTACCCACTCACCCCCTCTTCCCAGACACACTGACAGGAACTACTACCAGGCTGCTTATTGTCAATGAAGGCAAAGCCTGGAATGGCCAAAGGCTGGGGAGTAGGAGAGCCAAGAATTAAACAGATTAGGCCCAGCTCTCAAGCTTGGAAGAGCCCTGACTCTGACCCCAGCCCAGTCCCCCTGATTTCTCCCTACCAAAGAACAATCTAGAGTCCCTTGTTTATAGCACACACCACAAGAGGAGCCAAGGAGCCAGGTGCTCTCTAGGTCTCCTGCAAACCCCACCCCCACACCTGTGGCCCCCACACCTGTGGCCCCCACACCTGTGGCCCCCCTACCAATTTACCAGCTGTGCTCCACGCTTAACAACCACCTCTGCCATGCACGGACAGAGTAAGAAGAGTAGGGCAGATCCTCCTGAGCTCAGCCCCGGCACTGCTGTGCAAATTGGATCTGAGTGTGGCTTATGACTCAGTGGTGCAACGCTTACCTAGAATGGGCTCAACCCCTAGCACCAGACAATTAAATCTGAGTCTAATCAATGAATCCAGTGAAATATCCTGGCATCGTTTGGTATGTTGCAACTGGGGGTCCTGATGGCTAGCACAGAAGAGGTGGAGAGGGGTTTCTCACCAGGGGCTCACCAAAGAGAGGGTGCAGAGGTAGCCTGGTTAGAGGTGAATCTTACCACCGGGGCAGTGAGCTTGCGTTTCAGGAGCACGTGGCAGGTGAAAGTAGACACAATGGCTATGATGGACACAATTGGAGCCAGGGCCGAGTTCCCGCTTTGGACGTATCCAGCCTTTTCCAGTAGTTTTCTCTCTCTCTTCCTTATGTCTGCAAAGGAGAAGGCATACGGGGAGCGACCTCATTTTACAGGCCAATCCCAGCTTTAATAAATGCTCCCAGGCTGGGGGAAAGCCTCCGCAGGGAAAATGTTTGCCACAAAATTTCAAGGACCTGAATTTGGGCCCCCCAGAGCCCCCATAAAAGCTGGGTAGGAAGGGTCATTGACTATAATCCTGAAACTCCGGAGACAGATCAGGGATTCTCTGGGACAAGCTGGTAGCTAGACTAGCCAGAATCAGCAAGTTCCAGGTTCAGTGAAAGACCATGCCCCAATAGACTTAGTGAAGAGTGATCAGTGAAGGTGACATTTGGTGGCCACCTCCACATGCCTGCACCCATACATATACAAGCATGTATACATACTGCATGCCGCATACTTGCTTAAAGAGAAAGAAAAGTGTTTTTGCTTGAATGAGAATGGCCCCCATCGTCTCATATGTTTGAATGCTTTGTCTCTAGGTGACGGAACTGTTTGAGAAGGATTAGGAGGTGTGGCCTGCTTGGAGTAGATGTGGCCTTAGGAGTGGATGCGGCCTTACTGAAGACGGTGTGTCACTGTGAGTTGGCTTTGAGGTTTCAAAAGCCCATACCAGGCTTAGTCTAGCTCATCCCCTCCCTGCAGCCTACAGATCAGGATGTAACCTCTCAGCTACTGCTCCAGCACCATACCTGCCTGCCACCATACTCCCTGCCATGCCAATCATGGAAAAAATCCTTTGAAACTGTAAGAAGCAAGTTCCCAATTAAGTATTTCTCCTAAGAGTTTCCTTGGTCATAATGTTGTAGAAATAGAATAGCTAATGTTATTAATGAAAGTGTATGAGTTGTTTCTGCCTGATTTTGCAAATGAAGATGAAATAAAACATATTGGAACCCCAGGACATGAACCTAGCAGAACCAGGATCTCAGTGTTCCTAGCTGATGATTTCCAAGGTCCCTGCCAGCCCTGATACTCCATGGATTGAGTCACAAATTCAGATGCTACAGGAGTCAGACAAGGACTCTCCATGACAGGAATGAACACAGTGAGACAAAACAAGAGTGCAGAACACAACAGAATGGAAAGCTCACATGACTGGACCTTCAACTACCCAGACTCTGTGGTTGAACTGTTATGTGCTAGCTCCCTAAGTTTAGGTGCAGGGAAGGGATTGTAAGTATCTCAGAGCCACAGGTATATCTGGTAGCCTGGAGACAGTCCAAGAGTGGCCCCTGCCAGGAGTCCCAGGAACAGACACAAAACTTCAAGAGAATGCCTCCTCTTCACAAGTCTTCCCTGATGTTTATAGTAGTCAGCCTAGTTCTAGCCTCCTGTGCAGAAGCACTTTCACGTGGGCACTGTGGCAGCACAGCGTTCTTACATTCTTCTAACTACTGTGACAAGGAGAAGACGGTATGGTGCCCTCTGAACAGAACAGGACGCTCTCAGCAGGAGGCATTGTCTTCCTTTAAAGTGTTGAATCAAGGGCTCTACTGTCCATGTGCCCTTCTCCTAAAGAATGCACAGTGTCCACACCTTTGCTCCTACCAGGGGGGTTCCCTTGAGTCCTCACCCCCAAGCTTCCCTCAGGCCCTTTATGGTACTCTCCCAATTTACCTTACAGAATGGTCAATCATATGCTCAGTCATTTGAGAGGCTAGTTTGGGGTCTGCTGTGACAGGTGCTGTGCCAGTAAGCAGGGTCCCAGCCCTCTCCCAGTGAGGCAGATAGGTAATAAGGAAAAGCAGAAAGAATTGCCTGCAATTCCACCAACTTAGGAGGAAGACTTGGGGACAAGCATGGGCTTCAAAGCTGGCTCCAGGCTAGCCCAAAACACTGTTGCAAAAGAAAAACAGCAACAATGATAACAACTGAGTAAGATGATTTCAAATTGTGTCTGGTGATCAGAAAGAAATAACCAGAGCTAAGGGATAAGGGGACACTGGTTATAGGTGTGACCAGGTTTGGAACACTGGTCCAGGTGGCCTCTGGAAGTCAGAAATGGAAAGGGGACCCAAGATCAAAACGAAGTCAAAATGAGTGTCTAACAGAAGGCCAGTCAGTACAAAGGGCCAAAAGCAGGAGGGAACATGGATGCTGCTCTAGAAACAGACAAGGGTCCTCATGCCTGGAGTAAGGTGAACAAAAGCTACTAGAAAACAAAGTCCCCAGAGGTCAGAGCGACTGAGTCAGATGAGGGCTTCACTACAAAGATCTAAATGAGGAAAGAGACCGCTCAGGGATTTCTAGCAGGGGAGCGGCATCGGCCGCTTCTGCTTCGTCTCTGAGGGGAGACTGGCTTGGACCAGGTGGCAGTGGAGTGTGGAGAAGCAGATGGGATCTGGGTAAGTCTGGAGCTAGCAAACATTGGGCTATCTCCAAGCTTAGCCGGGCCATAGTCCCAAGCCTTCACGGCGGAAGCCCTTTCCTTCCTAGCCATCTGGGTAGCTCCCCTTTGTCTGCAAACAGTTGGAATTTGATCTAGAGTCACCAAACCAAAACTGACTTGCACCACACCGAGTTAGGCTAAGTTGAGCTAAGTCCAGTGGAATCAGAATAGAAATTAAATTATATTGAGTTAGGTTCAGAGTGTGAAGGAAATATTTCTGCATTCTTTAAAGAAGTCCTATTGAATTGCTGATGTTCCAGATAAGAGCTCTCTCATCTGTGAAGGAGAAAATACGTTTTCCATGTTTTAGGGGCAAGGTTTGGTTGTCTGGCGTTAGCTCTCTTTGTTTTAGTGTTTTGGGGAGGTTTTGTTTTGTTTTGTTTTGTTTGGAGTTGAGAGACGCAGTGTCTCACTATACAGCCCAAGCTGCCACAGACCTTGAAATCCTCCTGCCTCATACCCTGAGAGCTGGAAGTACAGACAGCACATGGGCTGAAGCAGGTTCTCTAGAACCAGTCTCTGAAACACAAACACAGATTCACCCCAAATTTGTGCTTATGAGTAAGTGTGAAGGTGTGACTCTGGTCCTGTGCTGATGCGTACGTGTGAAGGTGTGACTCTGGTCCTTGAGTGACCACCACCTGGAGCTACATCAGCAGTTCTGTAACTGTATCGGCAACCAGGATTCACATTTAGAGTTGATTGAAATAGTCTTTTTAATATCACCTCAAAACAAAACAAAACACTACCAACACAAAACAACCCTCAACTGCATCCTCATGCCAGCTCAAGAAACACTATGTGGGCCACATAAGTACAATGAAGTCACTGTGAACAAGGAGGAGATGGATCTGGAAGGGGGTGTGTGTGCATGTGCGCATTTGCATGTGTATATGTGAATGTATACATGTGAGTGTATATGTATGTGTGTACATATGTGTGCGTGTGTATATGTGTGTATGTATGTGAGTGACTATGTGTATGTATGCGAGTGAGTGTATGCATGTGTGTGTGCGAGTGTATGCATGTGTGTGTAAATATGTATATGTATATGTGTGAGTGTGTTTGTATATGTATGTGTTTGAGTGTATGTGTGTGAGTGTGTATATGTGTATCTTTGTAAGTGTGTATATGTGTATTTGAGTGTGTGTATGTGAGTTTGTATGTATGTGTGAGTGTGTGTATGTGAGTGAGTGTATGTGTATGTATGAGTGTATGCAAGTGTGTGTGTGTGTGTGTGTGTGTGTGTGTGCATATACGACTGTAAACATCTAGGTCAAGGAAGCAGCCTGACACAGCTTCTTCACTGTTCCAATATGTTTGTGGATTATTTTTGTAAGGGTAACTAGCCAGCACCAGGCTCCCTGTGCCCCAGAAAAAGTGAAACCATATGCCACTCACCCTTGGGTTCACTAGAACAGATGCCTGGGTCTATTACAAAATCACTGCAATCCTTGGGAAAAGTCTTTGACCTACAGAGCACCTTAGGAGGCCCCCTCAGCACTCCGCCCTGCTGCAAGGCCTGGCTGCAGCAGAACTTGAAGAACCCTTGAAAAGTGCACTCCATTCAAGTAAGTGCTTTGCAGAGCAGCTGCTCATCTTACCGTGAATGGTGTTTATAAAAGATGTCTCCCAGGCGTACATTTTAATCAGCTTGATGCAGGTCAGAAACTCATTCATTGTCTGAACCCGCTTGTCTGTCACTGAAATTGCTGATTTCCGGAAAGCTGAGTTGAGTTTGGCCATAAACATCTGAAATCGAGATACAAGCAACTGTGTTCAGGGAGAACTGCTGAACTGCACTTGGCCTAAAAACCCAGGGACCGGAACACAAGTGCCAAACAAAGTTCTGAGGAGACTTGGCTGAGAGCCTCAGTCCTTCCTCTGCATTATGGTGGCTGACTTGGCCTGCAGGAAACCACTGGGAATCTGTCAGGTGATATAATGACATGCCAAGATGCAGGGCAGGAAAGGAGGAACTTTGGCAGGCTGCATAAGCTTCCCTCCTCCCCCAGAACACTCAAATTCAAGTTCTCAGAGAGTGACAGTGGGCCAACTGAAGACAGAACACCTGTGCTCTTAGAGGGCTGTGTATGGGCTTCGGGTGTATTCCCTCAGTACAACTCAGCGAAGGCGTGTATGCCGGTTGCAAACGTCAAGTGTTCTGCATTGCACATCCCCAAAACTTACCTGGATCGGGATGAATATGAGATACACACATATCCCGACAAGAGCTGTGGACCCCAGAATGAAAAAGGCATACACCGCACAAACGACCATTAGGATCGGGATGGTGGCTGGCAAGGGACAAAACAAGGCAGCCTCAAACAAGGAATAACTATCACTTGATAGTATATTGAGTACCTAGGAGGAAAGCAAAGAGGTTCAGGCTTAGGACCCTTCACGAAGCTCTGATTGGCAGGAGGCGGGGTCAGTGTGATGAGTTGCCTGGTTTCTCTCTGGCATGACTTTGGAGGGCTAGTTTCTTAGAATAAAAGACCCCAAAGATGAGAGCTGCAAAGGCTTACAGGGGTGTTTGCGGTAGCATGCTGAGATGTGGTCTATGTCTTTATTAACACCAAATGATCGCTCTTCTGACGGGCATGGTGACGGAGGCATGTGAGCCCAGCACTCGGAGGTTGCAGCAGGAGGAACTTGAGTTCCAGGCCAACTTGGGCTCCACAGTGAGACTCTTGTCTCCAAATCAAAGAAGGAGAGAGATAAAGAAGAAAGGGAGGAGGAGGGGAAGGAGAGCTCTCTTCCAACTTTGTGCAAAGACTGTGGCCCTGTGGCTGAGGGATTGCAAGTAACATGTAAGCCAAAGTAAGGAACAGCGTCTGGGGAGCATGTTTAAGGAGAGCTGAGCTCAACCCTAAGGAGACACTTTTTTTTTTCTCCTTTCTCCTTCTGACTTTCTGGAAAGGGTTAGTTAGGGTGGTTGGATCTCTTACAACTGTCCTGAACCACTAGGAGAGACTTGTGGCAGGGAGGAAATGTTGAAGGAAGGGAAGTCCTCAAAGCCACCCTCCCCCAAGCCCTGAATTGCCTTCTTTCAAACTCCTTTCAGATAAAGGGAGATAAATTCTTCTTCTTTGCTATTAATTTTTTTATAGTCTTGTGTATCCCCAGCTGACCTCAGATTTGTTAGTGTAGCCAAGGATGACCTTGAATTTCATCCTCCTGCCTCTGCACCCTATGTGCTGGAGCATGCAGGCAGGAACCATCACACCTGGCTCACGTGCTGCTGGGGCGAAGCCAAGGGTTCTGTACATGTTAGGTGAGCACTCTGCTAACTGACCTCTGTCCCCAGCTCGTATCCTTCCATGCAGAATCTACTCTGTACAGTTTTCTTGCCCTTACAGGTAATCAAAGGGGTTGAATGATGCCACCCTCTTTCCCTGAGCCAGCTTTTCAAATTCCGCAGCTCAACGGTGAGCCCTCTTCTGTATGACTTCCTCTTGTGTTGTCTTCAGTCCATTACCTCGCTCAACAGGGGATTTGTTCACATCCAGGTAGGATGTGAACAGCGAAAAGGAGGCAGCACAGCCCACACACTCACAGAAACAGGACCGGCATGTCAAGTGTAAGCTCCTCCCAGCCTAGCTTACCTCGCCTGCAGAGATGTGAGTTAATGTCTTGAAGGACAGCAGGTTTTCGAAAATTAGCGTGGAAAGGGCCACCTTCAGTCGGATCGCCGTGCGGTAATTTATGGCCCAGGCAAGGGCCCAAAAGAGGACTTTGGTAAACTCGGTGGCAAAAAGGGCCAGACACAAGCAGATGCTGATCCCAACGTGTCCGGAGGAGATGCTGGTAATGTGCTGGAGGATTTGGTGAATAAGAACGGTCTGTAAAACAGTTCGGTGGAGAGAAGTGAGTGCCACTGGATGGAGCACCCAGGAGGCCCCCGGTGACAGACAGCTGACTTCACGGGCAGACAATTCTCATTCATTTCAGCCATGGCGGCTGCTCTTGACAAGAACTGGCTTTCTGGAAATTCACCCCCAAGGAACACAGAGATAAACATGATGAACTGAAGCCACTGACTCGGAGAGAAAAGGGACTGAGGACATACTTTGCCCAGCTGGGGGACCTGGGAGACGATTCAGAAGAGCCAAGCCCACTCACCGGCCCTAAGGCGGCCATGATGATGCACAGGATGTTGGCTACGACATCCATCAGCACTCGGGTCCTCTGGAACTTCCAGACCACACGGCCCAGAGAGGCCTGTTCAGGCCCTACCCTTTCTATTTCTTCATCCCAAAGGATTTGGAATCTGCAGTGAAAGAAAGGGGGAGGGGGAAAGGAACAGACAGTCTATGTCACCAATCAGCTGGAACAGCTTTGGTGGGCAAACTCTTGCAAGGGTGCATGGCTCAGCCCTCCACCCAGTAATTGATGCCTTTGGGAAACGCAGCATTTCTCTTTCTTCTTCCTCCGGATAAGTAAATTGTAGGGAGACTGGTGGAGGAGGGTGGTGCTCAGCCAGAGCTGTTGATAATATCTGCACTAGGTGCCTCCTCGACCTCTGGCTACAATACCCTCAGGCTACTTCTTCTTTCATAAGAAGACTAGGGAGCCATGTGGGGTCATCGTGATGACATGATTTGCATATCTGAAAGATTACTTGGTGGCTGTGAGCATGACTGGCGGAGTTAGTCAAGGCAAAAGAAAAGGATCAGACAGGACATGGGGGGGGGCGTCTGGCCAGAGGCACAGTGCTGGCAAGTTAAGAGGAGATTCAAGGACAGGTGGTCAGGGGGGTGACAACAGGACTTGGTGGTGGGCTAGATGTGGGAGGGAAAGAGACTGAGGACCAACCCTAGAGCCCAGTTTCCCAGTCTTAGCAACTGTGAGAAAGGAAGAGTATCTTGAGGTTTGGGCTGAGGGTCAAGAATGCCACTGTAAGCTCTTGCCTACTAAGTGTAGCTATAGAGTCAACACACAAGCAAAGAAAAATGAAACTCCTATATTCATATAAACCCAGATGGGATACCCTGCACTCTAGATACTGAAACCTGTGGGGTATCCAAGTGCTGCTGATGCTAGGCTTGTGGAATTCAGATCCCAGAAGAGAGGTCTGGGGCTGAGCTGGGCCTGCCAGTAAACAGCATTTGTTTGGTACTTAATCTCCTGGCCTGGGAGAAATCAGGCAGGAAGGCAGGGCAGCGTGAGAGAACAGATAATCTAAATTGATGTTGGGAAGAAAACTATTTTTTAAAAAAGCTTAATGAAAATCACTAGCTGGAAAGCTAGGATTAAAATCTAGCACCCCACAGACCCTGATCTAGCCCCTCAAAGCTCAGAAACCTTCTCAAGACTGTAGGCAAGTTAGCAATAACTGGGATTTCTTCAGAGCAGGGATGAGAGGTAAGGCAATTCTTCCCCCAGAATTGACCGCAAGACTTGCACTCAGCCTCTTGCGTATATATTCCAGCGTGTGCTATGCTTTGGACTATGTGGTCAAAGTTAGAGCGACCTCCAGGAAAAAAAAAAAAAAAAAAAAAAAAGATGGTGGCTTTGAGGACCTTCCCTTGGCCAAGACTTTAGAGGGCCTCAGAAGCCATTTCAGTCCAACTATTAGAAAGAATGAAGTTTAGGACTATTGAGTTGCTTGCAGTTAAAAGCACTGGTTGCTCTTGCAGAGGACCCAGATCTGATTCTCAGCAACCACGTGGCAGCTCATAACCATTTGTAACTCCACTTCTGGGGGACCTGACACCCTCTCCTGACCTCTTCTGGCAGCAAGAGCGTACAGGATGTTCATACACGTGCAGGCAAAACACTCACGCACATTAAAGGCAATGAGTGACTGAGACGATGTCTTCCTGCAGATGTGAACAAGTCTGTACATTTCCAGTCAGCCACACAGTGTGTTCAATTTTTTAATTAATTGTTTATTTATTTATTTGATGTGTATAGATATTCTGTTTGCCTGTTAGCTACACACCAGAAGAGGACGTCGGATCCTATTACAGATGGTTGTGAGCCACCATGTGGTTGCTGGGAATTGAACTCAGGTCCTCTGGAAGAGCAGTCGGAGCTCTTAACCACTGATCCATCTCTCCAGCCCCATGTTCTATGTTCTAACTTCAATATAAAAAAAACATAGCCTAGACTTGAGGAGGCAGAGGCAGGTTAATATCTCTGAGTTTCTAGGCCAGCCTGGTCTACATAGTGAGTCCTAGACTAGCCAGGACTAGACAACAAGAGCTTGTCTTATATTTTTTAAAAAGGAAAAAGAAAAGAAAGAAAGAAAGAAAGAAAGAAAGAAAAGAAAGAAAGAAAGAAAGAAAAAGAAAGAAAGAAGAGGAGAGAAACGAAGACATCTTTCTGCACACAATGACACAATGGTTGCAGGGATTAGAAAGGATCAGGCAGGGTCACCAACATATTAATGGTGTCGGCCTCTGGTAAAGGAACAGAAACATAGTTGGAGAATAGTTCCACTGTTTAAACATTACTAAATCACATCAATTAGTTGAGATCAATTGTATACTTTTACAAGTTAAAATTGGCAAATATGGGTATTTTGTAATATGGACATACAATGGTGACATTAAAAAACAAAACAAAAAATAAATAAATAAAATAGAAATGATTACCTAGAGCCTCATGCAACAGCCTAGGTAGGACCCAAACAGCACAGAGTAAAGCATGTCCCAAACTGCCTATCAGCCGTGGTACTCATACAGTGCCCCACCCTCCAGCCTCACATTATAGTCCTCTATGTCAGCATTTCCCCAGAGACTGAGCCAAAAAATGCAGGCAGTTCAAGCCACATCCCAATGAATAGCCACTGAAAAGAATCAGCAACCCTCATGAGGGTCTGTTTCCACGGGAGTATCAGAAGCAGGTGAAGGGACTCTTCAAACCCCTCGCTCACAATGCCATTCCCTTGCTGACCCTGGTACCTCTTGGCGTTGACATCAGATGAGTCATAAGGAGATAGTGGGGGCAGGGTGTCCACAGTCAGTGTGTGCTTGTAACTTCGAATCATCACAGGTGTGAGCCAGGAAAATGTGGCGAAGGACAGCAGCCCAGCATCATCCACAGGATTGGGTGCCAACCTAGAGCAAATTATACTCTCAGGGTCCTGGATGTTGGGCTCCCTGCCCTCATACCCTGGCTCTAATTTGTGGTCACAGCTACACATGGAACCTGGGACTTGCATTCATTAGCAGGAGAGCAGATGGTGAACGTTCAGGAAACACGCAGGTCAGCTGTTAAACACGGCCAATATTCAAAACTGAGTAACACACATTTAACTATAGTATCCTAAATCAAAGGTAATCATGCCCAAAACTTAGTGCTTCCTAATTATTTTACATTTTTGCTTATAATCCTTGTGACAGGACCTTCCCCAAATGAATAAAGATTTCAGGGGACCAATCACTGGGCGAGGAGTAGGTGGGACTTCCAGGTTGGAGAAGGAAAAAAAAGAGACAGAAAAAGGTGACTGGATTTTGGATGGGGGGGTGGGGGAGAGCTTGGAGGATAAGACTAAAAAGCAAGAGGCCCCTGGTTTAGATAGTGGATCTGCTGGGATTCAACCAGAGGATTTAACTGGGAATGGCCTACAAATTAAGATGATAGTTGCTGCGACCAGCAATTGTGTTACCTGTTGATTCTAAACTAAGATTGTGTGGTGTTTTTCTTCAGGCGGTGACTTGGCTGAGTTCCAAAGGGAAAGATACACAGCAAAAGGTAGGTTTGTGAGTTCACCCCAGCAAGTTGTGTGAATTTGGATGTGTGGGGCTGGTGTGGCAGCAACCCGCCATGGGGACATTAGCAAGTCAGGTGAAGAGATTTTGGATTTCTGGGTCTGTCCTCTGGCAGCAGTGTAGTCGCCTTTTCATTATTTCATGCAATAGATGGCACCCAACGTGACAGGCAAGAATCCACTTGAAATTTAAAATTCTTAGCTTTTAGTTAGAAATCTAGTTAGACATTTGGAAGTCTGGCTAGCAAAGTAGAGTTGAGTCAGTCACATGTTGACTTAAGATGGGGACCCTGAAACAAAGAGAGAGGGCTCTGAGGTCCCCCGCTGTGAGAAGAGACAAGATGGCTGCTCTGGGTCAGAGAGCCAGAGAAATGGAAACTGCCTACTTCTTGGGGCAGATATTGACTGAACTGTGAATTTATAAAATTTTGATTATTTGCTTTTAGGATAGACTGGTATATCTGAATCACGCGGGGAATTTCACCAATGGTTCAGAACAAGGATAGGGAAAATTAGTCACTGACTCCAAGTAGAGATTAGTGATAACTGCTGCTATGAACAGGTATTAATTAATAGAAGTCTGTGGCCCCAGGAAGAGAGCACAACAGGTAGATGGTATATTAAAGTCTGCAGGAAACTCATTCCCTAATGTGGGCTCCACAGGAATTTTGGGTTTATATCCTGGCATGACAAATTTAAAAGGCCTAAATGGGCTCATACGGTATTTGTTTAGCTTACTCCGTTTGCTTTCATTGTTTTTATTATTAAAATGGGTGTGATTTTGAGTATTGTGGTTGTCTTATTATTCCTTGGGGGGCACAGAGCAAGCTGACTTGGGAGAAGGGTTTTGTCTTTGTGTTTTTAGAAAAGGTTATTAGGCTCCAGACATCTTCCAGAGCTGTATGGATCGAACTTGATAGAGGGAGACCCCCGGAAGAACTAGATTCAAGAAAATAAAACAAGAAAGGAGCATAATTTTATCCTAACCAGTCTGTACACCCTACACAAACTGATAAAATCCATGTAGATATGTTGATGATACTTAAATGTTGTTTTGAGATTTATATATTGCAGAATGTCCAGCTTTGGTGAGTCTCATTGTCAGACACGATGAACCGACCTGCTTGAACTCCTGATCTCAGGGACTTTCAGCCAGATCCAGTCAGTACAGGCATCAGAGACGATAACAATCATTGGTGTGGCCTTCTTAAGGCCAAACAACTCCCCCATTTCCCTACCCCCCCCTCAAAGATATCACAACATGCACATACAGCTGGAAGTAGTTATGAAGAGTCATCGCCCCGGTTCCCTGGATTTGGGGCCTGGAGGTGGTTATTCTAATTTTTTAGAAATGGTCATAATTTAACAGGGAGAAATTAGACAAAATTGATTGTGCAGCCATAATCCCATTTGGCAGAAATAATTGCTACTAATTTGAAACTATAATTTCTCACATTAGTACAGAATTTTTTATTGGCATAAATTTTCTCAATTGTTACAAAATTTTTTTAAATTACAAGGTTTGGACCCAGTCCTTCTATAAATGACACTACAAACTGATCTGAGATGATTAAGCATATGAGTTAAGGGCCAGATAGAAAATTCTTGGCTCTGAGTTAATTACTAGGGTGTTTGCAAGATAATTCTGTTAGAAATAGCTAAATGTCGTTAATGGAAAACAATCCAGTTACTTTACATAGATAGTTTTCAAAAATGTCAGAAATCTGCAGAATGTGACATTTGATAGTATTTATTCATCTGTTGAGACACAGCTGCTCCTAACAGCTCCCCTTTTGTGGATTCAAAGAAGCAGCTGAGCATCTCCACCTCCAGGTGAGGTTGTACATTGTGGCCAGGTGTCCCCTAGGCAGAAATTGCGTGTTTCTCCTACAGACCTGTACTGTTCTTGAGAGAACACAAATTACAAGTTAGGACCGCTTAGTTGTGCTGAGACAGAATAAGCTAGTCCTTAATAATTCCTGTCTCACTAAGGTCTGTCAGATTCCTGGGCCAGAAGGCTAAAGACCGATGCTCCAAATTTCCTGACAATACAGGGGACTGCATAGGTAGGCAGCTGTCTCTACAACTTCTCTCAGTTCTGGAAGACGTGTTAGGCTCTCTAAATCTTCAGATAATATTAATCATTCTCAGATGGATTTCTGACGGGGTTGAAAGACTAGTTATACTCTCATAGCCAACCCAGACTATTTAACATCAAGAGAACATATTTAACTATATTGCTTTCAGATGGTATATAACATATGGATTTTAAGCCTTTCTTAAGTTAGGATAAATAAAAGAGTGTCCTATTTAATTGACAAAATTGATAGACGTGTGTTAGGTGTATTTTGTTCTTTGTAGATTACGGAGTGATAATGGTTGTACTCAGCTTATATTTAGAGAAAAGTTCTTTTTTAATTGGTTAGGAAGGGTGAGGTATGGTTGTGCCTTCCCCTAATGAATAAAGATTTCAGGGGACCAATTGCCAGGGAAGGAGTAGGCAGGACTTCTGGGTCAGAGAGGGGAAGAGAAGAGATGGGAAAAGGTGTCTGGGTTTTGGATGGGGAAGCTTGGAGAACAAGATGTAACAAGCAAGAGGCCCCCGGTTTAGATGTGGATCTGCCACTGGAGGATTTAACTTAGACTGGCCTACAAATTAAGATGATAGCTGCTGTGCCCAGCGATTGTGTTACATTTTGATTGTAAACTAAGACTGTGTGGTGTTTTCCTTCAGGCAGTGACTTGGCTGAGTTCTAGAGAGAAAGGCACGGCAGCAAAACATGGGTTTTTGAGACATAGGACCATAGTGAGCCAGGTGGAGAGATTTTTGGATCTCTGGGCCAGAGAGTCTGCAGGGATGAGAACAGGCCAGGCAGTGTGGTGACCTCCTTTTATTATTTCACATGACAAACCCTTAATTTTTTTATTGGACTGTATTTCACAAAACACAAAATGTTGCACGAATTTGCATGCCATCCTACATGGGGTCCACACTGACTGTCCTAATCTTTAACAAACCTACTGTTAACGCGCTCATTGGCATCGCTGTCTCTGTGTTCTTCGTTCATTCACCATCTTTGTTTTAATACCCAGGAGTGAGGGGCTACTGTACATCTCTCCTTCTTCACATTTAGTGGTCACGTTAATAGCAAGGATATGGTACTTACACCATAAAAACTCAAAAATATATGGAGTGAATATGGTCAAACTGGAGTGTGTGTGTGTGTGTGTGAGAGAGAGAGAGAGAGAGAGAGATAGAGAGAGAGAGAGAGAGAGAGAGAGAGAGATGGGGGGGCAGAAACAGACAAATGGACTGAGAAACTGTTGAAAACAAATAAAATTTAAGACATACTGTAAGTCCAAGAGATGCCACTTGGCCTTCTGTTACTCAGCAAAGGCAGTATTGTCTGGTGTTGTGGCTAATGCTATTTATTATAAGATAATAAATAGGCTGAACTGTTGAGCATATGTGCTTGGAAGTCACAGAACCCTCAGAAGCACGCACACCTTGCACAGCAAATGCCCGAGTAAACTTGCCAAGACGGTATGAGCTACCCAAATCATCGCAGCCCAGGTTGCTTTATTTTACTGTAATGTTACCTGTAAAATTGTAAGCTGGGGGGGGGGGGCACTGCTTTCTCTCAGATGGTAAGTGGTGAGGCAGTTTATTAAACATAGAGGCTGACTGCTGAGCTGCAGGCAAATGTTTTAACCTCTCTCCAGTTGCCTCCCCATCAGCTAAAGACGGTACCAGAACTTTTAGAGTGATTGTGAAGAATAAAGAAGCCGGACTAAATTAATTAATTAAAAGTTTATAAATGCCGTGAGCAGTCCAAGCACAAGAAAGGTTCCCATAACGTGAGCTGGTATCTCACCAACCGAAGGAAGAAGCAAGAAGTTAGTGATAAATAAACGAGGGGACAGGTGGATAAAAGGACAGACTTATGGAGCAGCATGTGACAGGCAGAGGCTGAGGACATCCGTGGGAGCCCTGCCCCCGCACACCCCACCTCTCCTCTTGGCTCACCTTGCATAGGGTCGAACTGGGATCATGGTTCTCAGGCTGGGATCATATCTCTCAGTGAAGGATCTCCGACGGCCTCTGCGGTCCAGGTCTGAGATAAGGTACGGCCCTTCACCCACCATCTTGATGGTGTCCTGGAACCCTAGACTCTTGGCTTTGAGATACTTTAACTCTGCAATCAAGCATAAAGAATGCCCCTGAGAGGTGAGGACACTGGAGGGAGAGCCAAAGGCCATTGTTTCAGCCAGACTTCTTTGCTTGCTTTGAGCCCTCAGACCTGATTTTATCCATTTGTCTCAATATCTAAGAAGAACTGTGGCCAGATACCACCAAAACCCTGTAACCTATATTTTGAGACCCCCTCCAGTTGAAAAATCACATGTCATTCCTCTTCTGTTTTTATGTTGAGTTGGCTGAGAACCGTAATTAAGGAGCAACCCATTGGGCAAGGCTGGTTCTCAGCCCAGCAAGACAGCCTCAGGAAAAATGGATTTACTTTCTGGGTTTGGGTGAATTCTGTTATACAGATGCCTTTCTTCGGATACATCCGTGTCCCCTCCACCTGGATACCCAGAGGTGCACAAAGAACTTCCACAAGGCCACCCCACAGGATTAACCATGACGAAACAAGTTCCCGCTGATTGTGTGGCCAGTGCCCCCAGTCAAAACCCGTAATCCAGATGGTGAGAACATATTCTGTGACTGCTGACCTACAAATCAACTGCCTCATTTGTGGAGTTTCCTGCAGCAGGTTTTTCATATCCTAAGGTCCACTCCTTTTCTGAGCCCTAGCTCTGTACTAGCCCTGAGTTCCCACATTTCTCGCCACAGATACAAGAAATAAATACCCCTTTATTGCTAAGCTATGTTGAACTTGTTTCTGACTGTCTTAAACAGAGGCTGTACCCATATTGTTACTTATACACAGGGCTCGAGTTTCAGTGATTTCTCCCTGGAAGTTCTCACGGTTAAAAAGTAATTCTCATCAAAGGTGTTAGTGACTGACAAATGACTGATAAACCATGGGATAACCTAAGCTAGAAGTGTCCCTGGGATGGACTCTTTTACAAACCCCTCACTATCATGGAGAGAAAACTGAGCCCAGGAAAAGGCCAAACGACCTCCTTACTCTGAGAGTGAGCTGTACAGTCCCATCTGTGACAATCCAGACATTGAGAAACTGAAGCTTGCTTTGCCCAAGCCTCCAGTAACCTTGGGAATTTTTCTTATTTGTCCTATATTACAAGAGGCATGCCTTTGGAACAATAAGATCCCCTCAGGAAAAAAAAAATTTAAACAAAGAAACCTTTTCTATTGAAACAGAAAAAAATCTGAACCATGAAGTCAGATGGGCGAGGCATATTCTCAAGATCTCTTCATTCTGTTAATGAGTATTAATGACTGGAATACCACAGACACAGCTCCGGAATCCTAATTCAACCAGGAGACAGAAGTTTCCAAAAATTGCTAAACCTTCTGCTGATATGGGCCCTGACCCCTCCACATACACAGAATCAAACTCCAGCCAGGTTAAATGTGTTCATGTCTCCTGAGCAAAGTGCCAGCCCCCACTTACCGCTGCTGGGCCTTTGTACACACACACACCTGAAGCAATCCAGTTCCTCCTTCCCTTGACCAAGTCCTGCTCAGATTCAGGTCTAAATCACAATTCTCCTTTGTCAAGGACTTCTCCTTTTTTAGCTAAAAAGCCTGTGGCTTCATGTCTGTCTGGTTAAAGGTGTGCTTTAACACCTAGCCCCTCCCTACACACATGTGGTACAGGTATGTCCACTGGGATTGATAGTGACAAGTATCTGAGAAGTTTAAAATAAAGGGAGGGAGGGAGAGATGGAGGAGGGAGACACTAAACATTAAATAGACTATCATACAAATACCTAAAAAGCAGGTATGGAGAAATGAGGAATGGAGAAATTAAAAAACAAACAAACAAACAAACAAACAAAACATAAGAGAAATAGAAGATAAAAAAACAAGCCAATAGATTTGAACCAAATCATACCACAAATTATATTGGCAATACATGAACTAAGCATCTCAGTTTTAAAAACAGACTGTCAGGCAAGAAATAAGATATGCTGTTATGAGAGACATGCTTTATACATAATGCCACAGCTATGGGTAGGGAGTGCCCATAATCTTTGGCTGTTTAGAAGGCGGGGGTAGAAGGATCATAGGTTCAAGTTCTCCATAACTTAGCACAGCCTTATTTCAATGTAAAAGTAACAACACCACCAACAAAGGAGACATAGTTCAGTGTGAGCGCTCCTTCCTAGCATGCCCTAGAGTTAATCCAAAGTACCACTGAATACATAAACACATAAGCAAAGCAACTAGAAAAGGAAAACTCCAATGAGACAGAAATATAGAGAAATGCATTAATGACTTTCAGAAAGGGAAGTATTTCTTAAAGCAAATGTAAAACATTAAAGTCTTGCCTACAGCCACTACCCTGAAATGACAAACTTGTTGATCAGAAGGCATCATTTGTTAAAAGGTAAGAAAAAGAGAAGCAAAGAGTCGGTGTAAGTACAAGCCTTTAACTATAAAACATTAGTATGCACCGCTTATCAAAGACTTCAAAGGCCAATAACGGATAAATACTCAATTAGGAAGGTAAACGGAAGATGTAGCTAGGCAGTTGGCAGAGGAGCTCACTTAGCACAGGAGCGGGGTGTTGTGGCACACAGCTGCAGTCCCACACTGAGAGGACAAGTCAGGACTCAGTGTGAGGTCAGTCTCTGCTACACAGTAAGAGCCTGTCTCAAAACAACAACAACAAAGTCTTTTGAAAACACACAAGAAAGCATGCCTGGCCCCAAAGTCACAGCAATGTTTAGAACTACGATACTAGCCATTTCTGATTCTTCAAGCAGACAATATCACACACAATGCCTAAAGGCCTTGGCACAGGTAAGGCACACAGCCACTCTTAAGCCCGGCTGGTTAGAAGGTAGAATGTAAATTGTGCCGATAGTTTACAGATCAATTTGGCATTACCTGGTTGGTCAAGTTCAAGACTATCTTAGCAACATAGCCAGTAACCTGGCATCCATATGGCAGGTGACACCGGCTCCCTGCTTACACAGTTGTACACAGAGTAGCCTACATTTTGCCGTCTGCTTCATTATCTCCTCGGAGTCTCTGACTCTGTCAGCCTTTCTTCTCTCATGCTTCTTGGTGTCAACACTGAAATGCAATAGAGAACACACACAGGCAAACAACCCACAGAGGGTGAAACCTCACGGGGGGGGGGGGGGACAACTTTGATGGCCTCTCCAAGAATGTTTGCAGCAGCTGTTTGACACTTGCAATGTACACAGATAAGAAAATAGCTTAACAAACTGTATACAGCGAACACAGTGTATGACCACTTAAAACTAAAGACAAATGAAGTAGACTAGCACACATGATAAAAGCGAGAGAGAGAGAGAGAGAGAGAGAGAGAGAGAGAGAGAGAGAGAGAGAGAGAGAGAGAGAGAAGGAAAATATGAGACAGTCTGAGCAAGCAAGTTAGCAAGCTGAACAATGCTAAAGGCTTGAGGCTTTCTCCTACTTTGTAGACAGACAGTGCCAGGGCCCTTGGGTGGAAGACCACGGATGCTTCCCACTAGGCTTCCCTTATCAGAAACCCCTCCCGTGGCAGCCTTTTCTACCTGAACGTCCAACTCTGCAGCACTCTCCTAACCGTTCTGGACTCACTAAACCCTCACGCTCTGGTCTCCTCAACCAAACCCAATCCAGCTCTGACCGAACAGAGAGAAGAGCCCAGGCCCTGGTGCCCCCTCTGTTCTTCAGCCACGCCCTTGTTCCTGCTACGGCAAGAGTGATAGTCATACCGAGTTCCCCAACTAACCACCTCCATGGCCTCTCAGTGGCTTCTTTCTGGGCCTTTCCCATGTCATTCCCTGCTCACAGTTTCCTGATTAAAAGGAGGAGAGCTTATCAGGGAAAGAAGACAAAAAAAAAAAGAAAGAAAGAAAGAAAGAAAAAGAAAGCAAACACCAAGAGCCCTGAAAGCAAGCAAGCGCCAATCATTTCAAGATAGAGAATTACAGACTCTAGGAACTGAGAGAACCAAGAAGAGACAGGCACAGCAAAGAATCCATGAGAACCCCCTCCTGGCCAAGGTGACATCCTTCAGTGACTACTCTAGACACCTCTCACATTGTGTTTATGTAGGAAATGTATAATCTGATCTAAAGGGATGCCCAGGCATACACATAGTAGCTCTCTGCAAAATCAGCCCAAGCTCTTGAGAATCTTGGCATCATGGACGATGAAGGAAGAAAGTGATGCTCCTGCTTAGAGGAAACCAAGGACAAGGGAGCCAGTGTGGCATGCTGAACAAGAAAAAAAATTAAAGGACATGAATGGGACAGCCGAGGACAATTGGCTGAGCTAATACTGTACAGCAACATTAGGTTAAAGTCAAATACCTCTATTTTGATTGCTGGATGATTGGAGATACTTATCATTTTGATGATTCTGGTTACGTAAGAATCCATATTCTTGAAAAATTAGTATTCAGAGGGAACGCAGCAAATTATGTGAGACTTTCAAATGTGTCAATAATGATAGTAAAAGCCAAGCATCAGGACACACACCTGCAGTTTTGGTATGGGGCACAGGCACGGGGCACAGGCACGGGGTCCAGAGGTCACAGACAGCACTAATAAATAATGCATGCGGAGAATATTAAAGTCATCCTGGCCTCTTGTTGTTTTGTCTGAGTACAGCTGAAATTTCTTATCATTATTCCTGTCATCTTTCTGTGAACTGAAATCATTTTAAAATGAGGAGGCAAATGCTTTAAGAAGTAATGCTAGAGGGAACGTGTTGTTTTCCTTCTGTGAAAACCGATTGCCATTTCCCTGTGAACCCTGGCTACGGTCTGAGGGATCGGGCAGACCACACACACACACACACACACACACACACACACACACACACACACACGCCTCTGCTTTTTGAAGGCAAATCTTTGTGTTTAGTTTCATCTTGTTTTCCTTTGTTTTCGGCTTATGCCCAACCTCTATTCATCTCTTATCCAGGCTCAACTTCTGCCTCTTCCATCTTGACCAGAGCCGTCATCCTGCCTTACACAGGACTTCTGGTTTCTTGTTCACCTTTTAAGTGGTGAAGGCTCCTGTCAGCAGCTAGTCTAAGAGGTCAAACATTCCACGATGCTCAACACAGAAGGCCATACATAGAAAATTGGTGCTGTGAGGTCGTTTCCTTGAACATCCCACAGGCACTGCCGAGTTACAATTTCCTAAGACAGCCTGGAAGCGCTGCAGCTGGAGCGGTATTTTACTAAAATTGGCAGCCCAGGGTGAGGGGGAGTGAGAGTCTTCAAATCAGGAAGTGTGCTTTGGCTAACGGCTCTCTCCCCCGTCTGGCGTGCCATCCTTTGCCAGGAGCAAGAAGCTGTGTAGAGTGAGGATTCTGCTTGCCAGCAGTCGCAGAGAGGCAGGAGCAGCTGATAGAACTAGGGGACAGGCAGCTCGCTGGTCAGGGACCCTGCAGCCTTTATTCATGATGGAATGGATACCTGGGGACTGGCAAGAGACTGAACCGGACTCTGAGCTCCCTTTCTGAATTCAGGTCAGGGTTCCTAACCTAACTTTAATATGCTGGGCAGGCAGAAGCAGAGAATGCTCTACTTAGAACAAAGAATGCAAGCATATATGATTGAGAAATCTGTTATATATGGTCAAAAAAAAGTATTAAGAGTAGCACTTAAAAAAAGAAAAAAGAAAAGACTTCCTGCTTTGCCAAAAATCTTAACAGCTTTCATGGCTATAATCAGACACTGCAAGAAGCAGGCACTGGTGCTTCGCTGAGCCACAGCCTACAGCTCTGCTGCAGGCCGCAGGCTCTGGGGTTCTGGGTTGCTTAACCTTTACTGTCTCATGAGCACCGTTGCTCTCCTCGTACTGGGTCCTTGACTCTGTTCAAAGTGGGGGGGAGAAAAGATATCTAGAGGGTGGCTTTATAGGAAACATCTACACCTACTCTTGTGCTCTCAGACTCCACCTTGTTTCTCTAGCTCAGACCTCTTACAAGGGCACACTTCAAGTTAGCGGTCTGGTGTTGCTTAGCATCCACAATGGCCACCTTCCTCGGTACTCCGTCCATCCTTTGCAGCTACAGCTTTTACCTGAAAACCCTCCCAGGATAAAAAGCTATGGTCCTCATGTCTCCCCATAAATTCTCTTCCACCTCTCTTCCTCCCTCCCTTCCTCCTTCCCTCCTCCCCTCCCTCCCTCCTTCCCTCCTCCCCTCCATGCCCCCCCAGTCTCATTTTCTGGTGCTAGGGTTGAATGCAATACTTTATGCGTGCTACCCAAATACACCCCAGACCAATAAACCCATTATTAATGTAAAGTATCTGATGCCTCATATCCCCGCTCTCAACTTCCTTCAAGACCTGAGCTACCTACATACAGTTCAGAAGAGACCCTTCAGGTAGCTTTCCTCAGATCTGGCCCCTCACTTCTTACTGCTCAGCCATATTGGCTATCCCCAGCACCCTATGGTTAGCCAGCCCACAGTGTTAACCTTGAGTAAAGAGGACATCACAGTTGGGGGCTGATGGGAGGAGAGCCAAGGGAAGGTGAGGCCACAGATAGGCAGTACAGAGGCCAAGGGAGGTCTTCTCAAGTCTGCTCAGCCCTAAAGGGCCGAAAATGGTAGCTGGTGGTGGAATCTCCGAAGGTCATCCACATAGAGATGGTCTACCACGACTGAACAAAGAAAAGAGCTCCCTCCCATTTTAACCCTATCAGAACCACACAGTAATGCCATGTGAAATCAAGATCTTTCCTCAAAAAAAAAAAAAAAAAATACTCTTTTGGTTAAATTGTGAACTGTGCTCTTTGAGCATGTATGTGTACCTGTGTGTGGTGTTTGAATAGGTCTGGCTCCCATAGACTCATGTGTTTGAATGCTTGGTCCATAAGAAGTGGGTGTGGCCTTGTTGGAGGAAGTGTGTCATTGCAGAGGTGGGCTGTGAGATCTCCTATGCTCAGGCTATGCACAGTGCGACTCGATCTGCGTATGAATGAAGATGTAGAACTCTCAGCTACTTCTCTAGCACCATGTCTGTCCACACGCTGCCATCTTCCCTGCCGTGACAATAATGTACTAACCCTCTGAAACCATAAACCAGCCCCAATTAAATGTTTTTCATTATAAAAGTTGTGGTCAAGGTGTCTCTTTATAGCAATGAAACCCAGACTAAGACACTGTGCATGCACAACTGAAAGATCTAACACAGATGCTCAAATCCTGTCTCCTTTTTATTTTTCTTTTACATTCCACACGGCTCCAAAACTAGAATTGTCCCAGGCCTCTTTCATCTCTGGAAACCCCAAGCCAGGGCAGACAAGGTCACACATGTGCGGCGCAGTCTGACCTAAAGATGGGTCGCAAAGGCCCCTCATGACTAAACAGAGGCCACTAGTTGCAACAGAGATGAGCTTTACCTACACAGGGAACGGACAAGTTCCTAGGATGAAATAGAGAGGAAGAGTGACCAGAGGCCATGGCCCTTGGCCCTTCTTACCTAGCTTCCTCCTCTATGGACCTCAGGTTTCCTTTCCCTTGTGCCACCTGCTGGGAGCCCGCCTCTCCAACTGCCCCATTCAACTGCCACTCCCACCACACCTGAGGAGGGAACTCTGAGGGAGCCAACATTCTCTCAGGCCCACATTAAAGGGCACTGCCCTATCCCAGGACTGATCTGTAGGGCACCAGGCTCCTGCGGGGAGCGTGAGAGCTCACAAGGCAGGCTGGCCTAGCCTCGAGTCCAGCTTGTCACAGCCTACCACTGCCTATGAGGAGATGAATCTTCCTCCAGCCCCGATCCCACCGCGTGATGAAACTGAAGAGCGGAGGTCTCCCACAGTGGCTCCAGCCCAGCTCAGCCCAGCTGAGGTCAATGCCTACATCCCCTTACTGTCAATCTAGGCCCTGCCCATTTCTGGCTCCTTGCTCCTCCCCCCGAAAAGACAACTGTATAGACCAAGAGGGAGTAAGAAACCAACCTATGAAACAGAAATTCTCATCCATTCATTGTTTTACTCATTCATTTAGCAGAAATCAGAGACAAATTGAGTCCACACCCCCCACACACACACTAAACAAATGCTCAGCCTGAGACTATACTAGCAGCTCAGTCTTGTGCCGAAGACTCTAGAGTGAGAACTATATACCTGAAGGCAACAGGCTTAGCGGATTCTTTGGTGGCTTTTGTATCTTGCCCAGAGCAGGCAACCAATCACAATGTTGCAGATGGGAGCAGCGTGGTATTGACAGGAGGACCAGAACCCCCATCTTAGAAACAGCACACCTCGATTAACCTTCAAGTGCTATTGGTCAGCTCATAAGACTTCTGCCAAGCACACTTGACCTGTAGGGACACCTCTTGCTGTGGTCCTGTTGTGGATTAGCTTTCCCAGCACTTCAGTCACCTGCAGCCAACTGAAAATTATTATTTTGGAAGACTCTAGAAGCAAACATTTCACATTTTCTTTTATCGGAGCCCGTTCTGAGGAGTGCGACGACGCTTGGACCACCCTGACTGCTGACATCGCTGATGCAAGACACTTAGTAACTGGTTCAGTTGCCAGATCAAGTGTCAACAGAGTCACCATGCTTATGTTCAAGGGAATTCTTATTTCGCTTAATCATGACCCAAAGTGCAAGAGCTGTGATGCTGGCAATTTTATTACAGTGCAAGAATCGTTCCATCGTATTATTACCCGTCGTGGTTATTCTCTTACTGTGCCTAGTGCCTGCATTTAATCTTTTCATGGAAAGGTAGAGGGGAAATAAAAGAGGGCTCAGGGCCAGGTGTTGTCTCGGGCTTCCACTGGTGGGATCTTGGAGCATTTTCCACAGAGACCACGGGGGTCCACTCTATGTAAGACCTGTCAGGTCTCTGCTTTGCTTATTAGCCAATTCCTCCCTCTGCTGGCTGCTTCTGGCCTCTACATTTCCTTCAGAAATCTGGTTGGATTTCTCTGCCGGCAATAAACCTGATGTTTTCCTCCGTGCCCTGAAGGGAGATGGAAATGTGGCCACCGGACAACTGGGCACTAAAATGGACACTTGAAGAGGAGCATGCTGGACCTGGGCAGGTTCTCTTTCCAGGTGCCTGGAGTACTTCGCTTCATGTGCCTCCCTCCCCTCTCTATGAATGCAAATTGCTGCTAATAATATCTCTTGACATTTATAAAGCCCTTTCCTTGATCTTCACACCAGCCTCAGAATGCCTCCTAAGCCCAGCCAGACTCCTTTTCAAAGTCTTCCAAACAGACCCAGATATGGCAAGCTTCCCAAAGGAAGATGCCCAGTTTACCTCCATCTCCACCGATTCTGAAGCAGAACGATACCGAGGGGGTGTGGATCTCTGCATAAAGGAGCAGAAGAGATGAGCTCCCACATCACTGAGCATCTGAGCTCTTCCAAGATCAGGGAGCAGAGACTCAGACGAAGGAGCATGCCTGGGAGAATGAGACAGATGAGAATGCATCTCGGATGGAGAACAGTCAGGCATCCCTGCTAGAGCCTGGCATGGTGGCACACACTATCTCAGCAAGAACTGGGCCAGGCAGGAAGATCATTAGTTTGAGGCCAGCTGGGATACAAACCAAGACCTTGGGATGAAAGAAGAGAGAACAAAAAAGGAGGGAAGGAGGCAGTAGAATTAAAAAAAAAGGGGGGGGGGATACAGAGAGGCAGAGAGGCAAGGACACAGGGAGGCAGGGAAAAGAGAAGAGAAAGTAGAAGGAAGGAAAGGAGGAAGACAACCTTGCTATATTTTCTCATCCTTTTAAAAATTCTAAATGTATACTGCTAAGCTAAAGATCTTAAGCCCAAAGATGTCTGGAATAAAAGGATTTGTCAACTGCTAGATACACTATCTAAAAAAAGAACCAGGTCCTGGACCAGTGTCTGAAAGTTTCCTAGCAGCAAGATAAGCATCCCCTGGAAAAATGTCTTCCATGCAGCAGAGTTGGGTAGATGACACAGAATGGGAAGCTTGGGAGCAGAGCATGGGTCCTTAGAGTTACCATTCCCCATATTTGATGTTTGCCTGTCCCTCTGGTCTTTTCTTCAGTTTTAGATTCAAGCTGCAGACAAGTCTGTTCAAAGCCAGTGATGGGGATCTGAGCAAGACACTACTTCTGCCAGAGTGGGGGTTCCTCTCTCAGAATTAGATGAATAGTATTGTTAATTTTTCCCATGCCATGGGCCTCTTTGATATTCTAATGTATTTTCAAAATATTTTCCTTTAATGTCCAGGACACAATATGTAGAATTACAGATAACCAACTATACTAAAGAAGAGCTATGATAAAACAAGGCTGATATTATGAAACATAATCGAGTGTGTTGACACTCTAAGTAACACAGTCTAGGAAGAGGCCTAATGACCGCCAAGAGTCCAAAGCATCGATGCACCTGAGGTTTGTGAAAACTGGGACAGCCAAATGAGGTGTTCGAATGCTTATTGAAGAAGCCATCCTCATGAGGGTCATGAATATGATGCATTTGGTTACCTCCATTACGGTAAAGGGGAGAAAAATGCTAAATTCCCACTAGTAAAAATAATGGCATAATTTTTCTCTGTTCTAGCCACAGACACATGAACGACAGGTCAGCTTCTAGACTGGCAATCTGTGAGGCTGTTCCCGACACTGGCATGGCTGGAGTCCACAGATGATCTAGATGAGACAAGGGAACAGAATGGGCATATGTTCGAGGTGTGTTAGGATTTTTTTTTCTGACCATCCCCGGCTATATTAGAACTCACTCTGTAGACCAGGCTAGCCTCAAATTCAGAGACATCCACCTGCCTCTGCCTCCTACCTGCTGTGGCTGAAGGCTCTGGGCCCCAGACCCAGCCTTGGGTTAGAATTTGACAGTCTGAAGAGTTGGCACCAGAGTAGCACATGGGTGGGAACTGCTTTTGTTTTGAGAGCTACCTGCTAGGCTAGCAGCCCATACATTTAAACCCCAGCCACATGAAAGTGAGGATTGGAGAACCACAAGTTCAAGGCCCACTTGGACCACATAGTGAGTTTGAAACCAGCCTAGGCTGCAGAGTGTACACACCCTGCTTCAAAAACACTGCAGGGTGTTCACACTCTGGGTGATTTAGCTGCTGCAGACTTTGAGAATAAGCCCAGAAGTAGAGACTGCTGGACGAGGTAGGGGCTGGGGGTGTAGGTGGAGCCCCATGGGTCCCTGGCAGTGGCCTCTTTTCAATCCTCTGAATTTCCAGTCCTGAGTCTACTGAGCCTTCCTGCATACATTACTGGGAAGAACCTGCCATCTGCTGGCAAACTAGAGGAAAACAGGATGGCTTCGTGATCTAGGCAGGGAAGGACGAGTAGGAAGCGTGAAGGGGGAGGACATTCTGTGGTAACAGAGACCATTGCCACAGAGTAGGTCTGGAATGGACAGATATTTTCTATTGACAGCTCTGGGTTGGCTCTAGAAGGACCCAAAGGGTTCCTCTTTGGGACTCAGAAAGTAACAAAGGGAGATAAAGAAGTTGAAGGGGAAAATAACAGGGCAAATAACTATTAAGAGAGAACAGGCGTTCACAGCCAGAAAACACCCTACAGGGAGAAACAGGTCTCCCTGGAGACATCTCCGGACAGAAGAGGATAAAAACGCTGCTGTCTTTGGTGTAGATGATGTTGTTTGGTTCCGAAATTATCTGGCCCTCTGACAGAGCTGTTCCTTCTATACTGACCCCATCCTTCTTACCCCAGTAAATGTTTGCTTGCTGCTGCTCTAGGGAACCTCTGCAGCAAGTCTCAGCTCAGCTCTTGGTCGACACCTCCTGGCACCGCTCTGGAACTGCCTGCTGACTTGCTTACTGTTTACTTAGTGTCTCAAGAGTCCAAACCTCTCAGGCAGGGTATCATTTAACCCTAACTCTATCCCAGTGTGAAAAACTGTGGGGAACTATTAGCTTAGTTAATTAGTTTTCCTTGTGGAATTTTAAGGTACTTGGTGATCACAATTTGAAAACAAATAAAAAATGCTTTGACACATTTTTTTCCCTAGAGATCTACCTAAAAGGTGAAAATCACTTTTTTTTCCTATTCCAATATCTATCGACACCCTTGAGGGACCTGCTCATAGCAGAAGCCTCTCTAAGTCTAGAGAGGGAACCCCTCCATCAAATCCATATGACTTGGAGCTGATCCTGTCCTCCCCCACAGGAATTAAGATTTGACTTGGCCTGGCAAATCCAACTTCTAATCGCTTAACATTCTTGGTTCAAAGATAAACATGTGACTGAGCTAACCCAATGAGAAAATACCATACCTTGAAACCTTGACTGGATATTTCTGAACTTGGTAGGCCATAGGCTTGGAGCTTGTGGTCACTGTGATGCCACCAAGAAGTGGACGGTAGCCAGAGTAGCCAGAGTGAAGCCAAAGGAAAGACGGTGTCTACAAGCTCAATGCCCTTTCTACACTGGCTCCAACCCAGAACTTTTCCTGAGAAAAATTCAGTGTGAGAGAGGGGTCTTCTTCAGAGGCTATTAACTGAACACACCTAAATGTGGGTGACACCATCCCATAGAGGGGCACCCAGACAAAATAAAAGGTGGGGACAAGGAAGCCAGCACAGTGCTGGCCTTCTTTTGTGTTTACTGTCTACATAACATGAGCTGTTCTGCTCCGTCGTGGTGGGCTGACATCTCTGAGGCGCTACAATCTAAAACAAATCCTTCCTCCCTTAATCTGTCTCTGGTCAATATGAGAGTTGTCTGGATGCTCATGATGGGATAGTAAGGCTACAAGGGTGTCATGAGGAATGGGACTAAGATAAACAGGCAATGGACATTAAAAATAGACCAATCTAAGAGCTACATCAAAGTCATACAATATGAAAATATATATTATAACCCTTTTCCAGGTGAAAAACAAGAAATGTCCTAAGCCCTTTATAATGTTCGGCATGCTAAGAATGTCTTTATGTGCCAGGGTCTAGGGACCTAGGTGGCTTCAAGATGGGAGCACTCACTGGAAAACCAAGGCAAGATCAGAGGGTCAAGGCTTCCAGCTGAACCCTGCAGCCTCCTGGAGGGGGAGACAAACCTGAGTCTGAGCTGATCATTAAGAGCTAA
Source organism: Micromys minutus (assembly GCF_963924665.1). Classification (NCBI taxonomy): domain Eukaryota; kingdom Metazoa; phylum Chordata; class Mammalia; order Rodentia; family Muridae; genus Micromys; species Micromys minutus. The sequence goes on from NC_137959.1 coordinate 11,377,352, forward strand.
GAATAGGATTACCTATGCTACACACTAAAGCTTCTGCAGGAATCCAAAAGGCTAGGACTCTCAGGGAAGGATGGATGTAGAGCAACTTCTCAGAGAAGGAGTGGGAAGCCTACATTGCGTCCTATTCACCTGCCCTGGTCATGCTCATTATGAAGTGGTAGATACGGGTATTTCCCAGAGTTCCCTGGGGAAATTAAGGAAACGCAATGACAATTTTAAAGTAACCTCAATTTACAACGGTTGGTCAGAATACGGGCAACAGGTGATGCTTGTGATTGGCATCTGGGCTGAGAGCCCTGTTTGGCCAGGGCCCTCCATCAGTACAACCGCCACTCTCTCCAGAGTGATGACCTCAGAACTGAACCGGGTGAGAAAAGGCCTAGCCGACATCTTCAGGAGTGTCTGCAGCATAGCTAGCCCCTGGTGGAGTGTCTTAGTTAGGGCTCTATGCTGTGACAAAATACCCTGACCAGAAGCAGCTTGGGGAGGAAAGAGTCTCTTTCGCTTATACTTAATGCTTCTACATCATAGGCCATCATCAAAGGAAATCAAGACAAGAATTCAGAGCACAAACCTAGAGGCAGGAGCCATGGAGGGGTGCTGCTTACTGGTTTGCTCAGCCTTCTTTCTTCTAGGACCCAGGACCATCAGCCCAGGAGAGATATGAGTTCCTGTGGGTTTGATGACCAGCAGAGAAACAGCCCCAGTGATGTAAGAATAAAATTAGTTCAGCTTGACTTAGTTATCACTGCTTCAAACTTCGAGAGTCTGACACCAGATAACTAATTTCAGCCATATTTAAGCACAGCACAATTTTGGGGGGAGAAAGTTCTCTGATAACAGTGAACTCAGTCCCGTTAGTATAACAGAGAGTGAGACATGTTTACACAGTGATTCTTTACAAAAAGGAAACCTGACTTCTTTTACAAAGATGTTGACTCAGAGATAGTGCCCAAGATTTAGTGGGTCTATGGAGATGAGTGAGGTAAACATAAAGCCTGTGGGTGTTAGGAAGCCTAGGCTGTTCCTCGTAAAGCACAAATGATGTCTCTCATAAGGATGGGTTTTATGGCCTAGAAGCAATGCTCAGGATTTAGGTGGAAAGGATCTGGGATAAATAAAACATAAATTCTGGGGGATGTATGTGAAGCCTGAATCTACAGATAGCAAAGGCTGACCCAGTTGTAAACCACATTCTCTCCCGAGCATTCCAGAACAGATGACATCTTCTTTCTTTGGAGACGAATGTTTATCTTTTCCTGACTTCTCCAATGCTTATCTGTGTACACAAGAACTTTTGGCCCTCTACATGGCCCCGCCCACTGGAAGCTGGGCCCGCCCACACCAATCAATCATCAGCCGAGTTCTCGATGAACAATCAGGCTTGTTCACATGTCAGTTTGGGAGGAGCGTTTTCTCAACTCAAGTTCCTTCTTTCCAAATGACTCTTGTTTGTGTCAAGTTGATCTAAAACTAACTGACACATGGAGAGACCTCATATACCTCCAGGACACAAAATGGCAGCTTCTGTGTTCTACTGAGGGCTGGAGAGTCGGGAACATAGCTTGGTTTATGCCATGTCACAACAGAAGTCAACTCAGGCCTCCTAGGGAAGAAACATCCCTGAGCAGGAGCCTGAACAAATGTGAGACCTGGACCTCTGTCCCTCTCTGCAAGGTTGTGCCTCCACCCCATTGTGTACAGCTTTCTGTGATCTCTGCCTCTGGGCTCATGTCTCACACAGCCCCAGAGGATTTCCAGACACTAGCACATCTCTCCAGAGCCCTAAATGGCATCAGGGCAGCTTCACCCTGATGGTGTTTATGAGTGTGTTCATGTGTACAAATGTGTGAGAATCGGTATATGTGGAAGTTAGAGATGACAAATGGGAACCATCCTGAACCTACCTGTCTTCCTATGAAACATGGGCAAGATGCTTAAGTTTTCTCAGCCTGCAAGAAGGCCATGATTCAGGCTGCTATCCACGGAGCGCTTGGTCTTGGTGAACCTCTATTCTAAATGTTCTCTATGTCCCAGCCCTGATTTCTGTGTGAATCTCTTACAAGTCTAGGATTTCAGAACTTGAATTACTATCCTTGTTCAGTCGAGATCCCCAGCATAGAGTGATTGCAGATTTATCCCAAGTCACACACTTGGTAACAGTACATTACAGACAACACGTTCTTCACCGAATTGCTGGATCTCATGCAGAATGAATGGTAAGCATCGTTAACTATGCCAGGCTAAACCCTGGCTGGACAGCTCCTGGGAACCTTCAGAAACTAACTGTCCTGTGCATCTGTGGTCTTTGATCTAGTAGGCTTGAGATCTTGAGCCTCCACAAGCTTATTCTGTCCCCACAGTGGGGGAGTGACTTCGTGTACACAAAGGATTCTACCTCACTTGTCCAGCCTCTGAGCTTTGCCCTCCTGGGTCTCACCAGGACCCAGGCTGAGTAGACACTGCGTTAAAGTGCTTCTGGTAAACCTAGGTGTTGCCACAGTTGGATCTGAGTGTTAGCACAGAGTGTGTGTCTATGTGGCTGAATTCTGCGTGTGCAGGAGGTATGTGTTCAACAGGAGGCAACTGTGCAGACATAGTTCAGGGTCACGGCAGGGGGCTCCTGGGAAGCAAGGACACTGCTTTGGCACACCCAATAATTTCTCCATGCTGATGAGAAGCCAAATAGAGGAAAGGCCCCAAATCAGAGGTTAATGAGTAAACCTGAGGGGAGGTTACCCTGCAAGCCCCAGGGTGCTCTGCTGACAGCTGTACCATGGGATTCAGTGGACACTGACCCTTGCCTGGCCACTCTAATCTACGCCTCCTCTCACCTACCTAGCTCGAGGACATGGAGAAATTCAAGCCCCAAGGCACAGAGCTCACTAATTCCTCTCCTAAGGAACAGTAGCTAGAACTTCACTCCCCAACCTAAGCCCGGACTCTTGACTATGCTTCCCTAGTGTGATGCAAGTAAAAGCCAGGATTTGTGTGAGTGACACAGAAGGAAGGGATCCCTTGGGGTGAGAGCATAAGAGTCTGAAATTTGCTCCCATGGGGGGAGGGAGGCTGGGGGGGGGGCTGAGCCTGCTTGGGAGTCTTGAAGGTAGTGATGATGAAGTAACAGGAGCAGGCAAATAAGGGAGACCGTTGGTCAGCAGGTCTGAGGACCCTGGCTGAGCCCAAGGTCATTCCTCACTGCCAGTGCCTTCTCAAGTTTCATCATTTCTCCAAAAACAAAAAAACAAACAAACAAACAAAAAAAAAGGTCTGCCCCTTCCCCACCCCAGCCTCTTGTTATAGGCATTTTTAAGCTCACATGGGTTAAACTGCTGATTTAAGGAACATCTGATGGCCCTCTACTTAATTTGGCAGTTGCTAGTATGTTTGCTGTTTCCCAAGCCTCTTCTAAGCTCATGTGAATTAGTCTTTTTCTGACACTCCTACCTGGAAGAGACCTACTAGTCTGGCTTTCACATGCCACCCCTCACAATTTTCTAAATCAAAACACAGGTGACAGGGGTTCACTGTGTGGCCCCAGCTAACCCTGAGCTCATTATTCTCCTGCCTCAGCTTCCCACGTTCTGGCATGACGATCATGAAGCCATCATGCCTGGCTCCTATATATTGATTAATAGTGCATTTCCAATATTTGGGTTATGGTATTCTAGAATTAATACTAAAAAGAAGCCTTTATCTCACCCCTAAATTATACAGATGAGTCTGATATGTCAATTATATATTTTTCCTAAAAAAATCAAATAAACTTTTGTTTACTGAAACAGAAAGTGTTGGTCTGCAACCCAAACAAAACCATCTCACTTATAGTTAGAGTGGGCACAGGCCATCGGCATCAAGGTGCTTTTAAAGCAAACTCCCCCACACGCCTCTCCAGATTCTGTCAGACCCTTCCACGGTGATGAATCACCCCCACTTTGAGGCTTTCCCGCGTTTAACATGACATACGTGGCCACAGTGTAGTTTCTGTGTCAAGCCACTTGGCTGGCCTTCCTGTCCATGACCACACGTGTGTCTTTACATATTCCATTGCTTCTGTTTGACATGCATCTTCCCATGATTCATGCTCACTCACCAGGACCTCTCCTGAGTGTCCTATCCCTCATGGCAACTCCAGGTCTCAGCTCCAACCTCTCTCTGCCTCTCCTGCTGCTTTATGCCTTAGGCTAAGGACTGCACTTACTTGCTTGCCTGTCTGTCTGTCTGTCTGTCTTTGAGGCATCCCTGGCTGGCTGGCCAGTGCCTGGCCTGACTGTGTCTGCTAATTGGTAGGGGCTGAGCACATATCAGGGCCTCTGTAGAAAGAATATATAAATCTCCTCTGTACCACCCTGGTTACTCTCCTATGCCAACAGAACAGGAGCTGGGACTCTATGTAGCTAAGATTCACTGGCTCCCGTGCCCAAATCTGTTTATGTCTTTAAGAAAAAGAAAATCTAATTTCATTTTATCAATAGTCATTATGTATATATACATATATATAACCACTATATATTATAATATATATATTATGTTATATGCATTGGTGTTTTACCTGCATGTATGTCTCTGTGAGGGTGTAAGAAATCCTGGAGTTACAGACATGCGTGAGCTGCCATGTGGCTTCTGGGAATTGAACCCATTAAATAGAACTCTGAGCAGCCAGTGCTCTTAACTGCTGAGCCATCTCTCCAGACCCAAACAGCAATTCTTAAATATGCATATATAACATTATATGCACATGCCACAGCGTTTTTTAACCAACAGAGTTCCCATTTTTACTGTGCACATTCCTAAACAGAATTTATCATAAAAACAAACTTTATGTTCATTTGTTCACTACCAATAGTATAATCTTTTTCTTTTTTCTTTAACGTTACAACAGTTAACACAGAGGTATAGCTTGAAGAAAACCTTTAACGGTTTTGCAGGAGAGATTCATTCACTTTTGGGAGCCTGTGTGATGTATTCTTGCCATTTAGCATTTGCTGACTCAGTACATAGCCCAGGTTGACCATGAACTCTTGGTATTCCTTCTGCCTTGACTTCCTGAGTGCTGTACGGACTAGTGTGCACCACCATACTTGACCGAATGATTGAGCTTTTTAACTTGATTCTTGACACCCACCTATGCATTGGTCAAACCTCCCATTCTGTTCTTCCCAATCTCTCAGTTCCTTCCTCACATATCTGTTGGTCCCTCTGCCCCCACCCCAGTTGCTTCTCCTCTCTATCAACTCCCCTGTAAGATGCTTTTTTTTATTTTTTGAGACAATGTTTCATTGTGTAACCCTGGCTAGAACTCACGATGTTGATCAGTCTTGAACTCAATGAAGTCCACCTGCCTCTGCCTCCCACGTGCTGGCACTAAAAGCATGTGCCACAATGAACTGTGCTTTTCTTGTTTTAAAGATAATAACTTCACTGATTTTTTAAATCTTTTTCAAGGTTACTCCCAGTTGCACATTAGGTTTTAATAATCTTTTAAATTGTTTCAAAGTATCCGTTTTTTTTTTTTAAGTAAAAGAGTTGCGTTTATCAAGAATCAAGAATTTGGACACAGGTAAACAGTACATTTTTTAAAAGTAAAGTTGCTTTTAGGCTGGCCATGTAACTCAGACTTAGACCACTTAGCACACAAAGCTATAGCTTTGACCACCAGCACAACCAAGAAGGAGCTGAATAGTGTAGACAGAGGTAAGTGCTTTGAAAGGGCGTGTGAAATCATGACAGAAATGTGTGCACTATTCTAAAATAAATGACAAATGATCATCTTTGTTAGGACACTCGCTGGTCACCAAACTCACATGACACCTATGCTCGATTTTCTAGCAAATGCTAGCTAGCATGAAAGTGCTAGTCCATAGTCCTAGACCAGAAGACCCTGATCTACCACATGACCATGACAACTAAGGTGCCGAGGTGACAGACCCACAAGTACTCTTCGTGTTCACAGTTGCATCCATAAAGAAAAAGGTAGACAGACACAGAGGATGCCAGGATGCAGGTCCCTTCATTAGATAAGTTTTCTTTAGCAATTTATTACAGGTTCTTCCTGCTTCTAAATGACAGCCAGGTCTCCCAGAGAGGGAAGAGCCATTTCACAGAGGCCCAACCCTACGATCTCAGCAGTAAGGAGGAAGAGGAGCCGGGAGGTGGGCAGATCCTGGGGTAGAGGGCAACATGAGATTACCTCAACTCACTAAGGGTTGAAGATGTAGATTAATGGCAAACTGCACTGCAGTCTTTAACATTAGTAAAATAATAATTAAATGTACAACACACACTTTTACAAAAAAAAGGTCAAAATGCAACTAAAACAAATGTCTTATTAGTTGTTAAAAAGTCTGTGTGCCATTGGTACAACATAGCTCATGTAAATCATTTTCACTCTGACTGTACATGAAAAAGTCACAATAGAAAATAAGTCCATTGGGTTTTCTCTTAATGGCAGGACAGTTTTCCATGCAAGGAGAAGCTATGCCAAATATTTAAAGGTTTGGGGTATTGCTGTTGTTTTAAAATCCACATTTGAAAACATCTCGTTCAAGTCACAGAATGTTTCTCAGTAGACAACCCAACGCAGTTGTAATTAGCCGATTTAACTTAAGGAGACATTGTTTTTTTCTAACTTTACTGGATTTTGGAGGAGGAAAGAAGTCATAAGAATAAGAACAGGGTCTAAAAAGGGAAAGGGGAGCCGAGGAGATAAACAGGAGTCCCATCTCCTCAGCATCAATTAGCAGACAACCACTCAGCTCAGCCATGTCAACCACCAAGCAATACAAGGTTGAGTTGCTGAACTGTATCCAAGCAGCTCGTTTAGACAGTGAACTTGGCAACAGACCGGACTTGACATTGGACAAAGACTTCCCACTCCTCCGGCCTCTGAAGGGGTGTAAGATAAAGTCCAAACACTGCATAATAACAGGTGAGATCCTGCCGAGGCTCCGGAGTCCTTTTCTCTGGCCTCTTAGTCCACAGGAACCACTGCTGCCTCCTCTTTTGCTAACTCCTTGTTCCCTCAAAGTCTCCAAGCCCTCCCTGATAAAATGAGAGTGATATTTCCTAGAGTCGGGAGGCTTGTACAGCTCTGAAAGCACACTCAACCTCTAGGAGCTGTGCAGTTTTAAAAGGTCAGGACTATCATGTGCATGCCTCGTGTGACTAAGAGCAGCATGCTCACCCAGGCAAGCATTCTATCAGTATCAGCTCTCGGTATTTCCTACAGATAGGACAAGTCACGTACGGTTGCCCAAGACCAGTGGTTTCGACACCACCACCACAATGCCACAGAACCAGGGTTTGAGCAGTCTGAGCTAAATTTACCTGTGACTGCCCTGCCCCTTCTTGAGGCACATATCAATGTGACCTCTAATAGCCGGCAGCCAGGAAGTTACTGGAAGATCAGTGAATATTTCGCCCAAAAGGGCTCCAACCTAAGCATCTAGTTTGGTGTCCTTGTTCTACTGAAGTTAGAGGATGGAGAGAGGTTTATTCATTTACTTAAGGTCACTCAATAGGAAAGGTCACTACTATGACCTAGATAAGTCTCTCTTGGGTCCCCCACCCCATTACACCCCTTGTCTTCACAGGGGACCTTTCTGAAAGCCCATGGCACCAGATGACTAGCCACCCTCAGTTCTGCAAGTGTTTCTCAATCCATTGTGTGGGCGCTATGGGTTTAATAAATAAACACATCCTTCCCAGGCTCACGTGGAAAGCCTGGCTGGCAGAGGTGGACTCTTGGAAGTGACTGGATCATGTGTTCTTAGATCTAATGGGTATAGTCCTACCTTGATGGAGTCAAAACTTCAGTAGACCATTGAGGAGTGGGAAAGAATGCACGTGGCTCTGAGAGTGAGTTCTCAAAGGCTCTATCTCACCTTCCACCCTTCCTTTAATCTCACTATCTCCGCTTCCTGGCTGCTGTGATGTGGGCCACTCTGAACATTGTGTCCTTCCTGCTACACAAGTCTGAAACCTATGAACTGTGACCCAACACAAATAACTTCTCCCTAAAGTTGTTGGAGTCAAATGCTTTGTCACAGGGGTAAAAAGTCTGTCCAGGAGCTAGAGAGATGGCTCAGCTGTTAAGAGCACTGACTGCTCTTCTAGTGGTCCTGAGTTCAAATCCCAGCAACCACATGGTGGCTCACAACCATCTGTAATGGGATCTGATGCCCTTATCTGGTGTGTCTGAAGACAGCAACAGTATATATATATATATATATATAACAAATAATCTTTTTTTAAAGTCTGGCCAGCAGAAAATAGGAACAGAGAGAAGTTAGCAGCATCTATTAAGGCTAATATTAATGAAAAGCAGAGAGAGGGGTTTTGATTTAATACAAAAATACAGACTTGTTACTGTATTTAGAAGTGTCTTCAAATAGCTCCCTTTGAGAGTGTCCAGGTTCTATCAACCAAACAGAGCTCTCCTTTAAGTAGAGAAATACATGGGGGTCAGGAACAGTCTGCCTTGCCTCCTGATGCGTCCAAATGCATTTAGTTCAATTAGAATCATAGTTTTGTTTCTGGGATCTTTAAAAATACTTGATATAAAACAATCGGAAATTTCACAATCAGTAGAAGAAATTAAAAGGCAAACAAGCCGATCTCTCAGAGATTCCCCACATTCCTGGGACTTGGAAGCAGAGACACAAACCCTTGTCAGTTCTGCGTGTGGAGAGCCTGGAATGCTGAGGATTGGCCCAGTGAGGAGGGGCGGGAACTGCAGCTGCCTCTGGATAACAAACAGGAAAGATGAGTGGTTAGTTGGTTAAATTTTGCCTTTTTCCCCTCCCCCATTCTTGGAGTTAATTTTTCAGAGATTTACTTTTTCTTGTGATTATTTAAAACTATGAAGGCAATTTAAACATCAAAGACTGAAGAAAGGAAAGTATTTCAAATACAAAGCATTTTCTATTTGAAAGTTACTTAAACATCCCCCCGCCAAACTAAGATAACAGGGGTCATGGATTTGGACAATGGCTACTTTAGCATCTTAGTGTGGCGATTGGGGCTTCCTATAGGACAGGCCCAATAGAATGAATATATGTTAACAGAGGACTTATGGCTCTCCTCACACTGGACAGGCTGAGAACCCAGTAGTTGCTCAGCCCATGATGCCGAATACCTCAGTAGTCACAATTCAATGCTGAAGGCCTTAAAAAAAATCTCTGGAGACTTTCAGTCCACATCGAAAGGCTGGAAACTCTAGGTCCTGATGCCAGCAGAGGATGTCATAATGGGCAGCGGTGGCGGCGGCGGCAGCAGCAACAAGGTAGATGAGTTTCCAAACAGGATGAATGAACTCACCAAGGAGACCCAAAGGCAAGCAATACATAAAGAACAAGAAGCTTTTTCCTCTGACCTTACAACTGGGCCACCACTGAAAGGTGCAGTTAAGATTTAGGGTGGGTCTTTTCACTTTAATTGACCTAATCAAAAAATGCCTCACAGGCATGCCCAGAGACTAGTCTTTTAACTGACTCCAGATCCAGAGAAACTGACAACCAAGATTAACGTCACATACCACGAGGTCAACCTCGGCCACCAAGAACAGATGCCAACCCTAAGCCTCAGAGAGCATTTTCCCTCCTGCTCCTGGCTTGTCCGAGAGGTGATGAAAGTCTTTGCTTCATCCTCCCAAGACTGAACTTCACATCAACATAATTTGCATTCAGACTGTGAGGAACAATGGGTTCCCCCTTTCTTACTGGGAACCCTTCTCGGTGTACTGGGGTACCATGCTAATTACTTCTCTAGTGCTGTTATATAAAACATTGCAATCAAGGCAAGTTATAGAAGAACACGTTTAGTTGGGTGAACAGCTCCAGAGGGCAAGAGTCCAGGATGGCAGAGCTATGGAATGGAGCTTGAGCTAGAAGCTGAGCGCTCATATTGTGAACCAAAAACAGGAGACAGAGAGAACTGGGTTCCTCGTGAGGCTTTGAAACCTCAAAATCTGCCCCCAGACTTCCTCCACCAAGTCCACATGTCCTAGACCTCCCTAAACAGTGCCACTGCGTATTCAGATGGCTGAGACTACGCCAGGTGTTCTTACTCAAACCATCAATCCCTATTCCCCACCCTGGGCCGCAGTCTCCATTTGTTTAGGAAACGCTCTGCTTTTGTTTATTTCTAACTGAACCTTGAGCTGATCAATTTCCAATTTATCCTTCAAGGAGTCATTATCTCCTTCAAGTAGCCTTTCTCCACCCCCAACTTCCTTCTGCCGCCTCCAAATGGGGGCTGAGTATCTTTCCTGTTCCTGTTCCACGAGCTCTGTGCCATACCCAGTAGGAAACATATTCCTTAGTACATCAGCACCATCTTCTTTATGACTATAATAAGCCCACAATAGCCCAAGTCTGGTACTGCTTCAGTCATCACCATGAACCTAATGACCATCAAATCTGCCACTGGTAATAGTTGATGAGTGATAGTTTTGAGAGAAGGTGTGCTGCCCTGGACATCTCGATGCTATGACCACATCAAGGACATGAATTCTGACATAATACTCCTGAGACTTCAGCCTTCTCAGTTGTCAGATGCAGGCCTCACAACCCATGCAAATGGCACTTGGGGCAATTATAAGCTGCTATACATAACAGTGCTCAGCCAGGACATCATGCTGAGGAACACTGAACACTTAGCAGGAGAGCTCAGAAAAGCTGTCCCCGTTCTTATTTGCCTAGTAGCCTAATGGACCATCAGCAACTTGTGGTGCTCTGTAAAAGCTAAACTACAGACACAGAAAATCTGTCAGTGATTGACAAGGACCTGAGAGGAAAGAAGAAGAAGAAAAGGCCAAACCAAGCATTTTTAGGACAGTGGAGTGAGTCTCTATGATGTTACAATGGTGGGTACATACATTAGCCAAAATGTATATGTGAACTCTGGACTGTAACAGTAGACTGTTGTGATATTAGTTCATTGACTTTTTTTTTTTTTTTTTTTTTTAACAAATGTTCGTATTACTGCAAGATGTTGAGATGTTGAGAATAAAAGGGGAGAGCAGGGTATACAGAAATTATCTTACTTTCAATCAGTTTGTTCATAAAACAAAACCTGTTCCCCAAATAAGGTGTATTGATTGAAAAACAGAAGTTGTGGGAGGTTGGGAGACAGCCTGGGCTCAGCACCCACACCTGTATCACACCCTCAGAATTGTGCAAGGTGGTAGACACCCTTTCCATGGCCTTAGTGAAGGTTCCTGGGGAGCAGGTCTATGCAGATTGTTGACATGAGACTGAGGCTCTGTACCAGCTGGGAAAGGGACAGCAAAGGATTGCCCAATATACTACCCGGGTTTGCTGTCATCCTGGTCTCTTAGTTGCCATTGATGTTTTTTTAAAAGAAAAGAGTAGAGGGGCAGACCACATGCATGCAGAGAAATGTGGTGGGGTAGCATCTTTCTCCCTAAGGTCATGCAAGATGGAGGGTTTGGTAGCAGATGTAGACACACGCTGAGCCCGTAATCAGTGTGAGTGCTCTCTTCCCTTGCTTACTCTCTCCACTGCCCTGCCATGGACTAGGCCCCCACTGTGCACTTCTTGGATCTCAGTCGTGTTCTTTACACTGTGATACAAACAATGCAGAAATTCACGTCCCCGTGGCCCTTGTCAGTGCGCTTCCAGGTTAGAGCCTACCAAGGAGAGGGGCTCACAGAGAGTCTGAAAGGTGGAGGGTCGTGGAGAAGCTCTTATTCCTTCATGGCAACTGGAATGTGTGAAATGCAGTTTTGCCAGCTGGTGTCCATTTGTCCGTTTGCCACTTCAGCACACTCTCACCACTGACCACTGATGACCACATTCCATCTCCTCTATCCCCTCCAGTGGGAATGGAAGCCTCTCACTGGCAACGCTAAGTCCCTGGAAGTTCTAAATGCCTAATGTGACTTCCACTGTTGAAGGGGTCGGTTCTGAGGTTAAAGTCCTGTTCCCCAATTGGTTCTTGACTTGTCAGTAAAGAAAGCCAGGGGGAAATTGCTGGGCAGGGGTGGGGGGGGAGAGAGATGCAAGGAAAGAGAGGGGGCTTTGCTGCCATCCTTTGGAGGGAGAACACAACAACCATGTGGGGTCCCAGGGGAACATAGGGCCCATGGCCACCACTACAGGTGGTAGCAATTAAAACCACACACAACACAACACAACACAACACAGCACAACACAACACACTCTCCTGTGCATTTACTATCCAACCCCAAAGTTAAACTAAGTGGGAAGTATGGCTCAGAATGTTGTGTTTCTCGGGGTCCTAAGCCAGGGTCCTTGCCCTGTCTAGACACAATGCCCTCGGAGACAAAAAGAAAATAGTACCTACCTACTCTGTCATGTGGTCAGAAACATAAACCTGCCTGACACGGCACAGCACACCAAGCAAGGCTCTAGCCCTTTACCAGGGAGCACATTTTAAATGAAGTTCCCGTAAAGAGGCTAAGCCCAAGCTAAAGGGAGAATTTCTAGATCTCCTAATTAAATTGCTAAATTTCTGTTTGCCTAGAGTGCACAGTTCCCAAGTTTCTGTGAACAGAACCCTCCTGCTCATCTCAAGAGGACTGCGGTGGGGTGATGGCCTGTTCTGCAAAGCTGGAGGTCAGGGCCAATAGGGAAGCCAGGCATGTTTCAGTCCCAATAGCACTGCCGAAAGGGCTCAAGGAGTAAGAAATCTCCCCTCAAAAAGCCCCAGAGATGCAGCCTGCCTCATCATCTATGCCAGCCAGTTGCTCAGGCACTGGAAGCTGAAGGTGACAAGAATTAATGATCCCACCATGGGAAGGAACATTATGATGGATATGCAACCTAAGAGGAAGGTGAAGGGATGCATGGGTACCTCAGGAAGGAGGAAGGAGGAAGGAAGCTACTGAAAGAGATGCTTACCCTACTACACCAGGCTGTAGATCATTGGGTGAACCCACCCCATCCATCTTGAAAGACTGGGAAAAGCTGGACAAAGTCAAAGAGTCCTGAATTCACGTCTCAGCTCGGGGTCTGGCTCCCAGCTGTGTGATCCCAGATAAGTTATCAAATGTCATTGTCATTTTCCCCCCTTGCCTGTAACATGGTGACACCCCTACCAGGCTCACACCATATTGTAGACACTATGAGATAAAATGTATCAGGCCCCCTGATTTCCAGATGAGGTTGTTCCCCTTCCACAAAGTCTGATGGCTCACTTTTAGAAATGGGGATCAGCCACCCTTTCTGTGAGGGATGCTATGCACTCTTATGTGCCGTAATGCCTTAGAGAATGAGTCACAGTGATTATAAATGGTGGGTAATTTATGTCATCTAGAACACACATAAGAATTCTTACTTGACTAAGGATATTTTCACACTGTGGACACAACTCAAATGTTACCCACCAAGCTCTGCAGTTGAGTCTGCCCTTCTTAGTGCATCAGCTGCTGCTATGTGCAAGGACCCAACCTCTAATCTTCATTTTTCTCCCAATTAATTTCCATATAAGGATAAATATAGCCCTTTGTCTATTATTTTTCATTACATTTGTGTGTGTGTGTGTGTGTGTGTGTGTGTATACACAAATGTAGGCATATAATGGTAAGCATGTGGTTGACCTGCAGAATTTTACTTTTTCCTTCCACCACGTGGGAACAAACTCAGACAATGAGCTTGGCATCAGGTGTCTCTACCTGATAAGCAGTCTCACTAGGCCATTGATTATTTTTTTTAATGCCAGAAATTCTCGTCTCTGACTTTGAAAAGGCCTCTCTCAGCCCAAATGGGTTTTACCTAGGGACTAAGGTACTGGACGGTCTACGGTACAAAGGCCACTCTCAAATTATCATCTTTTGTCAATGAGGAGCTAAGATGCAGGTGGAGGAGGAGTGACCAGAGCAACAGAAGACTTCTGAGAAAGTGAGTGGAATTTCTGAGAATGAAGGCGTCTAAAGAAAGAGGAAAACCTCAGTGTTTCTTGCCCGGAGCTATGTAAAAGTTTATGGTAGAAACTAAACACAGACGGGGCAATTGCTATTGAAATTTCTTAGTTCTTGGGGCATATCATGAACTAAGCCAATGGAGGGGCACAGTCTGTGTGTCCCTCTGGCCCAGCTGAGAAGATGACCACACACTCACTGTTCACCCAATTAGGGAGGTGGTCACACTAAAGTTGTCGAAGCCAGATAGCCCCGTCTGTCCAGCTCTGACCTGTTCTCTTGGCTGCTGCCCCGGGTCACTCATAAGCCTCTGACCTTTGCTAGCCTTCCGCCTTGCTGTAGTTGCCGGTCTCCTCGGCTGATCTCATGCTGGAGCTAATTTAACAATGCTCTCTTTGTTCTCAGGTTTCTAGAACCATCTAATGGCTGTGCTGTTAACCTTTCGCCCATACTGCCTACAGAAGACTAACTCCTGCCTGCCAGCGTGGCTCCTGCGATGTCTCAAAAGGAAACAACCCCAAATTAGAGAGACTCTAGGTGAAAGGACATTGTTTGACAAAAAGTGAGAAAAATGCCGAGGCAAATCATAAGACACGCAGCTTCATTTGTGAGGCATTTTGTGTAAGTTTTCAAAGGTCTGTGCTTAGGACATGAAAAGCAAAAACCTGTCACCTAACTCAGCACATCTCAAGGATCATAGCATGAGGATAAAACAGAACAAGAGCAAAAGAGTCTGTCTCCTCAACGACAGAAAATTTCAAAGATAGATCCTATCATAAAAATTAGTTAAATGTTAGCATATTTAATGGCAAAAGGAAAGAAATCAAATGAGTTGGCGATGATGAGTTTATTGAGCAATGTGTGGATTGTGTAACAGAAGCAATAAGCCCTGGAAATGGAGGCTGCTTTATAACTCAGTTCCTTTTACTAGATGATGACCAGGCAAGGTGAGGAAACAGGACCAGGTATGACAGAAGCATTGGGGTAAAGTGACTAATTTAAAATTTTAAATTGTATGCTGTAATGACTGATGCCAGTATTGATGCTGCAAATGTGGATGGCTCAACTTGCCTCTAATCAGAGGCCTTGGTGGAGAAAAATACCATCACTGGATAGATAGCTTCTTTGGTGCTACTAAAAGACACTAGAACAAGAGATTTATATGAAGCAGTAAAAACCATGTTAAGGTAATTTTCTCTGTTCATTGCCAACATTTCTGACATAGTAACTGATGGTGCCTTGACGATAGGAGAGAAAAGACTTTAAACGTTAATAGATGGTACAATTGCTGCCCCGAACTCACATTTAATGAAGTTTTATTCTATAATGATCAAGGCAACACATGCGCAAAAGCATTCAACATGATAACGTTGTCCAGATCATCATCACGTCTGTGAATTTCATAAGAGCCAAGGGACTAGAGCATCTCTAAGCCTCACACTGCATAGTTGAGCTTCAGGTGCCAGGAGAGAAAGGCATCAAAATCTTCTGGTGGTGTGCCGTGGCTTCTTGTCACTTGTGAGGACTGGGGCTGATGAGCAGAGTGACATCAGCTGAGACAGAAGCACATGCTGACACATGGAGGACAGGTGATGTTTTGAGGGTGTATAAAAGAACTCGATGGACAGTGATGGAGGCTGAGCTAGGCTTGCTGGGGGAGCCGGCTGTGCAATGCTTGTTGGTCTCTTGTCTTCTCTGATCTTTGCTGAGAGAGGCATAGCTGAGAACTTCTCCTGGGATCCCTCCGGATCCCTCCCAGTTGACTCAAGCTGCGGCTGAGGTCTGGCTGTCTCTGCTGGGTAATGCCACCATTGCTGATTCGTGTTTGCTATCCCAACTCTACTGGACTAGACTGCTGCTGTATCTGTGGAGTGTCTGCAAGTGGAGCAAGCTGTTGCTGCTGACCTATGAACTGAACTGCTGATTTCCAGACAACAGACAGGGGTTGATCAAAAGAACCTATCTAAACAGGTCCACTTCCCCTATACCCTTTCTTTTCCACTACCTTTGAAGGGTGGTGGGCTACAAGGGAGGTTAAAGCATTTAAGAGCCATCATTAAAAGTAGACTTTGAAAACATGAATGTTACACCTAAGTAAAGTTGGGAGAGAGTAATACTGTAGAGAGAATATCTGTGTATTGTGTGGATGCATCACCTGCCAATTGAAATGCCTATGGCCTATGACTTGGCAGGACATAGAAGTGAGACATCTGGGAGGCAAAACAAACTCTGCGGTAATGCCAGGTGGGAAAAAGATATGGCAAGACCTGAGCACTGATAACTAGCCACATGGCAGAGTGTAGGCTAGAATAGATGAGATGCTTAAAGTTAGATCTACTCAGAGAAAAGCCGAGCTATATGGCCAAGGTACTTGTAAAGATATTTTGAGTCTGAACCTTATTTTTGGGAGCATGGAGAAAACAAGAACCAGGGCCTAACTTCTACATAATACTACTTGATCTTTCGAGAGGGATCTTATGTGGAGAAATCATCAGAAAAAAAAATGTCACAATGGGAAATCAGACTGCCTGTGTGGGGCCCTGGCTATGTTCCCACTGTCAGAGAACGTGCTGGTCAGAGGGACACCAAGCAGGACCTCCTTCCTGCTCCAAAGCTTCCCCAGCTCTGGTGGAGCAAGGCTGCCTCTCTCCTCCACAGCTCCCTCTAGAGCACAGCTTCCAGAAGGAGAGCCTAGAGCTTGCCCTTGAAGCAGTGCTTCTGGGAAAGACTTGACTGCTCAGAGAAGAAAGTGTGGTGCCCCTCCAGCTTCTAGGGAGGCAGCCTGACATTTGGCACAGAATCCAATCTGAGCTGCAGTGTTTTTCAGGCCTGATTTGGGAACAGCAGTGGAGAAACTAGAGGTGCTTAAAGGAGCAGGCGGTCTGGACTTCAGGCCACTGAAGCCCGTCCCAAGTACCAAAGAGAAAGCCAGAGAATTCCATGCCAAGATGCTTAGACTTGGTCTTGTGGGATAGTAAACACTAGAGGCCTTTTTCACGTCTTTCCTCCTTTCATTCTCAGTCTTCACATTGCTACTCCTTTGGGACCATCAAAAAAATAAGAGACATTTAATTATGGCAAAAGTACAGTTGTGAGGTAGCAATGAAAGTAATTTCATGGTTTGGGGGTCACCACAACATGGGGAATGGTATTAAAAGGTTGCAGCATTGGGGACTTTGAGAACCACTGTTTTAAACCAATTCGTACCATTTGCAAAGCGGTGAGCAGAAGCGGAGACACATTGAAAAGTTTCCCTCTCATCCTTGACTCTTAGCTGTTTCCCTAGGAAGCAGTCATCAGCATCTTGTCTATTTATTCAGAAACAATTTATCCATATATGTGTTTGATACAGCATATACATGTTTTTTTTAATTTTTTGTTAGACTTCGGGATTTTTTTTTTTTTTTTTTTTGTTCATTACTGTTTTGAATTTGAAATGGGGTCTTACTACATAGTGTAGACTAGTCTGCAACTTAGTATAAGCCCAGACTGCAATCTCCTCATCTCTGGCTCCTGAGTCTGGGGTTACAGGTGTGTACCATATATGGTTGGCTAATATTACTTTAATAGCACCTTAGAATTCTACGGTAAGGTGACACCACAGGTCATTTAACAGGTACCCTGGCAATGCACACCTGGTGTATGTTTAGCCTTTTGTCCTATAAGCAGCACAATGTGAATTTTCTTGGGTGTGGTTCTTTCCATTCTTGGGTGGAAATTTCTACACCATGAATATCTACCAGTAGATTTGCTGAGCCAAGAGCTTAATATGCTTTTATTTTTTAAGATATTTTAAAACTCCTCTATGAAATTTCTGAGTCCCCACAAAGCAGTGGCAAAGTGGGACCTGTGTTCTGAGATAATTTCCTGGAGACAGTGGGCAGGGTGGACCTGAGTAAGGTAGCAGGGACAGGGGCCTCAGGCATCTGCGAGAATCATTCAAACAAGATCACATACTGCCAGTGTCAACGGAGACTGGGAAAGAAGGATACAAGATAGATGACAGACAGATTTATTCAGGGCTGGACCAATTTAATGTGAAGCATCAGGAAGGAGCACTAGCCTTACTGGGGTGTAAGTTGGGGTGATCCTGTTAACCTGGAAGTGGCATAGGGAAAGAGAAGTGAGAGGCTCTGGCGGGACCAGCAGGTACTTGTGAGTTGGTACTGTACATGATTCTGTGGTGTTCACAGGACAATGGATGCCAGTTTAGGCACCTTATTCTAGGCCTTTCTATGTCAATGGAGGCCGCTTGTAAATCAAACAGTACTCAAAAGATCTGTGATCACTTGAGCTAGAGGCTCATGGCAGCATTCCAGACATAGTCTACAGGCTTCTGTCAAAACCTCCAAGTGCCAGTGAGCAGGCCAGCCCTAGGGGAACACAACCAGGAGCTGGGGGTGGGGGACCTGAGCACAAAGTGACCTGCAGTCCCTTGGCTGAATCCTTTCATTATTCCATTCGCCTACCTTCAACTCAGGGCAAGCCCTGCCTTCAACTAAAAAATGCAGACAAAGAGATGGGGAGATGGCCCAGGTGTGTGTCCCTAGCACCCTAGTAAAATTCGGTAACTCCAGGACTATGCCAGTAAAGGATGAGAGACCACTAGAGTTGCTAGCGACTAGCCTAGCAAAAATTATGGTGAGCCCCAGGGACAACAAGTTTTTTTCTCAAAGGAATAAGTCAGACAGCAACAGAGGAAGTCATCCAATTTCTTCTGCCCTCCATGTGATAATGTACAGGTGCAAGTACCTGCATACATGTATACATCACACACATACACACACACAAGAAATCAGAAATGACCATGTCACAGAGTGTATATAGATACTATCTTTTCAAAATTGCCTTTGATATTATGTGTTTCAGTATGAAGAAAACTTAACTATATAGATATAGATATTACATATATTTTATATAGATAGATAGATAGATAGATAGATAGATAGATAGATAGATAGATAGAAGTGGGTAGAAAACATGTCATTGTGACCTTTTTTATTCTACTCTCTGACTCCTCATACTACAGCTGTGCATTCTGGACAAGGATAGTCACTTTTTGCCAAAGTGTGACTTTGGATGGGATGGAGGGAGAGCAGCACCAGCAGCTACATGGGCCTTCTGTGATGCCAAAGGCAGAACAAAGATATTTGAACTAGTGCTAGTGTTCCACAGGCCAACTGAAATATGTAAGATGAAACCACCAGGGTAAACTGAAGAACCAACTAGGAATGAAAGCTGTACTTTGTTCTGGGTCCCAATATTGATTTTGTTGGGTAACAGCACAGTTACCTCCTGTAGGAACTCAGCTTTTAAAAAGTGGGAAAACAAAAGGGAGTTTGGTGATATACTGCTTACTCAGCTCACTGCTGTTCCCTTATGGTCTCCCACAGTGCCCAGCAGTAGGTTCTACAAGGTTCTTGCTCATGAACTACTTAATGAACAAATGAATGAGCATAAACAATGACTATCTCCCTGATGTGCCATAGGCTGCTGTGGAATGGTGGTGGAGGTGAAATGACTGACCGGGAATATAGAGCTGAAATCTGCTGCAGGTCTAGCATTTGTGAATGGTGGCCCTTCAGAGAAATTAACCTCTGGATATGGAACCATGTCACTCTTTGGGATCGAACCTACTAAACAGCAGATCAGTAATTAAGAAGTGACTCCTCAAAAACTAGGCTACTCTCTTGATAACTAAAATAGAAAGCAAGGCAGTATTGTAGAACTTCATTTAAAACAAATATGGCCGACGATGCACATCATAGAGCCCACTTGAGAGACTGGGAGCAGGGGGACAATGTCTGTATAGTAAACAGGGATTTACTTGCCTGCTCCTTTACTTCCCAAGCAATATAATGATTGTGTATACAATGTTTGCATTGCATTAGGTATTACAAGTAATGTGGAGAAGACTTGAAGTCCCTTCTAAAGATATATGTAGGGTAGGATTTTGGGTTTTTTGTTTTGTTTTGAGTAAGAGACTTGAGCAACCACCATTTTGGTATCCCTGTGTGATTGGGGGGTCAATGGTTTTGGGATCAATTTGATCTTGGGAATCAGAAAAGACTCTACTGTTGTTTTTAAAGTAAAACACAGGGTAGGTAGAAAGAGATTAAAGATGGTGCTTGTGATAAGTTGAACAAAGAGGGAAGCGAGACACACAGAAGATTGCATTTCTTTCCTCTTGTTGTAACCAAACACCTAACCAGAAGGAACTGAAGGAGGATTATTTGGGCTTACAGTTTGAGGGGATACGGCCACAAAGGTGGAGAAGATGTAGCAGAAGAAATGTGAGGCAGAGGGTTACATTGTGTCCTCCTGCAGGAAGCAGGGAGAGATGAACAGTGGTGTTCGCTGGTGCACTCTCCTTTTGTCAGCCCAGGATCTTCAGCGATGCTACAGCTCACACAAGCATGTCCTCCCACCTCAGCTAACAGAGTCTTGAGACTTTCTCATAGATCTGCCCAAGATGTGTCTGCCAGGTGAGCTTAGATTCTAAGACACAGTAGTAACAACTACAGGCAAATAGAAAGATGGGGGTAATGATCAAGGTCCAAGTTCCTATGCTGGTGATGATTTTAAAGACATGTACCACAGGTAGACAAATCAGAGGAATCCATGCTTTGTGCTTGGATGCGGTAGTAGAGATGGTCAGATGATTCGATAAGATGTGTCATAAGGATGCATTCGGCATCAGGGAATCGTGAAGGCCAGCATACACTGTTACCATAGTGTCTTTTACTCTTCTCTATACTGGGAATGTGCTTGGCCTCAATTCCCAAGCTCCAGGGAAATTACTTAGAGAACTTTTCTTTAACCACCCTGGACACGTTGCTCCCAGACTTACATCTTTGTGACAACTTTTCCTCACCATAGGCCTATCCATGAAGTCATATTCTCAGGTAGCCACAGGGGAAAAAGCCTGCCATCCCAAAACTTGGTAGGATGATGCAGGAGGCTTGGCTAGGCTACAAAGAACCTGGTATTTGCACCCAGCATTGAAGCCTCTGCAATTTACTTTTTGAGTCCTGGGATCTAGATACAGCCTTTGACACTCAGACTGGGTTATGCAGTAACCAGACAACAAACTCACATATTGTTTTGAGAGAAGATTCTCTGTCTTTATCCTATTCTACTCTTTTTTAACAAATCACAAAAAACTCTGGCAGACTTCAATTATGGAAGACTGAGATCCTGCTGTGGCATTAAGCTGTTTACTTGCTGCACAGGGGTAGAATGTGGGCCCTTCAGGAATGGTAGGTAAAAAAGAGTCCGTTTAGGTAAGAGACGTACTGTTCACTCTGTAAGATTTGGGGGTGGAGTTAGTTTTCTGGTTACATGCATAGCCTAGATCATAACACATTGAGGCAAAAACTGACATGACTCAACCCCTTGAAGCTCAACAGACTTACTACTATGAGGTTTGTTCACACACAAAGACGCGGAAGAAGTGGGGGACAGAGACAGAAAAGCCCAGATTGCAAGTCATGCTCCCTGG
This sequence comes from Micromys minutus, assembly GCF_963924665.1. Classification (NCBI taxonomy): domain Eukaryota; kingdom Metazoa; phylum Chordata; class Mammalia; order Rodentia; family Muridae; genus Micromys; species Micromys minutus. The sequence goes on from NC_137959.1 coordinate 11,398,756, forward strand.
CAAGTTGCTGCACCCGTGGAACTTTGGCTAAGTGTGTCTGTAACTAACCTGAAAGTGATTGGTCATTGTCCTAGCATGCATCTTTGTGGCTGTGATAAAACACCGATCAAAAGAAATTTGAGGAGACGGGTTTTCTTTGGCTTCCAGATTATAGAGTTCATGGTGGAGGAAAGCCAAAGCAAGAGCTCAGGGCAGAAACCTGGAAGCAGGAAAGCCATGGGCAAGCGTTGCTTACAGGTGTGTTTTTCCTGGCTTTCTCACCTACCTTTGTTATTTATCCTGGGCCCTCCTGCTCAAGCGCGTGCCCCCCACATCAATAAGCAATCGAGAAAATGCCCCATAGACATGCCCAAAGGCAATCTCAGCTGAGGTTCTCTCTTCGCTGGCAATCAAGACTAGCGAGCCATCACAGTCAGCGTGTGCAGTCAGTCCAGTGTCAGGCTGCTTGAAACTTTGCCTCACATTAAGGAGCAAAAGTAAAATGCGAAAAGACACATGATGGTTGTATCTGCACTTGTCACTAGTACTACAACACTAGTAACTATTGAATACTTTCTAGTATTGAAGATCCCCCACAACTATTCACACGGTAGTTGCTGTAGACAACATTTCTAAATTTAATTTACGTTATTAACATTTCCTATACTTCCTGTTTAAGCCCACATGATAAACAAAATAATAATCAATACTTTCTGTGTACCCTTTACCAGTTCCTACATGTCAATATTCCCACAGTGACTGATTTCAAGGAAGCAATTAAACCCTAGTAAATGTAGGATAGGGAAGAGGTCCTCTACACTGTTACTATCATGTGGATGTGAGCTTCAAAACTACAAATAATATTTTACTATTAAGTAATTAGGAGAAGGTAAAATTTAAATATTACCTTTCATCCTGTCTTGGTTTTTGTTTTGGGTTTTTTTTTTTTTTTTTTTTTTTGTATGTTTGTCAACTTGACACAAACTATAGTTATCTGGGGAAATACCTTAATTGAGAAAACACCTCCATCAAATTGCTACAGGTAACTCTATAGGACATTTTCTTATTTAGTGGTTGGTGTAGAAGAGCCCAACCTATAGGGTACAGTGCCACACCTGGGCAGCTGGTCCTGACGTGTATAAAAAAGCAAGCTGATGTCTAGCAAGCTAGCACATGGCTTTACTACCAGCACTTGGGAGGCAGAGGCAAGCAAGAGTCAGCTTGGTCTACAGGGCAAGTTCCAGGCCAGCACAAGGCTACATAGTAAGACCTTATTTAGAAAGAAAAGAAAACTTGTTTAGGAAGAAAAGAAAGCTGAACAAGCCAGCAAGCAAAGTTTCCCCATAGCTCCTGCCTGAGTTCCCTTGGCTCCCGTCAATGAACTGTGACTGGTGACATGTACACCAAATGAACCCAAAATCCAGGTTGTTTCCGGTCATGGTGTTTATTACAGCAATAGAATAACCAAAGCTACCTTTGTTTTGTTATAGCTCTAAGTTTGATATAACTTACTTAAAAGTAATATTTGTATTATAAAACTAAACTGTCGAATTTCCTCATGTTTTGGTGACCAGTTTCCATGAGTCAAGGGAGGTGCACGCTGTAAACCTGAGCATGTGGTCAAATGCAGTAGTGTGCGTCTGCAGTCCCAACACTCTTGTTTCAAGATGGGAAGCAGAGACAGGAAAATTACCCAGAAGCTTGCAGACTAGCTAGCTTTCAGTATGCGCCACAGTGACAGAGGAAAGAGAGACCCTGAACTAACTGGAAGGCAGGAACACTCCTAAAAGTTACTTTCTGTCCTCCGCACGGGTGTGGTGGGCACTTTACAAATAGTATCTTTTAAGTTAAAAATCACTTTCATAATGTGATTTTCTTCCTTTTATCCAGACATCTTTCAGAAATGTGCTCTAAGTGCTCTATACACTGATACTGCTGTGCCTGCACTACAGTTAGCTTCCCTGAGGTATAGATGGAAGGAAGTCCCTAGCCGTGGCAGCAATTGGGACATGGAGGCAGGATGTGGGAATTCAATCCCAGCCTATGCAACAAGTTTAAACCAGCCTGTATTACAGGAGACCCTGTGTCAAACAAGAGAGAATAAAATAAATTCAAAGTATAAGCTAACCTAATGGATTATCCAGGTTGTGAACACCTGGGAATCATGGGAATGCCTTGGAAGGGATAGATTGTCAGCAGAGAGGGAGAGGTGAGGCCCAGCAATAACCAAGTGAGTTATTCAAAAAACAAAAGCCTTAGGGCTTTTACAGTCCCATATCCTCCTTGCGGCTTCCTCCTCCTGCCTGGGGATAAGGATAGGCCACGTTCCATTCTCCACCCACAGGAACATTCTAGAGTAAAGAAATCCTCAGAATGTACTGATTGACCCTCTGAAAAGCCCCAGGTAAAGTTCAAATGCATGTCATGCTTGCTAGCCAATAGATTTAAAGGTCAATATGCTTAGCCAATAAGTTTGAACCATAACCTTACTGATGTAACCTATGTAACCCTAAAAAGTATAAAAACTGTTTGTTATAGCCATTTGGTGTCATCTTCCAGTCACTCACCAAGAGGGGCTGATTGAGGGTTGACCCTGACGATCCGGAAAATAAAGTTCTTGCATTTGTGGTGTCTCATTCAAGGAAGTCTCCAGGTTTTTAAGGCTTGATTTGAGTCTTACAATACTTGAAATCCTAACCCTAGATCTTCAAAGACAATGAAGCCAATGGCCAGATGGACAAATCAACACCTGGATAAGACTAGGACCATAGGAAAAACTCAGGACCCTAGCTGCTCTGAGCCTGAACCTTTGCTCATTAGATAACAAAGTTAATTACATCACTGAATCAATAAAGGTCCTAGAAAGGTAAGCTTAGACCTTTATCTTCCTTGCATTAATTAACAAATAACAGATCACAAAGAAGAACAATTTCTTAGAGACCAAGTAAAATCAGAATTTCTTTTGCTTTTTAGCTGTAACAATTTGACAGTCTGATTTATTCCATCACCTGCAACAGCCACAAATGATAGTATATGCCTATAATCTCAGTGCTTGGGCACTGAGGGAAATCATTTCTCAAAACAACAACAACAACAACAACAACAACAACAACACACACACACACACACACACACACACACGAGTGATATAGAATATCCTGACATATTTGAATGGGAATATCATGATGATACCTATGGCTATGTTTGCTAACTTAAAAGGTTAAAGGCATGAGCAGTTTAGGATTAGATCTTGTCCTTCCTGTCACCTTCGGCCCACCACACTATCAACCTTTCTTGTTCTTTGGCACTGTCTTTTGCTATGTTCCAGAAGATGCTAAAAAAAAAAAACAAAAAAAAAAAAAAAACAAAACAAAAAAAACAAAAAAAAAAAAAACAGTGTCTGTCCATCTTGTTGCCCACTGAATCCTTGCGTATCAGTCTTTCTGGCTTCTCCTCTGTTCTAGGAACTGGGAAGCAACACACACACACACACACACACACACACACACACATACACACTGGCTCCTCTTATTACTACTGCATTTTTTATCTTTCTTTTACTTACTCTTTTCTGGAAGTGTCATTTATTTGTTGGCTTGTTTTTGTCAACTTTTATGGCATATAAGCACTTTGAAACAAACCTTGAGCCTTATCTATGCTGTTCACTGATGGATCCTTGCACCTAGCAGAGTACTCAGTATAGTGTCTCACAGATATTAGGTTATATATCTAATAACACACACTAGATAAATGATTGAAGTTCATGCAAATCCTGTTAAAGAAAGGGCCAAGAAAACCACGGTTACTAAAGACATCACATGTGGATTTCTGATGTTCTCTCAAATGGGCTAATGCACATCATTATAGAAACATGTGGACAAGCAAGCAACTTTAATGTGAGCCCCTTATGTGTATCAGCTACTTTTCTATTGTGATAAAACTCCATAACCAAAGCAACTTATAGAACAAAGGGTTTACTTAGGTTTCAGTTTCCAGAACATTAGTGTTCATGATGACAGAGCAAAGCACAGTAGCAGGAAAAGAAAGCTGAACGCTTACATCTTGAACCAGAAATACAGGCAGAGAGAGTGAACTGGGAAATGTCTGGGGTCTTTAAAGTCTCAAAGCTTGTTTCCAGTGACATACTTCCTCCAAGGCTCCCCCAAACAGTGCCATCTGCTGGGGACTAAGTATTTAAACAGTGGAGAGGAAGGGGGACATTTATCATTCAAACACTATGCTGTACCACACCATACCTTTATAGTGCAATGTGAATTTGCATTTTTCAAACGAAGTATAAAGTAGACACGATGGAACATCTATAATTCCAGCGCTTCTGGCTGAGATCGGATGACTTCAAGCTGGAAATGAATCTCGCGTAGAGAGACCTAGAGTGGAATGATTCATAGAGTCATTGTATCTAGGGTCAACATCAGAATGAAGTAGTCGTTTTCTGGAAGTATTTAGACCTTAAAAAAAAAAATCATTGTAGAAAATGGTGATTGTTTTTACAGCCTTTGCACGGCTTTAGTCACAAGAAGGTCCTGGAAAACCTAAAACATTTTGCATTGTTGGGTACAGCAAACAGTGCTGGATTTTGAAATTTGAAATTGCAAGGCTTTGGTGCTTCTTCAAGAAACACAGAGATTAAACATGGGTTTTGGTATGAAGAACTTGTTTTACTCTAAAAACAACTTTTGTGTGATAATCACATGCTTGTTCACAGCTGTTTGGGGTTCAGTCTACCAGAGGCTGGACCTCTCGGCTACCTGCAAGTCCGTATTTCATCCTGGAGTGACTCTATTTTTTTTTATCGTTTTGTGTGACTCAGATACCAACAAATACCTTGTCCTAAAAGACCAAGAAAATAATAAAAATCAATATAATTAATTTACTAAACATAAAATAAGTCCAACAGAACACGTTGTTGCTTCTAGAAAATCTGCATGATAAAAAGAAGTACACAAGTATTTTCAAAATATGCCCCAAAGTTTTTAAGATGGTCATAGAGTTTCCTCATAAAATACCTACCATGGTCCTATCCCCAGGACCATTTTAAAAAAGACACTAGGAGTCTCAGAGAGTATAGGGCCTCTCCAGATAAGACTCTTAATAAAAAGGTAAGCTTTTGTGGATCTGGGCCATGTATACTTTTTTCTTCATATCACTCCCAGAGTCTATCTCAAGATATCTACACAATGCATACACAAAAGGAATGATGAGTGTGTTACAACCAAGACTATTACCTACCAGTTCATCCTTCCTCTGGATCTCTGTGACTCAGGGTTGGGTTTCTGTAAATCCCACCCCTCAATTACCTGGCAGTAGCCAGGTATGCGCCGCCCCAGTGGCCTGACACTATAAAAGGAGCTGCTTGCCCCCTCCTCTCTCTCTTGCAGCCTTGCTCTCCCACTCCTACCCCTCCTCTTCCCTTCCCCCTCTGCCTCCATGTGCTCATGGTCAGCCTCTTCTCTACTCCTCTACTTCTCTCTCTCCTCTCCTCTCCTCCCCTCCCCTCCCCTCCCCTCCCCTCTCCTCCCTCCCTCCCTCCCTCCCTCTCTCTCTCTCTCTCTCTCTCTCTCTCTCTGCCTCTATTACCCTCTTAACTCTCCCATGCCTTGAATAAACTCTATTCTGTACTATAACGTTGTGTGGCTGGTCCCTCAGGGGGAAGGGATTCCCAACATGGGTCCCTCAGAGGCATCTCCCTTGACCCCAGGCCTCGCTGCATCTCCATGGGCCATATGTCCCCCACTTTCTTCATCCTTCTCCTAACATTGGTGCTGAAACCTGGGATATCATCTTCTAACAACATTCATGCCATGACTTTTCCTTTCAGTGACTTTTCCTTTCAATGGTGCCCTGTCATCTTTTCCTTACACTCAGACTACAACCTCAATCTATCATCCAAACTGAGACCTTCAAAATAATCGAATGCCCCTTTTAAAGTATGTTTAAGATATTAATGAAATAAAACAAAGATGGAAACAATATCACAGACAAGAAACCTAGGAGATAGGCAAAATGAAAAATTATGGATGATAGTAAAACACACAAGCTGGGAGGAAGGTCTGTGGATTAGGTAATGGTAATACTAATTTCCTGGTTTTGGTAATGAACCCTGGTTATGCAACATAATAGGGAAAACCGAGTGAAAGCTATATGGCACTAGTTAAAATATAAAATCTATTCAATAAAAAAAAAATTCCTAGTGCAGACGGTCTTTCTCAACATTCCTTTCGAATTTAAATGCAGGCAGTGTTCATGCTGACTGTCCACCAGGTTTTCTTCTTGACCTCTGTCATCACAGGTTCAGAGAGAAGGGCAGGGCGAAGCGACCGAAATTGGGCTATAGGGTCCACCGTATCTCTGGGCCAGCCGGAAGCTAGGTGTTTGATGTATTTGAAGTATAAGGTCCAGCTTGGGGATGCAGCCAGAAATTGAGGGGCCTGAGTCTGGGGGCGGAGCCAGAAGCCGCTACGTTTCGGCGCCGGAAAGCCTAGTCGCTCGGGCCTCGGGAAGAGTTGTGGGGGGGCCCGGAAGCAGCAGCACATGGGCTCGGGGGCGGGGCTGAAGCGGCAAGGTTTGAGCCTGGGAGCCAGGGGAAGGGGCGGGGCCGGAAGCGTCGGCACTCAGGCCTGGGGGCGGGCCGAAGTGTTCGTTCCAGTGGCCTTGGAGTCTGAAGTGTAGAGCTCTTCGCTCAAGTCCTCCTGCTGACTGGTGTGGTGTGAACGGCGGTGGCCATGTCCTCCGTGAGCCCGATCCAGATCCCCAGCCGCCTTCCACTGCTGTTGACCCATGAGAGTGTGTTGCTGCCCGGCTCCACTATGAGGACAAGTGTGGACACGGCCCGCAACTTGCACCTGGTGCGGAGCCGCTTGCTCAAGGGCACGTCGTTGCAGAGCACTATCCTAGGAGTCATCCCCAACACACCCGACCCGGCCAGCGACACTCAGGACCTGCCACCACTGCACAGGTAGGCCGGGCACTCGGAGGCCTCCGGGCCCCGCGCTCCGGAGGCCTGTGAGCATAGTTGTGTCTTAGTCTCCTCAACGTGAAAAGTGGGAGTGACGCTCTTCACCAGTGACCGTTACTGAGCCAGATAAGTCACAGAGCAGTACCTGACACGGGTAGAAACTCTGTGAGGTTTATTTCCCGCCTGTTGCTATTGATAATCTGATTTGAATCCAAGTTCTACAGGGCCCTCTTCACCGGCCAGCGCCCTTGCTGTTTACTTCCCCTCCCCCTCCCCCATCCCACCTTTCACCCTGTTCCCTTTCTTTCAGTCAGCTTCCTGTCCTGTCCTCCAGTTGAAACATAATCTAGAGATCCCTTCCTTTCCGGTTCATGCCTAAACTACGCAGCTAACTTTTGGGTGCTTTGCTTTATACTTTATGTTGGCATTTTCCTTAGGGGGTCCCCCAGTACAGCCTTCCTATCCTCTGTGGCTACTACAGTCACAGGTATGACTCATGTCTTTATTGGACAGAACTAGTCTACAGTATGTCTTAGCAGATGTCATCTTCAAGCTCTTCTCTCGCGTCCTTGGTTCCGTGTATTGTGCTGAAGGCTAGTGGGACTGACTACATTACTTTGACAACTTGTAGCATTTCTTCATGTTTTCAAAGGAGAGTGATAGCTCTTTAAAAACCAAATAAACAGTAAAACATGAAACAAACCCACAACTGGATAGTAGTTTACATTGTATCATCCTGAAAATAATTGACCCCCATTTAAACTATTCTTGGCTATTGCTTAAATAGGTTTGGACACTAAAGTTTCAATACTTTTCTTTTTATTGGATATTCTCTATTTACAAAAGTTTCAATACTTTATTGCAAAAAAAATTATATTTAGTACTAGTCTCCTAACATTACCTCAGTCCTTAAACATCTTATTTCTCCCATATTTTTACTTTTCATTTTGATACTGAGTCTCAGGAAGTACTCTGTGCTGACTTTGAACTTGTAGCTCACCCAAGTACTGAACCCTTGATCCTCCTGCCTCACCCCTCCAAGAAGTCAGTGTTTGTTAGGGTCCAGCCTCAACACAGGATCGGAGTTCTCAACTCGAAGCAGGGATATCTAGAAGGCGCATAATAAATAAACACAGGCTACTTTTGGATACAGACTGACAGGCAATTTTTCAAAGCTTAAGTTATTCTCTTCTCTCTGCTTTTTCTCTCTCAGTTGCTCACCCACAGCAGCTTGAGGCTGCACACACTGCCTTCTCTTGCACACTTTGCTTTTCTCCTTTGTGCTTTTCTTTTCTCGAACTCTCACACACACGTTCGTTCCCCTTTCACTCTCACACACACTCTTCACACACACCTCACACATTTCTCACACATACCACATGCACTCTCCTTTCACTCACACACACTCTTCACACACACCTCACATTCTCTCTTCACTCACTCTTCACATGTTCTTCTCATGCTCTCTCACACACACACACATACACACATACACACATGGTCACACATGCTCTCATACTTACTTTCTCTCTAGCCTTTCTCTTGCCCCAGTCTTTTGTTGATACTCCAAAAGCAGGTATTAAAAAAGACACTGTATAATCACTGTCAAATCAAACTCCAAAAGAATAACCACATCCCACAAGGAATCAATAATGACAATTGTTCCTCAAAGTTTCAAGCTTCTCCTATTCTCAGGCCTGTGGCCAAAATAATAATAATTCCAAACTCATCATTATTAAGTAACTTTTAACTTACTGTACTTCAGAGCTCCGAGGTCAGCTACTTGTATTTTCCTGTGACACTCTAATGATAAATGACATGGGCAAAGCTGCCAGGCCATGGCCAGAGAGAATCAAGTTAACCCTTAACTCAGCAGTTCCTCCAGTTTTCTGCTTCTGCACATTGCACACGATGACTCTCCTAAGAGTCCCGCTGTTTTGACTTAGTTTTACTAGTATATAATTTTATGCATATTAAACTTTCTTATTCAGGAACCACTCTCAAATGTTGTGCAAAACTTATTTCATATAACGTCAATAACTTTTTCCTTTCTTGGGGTCCTAATGTTGGCTCTAATTTATTTTCCAATAATTTCTTCAAACTTTCTTTGCAAGTCAAGCATTAATCTGGAACTACCATTGTGCAATTATTACATTGTTTCCAAGATGAGAGCACACAGCACGCACCTGGGCCATTAGGACTGTGCTGTGCCCCTGTGCCTCAATTTCCAATTGTTTAAGAATCATTACATCAAGGAACATCTAGTTTCACAGAATCCACCAGAGCAGAAGGAGAAAGAAATAGGAAAGTCTGGTGTAAGGATTAATTATGCACACCAGAGCCAACTGAAAAAGCAGTTGCGAACAAATGAAATCTATACAGCTGTTGTCGAGGGCTAAAGTTAGGAGAAATGGGAAGAGCTGTTTTTTTTTTAACAAAGAGCTGCCACGAGCTACTGAGGTGTCTCCATCCCGGCCTACTGTAGGCAGTCCCTTATTTCAGATGGTGGGTCCCATGGAGGGATGTGTCTCCTGCTTTTCAGGGTCAGATGCCATCCTTTTTTACAAGGAGCTGCCATGGGCTTCTGAGATGTCTCTGTCCCAGCCTACCGCTGGCAGTCTGTGTCGTGGTATGCTGTCCCAAGCAAGTGTTATACACCTGTACTACCATGTCTAGCTTGGTTCATTTCTAATGTGTGCTGGATAGTTTTATGTCACCTTGACTCAACTTACAGCCATCTTAGGAAGGAGCCTCAATTGAGAAGATGTCTCTATAAAATCAGACTTTAGGCAAGCCTGAATTTATTCCTCCCTTTTAATTCTTTGGTAGATTAAACAAACCTGATCAGACATTGAGATGTTGTGCCAACTAGTTTTATGTCACATTGACACGGGCTAGAGTCATCTGAAAGGAGGAAACCTCAAATGAGAAAATGTCTTCATAAGATACTGTAGATTTATTTTAAGTCGATACATGATTGGACAGTGGAGGTAGGCAGAGAAAAAGTAGGAAAACGGAAGAGAACAGGGATTGAGAGAAATCAAGATGGAGCCTAGGAAAGCAGACTTAGATCCTGGTGGCTGTAATCGGACATAGGCAAATATAAATATTTAAAGAGATTCTGTAGGTCTTTATCTCATATGGAAGGGGCAGTTTGTATCTTTGTGTATTGGATGTAATCTTATAGTGTAGAGGGTTTGTGAATTGAGGATCTATCCTATAAACCTATTTGAAAAGTTACCGGGCTTTGAAGTGATGTTTGTGACAGTGATGGAGGAAAGAAGACGCCAGAGCAGTAATTCCACCCGGGACGGAGGCAGCAGGGCAGGCGGAGTGAACCACCCAGGAAGGAATTGTGGGGAGAGGGCAGCTTGCGGACCGAGTGTCACAGTCCATGTGCACGGCTCCTTACTAAAAGCAGGCCCTTGGAGTGAGATGGAGTGGGGGGAGAGGGTGTGATAAAGAGATAAGTCATTCTTTTTTAATATTTACTGCAACAAGATTCTCCATAAAATGTAGGGCATTTATTTTTTTAATTAGTGATTGGTGGGGGAGGGCCCAGTCCACTGTGGGTAGGGCTACCCCTGGTCTGGTGGTTCTGGGTTGTATAACAAAGCAGGCTGATCAAGTCACAGGGGAGCAAGTCAGTAAACTGCACCCTTCTGTGGCTTTAGCATCAGCTCCTGCTTCCCAGTTCCTATCCTGTTTGAAGTTCTCTTCTGACTCTCTCTGATGGTGTACTGTTATTTGGAAGTGTAAGTAAAATAAACCCTTTCCTCCAAATTGCTTTGGCTGTATTTCATCACAGCAGTAGTAACCCAAGGACAGAAATTGGAACCAGAGCAGACCTGACCATGTTATTGTAGGGAGAATTGTGGAAGGACTTTGGAACTTGGAGCTAGAAAGCCCACAGACTGTTCAAAGCTTGTTAAGTGTTTCTGTGGCAATTGGAAGGTAATGTTGAGAGCTGTGCAGATGACGTGGAGGCCTGGCATATGAAGTTTCAAAGGAAAGCAAAGACTCAACTGGGCCTTCTCTGTGAAGAATCTGGCATCTGGTCAGCTGGAAATGAAGACCTGGCTGCAGTTAACGGGAGACCAGAACCACTAAGGTTAAACCTTGCTTTACTGGGACAGTGGATGCTGGTGAGCTGGTGCTGAAGAATGAGCTGTGATTAAGAACACACCAGCATCATTAAGGTGAAGTCACCTGGGAGCTATTTCCTCAGAGTCAGACACAGAAGCTGTGTTCCAGAAGTGACTGAGGTTTTACCTCATGCTGACAGCTAAAGTACTGGTTTTGAAGGCATGAAGGGGTTATAGAGAGCAGCTGAAGCTTGGCCCTGTGTGGCAGGACTGAAGAGAGCCAGGAGAGGCTCTTGATGAAAGCCGAGCCCAGTGCTGTAGAGAAGTCAGTACCATGGGATGAAAACCAAGCAGCAGTGTGGAGTCAGCACGAGCATTGGAATGCTGTGTGTGCTGCAGAGGTGCTGGAGACGTGGCCCAGGCTCCTTAGAGACCAGAAGATGAGTGAGTCCCAGATAACTGGACCTTGTGCGGTTTATACCTTTGTAATTTGCTTTGTTCAAGTTACCACTGCTCTGGCTCTTCCCTCTTGAAGTCAGAAAGTACTTCACTTATATTCGGTTTTACAGGAGCCCACAGTTGACAGATTGAAATTTTAAAAGAGACTTTAGGTTTTAGAAGAAACTTAAAGAGACTGAATTTTAGCATGTTTGAATTGTAAAAACTGCGGGACTTTTGAAGTGTGTATAATGTTTTATATTGTGATGTTGAGGCTAATGTGTGGTCTTAGAGATTTACAGGAAAGGAAAGGAACGTGACACGTCTGTGCATCAGGCTGACAAGGCGTCGGTTGTCCTGTCATGTCCAGTTACACCGCCTTGACACAGGCTAGAGTCATCTGAAAAAGAAAAGGACAGAGTCTCTCAATTGAGAAAATGCTCCTGTAAGATCAGGCTGTAGAGCATTAATGATTGGTGGCTTACCAGTTCGTATTCAGGACCAGGTTGGGTGGCTCATAACTTCCTGTAACTCCAGTTTGAGGGGATCTTGTTGGCCTCTACAGGCACTGGCATACACCTGACATGCTTGTAGCCCCCCCCACACACACATACACATACATGTAAATTTAAAAGGAAATTTTAAAAGAAAAAAGTAAAGCTAGTCATATTTTCGGTTTGAGTTCATAGATTTTTATTTTATTTTGGCAAGGTTTCTGAGGGTTGCTAATTGCTTTCACATAAGTGCAAATAACAGTAACTATAAATCTTCCTTGCCTGAAACCAATCAATAATTCAAGTGATGTGGTAATGTTCACATTAATGGGTAATGTTCATGTTGATGTTCACATTAATGTTCATATGGTGCCTTTGTTTTGGGTAATTCAGAATTAAGTGGCAGTGCTGTTGGTTTGTTTACATTGCTGGGGAATTATATCTAGGTCTCAGAATGTTAAGCAAGGCACGCTACCACCACGCCACATCCCAGTCCAATCTTTACATTAGAGTTACTATAAATGTCTTCAGAGTTTTCACCAGACCATAGCTATACTAGAAATATTGTTTGTTACTTGAGAAGTCTTTGTATAGAAAGATCATACTATATTCCTCAGAGTAGATTCTGAATCTTTTCTGTTATTGTTTTCAAATGCCCTGTGCTTTCAAAGTGTGAACATTGAGCTAGCTAGTGTTCACCTGTTTCTGTACACAGATCTCTCCTTCCTACTTTCCTCCTTTTCTGGATGCTGGTAATGCCCAGAGATAAATGCAGGCCTCTGTTCCTGCTTAGTTTCCTTACAACCTTCTAGTGACCAGCCCCAGTGGGTCTAGCAGAACAAATTTGCTCTTTTGTGTTCCCCACCACCTGTTTGCTGGCTCTTCTGTATAGCACAGCCCCTTCTTCATGCTTAGTATGCAGGCGTGTTGCTAGGTAAGAGGCTTTTAAAAAGTAATGGGGAACTTGGCTTTCATGCCACCGCTGGACTGCCTGGATCTCTTTGCTTAGCTGAATTGTGTAATGAGTGGCTGTGTGTGACTTCCTGTTTGGTTAGTGAAAACGGGGCGGGCAATCATTTAACACTGTTCCCACTGTCGGTCATTTTTCAACCTCTCATTTTAAAAGCTTTTATTACTTTGAGTCTGTAATTCGGGACATGTTCTCCATGCAGCACATGTGGAGGTCAGAGAGCTTGGGAGAGTCATTTTTCACATTTCACCATGTGGGTCCCTGGAATTTAATGCGTTAAGCTCAGCCACAGGCACCCTTACCCACTGAACCATCTCACTGGGCCTAACTAACATTGTTCAGGGTCCATGGATGCCTTTCCTCAGAGTGCTGGTCCCCCAACTCCTTTTTAATCTGTTGGCTTTCTTACCCATGTATGAGACCCTAAGTTAGTTTCTTTGACATTTGTATAACCAAGCATACTTACTTAACTGACACACAGTTTCATAGCTAGAAAGATACATTTTTACCCATACATCACTCCTACTTGCACTTATCAATATTCTTGGGCTTTAAAGAAATACTGTCTGATAATGATAAAATTTTTGGATTTAATATATTTTATATTAGCAGGTGTATAATGAAGAATCTACTTAGGTCTTCCAAAGTCTTTATGTACTAGGTAGTGCAAAATCATACCATCCATTGTGGTGAGATAAGGGTGAAGATTGTTCTAAGACCTAAGTCAGGAACTCCATTGTTGACGGCATCTTTGTACTGTGGATAGCCACTTTGTTTTCCCAGTTTTGAATCTCAATTAATCAATTGTCACAAGAAAATATTGGCACCTTCTTATGGGTAATGGGGGGAATATAGCAAAATGATACTCAAGGAAGCTTTTTATAATGGCAACGCATTCTATACCCACCCCTAGTGGCGGAATTGTGCTCTGAACAGGTAGTTTAAAATGTAGATTTCATAAAGGGTATAGAAGAGAGAAGTGGAGAGCCCTACATTTCCCCAGTTTGGGCAAAATTGAACTAGCATCATTACAGAAAAGTCTTAGAGGGCTGTGGATTTTTAATATGAGTAGAGGGCTTGTGTAACCAAACTGTAATGACAACAAAGGTCACATGTTTGGTAGGTAGGGCAAAGTTTAGATAATTCCATTCCGCCCTCACCTTAGAAAACTTCCTTTCTCGAGTATCTCATTTAGATTTTCTTACCCCTTCAGAGAGGGTTTTCAGATACTTTTGGAATACCTGGATTGTCCAAGGCAGTTTCCAGACCATACAAACCAAAGTCCCTCTAGTCAGACCTGATGTGGAAAAACATTGTGTAATGTTTTATAGAGTCAGAAGGTCCATTGCAACTGGGAGCTTTAAATTTTCTTTGACCTTTAACAAAATCAGAGCACTGAGAAATGCATTTGTCTCAGGGCTGCTGCCTAAAGGGAAAGGCACCACTCACCCAGAGGTGTGAGTCTGGGCCTGAAGCTGTAAATTCAAAATAGAACTTTTGGTCATATCTTAGAAGGTATATATTTAGTAAAAGGGCAGGACTGTTTAGAAAGATGAGTTTTGTAGATACTTGTGTGTGATAAAATAGTCTGCCAAAAGCAACTTCAGGAGGCCAGAGTTTATTTGGCTCACATTTTGGGTAAGAAAGTCAGGGCAGCAGGAACTTGAAGTAGCTAGACACATCACATCAAGACGCCAACAGCAAAGCTTGCTTGTTCTCGGCTCATTTTCTCTTGTTTACACAAAGCAGCATCTTAGACCAGGGATTGTGGTGCCACTCACAATGGGCAGGCCTTACCTCCTCAGTTAACTGAATCAACTCTATCTCTCACAGGCCAGATATCTCTTGATGCCTAGAGTCCCATCAAGGTGACATTTAGATTAGCCATCTTGGTGACCAACAGTGTAAAGACAGCATATGTATTGTATTAGGAAATTAGGAAATTGACTAGTTCATTTGCTTACTTACTTTTCCAGATAAAGCCTGGAGATAAGTAGTGTCTTAGTTACTTGTCTATTGCTGTGTCCAAACACTGTGACCAAGGGAATTTGTAGGCTTTATCTGGACTTGCAGTTTGGAAGGGAAAAGAGTCTTCACTACGGTGGCGGGAAGCATAGCAGCTAGCACCAGGCAGGGTGGCCAGAGTACCTGAGCGCTCACTCTCAAGCCACAAGGAAACAGCAAGAGCGCAGTGGGGGTGACAGGAGGCTTCGAAACTTCAAGCCCACCTCCAGTGATTCACTTCCTCCAGCAAGGTCATACCTCCTTTCCAAACAGCATCACCAATGGGGACAAAGTATTTAAATGCCCAAGAATATGGGGGACATCTCGTTCAAACCAACAGAGTCTACTCCACAGCATCCATAATCTCATGGCTGTATCATAATGTAAAATTCACTCAGTCTAACTTCAGAAGTCCCCCTAGTCTTGCACAGTCTCAAAATACTGTTTTAAAGTCTAAACTCCAAAATTTCTTGAGACTCAAGGCAATCTCTTAGTTGTAATGCCTTGCAAAATCAAAGAGTGAATTACATCATTCCAACATACAGTGGCAGAGGATACATATCACCCTATAGGGAGGAAGTGGGGCATAGTGAGGGAATACTGTACCAAAACCCAGCAAACCAAACACCAACATTTCTAGCTCCATATTCAGTGTCAAAGGCTTGGTCCATCCAGCTTTGCTGCCTCTCACAACTTCTAAACTAACCTGGGCTGGTTCTACTTTCTGTGGGCAGCCACCACACCTGGCTAACTAAGCACTTTTTGAAGGGAGTTTCTGTTCTGCCATGTTAAGTGTAATGCCAGTGTTTTGTGTCTTTTTCAGAATTGGAACGGCTGCCCTGGCAGTTCAGGTTGTGGGCAGTAATTGGCCCAAGCCACACTACACTTTACTGATCACAGGCCTGTGCCGGTTCCAGATTGTGCAAGTCCTAAAAGAAAAGCCATATCCTGTGGCTGAAGTGGAGCAGCTGGACCGACTTGAGGAATTTCCCAATACCTGCAAAACCAGGGAGGAACTGGGAGAGCTGTCGGAGCAATTCTACAGATACTCAGTACAAGTGGGTGGCTTCTGCTTTCCCTTAAGACCTTTCCTGATGGCTCTTTGTTGTCTTGGGTCTATTGGTCTTTGTTGGGTAATGAAGCTGTAGGGCTGTAGAGCTGCATATATTGAACCAGTTTTGTGCTATTTTATAGTTGGTCCAGTTTGCTTTTGCCTTGGGTTGTACTTAAATCATCCTGGGCATTATTGGCCAACTCTTTCTAAAGGTGTTCCAGAAGATATGACTACATATAACCTCAGTGCCTCCCAGCCTGGTCGCTATTAAACGTAAGTGATTAGTGTTAAAATGAAAGTACAGTAGGCTTGTTACTAAAATACTAGTCAGAACAAGAAGTTACATTGTTTCGGGGCCAGGTCATACAGCACAGGTTAAGTGCCACAGTGGACCAATTTTAAGTATGGTTGCACCTTGGGCCTGCTAGAATCCCAGGAGGGAAGTATGCTGTGGCTGTGCATGACGTAATGCACTCCTTAATTCTAGATGTCAGGGTTTTCATCAGCTCTAGATAAATCACTTCCTCTCTCCACCTTGTTTTACTTAAAAACCATAACAAAAAAGCAAACTTATATCATGAAAGTAGTTGGCTGCTTCTCTGCTGCTGTAATCTCCTTCCCTGACTGAATCGGTGAGGACTAGCTGGTGTCTACCGTCTGATTCTGGACGCCACTGATGACTGCAGTGTGGAGCTGATGTGCACAGCCTGTGGTGCCTGCATCTGACGGTCATTCTAAGGAATGCTCGCTCCTGATGTGGTAAACAGGAATAGAAACATGCGTTCTGTTTAGAGTCGTAACGTGGGGGCTGAAGGGAGAGTGTACTGGAAGAAAGAACTTATGTGAACCGGAGTAGGCAGTGTATCTTAATGGTGTGCCCAAGGCTGGGGAGAGTTCCTAAGGATAAAGTTCAGATTTCCAAGTACTGTAAAGACTCTTTACAAACTTTGTCTTAGGCCTCTCTTGCCTCAGCTCTAGTTACTACATAGAAATCAGTAGTTCTAGCCACACTGTCTGGCCATAAAAAAAGCCCCACAGTCGCCATTTCTTATGAGCTTTGCCCTGTTCCTCTTTCTCTGGATGGTAGACTGCTGTGTGGTGTTCCAGTTGTGTACCGTCACTGCTCACCGTCTTGTGTTGAAATATCCTACAGACCTGGAATACAAACCCAGATCCCACCCTGCGGCTACTCTCCTGCATGAGTGGCAAATTGTTTCTAGTCACAGGGCTAGGGGAATGGCTTGAATTTTGGTTTTGGGACGAATTCTTTGAATTTTTGTTTTTATGTATTTTTTTCTACTGACTGTTTTAGTTGACACGTGCCACTGCCCCATTTCATTATACTCTTCTTTTTTCTTTTAGTTGGTTGAAATGTTAGATATGTCTGTCCCTGCAGTTGCTAAGTTGAGACGTCTTTTAGACAGTCTTCCAAGGGAAGCTCTACCGGACATTCTAACTTCAATTATTCGAACAAGCAACAAAGAAAAGCTCCAGGTATGTGCCCTTCTGGAATGCCCGGGGTGGTCATTTGTCATTTAGATCTGGATAATTGTTCCATTTTCACCTTTATAAACACATTCTGTAGACTTACAGAAGTAATTAAAGTGCTGTAACTTAAAAATTACTTCTAGCAGGCATCTAAGCTCCTAGGAGGTACAGGCAGAAAGATCAGAAGTTCAAGGTAATCCTTGCCTGTATATGGAGTTCAAAGCCTGCTTTGGCTACATAAGACCCTCTCTCAAGAAAGGAGGAGAGGAAGGAAGTGGGCAGTAGAGAGAAAATATGAACTGGTTTTCAAAGGTGATTATTTTTACCAGGTATAGCACATACCTATAATCTCAGCACTGTGGGTCAGTAAGTAGTTCAGACCGCATAGCCAGACTGTGTCTCCAAAACAAAACAAAGTTTATGTTGTTGTTTACACAATCAGTATTTTAATGGTGTATGACCAATAGTAGTAGTGGTCAGTTTATAAAAACAAAAGAAAGAATTATTTTTTTATTTAAATTTAATTTTTAAAAAATTTTCAGAGGAGTCAGAGATTGATATTGGGTGTCTTTCTCCACCACTTCTTACTTCTTTAGACAAGTCTCTCATTGAATTGAAGCAAATTGATTGGCTAGACTGGCTGACAGTTGTGAGGCTCTTCCCTTGCCCACCAAGTGCTAAGGTTATAGAGGTGAGCCAGCATACCCAGATTTTACATGGTTGCTGGGAATCCAAACTCAGGACCTCAACTGATACCCATGCCTGGCTGGGTAGAGGTACAAAAGGTAATAGCATGAAGGAGCAGGCATGTTCAGGGTCACCCGGCCGCAGCATTAGTGAGTATGTTACCCTGATGGAGTACAGAGTAGCATTTTGAGCTGGAGAGATGTGCAAGCGTGGGGACCTGGGTTCAGAGGCTTAGCACCCGTGTCAAAGCCAGGCATGGAGGTAATGTGCGTCCATAGCTCCAGCACTGCAGGAGATAGAAGGATCCTGGGGCGCACTGGCTAGTGAGTCTCTAACCAAAACAGTGAGTTACTGGTTCACTGAGAAATCCTGTCTCAAAAGATAAGTTGGGATGAAATAGAGGAAGACATCTGACATTGACCAACTTTGGCCTCCATCACATGTGTGCATGTACACCCCCACAACCCCCTCCCACACCAATACATACCATACATATTACACAGCCACATACACAAATTAATATTTTGACTCTAGAACTTGCTGAGATCCAAAATATGCATAGACTAATTCTCAGAAACAGTTGACATCAGTTACGTTTGTCGCTTTCTTTTCAGCACTAGGATTGAACCCAGGCTCTCACACATACTAGGCAAGCACTCTACTGTTATTGTATATTATCCAGCCCTATTTTTCTACTTTGTGTGATTAGATAGTATCTTTTTAAGTTGCTTAGGCCCATGAGGTCACTCTAGTCCAGGTAGGCCTTGAACTTGAAGTCCCTGTACCTCAGTCTGCCAAGTAGTTGGGATTCAGGCCTGTGCTGCCAGGCCTGGCTATGTGTTTGGTTCTCAATTGTGGGATACATGACTTAATTTTAAAATAAAAATCAATATTTTTGTTCGTGTCTTGTGAAAATTTTGCCCATTTCCTCTTTGCTGACAATGTATTTAATTTTGTGGTATTGGCCATGACATAGCATTATTCTTATCATGCTTGTTAAAAGGAATTGATGTGGTTCTTTTAGTTTAGAGGAATAGACACTGAGAATTGAAGAGGCTGTGGCTGGCTCAGGTGTACCAAGTGTGTGAAGTAGCTTGGAGGTAAGAGGTTCAAGATGGAGTAGAAATGAGGCCCAAGACAACACCTAGTGCCTCAGAGCTACTCCTTAGATAGCTGGACCTCAGCATCTTAGTGACACTGCCCAGGCCCTGCCTACCACACTGATAGGGCCACAGCAGGGCCAGAGCCATGAGGATTATAGTTTTACCTTTCTTGTAATTTAAGGCCCTAATCTACCTGCTTGTATTTAGAGGATGTGCTTCTGGGAAAGGTGCTATTAATCGAACCACACTTCCTAGATCTTAGATGCTGTGAGCCTGGAGGATCGGTTCAAGATGACCATACCTCTGCTTGTTAGACAGATTGAAGGTCTGAAATTACTTCAGAAGACTCGAAAACCTAAACAAGACGACGACAAGAGGGTAAATCTTATTCTTTTCTTTTTTGGCAGGGTTTTTGCTCTATCTTCCAGGCTGGACTTGAACCCAAGACAGTTAGTTCTCAGACTCAAGAGTAACGCTATCATAGGCATGTGCCACCCTACCCAGCTTATTCTCTTACTACATGTTTCTTTCTGTAATACGAGATTTAGGTTTTTTGAGGAAAGAAATGCTTGAAAGCCAGGTGTGTGTTTGCCTATTCAGCTACTAGAGAGATGAAGTAAGCTGATCCCTAGAGTGTAAGAGATGGGAGTCAGCGTGGGCTGCACAGCAGGAACCTAGTTCAAAACAAACAAGCAAACAAACAAAAGCTGAAAGAATTTGACAAGAAAAAAAGACGAACTTCATTACTTCTGAGACAATCTTGCTGTGTCTGGGGTAGTTCCTTTAATTGTCTGGACTTTCTTTTAGCATAAAAGCCTCAGCCTAGTCCTTACCAACAATCCCAAAATGATAGTATATTATTTTTGTCTAGTAAAAGTTGAAGTTAGTTCATGATACTAATGAGGTGAAAATTCAAAGAACACATACCATACTTTTAAAAATATGGTGGCAAGATTACAAGAAAAGAAAATCTAAATAGAAAACATTTGAGGGAGGGAAAGTCTTTTTAATTGGCCCAGAAAAGGGTTTGGATTGGAGAAATTTTAGCATGACAGTAGAAGCCAGAAGTTCACTGAAGCACTGTTATTGGTCAGGGAGCAGGGGTGGAATTAACAACCCCTGGCTGGAGATGCAGAACATCATAGGAGGCAAGTAAACAAGATGACGCTCACCCAGGATGGGTCAGAAACAGATGAAGTTGAAGTTAGTGTGGAAGGATGGAAATGCTAAGAGACATTTGCATGTGGGACGGTAGCTACTGAATGTCGGTGGCAATGCTTGTGAGAAAATGCAGAAAAGTGCACAGGACACCTGTACTTCCCAGTGTTGCTTGTAGTTGCTTCATGTCTGTGGTGTGTGCACTTTGCAATGTATGCTGGTCTGCTTTAACTTCTGTGGTATGAATGTGTGCATCTGCCTCCTAGTAGTTCTGAAACTGATTTTCCCAGAGATACTGACTAAGGCCCGGGGTGTTTATGCAGCACCCACTGTTGCCTTGCCATAGACTAATACTTTCCTCCCCACTCTACTTTCCCTCACTCGCTCTCTCTCTCCCACTCCCTCATCCTCTCTTTCATGCTCCTTTTATTCTTCCTTCCTTGTTTTATTTTTAATATTTTTGAGACTGGGTTCACTTTGCTGCTACGCTGCCCTTTAATTCTTAGCCCTCCTACCTCAGCTCCAAGTTGTTTTGATATATACTTTCTACTTAGGTTATAGCAATACGCCCCATCAGGAGGATTACACACATCCCAGGAACCTTAGAAGATGAAGAGGAGGAGGAAGACAATGATGACATTGTTATGCTGGAGAAAAAAATAAGAACATCTAATATGCCAGAACAGGCTCATAAAGTCTGTGTTAAGGAGATAAAAAGGTAAAAGTTCATTAATATTTTTCTTTTGCTTGTTAATGTTAAAAGGTATTGCTTATGGAAACTTGGCTATGCTACCTCGAGTCACAGACTAGAAGCTGAGTTATTGTTTATTCTTTCTCCTTTCTTATTTCTCAGTTCTTAGGCCACCTATGCTTCATTGCTGACTTTTGTCTTTCTTATCCTTTCTAGTCCTTTTTCTTTTAAATTTTTATTTGTTTTTTATTTGGATGGGTGTTTCTGAGGTAGACAGAAGAGAGCGTTGGATCCCATGGGACTGGTGTTACAGATGGTGGTGAGCCACTATGTGGGTACTGGAAACCAAAGCCTGGTCCTCTGGAAGGCAGCCAGTGCACTTAGTGACTGAGCCATCCCTCCAGTCCTACAGTCCTTAATTCTCTGGTCAGTGGAATGCTCTCCCTCTTTCTCCATTGTTTTGCATAGCCTGAGTCTTAAACATTTATTTTCCTCAGGTTTTTTGGAAAGGATCTTTCTGTGTAGGTCAGGCTGGCCTTGACTTTTAACTTAATCCTCCTGCCTCACCCTCCCAAATGAATAGACTTTAGGCATATAGCACCAGGCTCATCTATGAAAACATCTGCAATACTCCTGGATTAACATCCTTCTCCCTAATCTCTTCCAGAGACTGAGAGGTGCTGTGTGTGCTCCTGACATTCTGCTCTCACATCTAACTAGTGTGGCTATCGTTTCAGTGTCTAAAGAATTGTCCAAATCTCTTCCTGTAGTTACAGTGCTGTGCACAGGTTAGCCCTGGGCCTGTGGCCATTAAGCATGTGCTCTACTACTAAGGAATATCCCACCTCTGTTGTTCTGTTTCTCCTTAGACTATAAATTCCAGAGGATGGCTGTAGCTGGAGCTCAGCAGTAGCATTTTTGCCCATCACATACAAGGCCTCAGGTTCTTTCTCCAGTACTACAGTGGATTAATTAGTTAATGCTAAGGGACTGGAGACATTCAGTTTTTTCCTATACAAACAAAGTAAACGAAACAGTTGACTTGTATATTCAGGATAACCTCGGTTTACTAGAGCACCTATTTTCTGTTCATGAAAGAACAAACAGCTTGTGGGCTAGCTCTTTAAAATCATTGTTTAGGTTTGAAAAGTATGCCTGGTAAGGAGACATGATTAGTTTTTCTCTTATTGTGGAATTACTGTGTCCTTGAACCTATTGGCTACATGTTTTTTTTTTTTTTTTTTTCCTCACAGACTCAAAAAAATGCCTCAGTCAATGCCTGAATATGCTCTGACTAGAAATTATTTGGAACTTATGGTGGAGCTTCCTTGGAACAAAAGTACAACTGGTGAGCTCATGGTGCCATCTGCTTCTCAGTCAGCCACTCAGAAAACTCATGCAGATTTCATTCCGCCCATTCCCTCCGGACATGGCGGTACATGCCTGCATTTCCTACACTCCACATCAGGAGACTAGCTCAAAACCAAACAAGAATAAATCATTTTACTTTTACTTTTAAAGCACTTTACTGAGATGTAGTGGTAAGTTGCACACATGATTATGTCTTTATGAAATTCAAAATACCATTCATGAAATCATCAGTATCATCTGAACCGTAAATACACCACTGTTCCCCAAAGTCAGCGCCCACTCACTGTGTCCTAATTCATGTGTGGCAGAGAGACAGTCAGAGAGGGAGAGGTGGTAAAAATGCAACAAATGCTTTTAGCAACGTCTTTAAAGTATTTTATATGTATAGATGTTTACCTCCATGTATGTCTGAGCATCACATATGTGCAGTGCCCAAGGAGGCCAAAAGAACTTTGTCAGATACCCTTAGACTAGAATTACATGCAGTCGTGAAAAGCCCTGTGGGTCCTGGCTTTGAGCCTGGGTCATCTGAAAAGCACCTAGTTCTCTTAACTATGTTACATCTCTCCAGCCCTCTTCTTAATACATTTTAAGTTAGTTTGGTTTGGTTTTTGAGACAGGATCTCAGTATGTAACTCTGGCTGTCCTGGAATTCACTGTATAGACCAGGATGGCCTCAAACTCACAGATCCACCTGACTCTTCCTCTTAGCAAATTTTAAGACTACAAAAACATTGTTAGCTTAGAGGTACTGTACCACATAGTAGATCTCCAGAACTCACACCTGTCTAACTGAACATTAAGACCGTTTTACTATCACCCTCCCTGACTCTTCCTCCCCCAGACCTTGGCAACCATTGTACTCTGCTTCTGAGAGTTGTAAATCCCATACAGTCTGTCTGTTTTGGCTTATTTCTCTTAGTGTATGTAATGCACTCTGTTGAAAGTAATGAGATTTCCTTGTTTTTGTTTTCTTTTGTTGTATTGTGTTGTTTGTTTTTTAAAGCTAAATTGTAATAGTTTCATGAACATAGCACATTTTCTTCATCTCAGTGGACATTTGAACAGTTTCCATCTCTTGTGTATGATGAATATTAGCACATTGCAGCTTGAGTTAGTATGTAGGTACTCTCCAAGGTCCTGATTTCAGTCATTCTTTTGGCATATATCCAGAAATGGGGCCTGCTCAATCATATGGTAGGTTTATTTTTAATTGCTGAGAAACCTCTGTACTGTTTAATTCTGGAGTTACAATTTATATTCCTATAATAGTGTATGAAGATTGCCATCTCTCCATATCTTCATTATCACTTGTTACAATGTGTTTTATTGTTCGTTTGAGATGGGGTCTCACATAGACCCGTAGGCCTGGAACTCACTGTATAGCTAAGGAGGATCCCCCTGCCCTCCACCTGTATTGGACAATACTAAGACAGGCTTGTGCTCAAGTCTGGCTATAAGTTGTGGTGGTTGTCTTCCTTCTGGTTTTTTTGTTTTGTTTTAAAAGATTTATTTTATATATATATATAAAATACTTATATATATATATAAAAGATTTATATATAATCTGTCTGCATATATGCCTGCATGGCAGAAGAAGGCACCAGATCTCACTGTAGATGCTTGTGAGCCACCATGTGGTTACTAGGAATTGAACTCGGGATCTCTAGAAGAACAGACAGGGCTCTTAACCTGAGCTATCTCTCCATCCCTCGTTTTGTTTTAAGTAGCCATTCTGACAGGAACAGGATGATACTTGTTTTGCTTTGTTTTAGCAGGGTCATGATGTATAAGCTCCACCTGGCCTCAGATTCATGACAGTGCTCTTTCCCCAGCATCCTGCATGCTGGAACCGCAGGAACCGCAGGAACCACAGGCATGCACACACACCCAGCTCTTGACTTTGATGACTTACTCCTGATGTCACTTCAGAATTACCATTGGCAAGAACAGCTCTAGGGTTTTTATTCAGTTGCATGCACTATCCAGTTCTCCCTACAGTATTTGTTCAGAGAGGCTGTCCTTTCCCTAGAGCACAGTCTTGAAAGCATCACTGAGTTAGTTGGCCCATATGTATGGGTTTATCACTGGACTCTTTACTATTCCATTTATTGAATATTCGTTATTATGCTTTCAGATTATTGTATAATCCAGTGAGTCTGCTTAGTGCTGTCACTGTGCACATAGGTGTGCACATGCGCAACATACCAATGGCAACAGTCCCAAGGAAGAATTATGTCCCCTCTCAGTACCCTGGGTCAGCTCCAACCTCCTCCCTGTTTCCACTCTTTGCTCGTATGCTGTGGGGCTGCTCATCTCTGGGTACCTAACCTGGGTCAGTTCAGGCTTCCTCCTTTCTTGGTCATTAGCTTCTACCCCAATGTTTGTGGAATTTTTATCATGTAAAGAAAGTGAATTTTGTCCAATACTTTCCTGCATTTATTGAGATGATTATATGGATGTGTCTGTCATTCGGGTGATGTAATAATATATTACATTATTGATTTGCATATGTTATATTATCTGTGTAGTCTCAGTAAAACACCCCATATGGTCATGGCATATGAGCCTCTTAATGTGATTTTTAGTTCAGTTCAGTATAGAAAATTGGTTAAGTGAGTATGGATAGTTGAATAATAAACTATAAAGTACTCACAAAGTGTTGCTGGAATGTATATTTTCTATTGAAATTGCTTAACAGATTAAGTGGGGGAAGAAATGCACTTTACAGAGACCTCATAAAGTCTCATTTTGAAAAATACATGTGTAATCTCACACATCACCTGAAACAACACATTCAAACTATTAGGGGAGTGAGGTCACATGTGTTTGTTTTTTTCTTTTTCATTAGCGTCAAGATTTGGGGGTGAGGCATATATAATAATACTACTAAATAAGAAAGATATTCTTGAAAATTTTCAGGTTTTGTTATTACTGGGAGGGGAGTACTGTCTGGATGACTGTAGGGAGCTGGCTCCCTCCTTTCACGTTTATGTGGATTCTGGGTTGTCAGGTGTGTCCAGCAAGCACTTCTATCTCCTGAGCCGTCTCTCTTGCACCCCCTTTTTCTCAAAAAAAAGAATCCTAGCCCAATTAAGTATATAGAAACTATGTCCCCCAGAGAAATAGTGTATATGTAGAAAATCGCTGCAAGTGACATGATTTGAGCATGGAACTTTAATGGGTGGATGTCTCTGGAAACACTACATCTTAAATGGAACAATCAAACAAAATGGAGGAGTCTGACTGAGCCATTTTTCTATAGCTCATGACTGAAAGCAGCTTGGGGAGGAAAGGGCTTATTTACTTCACACTTCGTCCAGAGAAGTCAGGAACTGACGCAGAGGCCATGGAGGAGCGCCGCTACTGACTTGCTCCTCATAGCTTGCTGAGCCTGCTTTCTTATAGCATTCAGGACCACAAGCTGAGGGGTTGCACCACCAGCTGAGAAGAGATGGATTGGGCTCTCCATATCAACCGAGAAAATTCAGCCCAGGCATGCCTATGGTCCGATCTTATCAAAGAATTCTGTCAATTGAGGTTTCCTCTTCTTAGCTTGTGCCAAGTTGACAAAAGAAAAAAAAAAAAAAAAAAAAAAAAAAAAAAATCCAAACCCCTAGTTAGCATAATACATTATCCAAATCTGTTTTTGTCCTTTTTTTCTGAATAATACTTTTTGCAAAGCTTGAAAAAAGTTACTTAAAAATTCCAAGTGCTGAATTAACTTCTGTTGGATTGCTTAACAGACCGCCTGGACATTCGGGCAGCCCGGATTCTTCTGGACAATGACCACTATGCCATGGAGAAACTAAAGAAGAGGGTTTTGGAATACTTGGCTGTGAGACAGCTGAAAAATAACTTGAAGGGCCCAATCCTCTGTTTTGTTGGCCCGCCTGGAGTAGGCAAAACAAGTGTGGGGAGATCGGTGGCTAAGACTCTGGGTCGAGAGTTCCACAGGATTGCACTCGGGGGCGTGTGTGACCAGTCTGACATTCGAGGGCACAGGTAACACTGCTTTCAGCCTCCTTTCTGATGCTGCCTTTTGACTTAACATTGACATTTGTTTAGTGGACTAACTTGTGTATCCCTCAGCCTTGTACAGTTCTACTTGAATAGAATTACAGGATTGTAATTTACTCTGTGATTGGATATTATGTTGACTTTCTACTTGCTTTGGCCTAATAGCATTACCTAAATAATGATCATAACTCTTTTAGCGTTTTAACGAACAGTTGCAGTGCTATGGGCGGATATGAGGTGGTGAGTAATCTTAGAGTAAATTTATTCGGCCTGTAGTCTTTCTTTTATGAAAACCAGGCTGCACTAAGGAAAAAGGTTAGCATGACTATTACAGCTTACTCTTTCATGTTGACTCATTTTCTATTTAAAAGAAATAGATTATAAGAATGTTTTATATGATCAACCTGCACTGTTATAGTCAGATATGATTTTCCTTTCCATTGTTTGGTCTGTAGTTCTCCCGGTGGACCTGATTGGAAGGGGCTCTAGGGAATCCTAGGTCTATATGGTCAGAGACTCCATATGAGAACACACACCTAGAGTGTATGTGTGCATGTAGAGCTTCTGGGGAAGCTGCAGTGTACCTCAGCGGTATAGCCTAGCATGCAGAGAATATGAAACATGGAAACTCTGACCTGTTAGTGAAAGAATATGGTTATTTTTCATGTCTTATTTTCCCAGTGGCCTTTTCACAGGGATCACTGACCTTAGGGAATGATGGGAAACTGAAAAGCTCTTCTCCAAGAACAGTTACTTTCTGGGTCTGCTGGACCACGCCTGTAACCCTACCACTGGGAAGTGGGAGCAGAATGGCTGGAAGTAAGACTAGACGTACTCCAAGATTGAGACCAACCTGTGCTACACAAGACCCTGCTTTAAATAGGGAGGGAGGGAGGGAGGGAGGGAGGGAGGGAGGGAGGAATGAAGGAAGGAAGGTCTAGTCTCTTACTTGTTCATTAGTGAAGAATATCCATTTAAAAACATGTGAGGATTCTAATAAGGAATGAGGGAACACATCAGACCAGGGGAATTGATTTGAGTCACTCTTTCTGACAGTTGCAGATTGTTTTGTTGCCTAGACTGTCTTGTTCTCCTGAGTGCCACTAGAGGCTTGTAGTCCCCTTTCATGATGAAACTGGCACCCTTACTTGCACACCAGCCACAAAGAGTTGGGCTGAAATCTGATTTTGACCAAAAAACTCATGAGGCTTACCCTGGCCAAGTGACTTGATTTGAACTCTCTGTCATTTTGGATTATTTCTTTTTTTAAATTAATTTTTACTGTGCATTTGTGTTTTGCCTGTATATATGAGAATGTAATTATGAGACAGCTGTAAGTTACCGTGAGTGCTGGGAATTGAGCCTGGCTCAGCCTAGCTCCTTTGGAAGAATACTCGGTACTCTTAGCCCAATGGGCCCTTAAACAAATTTTATTCTAATTTTTACGGGATTATTTTCTTTTATACTGAAGCACAATCCTGTGTGTCTGACGGGGTTTAGGTGGTGTTAGGGAGCTTATGTTGCTGTACATGATAGATTGGAAACTTCTGTTTTTCTTCTTCCATAGCGCTAGAAATTCTGTAACTGCTCAATGCTCAGCACACAGGCTTGCAAGGCGTATCACGTCCACAGACAGCATTGGATTTAAACACATCTCTATTAATTTTTTATTTATACATAAAATTTGTCACTGTTTTGCAAGTGTGTATTCTTTAAAACTTAGCTTTGTTATTATTTTAAGTCTAATTCTCAGGAGAACAGGTCTAGGTTTATCTGATTTTAAATTATATTCAAAGCTATTTGTTCCTATTCTTGGTGTTACTATTATGTAGCAGAATTGTGCGAAGAATTGTTTCTTGCAAGTAGTGAATATATACTATCATGGGTCTTATCACTGATTGTGTGTGCTTGTGCGTGTGTGTAGGTGTGTTTTGAGATGAGTCTCATATAATCCAGTGTGGCCTTGGACTTACTCTGTAGTAAACTTCTTAAACTAAAGATATTCTGCCTCTACCTCCCAAATTTTGGGATTACAGCCATCCAAGGTCTCATCCTTTCTTACAGACGTTATTGAATTTAAACATATTTCTCTTCTAAATTTGTATATGTAAATAAAACTTGTCACTGATTCACTTTGTGAATTGTGTGAATATATTGAGAGCTAAACCAACGGAAAATTAAGATTTAAGATCCCCATTGCCTAAAATCCTGTAACTCTGGGTTTGTTAGAAACGGATGGTAGAGACTATGATTGCCATTCTCCTCCAAAAGATGCTTAGGCTTGTTCGGAATTTAGTTGGACTTTAAATACACTTTACTGGTTGGTATTTATCTATGTGCTAAGCATGTGGTCTCCATAGTTTATTGAATACTATGGCAGTCCACCCTTGTGCTTTTGGGGATTATAGTCCCCTCTTCTAAATTACTAAAGTCCAGTGATAGCTTGGATTGTTTGTTTTTGAAAACCTGTTGGAGCATCATGCACAGTGGGGTGAGTTTGCTGAGAAATGGAGACAGTGAGGACAGAGTGTGGGTCCATGTCCCAGTGTGGACTGAAGGTGACTGGAGTGGCAGAACGAGCAGTGGTTCTGTGTAACAGTGGAAGCCGTAGGAAACACACAGCTCTTGGCATTTGAGAACTGCGCACATGCTCTCCGGCATCATGGGAAGTTGTGTTCTTCCTTAGCAGGCAGCACTGCTCTGCAGTCGGGATAAAAGGAAGTTCGGTGGCCGCTTTGTGTTGGCCCCTCACTTGGTCGTCATTTTCCCGTGCATGGACTTTCAGCCATTTGCTAGTTGTACCTGACTATAGAAAAGGAAGGTGCCAGTAAGTCAGGGATTGGTTTTTAAAAACAACCAAAGACTATATTTTTAGTAGTTGAAAAATGGATAGTTGAAAGGGAGACAGAGGAGAAAAAGAACGGTTTGGTTTATATTTATGTATTAAATAGTGACCTGGTGAGAAGGAACCTTTTGTTTTCTTCATCTTATTTTGAGTGGCTTAAAGGAGGAATGAAGGAAAACTTAGCTTTTAATTCACTCAGGCAGTTTTATATCTGTGCATGTTTTTCTGTCTGTAAGTCACAAAATACCCATTCCCGTTGCTGAGTTTTCGTGTTTAATGAGTTATCAGAAATTCAATATGAAGTAATTTCCTAGGGGATGAATTTTATGAAATTGTGTTTGCATAAATCTGGATTGTTTTCTTTTTACTTTTTCTATGCGTATGTGTGTCTGTGTGTGGGCTGTGTGTGTGTGCAGGTATGTGTGTTCTCATGTTATGAGCATGTGTAAATATGTGCATGTACATGTGGAGACTCCAGGTTGATTGTTGAAGGAGTCTGGCCAGCTTGATTGTGACAGACATGGCTCTGGCAGGCTTTGCCCTTCTTCCCTTAATCCTTTAGCCTTGCTAAAACCCATTAAATTTCTAAAGTCTATTCCTTTATTTGGTCACTTCCTCCTCTTGAGGCTGACTACCAAGGTCCAGCTATCAAAGTATTGAAGTCTAGCGATCAAAAGCCCCCTTAGGCTTACCTAAGTAACATACCCAATTATAAAATTAAATGCCTCATTCTAATGTGGGTTTCTCCTTTTACTTTTTAATCTGCCATTCTATCCAAAGGCTGTCCTTTGTCCTCTGAGACAAATACCCTTTCTCCCTCTCCCTCGTTCCCTTCCCCTTTTCCCTTGTCTCTTATTCCTGCCTTGTCTGTCTAGAGCAAATAACTCCCTAGTGCTGAGAACTTGGTGTTAGGATCCTAAACCAATACTTTTCCTTTCAGTTGTCAGGATCTCTTTCGGTTCCCTCCCACCTTATTCTCTGAGGCAGGACCTCCCCGTGACACCTGAAGCAGAGCTTGCCACTACAGCTAGTTGTATTAGCCAGCTTGCCTCAGTGGTTTGTCTCTACCCTCTGAGGGTGACTGACAGACAAACGCCATGTCATTGGGCATTCCATGGGTTCTAGGGACCTGCACTCGGGGTCTCGTTTGAACAATCCAGCTGTCTCACAGCCCATCTGCTTCTTATCAGTTACTCTTTGATTTAAAAATAACATTTATCCTTACAAAAGATCTCAAATTACTGTTGATACTGACTTTTTGAAATAACTTTGCTACCTACACGTACAGACAATAAAGTAATAAAGTTCTGTTGCTGCAAGATATCAATGGCTCAATTTTAAAAGATGAAAATCCCGTGACTTCTATGTTGACAAATTTTCATCTGTAACTGAAATAGGAAAGTTATAATAAGCCATCTATTTCTCTACAAGACAAAACAGACGGTAGGTTTTTATAACTGAAGTACAGTGGATATACTCCTTACCACCTGCCTCTGCAATAGCTTTTCTAACAGAGCTTTACCATAAGCCCCCTTTGTGTTTAATATTGACTGTTAACTTGACAAGGTCTAGAATCGTATAAGGGACAAACCTCCGGGTATGTGTGCAGAGGAGTTTCTTGGTTGTGTTAATTCAGGTAGAAAGACCCAATCCAAATGTAGGCATCACCATTAGAATGAATAAAAAGTGGGACAAGCATGGTGATGCTGGCCTTTAATCCCAGCATTCAGGAGGCAGAGGCAGTCGGATTAATGTCGGTTTCAGGCTGGCCTTGTCTACAACGTGAGTTCCAGGACAGTCAGAGCTACATAATGAGACCCTGTCTTAATAAATATGTAAATAAAATAAAAAATGATGGATCGGAGTGATGTCTCTCTGCTTCCTGACAGCAGATGTAATGTGATGAGCTACTTCACACTCCAGGTCCCATGCTTTCCTTACCTTTATGGTCTATCCCTCCACTTGTAAGCCACAATAAATCCTTTTATTTTGCTTTTTGTCAAGTTCCTGTTATAGAAAGGAGAAAAGTAAGTATTGACCAGGCCCAAGTTTAGGGTTCCCTAATTATATATATATATATCAGTTGTGAATGTTCTCTTCTTGTATGAACCATATGATACTTACTGTTCCCTTTTAGTGATTAAACAATGTAGGTCTTTGGCATTTCTAACACACCTGAAAATAGCATACATACAGATGGAGCATCCTTAATCTATGAATCTGGAGTGCTCCAAAATATTAAGAATTTTTGAATGCTGACAAGATGTCCAAGTGGGAAACTATACACCTAACTTCATACACTGAGTCTCCATCAAAATATAGGTACTCTTACAGAGTAAGGGGTGGCTTGGTGGTTAGGAGCACTGACTGCTCTTCCAGAGGACTTGTTTTTGATTCCTGGAACCCATGGATGGCTCACAACTGCCCATAACTCCAGTTCCAGTGGATCTGAGACCTCTTCTGGCTTCTTAAGGCATTACAAATATGGAACACAGACATGTTCAGGCAAACTGAACATATACAATAATAGGAAATAATTTTTAATGTAGGTTTGAAATATTGTATAAATTGCCTACAAACTATGTGTTTAAGGACTTTATATGTAAAAGTATGAAACATAAGTGTATTTTGTATGTTGATATGGATCCCAGTCTCAAAACATCTATTATGTATATATGCAAATATTAAAAAAACAAAAAAAATTAAACCCAAAACCATTTCTGTTCTCGAACATTTTAGATGTAACAGTTAACGTGTGTGTGTGTGTGTGTGTGTGTGTGTGTGTGTGTGACACAGGATTCATTGTGTATCTTGAGCTCCTTTGCACTACTACCTTATGATTGTTTGTTTATTTGGCACAGCACTAAATGTGGTTTCTGTGTGTTTTGGGAATTTATGTAAGATTAAAACCTAATTATATTTTGTAATTCAGTCCTTTAGATAAGCCCAAATTCTCTTTATAGAGACTTAGAAATGACTACCAGAAGAGTAACAATCGAATTTGTTTAGACATGATACATTTAAGTCACATTATTTTTCTAAGGGTCATCAAAATGTCTTCTAAGCTTACTGCTTTTTCAGATGTAAAGCAGAACTACCTATCAGCAGTGTGGGTAAGCGGAGTTTCTGAAATGAAGGCTGTTCTTTCTCCTCACCCTCCCTTTACCAGATAAGCCATTTACGTCAGGAGGTAAATGTGCACACACCACTACCAGAATGTGAAAAAAAATTAAGGAAAAGTAGTCAAGTTTTTTCTTTCATACAAAGACAGTAGCTGTCAACTCTTTTTCTTGCTTGCTGGACTTTCATTGGAGATTTTGTTTTAAAGATTTATTTTTTTAAAGTATGTCTGTGTGGGTTCATGCATATGAGTACAGTGTCCATAGAGGCCAGAAGATCTTGAGCTACAGTTAAAGGTGGCTGTAAGCTGCATAATGCTGATACTGGGAACCAAACTAGGGTTCTCTGAAAGAGCAAGCAATACATTTCCTTAACCACTGAACCATCTGTCCAGCCCCACATTGGGGATGATGGTGGTGGTGGTGATACCAAAGCAACAGAATTGCAGTATTAAGTTTTCTTGGGTATTTCTATGTGTGTGGGTGTTTTGCCCATCTCCCCAGCCTCCAGATGATAATGTTTGTAAACATCATTATCGTGGTGTGCCTTGTAGATGATAAGAGCCTTTAAATAAGCAGAGTGAACACACTGCTGAGACTGGTCCTGACCTCCGCCAGCCACCTGCCTGCCTTGTGTTAGATTTGAAGCAGCCTAGGCTTTTGGCATCATGATAGGACTGATTACCATGGGATGTAGTCACATGATACTGGAGTAGTCTTTATAATTGTTTTGATATGTAAGCTTTTTGGGAAATGAGAAATGCTAATCTTATAATTTAAATTTTTGATGTATAGAAACAGTTTGGGTTTTGTATATATTGCATAGTAGCTGAGTAGTCCTAATTAACATGGATTACAAGCAGCAATGATTTTTTTAAAAGTTGAATCCGTGTGTTTTTCTTTAAATAGTTTGATTTACCACATGTACTCAAATATATTAGAATACTTTTAAAGCATTTTTTAAAATTTTAACTGATCCATAAAAACAAAATAGGTAGTTGTTAGTGGGAGACTATGTAATGTTTCCACAGAGTTCCTGTTTCCTTACCTTATTTATTGGGATGAGAGGGTTGCATGCAGTCTTCCTATGCTAGGCAAGCCCTCTGCAGCGGAGGCTTATCTCCAGCCAGACTCATGTTTTCGAATGGACATGCTTGCTTCAGTTCTCCACAGTCATTCTGTGAGGCTGAAGTAGTCATGGGAGCGACGGCCGCAGGCTCGCTCTCACCTTCTCTCATTCCCACCTGACGGCCGCAGGCTCGCTCTCACCTTCTCTCATTCCCACCTGACGGCCGCAGGCTCGCTCTCACCTTCTCTTATTCCCACCTCTGTGCTTTCTGTGGAGGATGCTTTAGTATTTTTAACTTATTAAGAAATGACGACTGTTGCCTGGCGGGTGTGAAAGAGAATATTTTTATTTGTGATGTATGCATTCTCACTGCCCATGTCCATATTCCCCAGGCTTTATCAAAGTATATTGTGTCTTCATAAGTGAATTACTTGTGCTGCCATAACGTTTGATCGGACAGAAGTCAGTCCTGAATAGAAAAGTATATGCAAACCGTTTGAGCATATGTAGACACCCATGTGCTACATTTTTAATTTTAAAAAGTATAAGTTTTTCTCCTCTAATAACTACAAGTTATTCATCTTTCTACCAAATAACCATTTATCTAACCAGTTCATGTTAGAATCAACGTTTTCTCTGCTCATGGAAAGCTGTACACTTTCCACTATGTTCGAAGAACTAGACAGTTCGCACGAGTGTCAGTAAAGGTGGCAGATGTGGTGCCACATAATGTAGGGATTCTCTACTTTGATGTGAAGTCACAGAGACATTTGCAGTGACGTGTCAGCTCTCTAATCTCATTCAAACACTTGTCACCTTAACAGTGGTGACTAGATCCTGGAAGTTTGTTCTGATGGTGATGGTTATCTTCCTGACTTGATTTCTAGACGAGTGGCCTGGCCGAGGAATAGTAGCAATACTGTATGTGCCTGGTGCTATTAAAAAGACATTTCATAAAACAAAGTCAGACCCAATTTCAATTGTTTCTACTTCAGGTCATGGTTCCTGATCAAAGTCTGCTGTGTCAGGCCCTGCTAGGTGACTTAAAGAGCTTCTTTCCCAGTCTTCATGATATTGGCATTGGCACTGCTGTCCCATTTTAGAGGTGAAGAAACTGAGTCTTAGGTCAAATAATTTGTGCCAAGTACCCCTTTACCAGTGGCGGTTTGGAGGCTGTAAGGGAGAAAAACGCTAACAGCTGTATATCAGCCTATACTCTGCAGTAGGACTCAGCTTCTGTGTCAGCTGCCCACTTGCTCAGGGGTTACATCCATGATGAACTGGGGTGTCTGTGAGGAGCAGACAGGTTGTAGAGCCAGTCGGTGTTGTAGGCACCGCATTATTGGAAGTGATGGTGTGAGAGGAGTTGAGGAGAGGTTTCTGGAACTGCTGGGGATTCAGCATGAAGGTGGCTCATGCCTATAACTCAGAACAGCCGCCAGTGTAAGGCTACCCCAGGTACATAGTAGATTCCAGGCCAGCCTGGGATACAGCATGGGGCCTTGTCTCAAAAACAAAATAAGACCGGAAGACTAATCTTTCCCATCAGAGAATTTCTAATAAATACATAGGCAAGGAAAGTAAGAGAAGGGTATTTATGGATTAGCTCTTTAAACTGTAATGAAATACTTGAGACAAGTAACCAATAAAGAGAAGAAATTTATTTATCTCACAGTAGTCCCGACAGCACTGGATAGGCTCTTTCAAGGACAGTCTGACTGCATCATATCATAGGATCTAATAGTGGAACAAATGATTACACTGATACCAGGAAGCCTGACACAAGGGTGAAACCTATTTGTAGTCCTTTATAATAGCTGTCTTCTAAGAATTAACTCAGAATTTGTTAGAAATGTTTTAATTCCTTTATTAGAAATATCATGTCTTCACAGTAGACCCTAGTTTTAAAAAGTTTGACTAAGTCCTGATATGACCACATGGGGACCTAAGCTTTACCACATGGGTTCATGTCTGTACCATAATGGGGGAACATGTTAAGAACATTAAAGAAAGCCGGGCATGTTAACACATGTCTTTAATCCCAGCACTTGGGAATCAGGCGGGCAGATCTGAGTTTGAAAACAGCCTGGTGCACAGAGTGAGTTCTTAAGACAGCCAGGGCTCCACAGAGAAACCCTGTGTCAAAAACAGTAAAGAAAGCTGCTGGAGTAGTGATGAAAGATGGCCTGACCTCTATGGGCCCCCTGGGTCCCACCCCGACCTGCTCTAGTATGGAGCCGGGAGCACTCTCCACACGGTTCCCTTCCTAGCTCACTGAGCCCACCGGGTTGCTCGTTCCTCCACTGCCCGGCACAAGCATGACTCCAAAGCCCGGTAACCTTTCAAGCAGGTTTATATGTTAAATTATCAAACCACAAACCCTCTACACAATAAGCTTACATCCAGAACACAAAGATACAAACTGCCCTTCTATATGAGAAAAGGGCCTATGGAATCCCTTAAAAATATTCTTATCTACCTAACGCCAATTAAGTCCACCCGGATGTGAGTACTCCTTCTCGAGCTCCATCTGCACCCCTCCTGGAATCTCCTCTTCCGTTTTCCTAGCCTTCTCTCTCTGCCTGTCTGTCCACTGTTTAATCATGTATCACTTTAACATCAACCCACAGAAAACCCGTACAGGTTTTGTAGGATCTTGATTATGAATGAAGCAAGAGAGGGTTGGCTGCTGGCGGGGAAGCTGCTGACCGAGAGACTGATTAATCTCAACTGTGGACAGATCCGTTTGGACTTCTTCTGTGGTCTTGAGGAGAGCGAGGAGTCCCAAGGACTTGTTGGCTCGTACTGCTCTAGAAAGGGTCCTGGAGTAGCATTCTCTCCTCTGACTTTAGGTACAGAGTTATAAGTACTTCTTTTTGAAATCCTATCAAAAACATAAAAGGAAGAAATGGTCCTTACCTCCCCACTTCTCAAAAGAAAAGGGGAGGGGCATTGGTGGAAGATTCTGGTAGGAGATGGGGGGAGGGGCTGCAACCAGGAGGGAAAGTAAATAAATAAATAAGTGGGAAAAAATCAAAATGGCCCTTAGAATTTGAAATGTGAACAACTTTCTTTTCTACTACACTTAACAATCAGAGTAGAGGCGAGCCTGGGTTCACTAGAGAAAGAACTTGAAAAAGTTTACTGACTTCTCCTGTTGTCCTTTCCATATTCCATTCTCAAATGTTTATTATTAATAATATTTAATTTTTTTAAAAATTTTCACAAAATATATTTTCTGTTTTAACTTCAATTCCTCCTAAATTTTTACTTCCTTATCTACCCAACTCTATGACCCTCCACTGCAAAAACAAAAGTAAAAACAAAACAAAAAATGAGAAGCAAAAAAACCCCAACAAACCACAAAAATGAAAATCAACATAAATGAGCAAAAAAAAAAAAAAAAACAAAACTGATAAGACTAAGACCAAAAAAAAAAAAAAAAAAAAAAAAAAAAAGAAACCCCAAAACCAAAGCATAATGAGACAAAATGTCTCCAAAAGTACCATTGATTTTGTCGTATTTAGCCAACTACTCCTGGGGATGGAGCCTGTTTAATATACCGAGGGAGAAAACATTTTCCCTTTGCCAGCAGGTGTCAACTGCGATGACTTCTTGACTAGGGTGGAAGCCTGAAGGGGTGTCCACACCTCTCGGCGGGCTTGAACCTGTGCAGGCCCTGTGCCTGCTCCACAGTCTCTGTGTCCCCATGGGCATCAGTCCTGCTGTGTCTGGAAGGGTCATCCATCACCTCTGCCTTTTAGGAAAGTAGATGGCAATGATGTTTATGATGATGATTATCATTTAAAATAAGGTCTTGTTTATCCCAGGCCAGCTTTACTTGCTATACAACCAACGATAACCTTGAACTTCTGATCCTCCTGCTTAGCTTGGGTGGTGCAGGGGATGAAACCCAGAGCCTTGTGCTTTGCTAGTCAAGTGCCCTACATCCCCAGACCCCCTTTCTGAAGCCTCAATGTGCTAGTTTATTGTAAACAGACACTTTTGTGTCTAGCTCCATCACTGTTCATCTTCCCTGACAAAAGCCATTTCTGTGACAGTTTTTCAGGCTTTCTTGCTTTTTGAAAGGTCCCTCTGTTCTGCCCTACTTTGTGCAGTCAGGTGGCCCAGTTGAGGCGTGCTCTGTAACTCAGCTCTGCGGTTGGGTGCGTCATGATGTGACTGCTGCTGCTCCACTTACTGCTGGACGTTCCCTTGCAGGCAGACAGCCCTTGCAAACCTCTCAGAAGCAACATCTGATATCTGCCCGGTGGGGGCAAGGCTATAATAAAATCAGTAGAGAGCTGTAGAAAGCTTGCCAGCTCAGTGAGGGAGAGGCGCCTCTTTCGGTTGTGTAAATATGCTTACATCTGCTGTAATTACATAACAGCTCTGATTCAAATGTGACAACACAGCCTCTAACATTTGCACTCGGTAATACAGGCCTGAACTGAGTCACACCAATTAGTACATGTGGGCCAGGAATAGACCAGGATAATGGAGTCTTGGTATAAGTACCATTTACTTATTATAGTTAATATATTATTGCTTTTAAAATCAAGAGATTTGTATCTTTCTCCCTCAACGAGAACTGTATGACTTACAGTTCTTCCAATGCCATGGGCAACTTGCAGATAGTTAGACTCAAGTAGGAAATTAGAATGAACCTGCCACCTTTTTGATATTGTAATGGTTTCACATACATAGAGCTTCCTTCCTGTGTGCTGATAAGGGCTAAGGACTTCAGTCCCAAAGCCTGGCTTCTCGGTGTTGGTTCGTCTTGATCCTCACTGCTGTGACTTTGCTCTCTGCAGGCGCACCTATGTGGGCAGTATGCCTGGTCGCATCATCAATGGCTTGAAGACTGTTGGGGTTAACAATCCAGTGTTCCTTTTGGATGAGGTTGACAAGCTGGGGAAGAGCCTGCAGGGGGATCCTGCAGCTGCACTGCTTGAGGTAAAGTCTAGAAGACTCTCTATGAAGTCATACTTGAGTATGAGTGAGCGTCATATCTAAGTCATGTATAGATTAGTGTGTAGTTACAGGAAAAAACAGTAGACTCAAGTCTGGAGCTAGTTACATCTGCATAAAAATCACAAACTTCTTTGTGATGTCTTTCTTTTTCATTTTTATGAAGTAAAATAAGATCTTAGACATGGCTTGTTATTCACACAGCAGTATTAAGTTTATTGTGAAGTGTGTGAAGTCCTTTCTCCCAGGCCCATCCTACTCCTGTGCTTTAGCCTCCAAAAGGCTTTGTTAGTTTGCTGTTTTCTAAACAGCTTGACTTGTCCATGCACAGTGGCACATGCCTCTCTGATTCTTTCTATTCAGGAGACTGCAGTTGGTGCCAGGCTAGGCTACATAACAAGATCCTGAAGAGAGTGAAGTAGAGGCTGGGGAGGGGCGAAAGAGGAAGCTCAAGGCTGCAGAACACAACTGCTTCATCAGGGCTGGAGAGATGGCTCAGCGGTTAGAGCACTGGCTGCTCTTCCAGAGGTCCTGAGTTCAGTTCCCAGCAACCACATGATGGCTCACAGCCATCTGTAATGGGATCCGATGCCCTCTTCTGGTGTGTCTGAAGACAGAGATAGTGCATTCGTATACAGAACTGCTTCATCTGTATGGACTCTGCTAAAGGAAACTGAGATTTTTGACTTTACTTTTTTGATTCCACGTTTTCCTTTATAAATTGTTATCTCTTTTTTAGTTACCTCATTATTAGTCGTTAACGTTTACAGATATGTGGTCCCTTTTCAGAGCTGAGCCAGGCAGGAGTTCTGTTCCTTTTGTTTTCTTATACCTGCTTTTGAAAACAAATTTTCTCTCTTCCTTGTACTTCACCAAGTGTTCTGCTCTCAGGACTGGCAGGCACTCAGGTGTTGTAGGTTTTACGTTGTAAGTTTTCCAGTTGGAACCAGTTGTTTTCTACCTTGGCACATGGATCTTTTCTATGTTGTCCTTCACCTCCCACCATGTTGACTTCCTGGCCTCCCCAGTCTGTGTTTTGGTTTACCTCACTCTGTGTTATTAATTCAACAGGAGCATCTGGAGAAAGCTTATCTGGGTGGTATTTTACAAATGCAAAATTTAAAGCAACTTTATGTTGCCTCGGGCTTCCCTGATAGTCTGAACGAGTCTAAAGTTCTAGTTGGAAATAATTTCTCTGTAGGGTTTTCCTTTACCCTAGTGACTTTCTGGTTTCTAGTGTTCCATTGGTAAGTCTGAAATCACTGTTTCTGTCCTGCCTTACTCTGAAAATGTATGTGGTGGTCCCTGAGAGAGTTTTCAGATGGCAGGAAAAACAATCAGGGTGACGTAGAAATGAGGTTGGGATCAGCCTAATTTAAATTACTGGTGCTGGGTCAAGACTTTGAGTCTGGCCTCAGTTCATATATTTTTGCCATATTTAAACATAGCACCGTTTTGGTGAAAATTTCTCAGATAACAGTTAACTCAGCCTGGTGAGTACAAGGGTTAAGACTTGTTTACATTGATTCTTTTTACACAGTACATATGGCTTCATCTATAAGAGAACTTCTTGTTGACTTAGAAAAAAAACATACTAGGGGTATCTCCTTCAACCTGAAGACTCAAAGTTTATATACCACCACAGTAGAAAATAAGTTCAGATTTCACTAGCAAATGGTGGGCAAGGAGGGCACCATGAAACAGAAGGGGAGTCTTACCTGGGTCACAGTTCCTTGTCTGATCATACATGGCATGACCTTACAGCTTTCTAGATTCAATAATAAGTACACTAGAGCTTTAAAAACAACCAGTGAGCATCTTATTCCCCAGGTTTTTTAATTTTTTGTTCATTTTGTTTTGTGTGTGTGATGCCCAGATAGAAGTATAACCCTGCATGTGCTGTACAGATTTCTGCCACTGACTGCATCCCTAACCCTCATACAGAGGCTTTTTTTGGTCACCATGTTAGTCCTAACTGGTATTCCTGTATCAAACAGCTGCAACACTAAACAGTTCCATTGGTTGCTGAATAGAACTGATTGTACAAGTATTCTCTTAGGTCAAAGAGCTACTCCAAGAAAATGCCATGTGAGCTAAATACCAGCAATTCTCCAGGGATGAGGCTAGAAAGCTCTGATTCTGCTCTGCCCTATGGAGGTTGCTAGGCTACAGGTTCTCACGTTTTTCTTAGTTACAAACTGGCAGTTTCTTGGGCTTCTGTCAACTTGGGAAAGGGAGGTAGGGTTAAAACAATATTAAATACCATAGCACTGGAACCATTTGCAGGAATCCAGTGTTTTCCTGGAATATACAGCTCTCAGCCTGTTCTAAATTGGAATGGAACATCTGAGGAGATCGGTTTGGCCTTTTTTGTCAGCGGGCTGGCTCGTTGCCTTTATGGAGAGGCAGCTTTTTAGAGTTCCTGGCTCTGCTTCATCCCCTTAGAATCATCCCAAATGATTTTAGTGCTTGCCGTTGACACTTTTATTGTGGTTTATCTCTTCTTTAGACAGCATGTATCTTCAAACTACTCTTTTTCAAAGATCTGTGAATTGTGTTTTGAGTCCCTTCGTATTTGAAGCCTATCATCTATGCCATAGCTTCTATGTGTTCTCTTCATAAAATATGGTAAAATTATGTCCTCACATATATATGTACACATGCATAAACATGTTTACTTGTACGCAAAACAAAATGGGTCATCTGTTAAGGCCACCACAACAAAATACTAGTGCAGATGACTTCTAAAAACTTGACAACTTTGAAGGCTGGACTTCTAAAATCAGATGTTGGCATGTGTCCTTCTAGGGCCTCTGTGGATTTTGAAGGTCTGTCATCTGTATCTGGATAGTTAGGGACACTCTGTTCTTAAAAAGATACCAGTTAGATTGCATTAGGACCTTCCTCCTACCCTCTTGTAACCTTGATTACCTCCTTTAAAAGTTCTGTGTCCAAATATCCACAGGGTATGTGCCACCCATTAGTGTGATCAAGAAAATCCCTCACAGGAGTATCCAGTGGTTTCCTTTAGTTGATTTTAGGTCCAGTTAGGTTGACATCAATATTAACCATCACACTCACTGAGTAAATCTTAAGGGGAAAACATCACTTTATCCTAACTGTCTGACTGTGTGAGTATTCTCAACCAAGAACATTTCATTAGTGTGCCTTTCTTTGTAGAGTGGAAGTACTTTTTTGTGTTCACTTCGGCAGCACATATACTAAAATGGGAACAAAACAGAGATTAGCATGGACCCTGTGCAAGGATGACAGGCAGATTTGTGAAGTGTTCCATATTTTTCTGTATCTTTTCTGTTTTATAAAATAGTCCTAATTTCTCCTAGCTTTCAACCATTAGAAACTCTTTTAATAGTTCCTTTTGAGTTGTTAGCTCTTATTCTGTAGCCCTGATAAGACAAGTAATTTAAGAGTCTTTTATAAATAAAGTTTACATTAACTATAAAAAGAGAAAGTACTTTATTGATTTTACAATATTAAACATTAAGTCTTACAGAATAAGAGATTAGGATCTTCTGAGAAATGTGATCTAGAGAGATACAATGAGTTTCTAAAACTCAAGATGTAAATAAAGGGCTTTGACTTAAAATTAACTGGTGGCTTTGTTTTTGTTTTGTAAGATTTATTATATATATGTACACTGTAGCTGTCTTCAGACTCACCAGAAGAGGGCATCAGATCCCATTTCAGATGGTTGTGAGCCACCGTGTGGTTACTGGGAACCACTGAGCCATCTCTCCAGCCCTGTGGCTTTGTTTTTATAAGTAATACTTTAAAGGGAATCAGAAGCAAGAAAAGGCTATTTTAGAAGACTGAATTTGGCATTTTGGGTTTTGTTTTTTGACTTTTTTGAGACAGGGTTTCTCTGTTGTAGCCCTGGCTGTCTGGGAACTCACTCTGTAGACCAGGCTGGCTTCAAACTCAGAGATTTGTCTGTCTCTGCCTCCTGAATGCTGGGATTAGAAATGTGCACCACCACAGCTGGCCTCTGATGAATATTTAAGTCGTGAAATTTCCATTTTGAATATGTATGCCCTAGAGAGTTCTGGGTAAATGTATGTTGAAGGTTTAGGGCAGGTCTGAGGATGTGAGTGCCTTAACCTGAAGTACATGAGCAGTAGCCTGGAGATTATTTCCTTAATACAGAGTTTTTCATTTTAGGAAACTGATTACTAAGGGGCAGGGAATTGGCTCCAGTGACAAAGGCACCTGCTGCCACCCAGACCCATGTGATGGAGGGATGAGTTCTACCGGCTGTCATATAACCTCCATAAGGATGTTGGGGTGCACATGCTGGTGCACACAGACACAGAATTTAAAAAATTAAACCAAATAATTAAGGCTAATTATTAAATTAGCTATTGCATCAGGTTAACTATTTTGGGGTGTTATTGGTGTTTTAAGAAGTCAGTTTCTAAAAAAAAAAAGAAAAAAAAAAGAAGTCAGTTTTCCATTGTGTTATATAAGAATATAGTAACAATTTGTAAAATTGTTTTATGTGGATTCCCCTTCCTGGTAAAGGATTTCTAACCGATATTTAGATAATGTTTGAAGAGGAATTTACTAATTATTCATTTACCTAAGAATTTCAAAATAATCTGCCTTTTACTTTATGTTTTAGCTGTGATACCAGAAGTAAAAATGGTTTGGCAGGGTAGGTAGCTTGTGGTCCACGTGAGCTGGTGGTAGAGATCCGAGGACAGCTCAGGGCAATGTTCAAGTCCTTGTGTTGGTGTGCCCTCAGCAGAATGTGTGACATGTTTTTATAAAGGATTTAGAATATGGGGTGGTTAGGTTTTTAATTATTCCTATGTTTATCAGCTAACCATTGAACAGAAATGTCAGCTTGCTGATACAGTGAGTGGGTTTTAGGTTGGTGTTAGAACTGACTTTGTTTAAATGTTAATCATTCTTTCCTAGGTGTTGGATCCTGAACAGAACCATAACTTCACAGACCACTATCTAAATGTGGCCTTTGACCTTTCCCAAGTTCTTTTCATAGCTACTGCCAACACCACTGCTACTATCCCACCTGCTTTGTTGGACAGGATGGAGATCATTCAGGTTCCAGGTATTTCATAAGTTTGTAGCCTCCCCTCTCCTGTGAGCATACCCTTTAAAATCATGCTGTGGAGTTTCAGTTGTCCAGAAGTTAATTTGTCACTATTTAATCTTCGAATTCTGCACAAGGAGTATAAACTGTCTTCTCTGTAGAGTCAGTGTCAAACAACAGGAGTGAGTTTGTTTATACCATGACAGGTAAGAGTTAGTATATGTTCTGGAAGACATCAGGAAAGAGCCAGTGTTGACTTCACATTCAGCTGCAATGTTACCTTCAGGGATAATAACTTCTTAGAATGTCAGATACTCTTCTCTGAAGCAGTTCCCAAAGTTACAGATGAAAAAGACTTATTTATACAAAGCCAATATCTAAAACTCAGTTACAGCTCCCCTCTCTATCAGGCTTTGAAGGTTCTGCCTTTTTTATGGAAAGATATTACACACTAATTGACTAACTCTCCCCTGGTGACTGGCCTCACTCTCACCTGAAAGCTCATGGT
This sequence comes from Micromys minutus, assembly GCF_963924665.1. Lineage (NCBI taxonomy): Eukaryota > Metazoa > Chordata > Mammalia > Rodentia > Muridae > Micromys > Micromys minutus. The sequence goes on from NC_137959.1 coordinate 11,442,857, forward strand.
GCCTTCAGACTGCTCTCTCCTCTCAGAGATGACGTCAGACAGTTAAATGGTTGTGGTTTTCAACCATTTCTTTTCCTCACTGTAGTGTAAAAAAATACCCTTTTAAGTTACACTCAAATCCTTACCTTTTCACTTTACTTAATTGCTCAAAATTATTTTGTCATTAAAAAGATCCAACATCAGTGAGTATTCACTTAGTGAAAATTGGGTAGAGTCTAAATATATTAAATTTTAATTGTGCTAATGTATTTTTCATTCTAAACATTTTTACTCCTCTGTAAATGTTAACTGGATTTCTCAGTTACCTGAAACTGTGTATTTACATGGCTAAAGTAATGGATGAGATTCAGTTGTCCAGAGGCGACGCATGAAGGCAGGCAGTCCATGAGCTGCTGTGTGAGGCAATCAGAGATGAGCTCTGTGGTGCTGCCTCTGCCTCCAATAACTGTGCTCATCCTGTTCTCTAGCCTGTGGATGTTTTCAGGCCTCTTCTTCCTGCCCAGGAGGTGTTATCAACCCATATTCGAAGCCATTGTTTATTAGGTGGGATTTTTTTTTTCTTACAGAATTTAAAGATAAAGTAAATCTGCTCATTCGTGCTTCTTAGTCAATAAGAACATAAAATCTCTTAATTATGTTGTATATATTTTTATAAAATGTGAAGGTAATTCCAAACTGATTTGGTTTAGATTTCCTTATTCTGGTTATATTGCTAAATGAAGTAATACTTAAGCTCATTCTAAATCTCACATCTAGTGAATTGAATTTAATCCATTAAAAACTGAGGCAGAGGCTAGAGAGAGTTCAGCTTAGAGCACTTGATGCTCTCACAGATAACCAATGGTGGTTCTCAACACTTACATAGTGGCTCACAACCGTCTGTAAATCCAATCCCAAGGGATACTACATCCTCTTCTGATTTCTGTGGGCACCAGGCATGCACATGGTACACAAACATATATATACCCAAAACATTCATACACATAAAGTGAGTAAATCTTAAAAACCAAAGAAAATGTGGCGATGTAGAAGCCTGGTGGATACTTAGAGAAAAGGGTCTCTTCTTTTTCAGGGTACACACAGGAGGAGAAGATAGAGATTGCCCACAGGCACCTGATCCCTAAGCAGCTGGAGCAACACGGGCTGACTCCTCAGCAGATTCAGATCCCCCAGCTTACTACTCTGGCCATCATTACCAGGTCAGTCATCTTGAAGATAAGGATTTTTTTTTTTTTTTTTTTTTTTTTTGAGACAGGGTTTCTCTGAGTAGCCCTGGCTGTCCTAGAACTCACTCTGTAGACCAGGGTAGCCTTGAACTCACTGAGATCTGCCTGCCTCAGCCTCCCAAGTGCTGGGATTAAAGGTATGTGCTACCACCACCCAGCTAAAGATGGGATCTTTAATGCAGGTCCGTGCACCGAGGAAACATTTGATAGGCATTCTAGAGCGTGAACTCCTTAGCATCTGAAGGCACTGCGGTAGCTGTGCCTAGCTCTGGAAAAGAGGTTCACCATGAAGCCATCAAGCAGGGACTTGTACTGTACCACGGCAAACTAAGGGGTTAATAGAATAGGTCAGAACCAAGCTTGTAAAAAATATAGAAATGCCCTTTTATGCCCATGGTAGCATACACCTTTAATCCCAGCCCTTGGGTCCAGAGGTAGGCAAACCTCAGATCTTCAGAACAAGTTCCAGAATAGCTAGGGCAACACAGAGAAAATCTGTCTTAGGAGAAAAAGCAAAAACAAAACAACAAAAACAACCACAAAAACCCTTAAGCTGCTACTTTCAGACACCTTTTTCTTTCATTCAAACCTTTTTGTTCCTCTTCATTAAGAGATTTAAAATAAAAATAATCCTTAGAGTTTTTGATGTTAGGACTTAATGCTAGAGCGATAGAGACTGTTCTTTCCCAAAGTTGCTGCCAAGTATTTAAGTATTTAGGTACTGCATTCATTTTCTTAGCAGGGGCTGCCATGATGGCATACGCCTTTAATCCCAGCACTGGAAGACAGAGGCAGTGGCCAGCCGGGCCTACAGAGTGAGTTCCAGGACAGCCAGAACTATATAGAAAGACCTAAACTCTTTCCTCCCTCCCATCCCCCCACAAAATGAATAAAGTATTACTTCATCTTATTTATATGTTATGTGTTTGAATGAAAAATAGACACTGTTGGGAATTTATGTTGGCCATAGCCTCTTACAGTTTCCCTGGCTCACTATGACCAATTGATTGCACACACCATCCAAACAACTTGGGTCTGCAAGAAGTCCAGCAGCCCTTTCCTAGTAACTTGTTTTCAAGAGATGTGAAGGTCTCTCCATGCTTGCCGGGCTCTCACTCCTTTGTGATCCGTGCCAGCTTTTCTCCAGGTCTCTTTAGTTATACTCAGAAAGTAGGTCTAAACCGGACCCAAGAGTTTCTTTTTCCTAATTTGTTTTGACATATACTGTGTGGATAATGCCAGAAGAAATAAACTGAGTGATTAGCCAAAGTCTTCCAGAAGTGACATCACTCTGGGCTTCTAACAAGCCACTGAACCTTTATGCTAACGTCTACATCTGAAAAGCCAGTGATTGAGAAGAGCAGTCAGTGCTCTTAACCTCTGAGCATCTTTCCAGCCCTAAGGGTTTTTAAAATTTGTGACAGTGTACTAATTATCCCAGGCTGGCCTCCATCCCATGAAGATAACTCTTGGTCACTCTAACCTTCTAAGTGTTGAGATTACAGGTGCCACCAAGCCCTGGTCAGTTTCTCTGATTCCTTCAGCAGTATTTCAAGAAAAATAAATTTGGAACCAGATTACATTGACAAGTTGTGATCAGTAAGCTCCTTAATATATCACCAAGAAATAAGTGGCATTTAATGTACTGCCAATTTTGTTTTAGGTGTATTGCATAGCCAAAGATTTTGTTGTAGATAAAGGGTAATCAGTTGGAGATTATGTAAGGAAATAGTTATGGCTGAAAAGACACCTTAATGTTAAAAAACAAAAAACCAACAACAAAAAAAAAAAAAAAAAACCCACTAATTTTAATGAGATATGTTATGTGTGAAGATGTATTTCTTTTTAAATTAACCTTCAAATCTACATTGTTTCTTTAGGGAACTGGCTGTTCCTCTTTTGCTTATTTACAGTGTTTATCCAGAAGTAAAACATTTTATCTTTACAGATACACTAGAGAAGCAGGAGTCCGTTCTCTGGACAGGAAGTTTGGGGCTATCTGTCGGGCTGTTGCAGTGAAAGTTGCAGAAGGCCAGCATAAGGAAGCCAAGCTGGAGCGTTCAGATGCGACTGACGGAGAAGGTTTGTGCCTTTGTTCTGGTATTCCCAGTCTGGCAGGAAATGGGAATAGTGCTACCAGTGGAGCAAGGAAAGTATCATCCTTGAAGCAATAGTGTGTCCCCTGAGTATGGAATAACACGAGGTGTATGGGTTTCTCAAGAGTTAACTCTTCTTCAGTATTCTTCAGTATTCCTATGAGATAACATAGTGATCTTCTCCAGATTGCTACAGTGGGTATACTTTACATTTGGTTTGATGTTCTCTTTTTGACTGGTGCAGGCAATTGTTACATCCTTAAATAATTTAAAATGAAGTTATTAGAAGCTAAATGTGATCACACACATCTATAATCTCAGCACTCCTGAGGCTCTGGCAAGTTCAAGGCCAGCTTGTTCTACACAGTAAGAGCCTGTCTTAAAAATACCAATGATGAGGAGGAGGAGCTATCTAAGTCTGCCAACACACATCTCATATACTAGAAGAGATTCATGTGTGTCTCTCACACTGCTTCTTTTATAGGTACATAATTAAATATAAATTTCTCTGAATAATTCTGGAGGTCATGCCCTAAGGAGAGTTTCCCTATTGCAGTTATTCAAATACATGTGTTTCCTTTGTTTCCGGTTAAAGTATGTGGTCTTCTTGCCAGAGGAGATTGAGATTCTAAGGCGATTCCATCATCAAAGCGTGTTGTTATGTGATTTGCCAAAACTTGCTTTTGTGACATTTAGTGGTAAGGAATTAAAACTTACTTCATAGGAAACAGATTTATTAGTTCTACCATTTCCAAACTCTTCCCAGAATGCAGTTAGGTGAGTGTGAGAGAAGAGCCGTACTGCGTGGTGGTCTTGGTAGACCAGATGTTGTTTAGGTGCACGAACAGGTAGGTATGCACATGACCCTCTTGATTCTGTGTGATCTTACCTGCTCTCATGTTGCTCAGAACCTCACTGTTCATTCTTTCTTGAGAATAAACCTCAATTTTAGCTGAATTGGACTGATATAATTATACTATATAGAAAAGGAATATTGAAATCTAATTGTTTCTTATAAGGATATAAGACTTCTGTTGACCTTTGTATGATTTGTGTCTCCCAAGTTCATATGTTGGAAACTTAGCCTCCAGTACTCTTGTGAGGTGGGGACTTTTAAGAAATGATGAGAAGCTAGGTAGTAACTCAGTGGTGGTGCACTTGCATGGAGCCATAAGGCCCTGGGTTCTATCCTGAGTGAGTCGTAAGGCTCTTTCCTTGTGACTGGATTAATTAATGCACTGCCTTGAGGAAGTGGGTTGCATTCCACAGTAGTAGATTCCTGGTGAATGGATGGGTTTGGGCTTCCTTCGCCTCTGCCTCTCAGGAGCTCACTTGTCATATGATCCTTTCTGCCACACGAGCAGAGCCTTCCTTGGCGTGGTTCTTGGCTCTTAGGCTTCTCAAGTGTCCAAAATGGTGAATCACACGCATTCCACTCACAACTTACCGAGGCCGTGGCATTCTGCCATTGCAGCACAAAACAGATGGGGTCAGTTCTCGCTCATACTCTCAGGGATACTGCAATCCCTGAGCCTTTTTAGGATTTCATAGCTCAGATCAATCTGTTGTTGATAACCCTCTGAACTCTAGACACTGGGGTTGCTGCTTTCTCTAACCAGCCTGCTGTTTTTGTCTGTTTACATTATATTTTCCAAAATTTGTCAGCATCCCTTTATCAGTCACCTTTATTCTTACCTCCTTGTGCTTAAGACTTTTTCATTTCTGATCGTTTTAGTAGAGGTACTATGAAGACATATTCAGACTACACTTTGTAGAAATTGTAGTTGTAAAAACTGTCCTAGGCAAGTAAATGCCTGTGAAGAGAAGGCCATGCGGAGGCAGGGCACGGCTCTCTTGCCTCGTTAGTTAGGAGTTGTGCTCTTCCTGCACTGTCTCGTGCTCAGTCCAAAGCCATCTAACCCTTTGTCTTCCTGTTGGATCTGATACGATTGAAAAGGCAAAGTGAAATGTGTCTATGTAACACATTTGGAAGTTTATGTTTAGGATTTAGATGGTGATTTTAGAATTTTTAACACATCCAGAGGTGTCAGCTGAATTTTCCTCTGTTATAATGCAGATTAATGTTTGTATATATATATAACCATTAGCATATTTCTAATATTTTTTCTTAAATTATCTTTACAAATATCCAAGAACTTGTTCAAGAAGCTTGGGAACTGTTTATGAATGTAAAGTTTTTTGTTGTTTGTTTGGTTTGTGAGTTTTTTTGTTTGTTTGTTTTGAGACAGGGTTTCTCTGTGTATCCCTGGCTGTCCTGGAACTCACTGTGCAGACCAGGCTGGCCTTGAACTCAGAGATCTGCCTGCCTCTGACTCCCAAGAGCTGGGATTAAAGGCAAGTGCCACTACACCTGGCTTGAACTTAGAGTTTGTTTGTTTGTTTGTTTGTTTGTTTTAAGATTTACTTATTTATTTTTATGTATGAGTACACTGTAGCTGTCTTCAGACACACCAAAAAGAGGGCATCAGATCCCATTTCAGATGGTTGTGAGCTACTATGTGGTTGCTGGGAGTTGAACTCAGGACCTCTGGAAGAACAGTCAGTGCTCTGAACCACTTAGCCATCTCTCTCGCCCTGAACATACAGTTTTTATGAGAGTATTTACTTAGGTTTCTGTCGTTGTTGTTGTTTTCTTTAATTGCAGGTCATCTTGTACATGATCAAATAGCTGAGCAAATTTGAGTAGATGAGCTATTTCCTAAGGCACCTAAACTCATTCTTAATTAAGAAGACATTTGTTTTAGGTTCCTTACCAGAGGCACAGACATAGCCTAAGGGTTCTGATATTTCTGATATCATGAGACAAAAGACTGTCTTCAAGAGTTAATAGAATAATTACAAGGAATATCATAATTAAAATATATAGTATATTGTATAACTATAATAAATGGTGTTTATGACCTCCAACAACTCAAAAGGAACGTTTCTACAAAAGAATCTGCATTGGGTTTTTGTGCCAGAACACTCAGTAACTGAACATTTCTGATTAGAAAATGATTTCTTTAAAGTAGGAGTTATTTATTTAAAATAATTGCTTCAGAAATTTCAAGTAATTCCCTGGGTGAGTTACTTTTAATGTTAGAAATAAGGCTGGTCTTAGGGTTACTGCCAGGAAGAAAAGTAGCTTTGGGCCACAAGCTTCAAAACAGGCAGAAACTGCCAGTGTTTTTAATAAGCTTTCTGGACAGACCCAGTAGCTCTGGTCTATGAGCAGCTGTCTATGTGGGATTGTAGTGCAAATTACTCTGGACACACAGAAATGGAGGAGTCGAGAAGGCAGATGAGGGATATAGTTGGTTACTGTCAAAAATGGAACATCGGTGTTGAGGTAGCTGTAAAGCAAGGCCTTCCGTAAAGTGTTAAGTCCCGTCTTTCTACATGGCATTGGGTATTCCAGGTTCTTTTCCTCCCTGGGGTATTAGTTGGGTTGAATAAAAGCACATAACTAAAGTTTTACTCTGATATTTGCCTATCTTTTGCTAAGACAAATATTCTATATGTTCATTTACATATTTCAAATTGTCCACTTTGAAACTCATGTGATTCATAAATCTTTCTCACATTCTTCAGTAAATACTGTGACTTGCGTCTTGGATCTTGGGAACAGACACATACACATGGCAAAGTCAGATTTGTCTCTATTTGTTTGCAGTACTAGAGATTGTACCTAGAGCATTGTACATGTAAGCCACGGTCTCTATTCTAAGCTATATCCTTACCTTTTTTTTCTCTTTTCTTTTTTTTTTTCTCTTCTCTCTCTCTCTTTCTCTCATTAAGTTGCCCAGGCTGGCCTTGAACCTGCAATTCTTCTCATGAGTAGCTGGAGTTTCAGGTTTGTGCCACCAGGTCTGATAGGCATTGCTTACATTTATTCATCCTAGAATTTCCCAATCTTTTCAAAAGTGTGGACTAAGTTCTTCCATCAATTTAAAAAAAAAAAAAAAACTATACCTGTCTCACTCTTTTTTTAAAGAATTATTTATTTTATGTATATAAATACACTGTTGATATCTTCAGAAACACTAGCAGAGGACGTCAGTTCCCATTACAGATGGTTGTGAGCCACCATGTGGTGGCTGGGATTTGAACTCTGGGACTCTGGAAGAGCAGTCAGTGCTCTTAACCCCTGAGCCATCTCTCCAGCCCTCTTTTCATCTCTTTTAAATCTATCTTTTTCCCTGTTTTCTTGACTATTCAACATGGATTTAGGGTACCTGTCTGAGCAGTTTGTCATCTGACCCAGCTGTGAGTCTTGTCTGTCCCCTGCCAGTTTTAGCTGCTGCTGCTGTTGGGTGAATATAATGGTTGTCTTCTGTTTCTGTTTTGTTTTACTTTATATCATGTCTTCTGTTTATACGGAGCAGTGTGTGGAACCTAGGATCTCGAATACTAAGCCAGCACCAGGTTCTACCCCAGCCTTGTTTCTTGTTCTTCCTCTTCATTTTTTTAAAAATTTATAATGACAATCATTGCCTTCTAAAAAGGGCGACATTTTCTCCTCAGAAATCACTGGGGACCAGCAGCCACTCTTGTTGATACTATCAGGACTTTGCTTTAGACTTCTTGTTGGACTGCTCTATTTCTGGTTTAGCCTTATTCCTAAAATGTGATCTTTACTGCTAGAATGTGTTCTGAAAATCAGTTCTTACTGCTGATGTGACCCTTCCTTGTGAGTTCTCGATTGAGACTAGTTGGGCCTTCACTTTCCAGTTGTTTTTCCTTCTGGGTTTTTAGAATCCACCCTAAACATGCTCTAGTTAGGAGCCAGTCACATCTGGAAGGATTTTCCCAGCTCCTCTGTCAAGGAAGTCAAAGCTGTTTTGACAAATGACTTCTCAGAGTCATTTCAACTAAACCCTTCAAGACTGACAGCACAGCTCATCTTCTAAGCATTCTCAGGCTGGAATGATGCACAATTCTAGCCCATGTCCCCAAATAAGGAAGACGGAGAAGAGATATTTCTAGGTCTAGAGGGTTGAAGCTCATGTCTAAAGTGCACACTTGGCCAAACTGCAGAATTAGGGAGGCTAGGCCACACACCACTCAAGTGATCCTGATTTGATTCAAATCCCATCATAGACACTCAGCAGACACTGTTCCCTTACCTCTGTCATCCAGTTAGCGGGCTCCTCTTGAAACTTGACAGCTCCCAGTCCACAGGATCTTAAGAGCTCTATTTTCGGAAGGAAAGAGCTAGTGGTTGGACCTTATTTCCATGAAGACAGACTTATCTTCTCATAACAAACTGCTGAACCCTCTGATCACCTCAGAATGCTGTCTGGTGAGGCCACAGCCTCTCTCTGAGGAGGACGGTGTATAGTTGAGTGTGGATCCTGTTTTGCCTGAGGTGCATTTTGATTTGTATTAGTCCCCTGTCCTCCAGAAGGTATACTGACAGTGCCTCAGCCTAATGTAAATACTGTGTCTTAAACCTTAGTGCATCCTTCCTAGGTACCATCACAATTTTTAAAAATACATCAGAATAAAAAATTTGATTTCTGTGCCTTACAGCTCCTCCTTCATTCACTTTAATTCTTGTAACCACAGCCTTGCCTGTAGGCAGGAACGGGGTAGGTGAATAGAGAGTCACCCACCCCCTGAGCTCACATACTTAGGGCAGATGCCCTCAAGTGCTTGGTGTGTGATTCCTCACCCCACTCAATGTGTTAGCTCTTCTCATGTTCCTGTTCTGCAGGAAGAGGTGGTCCTGTGATGGGCTGCTAGCTGTCAGAGGTCTTTGTGGTCATTTCCTACCATTGACTTCTCAAGTTGAAAACATGCTTTGAGTATTTTACATGTAGGTCCCTCCTAACCAAAACAGGAAGCTGTTCCTGCAGAAAAACCAGGTGATTTTTATTTTTTCAACTTCCTTTCTGACTAGTCTCCAAATTTGAAGATTTCCTTTCTTGCTTTGTTACTTTGTTACTCAGTTACTTTCTTTTCAGCAAGCTACCCACAGACTAATTAAAACTGCCAGGCATTTAAAAACTACTTATAAAGCTACTTATTCGTGGTTTTTATGGGTCAGGGACCCAGGAGCAGAAAGAGTATATAAGTGTCTGTGATTGAAAACTTGTCCTCAGCCCCAGTCACAAAAGAACAGACATAATATGCAGTCACTGATAATTGGATACTGGCCCCACAAAGCTCTGAACACCTAAGAAACAACTCTCAGACCATATGAAGCTCAAAAAGAAGGAAGGCCAAAATGTAGAAGCATCAGTCCTTCTTAGAAAAATAAGTAAATAAGTGTATAGCACCCTCTCAGAGTGGGGTACACCTAGACCTTAGATCATTAATAACTCAAGAGCTAAGAATGCAGCCTTGTGGCAATCTTTGGTACTTAAAAATCATTATGTTTAATCTTTACACACCAAGAAAACTTCGACTATTTCCATGTTACATTTTGTTTTACATGTACTTTATGCTTATGGTAACTAGTAAATTTTCAATGCACACCATCAAACCTTTAAAAAAAAAATCAAGTACTGAACAAAAAATATATTCATGTAGTTTTATGCAAAATGCTTTTAAAATCTGTACATTTATATCTGTTTTTAAAAATAAAGTAGTTTAATTTTTTAAAAAGTAAAAAAAAAAAAAAAAAAAAAAAGTCTTGTCCTCGGGTTGTGGCACGCTCACCTTGGGGATAGCAGCTCACTCACAGTTGTTAGCCAAGTTCAGCTCCCTCCCGACTGTCGCCTAAAGTTCTTTTCTTCTCATGGGGGCCTTTCCCTGGGCTTAGAACTTAGTAGCTGGTCTCTCACAGTGGGGCTGTAATATGTTATGTAAGAAAGGTAGGAAAAGTCAGAGGCAGAATCAGCAACTTTTTCTAATACTGGTACCGCATTCTTTGGGTTGCACATACCGGCTGTGACAAGCCGTGAAAGTGGCTCTGTAAAGATGTGAATGCTGGAGATGGGGATGGGCTATTTGGGAGCCGTCCAACAGGCCCTCTCCCACCAGCCTATTTGTTTATTTTTGCTGACGGACCAGCCTGTCTCCATCTTAGGCTTAAAAGCCATCTTATAGTCAAGACAAACTAGGTTCATTTCTGTTTATGATTAAGCCTCTGAATCTCAAAGACTGGGCTGTGCCCCACTTGTAACCTTAACTACAATGGCTTTGTACTGACTGTCCCAGAAATGACAATCATGTCTTTGTTTCAGGAGGTTGTTAGGACTAACTTGTTATGATGCTCTGATCCTTTAACCCCGCCTATTTTTCCTGACAAGTCTCTCATTTAGAAACTCCTACCTCTGAGCTCTGAGCTCTACAAAATTCTTGTCTTCCTCACTTCCAATGCTGTCGCTCCCCCCCCCCCCAAACCCTGCCTTAGAGGAAGGCTGCCCTTGTACACAAATGTAAAAGCTTGCTTTAATTAATGTGGCGATAATGATTTTGTGTCGGGGTAAGAACCATTTCCTCCCTTTTTTTTTAAATGCAACTCTGCCTTAATTGCATGTGACCCGGAGGAGGGGCTAAAGTAAATAGAGGAAGACTAGAAGAAGGGTACTCCATCAGTATAGATTCATGGAAACTTACATTTTTCCAGTGGTGGCTTATCAGGGTAGGAACACTTACATCCCCATAAGGAAGCTCCATAGATTCATTGGATCCCCAGTGACATTGGTGGAATTATATCTTGGGTTGTCATTAGACCTCCCGGAGAAGGAGTGGGCTCTGCTTATGTCTCCCTGAGAAGGAGTTTAAGCAACAAGGACACACAGATCTTCTTCTTTGCATCCTGTTTAGTGTATGAGCACCATTTGTTGCTGTTTTGAGGGTTTGTACATTTTATTTCTGTTGGTAGAACCCCATTTCCCAGAGATTAATTAGTTTGTGGAGAATTCTAAAGAAATCCTATCTTTGGGTGTTGAGAGGGTAGAAATTTCTGTGACACAAAAGCAGTAAGAATAGGTTTGGACCATTGTTAAATAGCCTTGTTGGGGAGTGGGGGCTATAAAGACCTGTAAGTGAATGAATCTTTAGCAAAAATTGAGACAGTGTTTGTCAGCTTTCAGTGTGGATCTTGTTCTTCTTTGAAGACATAAAATCTTCATCCGTGGGGCTGGAGAGATGGCTCCAAAGTTAAGAGCATTTGCTGCTCTTACAGAGGAAGTAGATCTGCTTCCCAGAACCAACATTGTAGCTCACAACCATTTGTAACTCCAGTCCAGAGGATCTGATACCCTCCCCTTACCTCTGCAGGAACCTAGCACAAAAGCGGTAGACAGACATATGCAAACATATGTCTCATAATAAAACTATCTTTAAGTCCTTTTTATTTTAGTGAAGGAAAAGTAATCAGAAGGCTTTTAGTTAAATCTAAACATCCTCAAACATTTTCACCTGTCTTCCATGCCTTTCTTTCTGGGTGCATTTAGAATGAAGAGAATAATCTGTGTGTCTGCCTCCATACACCGAAGTACATGCTTTAGGGCTTGTAGTTTAGATTGCTGTAAGTCTCAGAAGTGAGGTTAAGTTTCTAGACTAGTGCCTGGGTCTAATGGTAATGTGATGAGTCACCATTTCTGTATTATTATGGGAGCTGAATAAAGCTAACCTCCATTTTCCTAATCTTCAGACTGGACAGCTTTGAATTCCACCTGTTGCCAGCAAGTTTGGTCATTGAGAAGCTGTAACTTCCATTATCAGAACATTTTAGCCAACACTTACTCAAGACCCAAGTCACACAAACAGGGCATGGAAGTGTGGATTCTGTTTCACATTTTCAGTGTTGGAAATCTTCCTTCGTCTTGTCAATTTTTTCCTGCCCTTTGATTATATTGGTAGCTCAGAACAACTGAAAATCTGCCTCGGTCATGGAGCTGAGGTTACTGTTAGGAAATATGAATTTTAGAAACACTTTCATTTTTTCAAGACACTTGGTTTGCTGGTAAAGCTTGGGGGCGTTTGTAGCCTTCTGCAAACTAAAATTATAGTTTCTAGGCCCAGAGAATGAAAGCTTCCATGGTAAATCCTTTGTGTCTAGTGGCAGTGTGTATTCAGACACTATTTTAATATTGAAGTGAAATATATTATTCACAGAGGAACACTGTGGGCCACCATGAGCAGTCGGCAGAGCTCTGTGGCTAGAGCTAAGGCCACCAAGCAGGAGGTGACTGCAGCTTCAGGAGAGAACTGTCTTCCCCAGAGTGTTCCAGCTCTCTGACAGACACTCTCAGACGGTCCTTGATGATGTAGCTCTCATGTGTTTTATTCCCTGTGGATAAGATCTTATGTACATTTTGGGGTGGGGTTGGGGTCCAAAGGCATATGATTTCTATTGGCTTGGTCTGAGATGTTAGGGATGCCTCATCTGCACGTGGAGGGCTTCAGGTGCTTCCCTACATGACTGATTGTCACAGTCCTCTCCATGGGGTGTCATGGTCACCTATTCCAGGACAGAAACCTGGTTGGTAGTAGATGGGGTTTCTGAATCCACTTGACCTTGCCAAGTTTTCTGTCTGATGGCTTTATCCACTGCCCCATACCTCATGTCTGCAGTGATTTACCAGTTGCTCCCATATGGGTACTATATGGAGTATAGGACTCAGGAGAGAGGTTGCCTATGTATGCAGATGGGATGGGAGCTTCAGTGAAAGGAAAATCAGCCCCTCTCAGCTACAAGAATACTTGAGGTTCTATTGGGCTTCTTAGATTTGTTGAATAGTCTTCATAGCTAAACTAATCCAAACAATTGAGAATATCTTCTAAATCTTCACCAAGAAAATGAATTTTGTTAAGTAATTCTTTCAGACTCTTCAAGAAACTGAGGTAGATTCTTCTGGTACCAAACAGGACTATGTGGCTTGGAGTATATTGGTTCATCGGTTCCTGGGTCTACTGGGTCAGCTGGCATTGTTGAATGGTTACTGTAGCTGTGCTCCAAGGCAGATCTGCAGATTGACTAGAACTTGGAGCAAGTGTGTAGGTTCCTGGTTGAAGTAGATACATAAAGAGCTCTCTTGATGTCATGGCAGTGCTGGTTTCACAAAGTGGTTTCACAAAGGCAGCTCAAGTGTGCCCTGTGTTTTGAGTGGAGTCAACATCTGTGCCATCCCTTCTCTCTTCCCCGACCACCTGAGTCTAGCTCATTTCACTTAATTTGATGATTCATGTTGATCCATTTTCCAGCAAACCACACAGTATCATTCTTCTTAAACTCCACTGTGCGTGCTACAGTTCGTTCACCCATTGACAGCACCCAGGCTGGTCCCATAGCTTGGCCAGCGTGAGCAGCTCCGATGCCTATGGTGTGTGAGCTCCTGTGGGGAGCAGAGCGGCAGCACTCAGTAGTTGTACTTTGTTTGGAGGAGCTGCCATGTTGATTTCCATACTCTCTAATTACCTGCCCACCAGCATTAACTAGATGCCAGTTTTAAACTTTTATGTCAACATACCGTCTTTTTTTTTTTTATAGATACTATGGCTTTAAAATGGTTTTAATAAATTGAAACAAAAATTAATTTACTTAGACATCTAAATTGATATGAATGATATAGGTGGATTACAGATATTTTTAGTTCCATAATTATTACTCAGATTCAAATATGATTCACCACCATTACTTACAGCTGTACTGCAGTGATTATTGTGTAGGTTGCTTAGTGGGCAAACAGAAATAAAACATGCTTAGTAATAGTTAGTTCTACTACCACCCCAAAATAATGAAGAAAATAAAAACAGTAAGAAAAAAAACCTGTTACTAGTATGGAGGTTCTTTCGGATATTTAATCGTTAGATTTCTCCATTTATTGCTAGTTTGAGTATATTTTTATATTTGAAAAATATTTTTAAAAATTTTAGAGCATTGTGTTTATGTGTGCATGCATATATGCCATGCCATTGAGCGCCAGTGGAGATCCGAGGACAATTTGAGGAATTGTCTCCTTCTTCCAAGTGGGTCTGGGGGATGAAACTCAGGTCATCAGGCTTGGAGACAAGCATCTTCATCTATGCTTTTTAAACTGCTCCTCCTCCTCATCATCATCATCATCATTGTTGTCATTATCATTTCCATTTGTATTTGGAACTCAGGCCTTGCTTATTTACTAAGCTAGCCCCCAGGCCCTTGGCTAGCTTGTTTCTTTCTTTAAAAAACAAACAAACGAAACCTTTGAAGCCCAATGTGGTAGCGCAGGCCTTCAGTCCTAGTACTGGGTGGCAGCAGCAGGCAGATCCTCAAGGCCAGGCTTGAGGTAGGTACAGCCAAGGCTACACAGAGAAACCCTCTCTCACAAGTGTACAGGCTCAAATGCTTAGTCTGCTCTGGCTAGTAACCATTTCCTTTGGCATGCTTCTTTAGATGAGGAGAGGGTTTTCTGGAAAAGATTAACTTGAAATTGACAGCACAAATTATGCAGCTGGATATATTCAGGATTTTCCAATTTTTAAAAATCTGTTTTACCCTTTCTGGGTTCCCCTGTAGATATCTTCTGTATTTAATTGTCTGGGTTTAAGACACATGATTCTGCTATCTTATTGTCTTAGTTTATTGTTTTAGTTTGGGTTTTACTGCTGTGAACAGACACCGTGACCAAGGCAACTCTTTGAAGGACAACAGGTGAGGGTACCCATGGAGGCTTGAAGAAATTGTCAGATCCCTTGAGCTGAAGTTATAGGCCGTTGGGAGTCAGCCCACGTGGGTGCTGGAGCTTGGCCTCAGGTCCTCTACAGGAGCAGTGTGTCTCTAACTGCTTAGCCATCTCTCAGCCCGCTCCATCTCACTTTCACAGCAAGGCTGATTAAACTATTTTATAGCACTCCCCATGCCACAACAAGATCTGAATTCATGTAGACATGTGCACACTGACAGGGTGAGTAAAAAGTCAAAAGACGCCCAAGGGTGAACTTGCTCTGAAAGCCTTCAGTTGAGGAGCTTTTGAGGTGATCATACCCCCAAACCAAAAGGCTGTTGCTAATTTTCTGAAATCCTAGAATAAGATCTTACGCTCCAGGTTGGTACTATTTTAGTGTGCTTTTTGTTGCTGTAATAAATGCCAGGACTAAAAGAGCTTGGGGAGGAAAGGCTCATTTGGCTCACACTTGGATGTGACTTACACTTGGATGTGACGTAGTCTGTCATCAGGGAAGCCTGGCAGGGACTCAAGGCAGAAACAGACCACAGAGGAACACTTCTTACTGATTTGCTTTCTCTTGCTTACACAGCTTGCTTTATACACCCCTAGGATTATCTGCCCAAGGGTAACACAACTCACATCAAGCATTAATCAAGAAAATGCTCCCACAGACCAGTTTGATATGGGCAGATCCTTGATTGAGGTTCTTTCCAGGTAATTTCAGTTTGTTTCAAGACAACAAAACTAACCAGCACAAATGAGCCTTCTCCACTTGACACACAAACTGACAGTTAAGCCAAAATCATTCCTTTCGTTGTCCTTAAGATCTTGCTTATATTTATACGATAATATAAAATCGGTATAACTTTTCTAAGTTCTATGATCCTTAAGAACTTCAGTGATGTAAAAGTCTTAACTCCTCATCAAAAATCCAGTCAGTTTTTTGACTATAGGCTCATGTGACTCCAAAACAAGTTGCATACTTTCTTATTTTAGAAGAACTAGAGTATAGTTAACCAAAACAAACAAAACCAAAAGCCAACAGTGGGAAAAGCTCAGTGTCCCATAGCTTGGGCTCACTACTCAGCTCCAGAAGCTTAGGCCTTCTTCTCCAAGTCAGTATCCTCTGTATACACAGCTTGTCTCATCAGGCTAGCTCAACTACATACCTGTCACCATCCTTGGTTGTCATCCCATGGTCTTGGCATCGCCAGTGTGCTGAGGTATCTGCCCTACAACAGAGGCTGCATCTTCACCAGTGGCCTCTTTTGAGCCCTTAAAGTGCCAAGCCTCTGTGGCTCTCCATGGCCCATTCAACCCTGAAGCTTTCGTGCTACCAAAACCAGTACCATGTGGGAGGCACTTACATACACATCACTCAGCTCAGTGCCAGCTTGAGATGCATCCATAGCCTGCTCTGGGCCACAGCTTCTCTGCGTTGACCCTGAGGAAACGCTTCCCAGAAGATTTCCTGTCAGTGACTTTGGTCTCTTATTAATGGCAGATTATTCTTTAGCCCAAGTGATCTATCCAACATCATTTGTCACAGGAAAGCAAAAGTTTCACTTACAGTGTGTCTCATGGAGGATCCTGATAGAGTCTTTGCTTCCCTCTAACACTTCACAAGCCAGGCCTCCATTATCTGTATATTTCTCAGCATTCCATAACAGTTAAGCTCTAAGCAATGGCTTTTCCAGCCTAAAGTTCCAAAATCCTTCCACAATCCTTCCCAAAACCACCATGGTCATCATGACCAAAAGCAATCTGGGGGATGCAAAGGTTTACTTCAAATCACAGTCTATTGTCAAGGGAAGCCAAGGTAAAAACTCAAAGCAGGAACCAGGAGGCAGGTAGTGAAGGAGAGACCATGGAAGAGTGCTGCTTACTGAACTGCTCTCTATGGCTTGCTGAGATGCCTTATTCAGCCTAGGGCCACCTGCCGAAAGGTGCCACCACTCACATATCAAGAAGATGCCCTACAGACACACCCACAGGCCAGTCTGATAAAGGCAGCTCCTCAATTGAGGCTCCTCTTCCAAGGTGACTCCAGTTGTATCATTTTACAAAAACTAACCAGCACGGCTGCTCTGCTGGAGGAACCAGCAGCAGTTGAATGGGGAATGACAAAGCCATTGTGGCCAAGACAGGCCTAGTGAGTTACTCTGAAAAGAAGTTTGATACCAGGAGAGTCCTCTGCTAGGAAGCACAACATTGTAGGATGCCTAGAATTTGATTGAGCCACAGACTGGATGCAGTTCTTTCCAAAATCTAATTGCCTTGGTTGGAGGGTTTGATTTTGAAACAAGAGTTTACTACCTCACTGTGCGACTGAGGCTGGCCTCAAACTCACAGTTCCGCCTCTGCCTGCCAGTTGCTGGGGTTACAGCCATGCATCAGCACACACAGTGCAGCAGCCTCTTTGAAAGAGATAAAGAGACTGTATTCAAATCACTTACATTGAAAGAATGATTAGCTAAGCTTGGGGAAGAAGAAGAAAGTCATTTTTCTTTTTTGGGTTTGTGAGAATGAGTGAGGTTTCTGTGCACATGAAATCCCATGTTCAGTTCTTTGGATGTACGCTGTAGGAATGGAATCACAAGATACGTGTATTTTGTGTCGCAGTTTTTAAAGAACTGACAAACTGTTTTTCTGGCTTGCTGACTTCAAAACTTGGTACACTGCTGTAGGAATTGAAATAGTGTTATTCTAAGAAGAGAAAGACAGACAGCTGTAATAGAACGGAGACATGAAGGATAAATGCTAGGGGACTGAATCGTAGTTTAGCAAGGCTTCCAAGCTCATTCAACTAGGAAAGGATGCTCTTCAACAAATGGTGTTGGGAAAACTTGATATCCATGTACCTCTAAATAATAGTTTGGCTAGGAATCTTTACACCAAAATTAACTAGAAATGGACCAAGCTCTAAAATGAAGAGCTAATGCTATAAAACTTAATTTTTAAAAAACCCCGGTAGAACTTTTAATGATATAGTTGACAGCGGGTTTGTGGACAAGACACCAAAAAGAGGGAACAATAAAAGGAAAGTAAACTGACCTTCATCACAGTTGAAATCCTGTATATTGGCCTGGGAAGGTAGCTTGCAGAGTAAATGTGCTTGCTACCAGGCCTGACAACCTGAGTTCCATCCGTCCAGGACCCACCTGGTTGGGAGGAGAAAACGGAGTTCTGCAAGTTACTCTCCGATCTTCATACATGCACTGTGGTAATCATGTACCCACCACACACAGCAAGAATAAATAAGTAAATGCAGTCTTTAGAACAACATGTATAAAATGACACTGTTAAAGTGAAAGAAGGGGTGGTGAGAGGGCTCAGAGTAAAGGGGCTTGCTGCCAAGCCTGCTCTCGCACCTGAGTTCAAGAACTAGGACTCACAGATAGAAGAAATGAACTGACTCCTGCTAGCTGTTCTGTGACCTCCATTTATGCATAACGGCATCCACTTTATCTACACATATCCACATGTAAAATTAATTTAGAAAACTAAAAAAATGAAATAAAATTTGTGAGTCATATATGATAAAGATTGATGCCCAGAGCATATAAAGAACAACTTAATTGCATAGAAACAACCCAATTAAAAATAGGCCAAGTATTTGAGTAATGTTTCCCTAATGAAGATGTAGATGGTCTGTGAGCACATAAAAAGATGCATACTATCATAGGTCACTAGGGAAATGCACATCAGCGCTACAGTGAGGTCCACTTCGTACTTAGTAGGGCAGCTAGAGTAATTTTTAGGTCATGTTAGTGCTGGCAAAAATGTAGAGAAATTAGGACAACTGTGCATTTCTGTCAAGTGGCACAGCCACCCTAGAAAAAATCTTAGTGAATTCTTCAGAAAGGTGAGCATAGAACCGCAGTGTAACCCAGCATTTGTTCCTGGACACTGTATACTCCTAAAGGGAAAAAACACCCATGTTTATATAGTGAAGTTCGTAGTGTTTATATAGTTAAGTTCAATTTCTATAAGCTAAAAGGTAAAAACAATTCTAGTGCCCACCATCAAGTGAATTGAGAAACAATGTGATATGCAAATGTAATGGAATGTTATTCAGTCATTAAAAGGAATGGGATGATTTAGCAAGTAACCATGTGTTACAGTAAATGTTAAAAAATAAAATAACTTGATCTCTTTATCGGCCCTGAGGTCTCACTCCTCAAGCCTGACCCTGATATGGAGCCACACGCACCTCTGTCCCGTCACTCAGCCTGAGCTACCCGGTCCGAGCCCCCATGGCCCAACCCTGACCGCGCAACTCTCTTCCCTTGGTGGTCTTCCTCTGCCTGCCTTTCACCTCCGACCCGGGTGTTTCTCTACCCCAAAACTCAACACAATCACAACTCTATAGCCGATAGCTTTTCATACAGATTTATATATCCAACTCTCAATCCACAAACCCTCTACACAACAAGACTGCATCAAACAGACAAAGATACAAACTGCCCTTCTATATGAGATACTAAACCTATAAAATCCTTAATGTTCATAGCTATTTAACACCAATCAATATCACCTGGGTCTAGCTGGTCCTTGGGAACCTCCATTTTGCCATGACCTCACCCTTGTCCTCTGACCTCCTCGGACCTCTCAGCCCTCACCACCTCCCTTGCCCTGCCCAGTCACTGGCTTTCCTTTATTTTACTAATTAAAATGGGAAGGTTCAGTTGGAGTCATGTGACTAGGCAGCCCTTCTTGGGGAAGTGGAATTAACATTAAAATACCAACAGCTTCAGGACAATCTACAACCATGCTTGCCAAAAACAACTTGAATCCAGTCCTTAGAACCCAAATGGTGAAAAGAGAGAACTGGCTCCTGCAAGCTGTCCTCAGACCTCCACAGGCACAGCATAGCACCCATTCACACCATCTCCCCAAAGGGCCATGCAGGACTACACATGGCCACTCTGTGAGTATGGCTTTTGTGTGGGTTCTGTGGATTTGAGCCCAAGTTGACAGCCTTGCAGAGTAAGCACTTGGCCCACTGAGCCATCTCCCCAACCCCAACCTCTTTGGACACAGGGTCTTAGCACATAGTTCTGGCTGGTCTGAAACAAACCAAGTAGACTAGACTGGCCTCAAACTCATGGAGATCTTCTTCCTGCCTCTGCTTACTAAGTGCTAGAATCGGTGTGCCACCATGCCCAGTAAACCCCTAAATTAAAAAAACAAACAAACAAAACAAATTATACCCATCATTCTTAAGAGTTAAAAAAAGTGTCTACTCAGAAAAGTCTGCCACTCAGATGCAAAGTCTGCTTCCTGGAGTGAAGGGGTCCTATACCCCCACAGACACAATCCATTTTTATCTCTAACAGTGTTATGCAGTTGTCAGACTTGGAAGGTAGATGAAAAGCTGTACAGACAGCTTGAGGGAAAACAGAGCACATGCCCCTTCTCTTCAGACTCATTTCCTCATGTTTTTGGGGTTTCACCTTGTGATCGTCGCAGAAGTGCAGTGGTTTGCTTTCCATCACTTACAAAAGTCCTATAGAAGCTGGGGCTCAGTGCTGAAGCATTTCCTGGTGTTCATGGGGCATTAGGTTTGATTTCCAGCACAGTAAGAAAACAGTGCTGTGTCCCTCTTTTCTCTCCCTCCCTCTACCCTGTCTCTGTTGCTGATTCTTTTCTGACTCATGGCCGTAAGTGGTCTCACCGCTTCTGCTCTCCATGTGGTCTGAGTGCGGATGCGCTCTGCCGTGTCCAGCCCAAGCAGCCTTCTCTAGATTTACCACTGGTTGCCTTGCCTTGTCAAGGAGCCTCTGAACTCCAAGTGGCTTTTCTAGACTGGACTGTGAAGATCAGTCTGGCTGGGAGCCAGGGGCCTGATACATCTGTGGTTGCTATGGGTTTCAGGTGACTTGCTTCCCCTCCCAGGGTCTGTTTCCCTGGGTACAAGACGGAGAACTGAACCAGCTCAGGCCATCTTTTAAGATCATGCTTCTCTCTCGTGTGCTTCTTGAGTTTCCAGTCTTACCCAAATCTCTAACCTCAGGAGGTGACCTAGGTGTTATCAGAAAGCTGTTGCCAAAGGACATGATGTCGTTGTGATGTAAACAATAACATTTACCGGCTGTAGGTAATAATGTTTAGTGCTCTTGTACACTGTTGTCTCTGCCCTCAGACACTGAAATTCTGCTTCCCTTAGAAACAGATACAACTTTCATATTGTCTGAACTAATATGCCCAAAGACCACAAAATGTAGACGTAGCTCTTGAACTTATGGAACTGAGCTTGGATAAACAGGATAGAGAGTAAAAAAAATAATAATAATAACAAAGATTTTTTTTTCCCCAAGCTGAGATGTATGCAAGTGTCCATTCCCCGGGCTGTCTTTTGGTACTCACACCGCAGCTCTTCTCTTAAGGGAATAGGAGATAATTTATTTTAGAGCCATTATGAGTGACCATGGCCCAGGAACACAGATTATGTTGCCTTAAATTCTATGTTGCAGTGTAGGAGTAGTTTCACAGGGTTTTTATTATTATAGAGAACAAAGAAAACTTTAAGATACATTGGTGGTTATACTAAGAGGCAGATACATTAAGATGGGGGATTCTTTTCTGTAGACTCAAGATGTTGTCTGATGACATTTGTAGCTCTTGGATTAGTGGAAGCTAATTTTCCAGTGAGTGGGTTGATTGCTTCTAAGAGTTTGTTGTTGTTAATCACAAGATGCTAGTTCCGATACAGAGTATGGCAAGAAATGGCTGTTCCAGAAAGCTAAAACTATCCCAAGATAAAGTAACTAGCCTCTGAACCTATGGAATGCCAATCTCCACAGTACTGAAATTCCAACTGGTCTGCAGACGCAGACTCCTTCCAGGAGGTTTTTGTTCATAGCCAGACACAGCTTCTTTTCAGGGATTTTTGTTCACAGTATTAAGCTTTCCACACTCCTGGCCTACAAGGCAGATCACCTTAAGGAATACAAGTTTAATGGAAGATTTGTTTGAAAGGCAGTTCTCTGGGTTTTTAGAGATCTGCTGTAATTTCTTGAGGCTTTATACCCTATAATCTTTGTCTTTACCTCATTCATTAAAGACCGTTTCTTGTAACCCAGGCTAGCCTGAAACTCATTGTGTGTCCTTGTACTGTGCACACTCTGACCTTCACCTCCTGTGCTAGGATTACAGGCATGTGTCACCACTTTTTTCTTTATACATGTTGCATGTGTGTTAGAGAAGTACCTTACCTACCAACCGAGCCATGCTGCCAGCTCCTCGCCTTTCAGTACCTCCCCTGCTTTGCCCTTCTCATGATTTTTCCATTGCTCCAGGACCTGCGTTTATCAAAATCATCTTCTGTGGCAGAGGGAAAGGTGAGGGAGACACTGGCCTCTCCTCCCACAGCTCCAGTGCCTGGTCCCTGGGAAAGTCACCCACAGCCTACTCTGCCTTGCACCTGTAACGCCCAGCATCCACGCCGGAGCACGTGTACCGTGGGCTTCCCTGCTGCCTAATGCGGTCCAACGCCTTGATTTTTCTCTGACCTCTTGGCTAGATCCTGAATTAGTTTCTTAGACCATAAAGTCTAAGATAGTAAATCAGTTTTTAAAACTTCAACTTCCTTTTGGTTTCAAACCAGGTTAAGTGAGGGAGTGTGTGGGATGAGGTTGACCTAGCTTTTCCCTACTCACTGTGTATGTTGACAGTGTCAGGTGTATAGACCTTAATCATAATCCACCGCCCTACACTCCTCTCCCATCCTTTCCGCCTCTCACACTTCCCCTCCCTGCTCTCACATCCTCTTTTTTTAATGCAGAGTCTAGTCAGTGCTGCCTGCTGGGACGCAGACTGCTCTTTTGTCTTGCTCTTATGCAAGTAACCCTCCATGCTATGTCCCAGAGTGCAGTGGCTGTGACCTGTCCTTAAGACAGCATTTCACAGCACAGAGTTTGATGTATACATCCGGTGTAGGACTGAGCACTGAACATTCATTATTCTCAGCACTCTGACCAGTTAACGTTTCTGTACTAACTGTTACCCTTTGCAAAAGAAGCTTCTCTGGCCAAAGTTTAACGTGTCATTTAACAATAGTGGTAATTTACCTACAAGGCCTATCACCTCTCAAGCCAGGGACTTCTAATTAGGTTTACAATATCAGGCATAAATTGCTTTCTGAGGAACAGGCTTCAAAATCCAATCAAAACGTTGATGAGTATCCTGTAACTTCCATGACACACTTGGACTGAGAAGCAAATCTCTTCTGATATGCCTTAGTTAAGAATCTCGGTTGGTCTGATAAAAACTCGTCCAGAGCTTTTGGGGAGGAAAGGGTGTGTTTCCCTTCCACTTCCATATCACAGCTGGTAGTCAGGGCAGGAGGAGTTCAAGGCCAGAATCCAGAGGCTGGAACTGAGGAAGAGGCCATGAGTAACACTGCTTACTGACTCCTCTGTATGTCTTGCTCATCTGGCTTTCTGGTACAGCTCAGGCCCACCTGCCCAAAGGGTATGGTAGCATCAGAGTTGGGTGGGCCCTCCCACATCAGTCATCAGTTGAAAAGATGTCTGAGAGGCTTTGCCCACAGGCCAGTCTGCTGGGACCATATTCTCAGGTGATGTTGTCTCTTCCCTGGTAACCCTAGTTTGTATCCAGCTGGCAAACTATTAACCAGGCCAGTACTGTAGCTTTCAGGGTTCAGTGCTGGATAATAGTACTGTTGACTTCTCTCCCCCAGCAGCCTGCATAGCAGCTACTGGCACTGTATTAACAAGCCAACAGGGAGGAAGTATTCAGATGAGTTCCAGCTTGGTTTTTCTATGTCCTGAAACAAAAATATTCCATGTCATCAGCAGTGATGGTTATGAGGACAGCCAGGCACAGTGACAATCGCCTGTGTTGTTCGGGGGCCTCTGATTCCCTCCCTTGCCGTTAACTCAATGGGACGCGTTCCCCATCTAGCTGGAACTGAGATTTTGATTCGATAGCCCATGTCCTCTGGAATACTCGGCTTTGTCCATTTGTGCAGAGTGTCTGTGTTCAAACTCCTTTTTTTGTTTTAAATTATGTTTTAAATTTACTTATAAACTAGTTGGTTTTCATAAAGGTTTCTCATAAATCCTTAGTGTTGACTAACTGACCCTCACTTCCTCCCTCTCCCGTCCGCAGTCTTCCCTCTGTTACTTTCATAGACTTGTGTCTACTGTCCCCTTATCCCTTAAGGCCTCTTCCTTTCACTGTCACAGTCACCCCCCCCCCCATTTATAAGCTTCCTGACCTCTATAGAGACTCCAGATTTAACACAGAAATATAAAAGTTCAAAGCTAGGATCCATGTGAGAGAGAATATGTACTGTACACCATCCTGGGCTTGCTTAGTATAGTTTTGTAGTCCCACCCATTTTCCTATATCTTTTACAATTTCATTTTTTAATACAGTTGACTCAGTTTCCATTGTGTATATGTGCCAACATCTATTATTCATTCATCAGTTGATGGATACCTAGGTGGATTACATTCCAGCAAAGAGCATGGATATACACATATCTCTGCAGGGGAATATGGTACCCTTTGAGCATATGAGTTACATATTCAGTAATGATAGCTCAGTCATATATGATACATGTATTTCCAGCTAAAAGTTGCACCACACTGAATTTCACAGTGACTGTATTAGTCTATATTCCCTCCAACTGTGACAGGGCTCCGCTTCCCACACATCCTAATCAGCATTTGTTGTCCTTGTTTTCTGGATGTTCGCCATTCTGGAGTTGAGTCAGAATCTCAAATCAGCTTTAATTTTCATTTTCCTCATGGTTGGTGGTGAAATACATTTTAATATGTTTTAGCCACTTGGTACTTCTTTTGAAAACTCTATTCGGTTTCATGTCCCCTTTTTTTATTAAACGGATTTCTTTTAAGAGATCATGAGTGCCATATTATATCATTTCCAACCCTTCATCTTCCCCACCAGATTTTCCATGTCTTTCCCACCACTTCCCTTCAAGATCGCTGCTTCTTCCTTTTTATGTATACATACACGCATGTATACATACATACATATGACTATATACATACATCCTGAGTTCTTTTAGAGTTGTTCATGTATGTGTATTTAACAGAATTCTTGGGGCTCATCAGGAGGGCTCATTCTTAGAGAAGACTGATTCCCCTTACCAGCCATTAATTACTTATATCTCCATCTGGGTAGGTTAGGCCATTGGAGATTGTTCTCATCTAAACTGCCATGGGAACTGCTGATTGTTGTGCAGGGATTGTTTAGGCAGCCTTACTTTGAGATGCCATAGGTCCAGCTTCCCTATCATACAGAAGACATTACTTATCTCACAACAGACACCCCGATCCTCTGGCTCCTGCGATCTCTCTGCCTCCTCCTCTTCTCTGTTCCCTGAGCCTTAGTGCACAGGTTTTGTTATAAATGTATCTACTTGGGTTGGGCACCTTTGTGGATTTCTATAAGAGTCTCCTGCTGCTGCAAAAGAAACTTCTTAATGAGAGATGAGAGCTATACTCATTTAAGGACAAAAGGATAAATATTTAGAATGCAATTGGAATGTATTGGTTTAGAAAAGTGGCAATAGCTAGTTCTCCTCTAGGTCCCTGACCTCAGCAGGGAGTTGGTTAGGTTTACAATAAGCATGACTCCGTCCAGTTGAGCAGGCCTTTGGTCTAATTAGTCAGCTGCTATTGCATTATTTGGAATACCTTCCAGGTTGGTGATTCTGTGACCTAGTTCTTTGTTGGGCTGTTTGTTTTCTTTCTGTTTAGTTTCTTGAGATCTTTGTATATTTTAGACACTACTCTGTTGTCAGAATCATAACTGGGAAAGACGTCCTACACCGTAAGCTGTCTCTTCACTTGACTATCTGTTGCCTTTGCTGAACAAAAGCCTTGTAATCTTACAAGATCCCATTTGCTGATTATTGGCTTTATTCCCTGAGCAAACAGAGCCCTATTAAGAATGTCTTTATATAAAGCCAGTGTCCTGATGTGTCCTGGTTACTTGTTCCTGTAGCACTTTCAGAGTTTGAAGTCTCATGCTGAGGCCATTGATCTGTTTATAGCTGATTTTGTGAATGGTGAGAGATGAGGACTTAGTTCCATCCTTCTGTATGTCTATCCAGTCTCCCAGCATCACTGACTGGAGATGCTATCTTTTCTCCAGTGTATTTCTGGCTTCTGTCAGAAGGAGGCTGCAGTTTTATGACCTTACACCTCAGTCCTCAACTTCATTAACTTATGTGCCAGTTTTTGTTGGGAGTGCCATGCTTTTTTGAAAATTAGTTTGCTATATTTTGTGCGTGCGTGAGTGTGTGTGTGTGTGTGTGTGTGTGTGTGTGTGTGTGTGTGTACATGTACACATGCCATGAGGCATATATATTTTAGGAGTTGGCTCTCCTCTCCCACTCTGTAGGTCCTGGGGATCAAAGTGGCAGATACTTCTTTCTGTACCATCACCTTCCCAGCCATGCTATTCTTAATATCATGTCTCTGTAATATAACTTAAAATCAAGTATGGTGTCAACTCCTATTGGTTATTATGTTTATTTACATTACAAATGTTATCCCTCCTCCCAGTTACTCCCCTCACCCCCGAAAACCTCCCACTCTTCCCCCACTCATCCTCCCTCCACAAGGGTGCTTACCCACCCACCCACCCACCCACTCCTACCCTACTGCTCTATTATTCCCCAATGCTGGGGCTTTGAGCCTTCACAGGAATGAGGGCTTCCCCTCCTATTGGTGCCAGACAAAGCCATCCTCTGCTACATATACAGCTGGAGCCATGGGTTCCTCCATGTATAGTCTTTGGTTAGTGGTTTTGTCCCTGGGAGCTCTGGGGGCTCTGGTTGGTTGATATTGTTGTTCCTCTCATGGGTTTACAAACCCCTTCAGCTCCTTCAGTCCTTCCCCCAATTCCTCCATTGGGGTTCCCATGTTCAGTCCCATGTTTGGCTGCAAGTATCTACATCTGCATCGGTAAGGCTCTGGCAGGGCCTCTCAGGGAACACCTACATCAGGTTCCTGTCAGCCAGCACTTCTCAGCATCAGCAAGTGTCTGGGGTTGGTGGCTATACATGGAATGAACTTCCAGGGACTGCCCCTCCCTCAGTCTCTGCTCCACTCCTTGTCCCTGCATTTCCTTTAGACAGGAGCAATTCTGGGCTAAAATTTTGTGAAGGGTGGGTGGCCCCATTCCTCAACCAGGGACTGTGCCTAACCTCTGGATATGGTCTCTACAAGTTCTCTCCCCTTCATTGGGTATTCCAGCTAAAGTCATCCCCGTTGGATCCTAGGAGTCTCTTGCTTTTCTGGCATCTGGGACTTTCTGGTGACTGTCCCCCACCCCATTCCCTATCTCTCCTTGCTACACATCTCTGTTCAATTTCCTGACCCTCTGTACATTTTTCCTGTCTCCTCCCACACCTAATCCTTCCCTCCCCCCTTTCCTCTCACCCTCCTTTCTTCCTCTCACATCCATTCCATAATTATTTTGTTTCCCCCTCTAAGTAGGACTAAGGCACTCACCGTTTCCTACAGGATTCTTGTGCTCAGGATTACTTTAGCTTTTCAAGATCTCTTATGTTTCTATATGGATTTTAAGATTGTTTCTCCTATTTCTGTGAAGAATGGCATTGTAATTTTGATGATGATTGTATTGAATCTATATATTGCTTTTGTGAGGTATGACCATTTTCACAGTATTGGGGTTTTTGGTTTGTTTTGTTTTGGTTTTATAAATGAGTCTCACTCTGTAACCCTGGCTGTCCTGGAACTCACTCTGTAGACAAGGCTGGCCTTGAACTCATAGAGATCCAACTGCCTCTTCATCCTAAATGCTGAGGTTAAAGGCACTCACCAGCACTTCCAGTTCTCTCCAGTTTCTTTCAGCTGCATTGTAAAGTTTTACTGTGGAGTCTTTCACACACTTGCTCATATTTATACCAGTATACTTTTAAAGACTGTTGTAACTGGGGTTGTTTCCTGATTCATTTTTACTTTGCTTTCCATTGGTATATAGGAAGGCTAATGATTGTGTGTGTGTGTGTGTGTGTGTGTGTGTGTGTGTGTGTGTGTGTGTGTGTGTGTGTGTGTTTTGATTTTGTATCCTGCCACTCTGCTAAAAGTGTCTATTAGTTTTAAGGGCTCTTCTGGTTAGAGTCTTTAGGTCTCTTACATAGAGAATGAGGCACTACAGTGAGGCACTTGGATTTCTCATTTGCCTGTCTGTATCTATCTGTTCTCTTGCTGCTAAAGCTATGACTCCTAGTCTTACTACGCTGTAGTTCATACAAATAGAGAAAGCAGACAGTAGTGGAACTGCTTTGAGTTTCCCTAATTCCACATAATGTTGGCTGTAGGTCCGTCATATACGTTTCTCCTATTCTGAGTTTCTTCAGAATTTTTAATACGAAGGAATGTTGGGTTTTGCCAGGTGCCTTTTCTGCATCTATGGAAGCAACCATGTTGTCCTTATATCATATTTAACACTTATTGATTACATGTATTGAACATGGGATTGTTTCACAGTTGCCTCTTTCAGTTTACTTTTGGGGTTTATATATTTAGTGTCTCACTTGTGTCAGAAGGGGGTCTTTTTCTTCTCTGGTCATGACGATTTGGTATCCTAAATACCACCTGTGTCTAGATTGGCATCTTTTTTCCAAATTTTGACAAATTTTGTTATGATATTTGTTTGCTGTGACAGAAAGAGTCGCTGTGCAGACCTGGCTGGCCTGGAACTCTCTCTGTAGACCAGATGGCATGAGACTTACAGAGATCTGCCTGTTTCTGCTTCCCAAGTGCTGGGATTAAAAGTGTGTGTCACCACGCCCAGACCGTTAGATTGTTAATGTTTTCTGTGCCTCTAGAACCATATTCTCCTCCTGTGTCTATTACCCATACAGCTAGTCTTTTCTGTGTGCCATGTGTACTTGGAATTCCTGCTGGCACCTTCTTATTGCTTTATTTTTGTCCTTATTGGATGGTTTCTCCACCCTGTCATTAAACTCGGGTATTTTGCCTTTTCCTTGATCTGTTCTATTGGTGACATTTTCCAAAGAGATTTTCATTTAACTGGTGTTTTGTTTTGTTTTGTTTTTTTCTCTTTACTTCCCTTGTGTCAGATTGGTCTGTCTTCAGTCATCTGTCTTGGTATAATTCTTCCATAGCTTGCATTCTGTTCCTTGTTTTGTCCAGCTGTTTGGTTCTCATTTGAGTGCTTATTCTCTTATTTTTATTTTTCGAACAGTCTTGCAGTCGTTATGTAATTCTTTTGAGTTCTCTAGCTGACAGTTCACCTAACTCACTCTCACCATTCATTACTGTTGAGTTAGTAATTTTTGGAGTTGGTTTTGGTTTTTGTGTGTCTTGTGTTACTGACTAGTCATGTACACATCTGTAGTTATTTCTTTGCTTGGTTTATTTTTTATGAGCTATATTCTTTCAGTTGACATATTTGCAGTGTTCATGTGAGACTTTAATGTGGCAGAATTGAGTGTGCAGTTCAGAAAATAGTTCCTTAGACCAAGAACTGAGGATGCCTGGCATCACCTTTTTTATTGTTCCCTAAGTGGAATATTAACTGTTAGATCAACCACCAGTGTTTGGTTGATACACCTACTTATGCAAGTATACTTACACTTGTTATCCAAGTCATACAAACCAACTAAAAACATGAGCCCATTGACCATGACTATTAAAGGAGGAGGAACCAAGGACAGGATGGAGTCTACGAAGACTTAAGACTAGTCATGGGAGGTGCTGGGATAGCTGCTTTTAATTGGTGATAAACACCATGACCGAAAGCAACTTGGGGAGGGAGGGTTTTCTTAGATCTTACAGGTGAGTATCTCCACCCTTGATCCTGTCGCCTGGGTTTGGCTTTCTGGACCTTTGGGCTCACCTAACACATTGTGCTGCCAGCCTGCCCACAGCTGCACTATTCTCTAAATGCAGCCTTCCTCTGCCTGATGTTTCTGCATCTCCAGTATCTGAGGCCATGCACCTTGTTGTGTCAGTGAGTGGTCACCATGCTGGGGCCTGGATAGTATGCTGTCTTTGAGTCTCCTCCACCTCAGACTTAGACCATCACTCATGACTTTAACCTTACTCAAAGTTTTTGGACACAGACAGATCATAGTCACATTCTTTGCCAGAATGTAACGGAGGGCCTAGTGCAGTTCTCAGTAGCCTTTGATTTTTTTTTCTAAAACCTCATGAGCCCATCTCCCTCTCTCCACCTTCATATTAACACTGTAGTTTTCCAAGCTTCCATCAGAATGGCCATAAGCTTCAGCCTTCTATAGCTTCTCTCTCTGACTGCTCCGAACTCTTCCAGATTTCTTCCACAACCTCAGCCCTATTTGTTACAACTGCTCCACTTTGCCAGATTTCTTGTGGGTACCGAACAAGAAGCAAATTAAAGGAGCAGAGGTTTCTTTTGGCTCATCCCTTGAGGAGGCATCATCATGGTGGCTCTGTTGCAGCAAGAGCATAGTAAATGGTTCCATCTGCCAGTGCTCAGAAAGTACGTTTTAATTATGGGACATTCTTAGTCTAGATATGCTCTGAGCTTCCTAGTCCCTAAGGACCATCCTTTCTACAGGAAGAGCTCTTACCTCTGCTCCCGTTGTATGCAAAGCACTGAGCCCAAGACTACACTTGGAAAAGGCCAGCTGTCCCCACGCATTGGCTCCATACTGCCTTGACTTCCACCCGTGTGACCTTATCCCCTCTAGTGACAGTAAAACGAAATCCAGCTGCAGCAGCTCCACCTCAGCAGAGCTCACAGAGTGTGTCACAGCAAGGCAGCCGACAGCTGTCTGAGGATCTTCCTTGCATTCTGTGATCGGTAACCTTTCCTCCCTGTATGACGAGTGATCCCTACTCTCTTTTCTCCTCTAAGAAAGATCTAATGGTGCTGAAAACAGCCATTTCACAAGCCATGGGAGAACCAACAATTGTCCATTTTTTTGTGAAAGAAATACTTTGGAGGAAGTTAGGAAGATCAAATAGACTTTGTAGGATCTGTGGATGATCATGGTATTACAGGTATGGTTATGAGGACAAATGTAAGAAGACTTCACACTTCAGATCCTGTGCACTGCACTGTGGAATCTGCAACAGACTTGCTTTTTACTTCTTCTAACCCCATAGAGATATGTAGTGAGGGTCTTAAGATTTTGCATAGCTCAACTTGTTCTCTTGCCAACAAGTTTCTGATTTCCTTTCCTGTTTCCCATGAGTCATGTGTTAAGAGAAGGCCAGAAGAGCCTTCACCCTAGAGGTCACATTGTGTCATTTAATGATCCCCTCATAATGACTCCAGTTAGCACAAGAGAGTAAGTGTAGGGTTGCTGCTGTCACACATATTTGATAGTCACTTTGGAAGAAAAATGAAGTGGGAAGGGTGTCTTAATTTCATGATCTGTAAGAGTAGAAGAAAGAAAAAGAAAAGAATGGGGAAAATCATAAAAAGATAAATATAAAAAATGCAATCTTAGCTAACTGTAAACACTGTATATTTCTTATCGGTGTGCACAGTAACTGCACAGTAACTACTTTCAGTGCAAATATGAAAGGGGTCACAAAAGATGAAACCGTTTAAGTACATTGTAAGATAACAAGCCAGACAAGACCAAAGGGAAGCAAGACTAGTGTTTTAGTTTGCTTTCTCTTGCTGTGATAAACACTGTCCAAAACCAGCTTGAGGGGGGAGAGGGTTTTTTTGGCTTATTTGTCTGCATCACTGTTTGTCATCACAGGAAGTCGGAGCAGGAACTCCAGCAGGAACCTGGGGGTGGAACTGAAACAGATACTGTGGGAAACGCTGCTTACCATCAGCTTACTTTCTCATTCAACCTGTGGCTACCTGGATAGCAGGTGGTGGGGTGGCACCCACTCACAGCAGGATGGACCCTCCCACATCAATCATTTATCAAGAAAACAAAACCACAGACATGCCCACAAGCCAATCAGATGCAGGCAATTTCTCAACTGCGGTTTCCTCCTCCCAGGTGGCTCTAGTTTGTGTCAAGTTGACAAAAACTTATCAGCATAATAGCTGTGAGACAGAGAGGCACAGTTTTCTACAGTTTTAAACAATTTTTATGCCCAGCATGGTAACACATACCAAATTCCCAGCCTACAGGAAGGGCAAATCTCTTTTAGTTTGAGGCCTACCTAGTCTGTATAGTAAGTTTCATACCAGCCAGAGATACAGAGTGAGAGTCTGTCTAAAATAAGTGTACTAATTTAAAAACTGTGGGGGGGGGGGGCTGTGTGTGGGTGGGTGTGTGCAGGCACACAGACACCAGAAGATTTCTTGTTCCATCATGTGTGGCCTGGGAACCAAACTTGCCTATTAAGTCATCTCACCAGCACCATGCAGGTTTGGGGCAGGGTCATTTTCTTAGTGGCGTGTTTGTGTGTATGTGTGTGTGTGTGTTTTGCCTTTTTTGCTTCCATGAATGTCTGTGCACCCCATGTGTGCCTGGCACTCAAGGAGGCTAGAAGAAGCATTAGATCCCCTGGAACTAGAGTTAGAGAAAGTTGTGAACTGTCATGTGGGTGGTGGGAACCAAGCCCAGTGTTCTTAACTGCTGAGTCAGCTCTCCAGCTCCCCTGACCCCTACAGTTTTAAACTTTAACTCCTTTTGTGTCTGATTGCATGTCATGTAGTATCTTTTATCTGGTAAATTATAAAAAATGATTGGGAGAAGGGAGTAAGCTCTGAGCTCAGCATAGTTCAGCCCCATGTGCTAAACCCAAGTGAAAACAAGGTCTTTTTACTTTAGCATTTACCGTTTAGCAGCAT
This sequence comes from Micromys minutus, assembly GCF_963924665.1. Lineage (NCBI taxonomy): Eukaryota > Metazoa > Chordata > Mammalia > Rodentia > Muridae > Micromys > Micromys minutus. Next base: position 11,475,590 of record NC_137959.1, read on the forward strand.
GCTCCAGTGTGGAGAAGTACCTCATACTAGGCTTTTATATCTTTCACCGTAGCATGCCAAGTAATTTACGGGCAAGTAATGACATAAAGGTTGAGTGTTATCCTTACAAAAGAGCCACTGCTGACTAGATGCCGTGGCACATGCCACAGTCCCAGCACTTGAGAGTGAGAAAGGGGATGGTGAGTTTGAAGCCAACCAAGGCTACATAGCAAGGCAAACGTACAAATAAGAACCACACATGACTCGTGAAGGTTCTGTTACCCCGGGTTCACATTGCCCGTTAGAAAGTGGGGCAGGAGCCTAGTTAGAAATGGTGGCACATGTCTGAAATGGTGGCACTCAGGAGGTTGAAACGGAGGTTGAACATTTGAGGCCAGCGTCATCTACATAGAAAATCTAATCTGCAAAAACATAAAAAAGAACATGGACACCATATCAAACTCCCCTAAGAGGGAGCTGGGTTTGTCCTGAGGCCCAGGCTATGCTGATCCAACAGAACCATACAAAGTAATGTATTGTCTGTGCCTTCAGCGTCTGGTCTCACTACACAGATATCCCTCGTCTAGGAACTGGCTATATAGACCAGGTAGGTCTATACTCAGAAGTTCACCTGCCGCCTCCCAAGTGCTAGGATTAAAGGTGTGTGCCATGTGCCTGACTTCTTTATTCTTGAGACAGTCTCGACAGCTGCCCAGGTTACTCCCAAATTCCCTGTACAGCCCAGGCATGCTTTGAACTGTGATTCTCCTGCCTGAGCTTTCCAAGGACTGGGATAAAGTTCATCTGATGCAGCCTCAGTGGTATTACTTTGTGAGATATTTGTTGACTATAGACAGCATCTTATTTTTGTGGCCTAGGCTAGCTTGAAACTCACCATGTAGCCCAGGTTGACACTGAATTTTCAACAGCCTTCCAACAGCTTCCCAATTGCTGAAAGGTTTAAACCTCTACACTCAACCAATCATTCTCTGTATTTTAAAAGAAGACAAGTCAAGTTTGCCTCTTTTCACAGAGAAAGTAGACAAAGTAAATGCAATTTCAAATACTCCCCTAAGGACTTTGAAAGACCAGTTTCTCAGCCTATGTACAGGTAAAAGGTCTGAGCCTATAAACACATAGCGGCTGAACTGGTGGCACTCACTGTGAATGGATTGTCAAGCCAACAACTTTCTTGGAACTTCTAAATAAATGTTTCTCTTAGGTTGCAAAGAACATGTGTTGGAAGATGCAAAACCTGAATCCATTGGTGATGCTGCAGACTTGGCCCTGCCACCTGAAATGCCAATTCTGATTGACTCCCATGCCCTGAAAGACATCCTGGGGCCACCACTGTATGAGCTGGAGGTGAGGATTCTCATGTTTGTGTTTACACTGGTGCTTGCTTTGCTTGACCTCAGACAAGTAGAGTTGGGGTTTCTGAGGCTAAGTTCTGTCCTAAGTGGAAATTTCACTCTGTAGTGCTGCACTTAAGTGCTTTCTGTGACACTGTGGCTCTTGAAAGGAAGCCAGCCACCCGAGCCATGTCCTCTTCTGGGCAGCCAGGGTGGCTTGACCGGGTCATCCCTCCACTTCCTGATGCTCAGGCTCATTGGTTTGCCTGTGCAGAAGTGTCTCTTCTGTGTGTGCATTTTAATCAAGGACGTCCTGTTGTCTTGCCCACCGAGGGCTTGGGAAGGAGGCAGCAAATCAGCCCTGATCCCAGCTACTTGAGAAACAGACTACCGCCAGTGCCAGACCTACGGTCTGCTGGGTAGTCATTCCTCAGGAGCTAAACTGTGCGCTCTAATCCTGCTACTGTCTTTGTCTGCTTTCTTCTTCCCTACGTCTCAGAAGGCCTGGGAGCTAGGATGAACTGAGGCAGCAGATGGAAGTAGCTTATAAAATAGGTGTTGAAGGTATTGTGTCATTTGTGGTGTGTTCAGGAGCATTCGCAGGTAAATTCCCAGGAAATACCTTTGAAGATGTCTCGACAATGAGATCTGTTAAACTACATAAGGCAGTCTCTCCAGCTAACTTTGAAGATCACTTCCCCAAGGCTTACAAAGGGAGAAGACAGACACCCCACACCCAGCTACCTTGTTCTTGTGTAACTTTTGAACTGGCTGTTGAAACTAATGAGCCTCCCCACAAAGCTCCCAGTTACCAGAACAGTCCTTGTTTATTTTTACCAGTGAATCTGAACTTGAATCATAAAACCAAAGATGTTATTTGGGTTGTTAAAATTTTCCTTTCAAACTGCAATTTTTTTTTTTGAAGATTTATTTATTTAATGTATGTGAGTACACTGTGGCTCTCTTCAGACACACCAGAAGAGGGCATCAGATCCTATAGCAGATGCTTGTGAGCCACCATGTGGTTGCTGGGAATTGAACTCAGGACCTCTGAAGAGCAGTCAGTGGTCCAATTCTCCAGCCCATTTAAATTCTTAAGGTACCATGGATTTGAATTTTTTTAAAACAGAGCTTGGGGGCTAGAGAGATGGCTCAGCAGTTAAGAGCACTGGCTGCTCTTCCAGAGGTCCTGAGTTTAAATCGCAGCAACCACATGGTGGCTCACAACCATCTGTAATGGGATCCTATACCCTATTCTGGTGTGTCTGAAGACAGCTACAATGTACTCATAAATATAAGATACATAAATCCTTTAAAAACAAAAAAAAAAAAAAAAAAAAACAAAAAAAAAAAAACAGCTTGGTTGTGGCTGAGAAAAGCAGTTGGTATACCCTCTCACTGTTATCACTGTTTGAAGTGAAGACTTCATGAGTGAAGATGGGGATTCTGACCAAGTTGAGTGGCCTCTTCCTCTAGACTGTCCATAAATAGCTCCTTCCAGTGTTCTCTGAGTACCTAAACTAGATTAAAACAACAGCTTGACATGTTCGAGAACCCTTCTTAGCTGATGCTGGGTGTGGATGTGTTTTTGCCATTCCAGGAGCTCTGGCAGGGAAACAGCAGAAAAAACAAAATGGAATTGTAAGCATGTCTTAGCAGCACTCTGATGTCACCTGATTCTCCTTACAGCATCCGAGCTATTACATGTGAATACGTCTACTAACTTGAATGTAAAGGGAGACTCCCTTGAGTAGTCTGCAAACCCTAGTCTTGTTTCAAGCCTAATCATCCTCTCCGCAGACAAGGGCCTTGCCTCCAGATTCCCTGCAGTCAGGCACTGTGGCTGTGCTCTTGTGTCTCTTACCTCGAGGTTCTGTCAGTCCTGGAGCACATTCACATTGTTCCCTCTAATGCCTGCCAGAGCATGACTGGGATGCCATGGCTCCTTGAGAGAGCACTGAAGTGAATGTAAAGTCCTGGTGGGTCCATGTCTTTCCCTAGACTAAAGGGGTCACACGGAAGTCTGTGACCTAAAAGCAGTATAAAGTTGGCCACAATGAGATATGCAAATGCTCTTTAAGTGTTGATCTTTGAAGTATTAAAACCAACAGGGCTAGAAAAACAACTCAGCAAGTTAAATTACTGCCATGTCTGAGATCCAGACAGGGTTCAGTTTCCAAGACCCATAGGTGGAAGGCAAGAACATATTCCACCAAGTAGTCTTCTGCCTTCCACACGGCCATGACATGTGTGGAACGTTTTCTTCCTTCCTTCCTTTTCTCTCTAAAAAAAAGTAATCTATCTAATATTAAGCTTTTCTTTAAACACCTTAAATGTTTCCTCAATCTGCATGTTAGCCTAACTGGTATATGAGTGGGAAGATACAAATCAGCTTGAGGACTGGGTTAGAGCTCAGTAATACACTCCTTGCCTAAACACACACAAAGCCTTGGAAGACGGGAGACCTTGGGATACTTTTATTCTCATTTGTCACATAGTGAGAAAAACTTTCTGAAAAGGTTTATGTGTCTGGTGTGTGCGCACAGTAGGCATGTGGAGGGCAGATTTCAGTAATCAGTTCTCTTCTATCACCATACGGGTTCCTCTGTGTGTCAAAGTTAGGCCATCAGGCTTGGCAGCAAGCACTTTTACCAGCTGGACCATCTCCCGAGCCCAGCACAACTGTCTAAACCCGGTGATGCCACAGATGAATAATCCTAATGGGAAGGTAGTAAGTGCTGGTGGGTAAACAGGGTTTTGAAGTTGTCTTGTTGAGTCACCTTTGTTTTGAGGCAAGGTCCTTCTTGGTTTTGACACCACATATCAGACTAACTGGTCTGCAAGCTTCTCCTCCTTTGCCTCGCATTTCCTGTAGGAAAGCTGGGCTTAGATTCACACTGCCACCTTCTTACATTTCATGTGTACGGGTGTTTTCTCTGGATGTATATGTACCACTTGCATGCTTGGTGCCCATGGAGGCCAGAAGAAAAAATGAGATCTCCTAAAACTGGAGTTGCAGGCAGCTGGCTGGGCTGCCAATTGAGTGCTAGTAGCTGACCCTAGATCATCTTCTCTGCCTGGCTTCTTGAAGCAACATAGTTAATAATTCTGAGGATTTAACTGAAACAATGTGATTGGCAGCTAAGAAAATTTTAACAAATGGCTTATTATGTTAAACATGACTGCATTCTGAAGATTGATTATTCTTTGGGGTTAGTTCATCCAGCCCTGAAAAGAAGCCATGTAATGAAAAGGATAAAAAAAATGGACTCAATATTAACTTATTATATTGTGAGCACTCATCCTCTATTTGTGTTTTTAAACAGCACTGACCTACGTGTTAATCTTTTTTAAATACAGAAGAGAGCAGGTGCCAGTGCTAGAGGAAAGCGTGCGCTGTGAGCTGCCTGATGCTGAAGGCTGTGACATTAAAGGTCAAAGTGTGATAACTCCTAATGATGCCATGGTTCCCACTGCACACACCTGCTAGAAAAAGACTGAGTGTGAGCACCCAGCCCTCTCCCAGGAACCAGCCAGGCTTTGCCATTCCATAGTGAACCCAGGCATCTGACAGCAGAGAAGCTACACACTGGATTGTACTCGGTAACACGCTGCACTGTCCTGCAGCACAGACACCACAGCACAGGCAGTCTGGACAAACAAGGGGGCCGTCAAAAGTCAGCATTGCCGTCTTCCAGCTGATCATACCTGGGGTGTGTCAACCATGGTTTATCACCTAGACTCATAATCCCGGCTAAGCAGCTTGTTCCACTTAAACTGGCATCCAGACGGCACTGCCCTGAGTTCAGGATGTCACCAGAGTGGTGATAGAAAGCTCGTGAGCACTGTCACTTGTCAGATGAGTGTTAGTGAGAGGAGGGTTGTTCTTGAAGCAAACTCGCATACTAAAAAGCCAGCGAGGCTTTGGATATGTAGAGATGCACGGTCCAATGAAGATACCCTGGAGATCAAGGCTCACGTAACCGGACCCAACTGCTCTTGGAAGTTCCTCGCCCATGGGTATAGCCATGGTGAACACTAAATATGAACATCCAGATAGTGAGACAGGTGACTCAAAGTGTCAGGTAATAAGTTGTCAGAAGTTAGTGTTTAAGTTTGTAGTCTTAAAGGACAGTGTGATTAAAATGCTCTGGAAACGATTTCTACATGTTGACATAACTGATGTGTTCATCTCTGAAGGTATCTGAGCGTTTGAATCAACCTGGAGTGGCAATAGGGTTAGCATGGACTCCCTTGGGTGGCAAAATCATGTTTGTGGAGGCAAGTCGAATGGACGGCGAAGGCCAGCTAACGCTGACAGGCCAGCTCGGGGACGTCATGAAGGAGTCTGCCCATCTCGCCATTAGCTGGCTTCGAAGCAATGCAAAGAAATACCACCTGACTAATGGTACGTGGCCTAACTCACTGGGGACACAGCTGGGAAGGAGGGCCCTAGACCATGATCCAGGAAGTATCTCACACTGAGACAGAGATGACACCATTCAGTGAAGTCCAGGGCTTGGCCTCCACACCCTCCAGACCCTAGTGATCATGTTATCAGTGATCTGGCTGAGTCCCTGAACTAGATACAAAAGCAAAACTTTAAAAATACTGAAGAGGGAATCTTACTGTCCAGACCTCACTCTAAGTATCCATTAATATCTTTAAGAATTTATTTATATGAAACATTCATTTTTATGTTTGATCTTATTCAAAAAAAAAAAAAAAACTAGGCTTAATTTTTCTACATTAAAATACTTTTCCCTCCTTTTAAAGCTTTTGGAAGTTTTGATCTTCTTGACAACACAGACATCCATCTGCACTTTCCAGCTGGAGCTGTCACAAAAGATGGACCATCTGCTGGTGTTACCATAGTAACTTGTCTCGCCTCACTTTTCAGTGGGCGGCTTGTGCGCTCAGATGTAGCCATGACTGGGGAAATTACGCTGAGAGGGCTTGTTCTTCCAGTAAGTATAGAAAACAGATTGTGTACTTGTAACTTTTACTTAAATTACTAATTTTAAATTTGCATAAATAGTAGCTTGCTTGCTTTCTGTAAAAACTTTGGTTTAAAATAGAAGTTAAAATTTTAATACCTGTAACTAACTTATGTTATTTTAAACTTTTGGTCAAGTAAAAGAAAACCTGACCATCTCCCAAGTTTCCCCATTAAGTGTGCTATAGGAAGACGAGCATTTCATCTGAAGGTCTGCAGTCAAGCGCACTGCATCTACATAAAATGAGACTGTTGGGCTTTTAAGCTCATTGCACACTTTTTGAAGTTCCTTTGAGACCTCCTAGCACCTTGTAGAAATCTTAAGAGTACCATTATTGGCAAGATTTATAGCAAAACAATTTCAAAAAGCCTGTGTCTGTAGGTTCCTGCATGCAAATGCTGTGGAAGCTCACAGGCCTTAAGGATTAGGGCTTTCTGTGACTAGGTGCAGGACTTATCTGACAAGATGAAAATCCTCTGCCAAAGTCCTTACACAGATGGGTAGATTGGAGACTCACCAGTCGTTAGGATCACTAAAGGGCCAGGCACTCCTAAAACCAGCAACCCAGGGCGATTGAAGCAGCATGGGCAACTTAGTGAGACTGTCTCAAAGTAAAAAGAAGCCAGAGACATGGCTCAGCAGCAGAGGACTTCTTATTAGTCTTGCACGCAAGACTCGGTTCAATTCCTAATATTGAAAAACAAACTACTAAAATTATTGGACTCCAATATTTTCATTTAACCATGTAAGGACTATGAAGAAAAACAGAATTATATATATATACTTGCTAAAGCTGAAGTAGAGAGAACCTCTTGGATTCCCATATCCAGTATCCAATTACAGTAAACAGGAAAATGGAAGAATAGTCAGAGAAGTAATGGAGCATATCCTGGAGCAGAAGGTAGCTCAACCTAAAGACTGCACCGCCAGCAAAGATGTTATTGGAGTTTTCACCTCACTGACATTGTAAACAGTATAACACACACACAGTCTTGCTGTCAATCAAGTGTGAGTGTAGCATAGAGTTTTAATACTGGAAGGAAGCAGTCTGTCTGTCTGAGCAGGCACCCCAGAAGAGCGCAGTATGGGGCTGAGTGACGGCTATGCAGGAAAGCCTATAGCCTAGCCAGTTAGGTGTTAGAAGGCGTGGAGCCTGTCGGCAGCCTTCGCGTGACTCAGGGTCTCTAACTGCAGGCCACAGTCACCAGGGTGGCTGAGGAAGACCTGTTTCTACATGATGCATAGGGAGCTTCACCCTGGGGGCTTCCCAGTCTGTACAGATAACCTCAAACGGGGTATCCTGCTTCCTCTAGGGCAAGTGATCCAAGATAAATCCAGGCAGAAGCTTTCTTTTTATACCTTAGCCTTGAGATTCACATAGCATCACTTCCAACACAGAATGCTTCACACAGGCAAGCGACAGAGCCAGGCCCACACTGGGAAGGTAATTAGACTCCACCATTTGTGAAGGAATCTTTATGGGTGTAGGTTTTTGTTTGGTACCACAAGAGAGGCCAGGACTTTAATCCCAGAATTGGGGGCAGGGAGCCAGCGGTAGACACTCTCTAGGAGTTCAAGGCCAGCCCAATTTACAATGATACTGTCACAAAACAAAAACAAATACCCTACCGGAGTCTAGTTTGGAGTGTTCTCATTATTAGGTGGCACAGAAGCCTTGCTGTGTGGGAATAAAGACAATAATCCTGTAACACAACTGAGCTTCCTATGTAAGAGCAGTTGTTTTGTTAACTTAAAAATCTTTATTTCTTAAAAACAAAAATGGTATGTACTGATAGCATGATGTTCATACATGTACACATTATATAACATTTAAGTCAACATGTTTATTTCCTCCATTTGTCATTTCTTTATGGTAAAATCTTCAAACTCCTTTCTTGTAGCTAGGAATCGTATAACCAAGCTATTATAATGCTGCTACATAACCAACTAAACACAAGGTTGCAAATGACAAGCAAAAGTATCTATAGCCGTCAAGGTCTCAGATTTTTCTCTCATTAACAGTATTTAACATAGAAGTAACACATTTGTTAATAGGCTAACATTAAGCTTTTCAGTCACTTCCTAGCTCGTGCTATCACAAGATGGGAGGTGGGTTTGAATGTCTAAGTCAGTGATGACTCAGTAAAAGGTAGGTCGATCCACTTGGCAGTGAACATAAACCTTGAGAGTTGTCTGTTTGCCTGGCAGGTGGGTGGAATTAAAGACAAAGTCCTAGCAGCACACCGAGCAGGACTGAAGCAGATCATAATTCCGCAGAGGAACGAAAAGGACCTTGAAGAGATCCCAAGCAACATCAGACAGGACCTAAGTTTTGTCACAGCGAGCTGCCTGGATGAAGTTCTAAATGCAGCTTTTGATGGTGGCTTTACTGTCAAGACCAGACCTGGTCTCATTGACAGCAAACTATAAGCCCCTAACATTAGCTGAATTCAGTTATGAGGCAAGGCTGGTTTGAGGCACCAATTGAGTAAGCAAAATACCCCTAATTTGTGGAAATAATCAAGATAGCAATGTATCTGTTTAAGTAGTTGTTTATTACAGAAATGTTGGTATAATAAAGTAATTAAATCTAGAATTCCGATCTTCAGTGGGTTTGTTATCCCTGGGAAAGACAGAGGTATTCTGTGGTCCTAGAACAAAGAACTTTCTAGAAATGACCCGAATCCATCTTGGTATAAAGTGGAGATCCAGGAACCCCGCTCACCAGTGTGTCTGGTGTGCTTAATAACTGAGTGAGCCAGGTATGGCACAGGCACACAAGAGAAGCAGAGGCAGATGGATATCCTGATGTTCAAAAGCCAGCTTGGTCTACAGCAAGTTCCGGGACTACTTAGGGAAAGGAAACACTGTGTCAAAACAAAAACAGCTGGCACATACTCTTTGCTGTGGAGACCCACAAGTAGACTTTTATCAGATCCTGGAACCAATCACTTGGAATGGAAACTAGCAAAGACAAAAAACTCTAGGCAACTGTCCTTTTGTTGTGTTAAAGGAATCTAGAATGAGCCCCACACGTGACAATACAGGTCTTCGGCTGAGGGAAGCAGCAATGGGAACATTAATTATATGGGACAGGGGCATGTGCTAGCATTCATTACAATTATTACAATTCATTACATCACAAGAGCTTCGGGTGCCTGTACAGCCCGAAAGTGGGTGCAGCTGTGTGTTCTGGGACAGCCCCTAAACTCAGAATCCTCACTTCTGCTACCCCTTCTACTTGTTTATGCCAAATCCCAAGCATGCCAACTTCCCATGCCTGTCCTGTGACCCAGTCAAAGGAACCACAGGATGAAGGCAGCCCCCTATGTTTACTAGCTTTCTAAACCAAGTTTCTAGCATGTCCATGTGTGAAATAATAGTTTAGTAGTATTGCTGACTCAACAAGAATCCAACATAATGCATTTTTAATTTTAGGGTCAGAATCTTACATTACAAAATATATAGTAATATTTTTGACACTTCCCGGATGAGAACAGGGTCTGCAAGTTACCTAACTCTTGCTCAGGCCTGCTAATAATCTCTGGAGGAAATGTCAGATCCTGGACTCCTTGGGGCACTACACTGTGTAAAAAAGGTCTAAACATCCATAACACTTAGTGAGGTATCAACCTCAGTAATGTAGCCACGGAGTCTCCACACCCAGTGCCTCACCCCATCTGAGGTGGTAACATCTTCAAAGCTTGGGGTTCTCTAGGTCCTGACATCAGCACTGACCTTCTAAATACTTAGGAAATTTCAGAGGGCATCATCTGTGCTGTCTTAAGTCAGTCTTTGTGTTGTTTTTCTTCTGTGTGGCCACCTTTGTGTGTGGGCACATATGCAGAGACCAGGAGAGGGAGTAAGATTTCCCTGGAGCTGGAGTTAAAAGTGGTTCTGAGCTGCCTGGTGTGTCAACTGGGAACTGAACTTGGGTCTTCAGCACGAACAGTAAGCACTCAACTGGTGAGCCATCTCTCCAGCCCATCTTTCCTTTCTAAAGATGCCCATTTGAGGTTTACCAGTAAGATTTATTTTTCTAACATTTTGGTTTATTAGGAAGGAGTTTTTGACTGGAAAAAATGTCCATAGAATTTACCACTTACAAGTACCAAATTCAGGGATATCTTTGACATTCAGTGTTCCTACTGTCCACAACTTTTCAGCACAATTTGAGAAATTGAACACATTCCCTCAATTCCAGATCTGGTAACCACTCTAATGCTTTCTTATGCTAAGTGCTTTAGAAGAGTGACATCATACATGTTTTCTTATGTCTGAAATCTCGCCAAGACTCGGGACCTATAGAAGAGCAGTCAGTGCTTTTAACCACCAAACTTGCCTTTTATGGCTGAACAATCCACTGTATACATATGACACATTTTGTTTATCCATTCATCTTTTGTGACTGTTGGGCTATGAACAGGAATGCACAAGTCCCTGCTTTTCTAATTATTTTGGGATATGTGCCCAGTAGAACTTCTGTGGTGGTGCTGTAGGCAGAATGACTTAAAGTGCCCGTTTTCCACACTCACTAGGAAAGGGCTCAAGAGAACTAGCTATTTTGTGCCCTTATACTCCTGAGCCAGGAAGTTAGTTAGCACTGAGGTGGCCATCTTGGAAACGGGCATATGGCCTTCACCATTCAACTTACCAACATATTGATCTTAGACTTCTGCCTCCAGATCTGTGAGAAATATTTGTCCTTTATTAAATTCCAAACAACTGATATAATTCTGTCCAACTTTCTGATGTGTGTGTCTGTGTGTGTGTGTGTGTGTGTGTGTGTGTAGGATAGTGCTGGGGATTAATTATAGGCCTTGCATACACTGGGTAAATACCCAAGCCCTGAACTACACTACACCACAACCCCAGCTATGGTCCCAACTCTTCACTGCCTTGGCCATACCATTTGGTATTCTCACATTCACAGAAATATTCAGGAATCAAAGCTAAGTAAAGCTGTAAGTACCTTGGTTATCAATTTTATAGCATAGCTTCATTTGGTTCTGCCCATTTATTATTCTTCTGGACTTTTCTATAAACTACAAAGACTAAACCAGAAGCAAATGCCTCCTAAAATATTTAATACCAATTAGTGAATCAGTGACTGTAAGGTTATGGATATTCTAAATTATGAATGATATAAAATATACATGAATCTTTAAAAAACACCAACCAGGTCAGTGCATATGCTAAAACACGATTTTTCTTTCCTCTTCCCTGAGAGCAACTAAGATGTGCATTCTAGACTAGAGGTATATCTCAGTAGAATATTGCTTAGCACTGGAGAGGTCACAGCTTCAGTCTCTTAACACACAAAACCACTTGGTGTTGTGGCCACACCACATGCCCTCTTCCTAACAGTGGGGACGCAAGAGTTTCATTTGTAGTGCCAACTCCCCAGAGTATCCGCTTGCACTACAATAATTCTGATCCCCACCCTGAGCACAGTGGTTAATGACAACCACCATTAATTTCCAATACTTTTCATCGCTGTGACAGAATACCTGAGAAGACTTTTGGGGGCTTGTAGCTTCAGGTACAAGACAGGACAGGCCATCTGCCTGTAGCCATGGGCTTGTGTTGAAGCAGAACACTGTGGTGGGGATGGTATGCCAGAGTAAAGCCGTTCATCTCACAGTAGCTAGAAGCAGCGAGGAAGACACTGGCTTCCAAAACACATCTCCGGTAATGTGGCTTCAACCAACTAGCCCTCCCCAAAAATCTATCCAGCCATAAACACGTCCACTGATGAACTTATCAGTGATCCACTTTCCAGTAAGCCTTTGACACCAGTCACTGTGGAGGATACTTCTTGTCAAGACAAAACATCTCCACCTGCTGAGTGAAGGCAAAAGTATTTAGTACTTCCTATAAAAACTTTCATGAAATAAACTGTACTATTAGTAAGTCTTGACATTAAGTCATGCAAGTGTTAATTCTGACAATTTTTCCAAATATACAATTCAGCTGGGACTGTTGACTAGTTTTATTAAAATAATTCATATTACTCTAACCAAAGGAGAACCAGCAGTGAGCTCCTTCCTAGGAGAACTCCTAACAGCTCCTCAGACAAGAAAAGCAATTAGTCTCCAATTTGATGATTAAAGTCCAACACTAATGCTGTAGTAAAATGTACTGTGCCTTACAACGAAAATTATTCTTTATTAAAAAACAAAGCAAACACAAAAGACAAAACAAATGAGCTGGTCATAGCTTTAATCCCACCAGTCCTGAGTCCAGGTTCTTATGCAGCAAGCTCCAAGTCAGCCAGCCCTGCGGGGCCAAGACTGTCTTCCTTTAAAAACAAACCAAAACAAAAAAGGACTTTTAATTTTATGGAAAGAAAAGTCACTATCAATAAAACTTCACTTGAGATGCACTGCAGTGCTTACTATAAAGCTAAGTGCTGCTGAGTGGTACCATCTGGTTCATGCCTCTCTTGGTGAAAGACTTAACTAGTTTAACTGGGCAAGTAAGACACTGACAACTCCTTGTGTTTTGCACACATCCCCACCATGGGACACTACCTTACAGGCTTCCACAACACTATCCAGGCCTTTGCTTTTGGGGCAGGCTTCTTAGCTGCCTATGCAGTGGTTTACTATGACCCTCCTACAGTCTCTCCTACAGAGCGCTGGTTTGGACTGCCTTTTCTAGGATGATGTATACAAATACTGACAGTACCTGTGAGTAAGACATTCATCTTATTCTTGTTCGTCTAAATCACAGACTGACCCCAGGTATGTTTAGCTTGATCCAGTGTTGGGTTGGTTATGGGTGTTTTTTTGTTTTCTGATATCTAGGATGGTCATGTGGTGAGGGTTATATAACCAACCAACACTTTGAAAATAAATGTGCACAAGAACAAATACATTCATTAACTGTAAAATTAACACAGTGAAGAGCATATGGATCTCCACTGGATACGCCATTTTGAGATTTTAAAGTCTAGGCAAAATACAGTTAAAACCACGAAATGACATTCCCTAGATAGACATACTAAGTTGCTTCTCACCCACACATTATGGCAGTTATCCGTCCTCACAGCACTTGGGGGACTGAGGAGAGATGGAGGATCCAGGATCAACCAGGGCTTGTCTGCACCCGTAAATACACGTGTACACACACACACACACACACACACACACACACACACACACTTTAAAATCTGGTTGTAATCTGTAGCTGAACTATTCTTTTACTCCACCTATAACTAACTACCTAAGCACAGGACAACCAATTCAATATAAGGATAACCTGTATTGAAAATGGCTAACAGAACCAAACTCCATGATCCAGAACTGGAATTAGGATAAGGGAGAAACCCAAATTAATTCTCAGTGAGTTTCTAAGCTTCGGGTACCCACTAGGAGTATAAAATTACCAAGGGCCAGATTTCTGCTGTGTCCATGAATGTATTTAGGAACAATAAAGGCAAAATACAGGGCCCCACTTTGGATGCTAATATCCTATGAAACTGTGTTTCAGGTTAAGTAGTTGTTCCTCATTTAACCCTACACATACTGACCATGATTTAACTCCATTTATCACATTACGAAACTGGGCCCAAGGTCATACAGCTGGCTAAGTAAGTTGGCTAGAGGTAAACTAATTCCTAGAAACTTAAAAATTAGACTGCAGAGTCATAATCATCAATGGAGCTAGGAAATTATAAAATACCTCATGTTTTTTTATAAAGGAAAAGAGTGATCAGCATTAATTAGCCATATTCCTAATGTCCTATGGAAAGGAAAATAGGAGGAGAGATGTCATCTTTTTTGTGATTCAGAATAAAACATACTTCAAACAGTGGCATATGATCTTTTGCTCTAAAATACAAACTGGAACAGGAAAATACCTTTGGACTTTATCAAACTTAGGGCTACAGATGGGGATGTGGCTCAGGGGTAGGGCATTTGCCACGTGCTGGGCCTATATCCAGTCCTCAGCTCCAGAGAAACAAAAAACAAAAACCAAAACCTAGAGCTAAAGTAAACACATTAAATTTTTTTAAATTTGCCAGATAATCTTTTAATGAGAATTATAAAAGACCAAAAACATTTTTTGCAAACTGCCTTTTTTAAAAAACAAATGATTTACTTTAATTACAAATACTGTGTATGTGATGCACTCTTGCAAAACCAATAAATACAAGAACCAATTTAAACATGTGATTTGCCCAAGACATTTGAAGACAGGAAAGCCTGATTTTTTTCTTTTTTTTAATTTATATAAATCAGTTCACTCTCTAGCCTAGCCTTTCAAAGTAAGCCTGACCTGACTCACATAGGACAGTATCGAGAGGGACAAGACCATCCGTACTTGCTTCAGCCTTGACAGATGTTGGTACCTTTCCTTTCTGAAATTCCTATTTTCACAAAAGGGCTGAATTTAAAATGTTTCTAATAAATCGACTGAAGGAAAAGAAAGTATGTACTGAACACAAACTTGACATGAAGCAATTATGAATATCAAAAGACACTAACTTAAAAGGTACAAAAGTGAGAAAAACCTGAATTACAGAAAAGAAAGTCAAATTTATTTAATGGAAAACTAGAATAAAAATTAGCAAATACACACACACACACACACACACCCCAAAAAAAAAAAAAAAAAAAAAAAAAACAAACAAACAAAAAACAAAAACAAAACCACAGCAGCACTATGTGTTGACTCACAAGGGGAAAGCAATGGTCCATGACCACGCAGATGGCTTGTCAGTTAAAGGAAAACCAACCACACATGTGCACATATGTGTGCACACACACACACACCCCTGAAAAATTGTCAACAATACAATCAATCTACAACAAACACAAAGTTCAGAAATATTTTACAATGTTTCCTTTCTTAATACAAAAGATGCCCATCTTGGGTATATATATTTTTCAGTGGTTTACTGTTGAATTATTTTTAAATATATTAGTGTTACTACATGCAACTGTTTCCTGTATTAACAGCTTTTCTTTTTATTTACCTTCATGTCTAGCTTCTACCTACCAGGAGAGTTTTAGGTTGGCAAGCAGATGGGTGCCTTATTCTCTGTAAAGTCAAATGCAAATTTTAAACACTGGCCAGAAATATTTGATTGCCGTTTCAACACATGGAAATAGTTACATTGATGCCTAAATTGCCATTTTCTGCAAAAAGCTGTGCAATGCTGGTATCAAACACTAGGCAGTCACTATTCATAATGGCTGTTGCAATTCCCTCATGAATAGATCGAGGAGTCGCTTCCCAAGTCAATCGCCGCCTATGACCATTTAGCTCAAGTCGATATGCAAAATTTTCAGCTTGCTTGCGTGTTCCTATCAGCTGCACAATTGCAAAGAACTGCTGATGACCATCGTATTTTTCTTGTTTCTCCAAGACTAACATGAAATGAAAGCCAAAACAAGACTGCATCATCACCCAGTCAACAGCACCAGGAAGGTTAATGTCTGTAGCGAGGAAAACTATATCTTCTCCTTGCAGGGTGGTAATGGACTTGTGCTGATGCATCAGGTGGGGCATGACAGCATCCAAGGAGCCTTGCCACTTACAGGAAGCACCGGGGCAGGGGCAGGAGTAAGGCCTGAACTCACAGAGCTCCTCGTGCTCTGCCTTTTCTGTGTGTGGCAGAGTTATTTCACATCCAGAAGAGGCATATTTACAAGGGAAGAGTACTGAGTTGGCCACTTTCTCCATAGCCAAGTTGCGAATGGATCCCAATGGGCCCCGGCAAGTGGGACAACATGTAAGTTTGGGGCGACAGTTGCTACAAACAAGATGTCCACTCTGACACTGAAGAATTGGTGGCAGCACATAGTCAAAGCAGACAGGACACTCGAAAAGACTCGCCAAGTCATTGTTGGATGCAGTTGTGCCAGTCAAGGCAGGTACCCTCTGGGATGGTGGACACTTGGAGGTGCCAGTGGGTAATGCTGTAGCAGTCTGACGGCTCATCTCTGTAAAGGAAAACAAGAAAATAAAAGGAAGCAAGAGAAAAAGTTACAAATATAACACATTTAAAAGTATGTATGCGTACATGTCATAAATACTTGTAAGACATACCACAAAATTTATCGTGAACCAAAGAACAAAGTTAAATATAGTATTAAATCCATATACAAATAAAATAAAAATTACACGCTCAACGTTAGTTTTTTGGAGTTAT
This sequence comes from Micromys minutus, assembly GCF_963924665.1. NCBI lineage: Eukaryota > Metazoa > Chordata > Mammalia > Rodentia > Muridae > Micromys > Micromys minutus. The sequence goes on from NC_137959.1 coordinate 11,492,080, forward strand.
TTCCAAGATGTTCTATGGCATGTTTAAAATACCCTTCTGCTCTGAAAAGCACTGGAACTCTCTGGGTGGACTACACAGAATATAACCGCACCAGGCATTGTAGCCACGCCTTTAACCCCTGCACTCCAGAGGCACAAACAGAGTTGGAGGTCAGCCTGGTCTGCATACATAGTTTCAAGCCAGGCAGGACCCAGTTTCAAAAAAGATTTCTAAACAATAAAGAACTATAAAACTGTACTAAGAACTTACATACAACTGGGCAGGGTGGCACGCACCTTTACCAACATTTGTGAGGCAGAAGCAAATGGGTTTCTGAGTTAGAGGCAGTACTGCCAGGGCTACAGAGAAATCCCACTTAAAACATCAACAACAAAAACAAAAAAGAATATAAATACAGGGCTAGAGGCTGTCGAGATGGCCCAGCAGTTAAACACACTGCTTGTGAGGACCAAAGTTCAAATCTTACCACCCAAATGGTGGCTCAATAGAGGTATCCAGGGCACTCAAAGCTATACATGCAGGCAAAGCACTCATACACACAAAATAAAAACATCTTGCTTAGAAGAAGAAAACCTTAAATACAATATGAAATTTATTTGGGCTGGATATTTTTCACAAGTCTCCACCTCCCGTCTATTTCTTCTCAAGTCTGAGTTTGCTCATAGCTTCAGGACCTACTGTAGTCCTATGTAGCTCATATGCCAAAGACCATCAGAGCCAGGTCAACTCTTCCCAGTAGCAAATAGCATCATCAATAGAATTGTGCTCTTGGAATGGGGCTTGGGTCACTGGAAAAGGAATCGAGGCCATCCTGTTGTCTACCTGCAGCTGTCTACTAAGTCTTTTTTTCCAAGTCAGCTAGGTATCATTTTTGTCCCCATCAGTCAGTGCCCCCCTCTCAAGGTTGAAGGAATAGAAAGAGGTAGAGAACACCACAGAACAGCAAAGGCCAGGTGGGGGTGAGCAAAGAACTCCCTGAACCAGTGGGTTCCCTTGAGTGTCTGGGGCTTTCACTGTACCTACCCACAGGACTTCTGTCCGAGTCATCTGGAGAAAGGACCAACTAGTGAGGGTCACACACAATAAGCTCCTTTCCCCAGGACTCTGCCTCTGTGGATGGAATACCGCAGGTCATAATTTGTCTCAGAAACTGACAAAAAAGATCAATGTCCTAAAGGTGCACTCCCTGAGACTACAATAAGCATAGCATTTCTGCTGGTTATAATCATCTGCTGCAAAGGCTTTAACATTTCAAAAACAACAGTGGTTACAAATGTAGCCAAGTCAATACAATTGGAATTCTAGATTGCAGTACACAGTAGACGCTCTAAATAAGGGAACCAGGAGCAGCCCTGGAAGTTTACATTTTTCCTTTTGTTACTAAAGCAATACTCTCAAATTCAAAGGGCAAAAAGAGTACTGACAAATGTTTAGCTTGCCTGTGGCCTTTGGTTTCTTCTCCAACACACATACAGTGTAAAAACAAAACAACAACAAAAAACAAAAGCAGAAATCTCCATCACAAGGCATGTAAGAAAAGAAGATTAATCAGCTCTCACATCTGAAGTGTGAGATCCAGGCATCACGATAAAAAAGGGCACTCTGTAATCTGGTTTCCAACTAAGCAAATTCTTTATGCAAATGATTTGTCCATGTTAGGTCACTTTTGAAAGAATGGGTTTGGAATTCCCAAAGTGGTCAGCTTCCCATCTTCCCATGTTAAGTATAGCTCACTCAGCCAAAGGAACACAGTAATTTGAAAAGTGAATCCTTCAGAAACAGTTCTGGTCACATTAAAGACCTCAATTTATATTTAAATACAATCTAGCCAAGTTCATGAGAAAAAATGCTAGACCAGTGCCTAGACCTAGCAAAATACCTCTAACACTTATCAGCCTAAGTTCAGGTTCATGTTACAACATTTTTATTACCTTCCAAACACTGTAGAAAGCATACTAATTTCTACTGAATATGAGCAACAAAATGTGGTCGGAGGTATTACAGCACAGAAAACTCCTACACAATTAGTTACCATGTTAGAAAGGTAAAATGCAGCTTCATCTTGAGCCACAAGCCTCTCAACCAGGAAGCAGACCTACAGTAGGAACCAAGGACAAGTCTGCAGAAGTTTTGACACACCTGAAGCTTGATTTAAATCAGAGTTTCTGTAGCTCCACTGAACCCTCACTGTCAACCTCACAGAGCCAGATAAAGCAGTATAGCCTAAACCAGAATCCACCAGTTCAAATGGTCTAGTTTCTGTCTTAGAAACAGTTGCTTTTATGGTACCTTTCCTCTTCCTGGTCCTGGTTCCAACCGTTGGCAAGCATGTGAGCAGGACTCCCTTCCAAGAATGCAAAGAGCGTGCAGGCTTCCAGGTCATGAGAACGGAGGCTTCAGGTTCCTGTAACCCCCAAGGCCAGCCTGCAGAAGCCCCTCCTGGGCCCTGGGCTCCTAAGCAAAGAAGGCTGCTCACTTCCATTCAGTCTTAAAAAGTAGTTCAAAGGTGGCCTTTTCCCAGGAGAGACAACACCTCCCATGAACTCTAAGATGTGTAGTCTTAAACCAGTGGTCTCCAACAGCTTAACTAACAGAAGGTGGCCAGCAGCTCTGGCGTCCTGCTGCTTAGGCTCCAACACCTGACAGCCTCCAGGGCAGGGCCAAGCAAGAGGGCGGGCTTAGCCTTAAGCCCCACCCCACAGAACACCTGAGCAGCTCTGCCTGGCGCCACCAGCAACAATTGGCAGCAGCTAAGTCTAGTACCTGCTTCTGGACGTCACGATCTCAGTGCTTTCTTAAGGCTCCAGAGTAGAAAACATACATACACGGATGAAGAGATGTACACAGCCAGGCAAGATCCTGAGAATTCTCACGTTTGCATGAAGTGAAAAACATTCTCCCCAAACTCACTCAATACTTCTGGCCTCAACTACAATTTTCCTCAATACTAACTCTGCTGTTTGTGTGCCAGCCCATTTCAAACACCCTCTTCCAATGCAGTGAGAATTGTAAGCACACTCAGGACACAAAACTATACTTCTACCTCCAAATTGAGATTATACCCTCATCTCACTCTGGGAACACTTTCTTTCTTAACTGGCCTCATTAAACCAGAGTAGCTTGCCTTGTTTTTAAACAAGCCTTATTACCCTTGCCCCATAAAGTCCTGTGTTCCTCAGACTTGGACGGTGTCAGCTGGAGCTTCAAAGGTTTAAGCGGGTATTCTATCATGCTTAGGACAACCTTTAATACAGCCAAAAACTGGCAGGCAGCGAGGGCTCCAAAGCTCTTACCCCTTTCAGCAACTTCAACCTCATCCACTTGCCTACCTTTATCCTGTTCACTTTCACCTAACTTTAATCCTAGATTACATTGAATATCTTTAAGAACAGAAATACAACGTGGACTTTCTAAATTATACATCTCAAGCCCATTTTGGCAAAAAGCTAAACAGAAAAAAAAAAAATAGTATTAACACCTTTTAATTTTGTCTTAATATTTGACCACTGTTAGGATTTTTGGTTTGGGAGTGTTTTGTCTGTTTGTTGAGGTAGGGTTCACTCATTAATCCTAGACTGCCACTGAACTCTGAGAGTTCTCAACTCTAAAGATGACCCTAACCTTCTGATCTTCCAGCTTTTACCACCTCCCAGTGAGATTGCTCACCACACATAGTTTAATGTGGTGCGCCATGCCTTTTGAAAAACTAATCAAGCATTATACCAACTGAGCTGTCTTCAGCTCATATACATCTGTTAATATGATGTTTGCCTACATGTATACGTGTGTCTGTGTGTATGTATATATAAATGTATGTATGTATGTATGTATGTATGTATGTACGTACGTACGTATGTATGTGGCTGGCATACCCTGCCTTTACTCTAAAATCCTTCAGGCCAGAGGCTTGGCTGCTCTTCCCCTAGATCCGCTTCCCCATTTAATCCAGCCATTTTAATTACCGGGTCCATTTGTTTGTTTGTTTGTTTACCCGTTACTCTCCTGGCTCTCCATCCCTCACATGGCCAGGCTTAGGGCCATGTCCTGCCTCTGGCTGTGCTCTCCCTCGCCACTATAGCAACCCTTCTCTACCACACCTAGGAGCAATCAATCATGCCCTTACTTTTTTGTTTCATTCATCTGGTGGTGAATTGGCACCTATAAGCTCTCTTCCTAGGAACTCATCCTCTTTGAGCCAAGATGCTGGTATGACTCCTAAGATATGTCTGGATCATTGGTTTTTTACTGGTTCCTGCCATCTATCAGATTTGATCCCAAATTCTATAGCTACTTCTTGCCTTCACATGTTGTAAGCATGCCTCTCCTTGTCTTTGTCCTAATGTCTCTACAGCTCCTAGAGCCTTCAACACCCTCCCAAGGCTCCACCTGGGCACTCAACCTCATCTCTCAGCTCTAACCTGCTGCACTCCTGTCTGGGTCTTCCTACCAGGACATTTACCATCTTCCTTTTCCCCTGCTCTGTGATCTCTCCCTACTGGATAAGTGTTACCCCAAGCTGCCAGCTTTGTAGCTCCTCTGGCCCTACATGGGCCCAGGTCATGTGGGGAGGAACACCTTTCCTCTGTGGTTTGGAAATGTTTTCTTTCTGCCAAGTTTGACATTCAGTTTGGGTTCACCCTGGATAGAAATTCTTGTCACAAAGACATTCCATCCACCTCAGGTCTTTGTTGCAGGGTCTGGAGGGTATGCACAAGAGGAAGACACAAGTTCCAAGCCCTTTCCCTTTAACTTGCTTTATTCATTTCTTTTTCCTGGCTGCTCACCAGAAATAATACTTATAACAAATGGACATCAGCAAAATGTGTCCCAGAGTTGTGAGCCACCCTATCAAATCAGAGAAAGAAGTCTTGTTAAGCCTATTTTATAACCAACCACAGCATATTGTTGGTCAGATATGTAAACTACAATTTGAGGGAGGATAACCTCCAGACCCAGAGCTTAACCTGTAAAGGTCAAACTTCTGGGAAAGAGTCTAGACCTGAATTACAGGACACCCAACTGTTGCTGGCTGGAGAGCCTGATGTGTATGAAACCTATACCTAAGGGTAAGGTTCTTAAGAGTAAAGCAGGAAAGGGATGTTTGCCCTTACTCTCTTTAGCAAGGCAGCAATCACATGGTAAGGAAATAGTAACAGCACAGCCAAGATCCAGGCCACCCAGAGGGGACTTCCAGAAAAGCAGCCTTGGATACAACTTGATAAGAGTCATCCAAAAGGATGAAGAGGGTGTGGTTTGAGAGTAGCATGTAAGGAGAAGCCCATAAAGAGAATCCAGTGCATGGAGGTCAGAAGGATTATAGACTTTTTTCACTTTTCTGTCTTTAAGTACAAGATACCATAACACAGTAAGCATTAAAGAGTTCAGTAAACAAAACAGGGAAAGAGATCCCAAGAAACAGAACAAGTAACATCCTTAATAGGGTTTAGAGTGATTTTTAATTCAAACAAGAACCAGTCTGTCAGAAGAAAGAACTTCCACTATGTACTGAAGCCTAGTGGGTCTGGCCAGTAATCCCAGCTACAGGGGAGGTGAGGACAAGTAAAAGTGAGTTCAAGGCCAGACTGGACACTTAGTGAGATCTTACCTCAAAAACTTAAAAACAAAACAAAACAAAAAAAAAAAAAAAAAAACCCCAGGGTGTAGTTCAGTGGCAACACAGTACTTGCTGCAAACACAAGCCCCAGTCGGTGTACAACGAACGTGCTGGGTGGGGAGGGGGAACACAGAAACCTCCTCCTAGTCAACAGAACAAAGAATATGCATATAGTCAGCCTAGAGAGGGCTAGGAAAATGGCTCTCCATTTTCACTGTAAAAGAAGCAGTTACCCTCTCCTGGAGGAGGGGGACAGGTGAAAAGGACAAAAACAGAATTTTTAAGGAATCCCTTTGAAACATCAAGAGGGCACAGTAAGCCAGGCAAAATACTGTGTGCCTTTAATCCCAGCAAGCAGAGAGGCACAAGACTCTGAGTTCTCTGCCAGCTAGATAGAGCTAGAGTCCCAGTCTCAAAAAAAAACAAAACCCAACCAACCAAAGAGGGCACTGCAGACAGAAACAAGCCTGCTAAACGTTTCATCATCATTGTGAATCCTCTAAGCCTCTTTCTACTGTCTTTCCTCAGCCGAAGGAAAAGTGGCCTGTCATTCATTATTAGCTTAGCACATTCTCTTGTGAGTACACCAAACCCAAGAATAACAAAATGACCACCAGCAGTACTGGGTCCTCAGAGTACGTAGAACCCTGCATATCTCCGGCTTCACTAGTTAGTTCTACTAGACAGCACTCACACACTTTGCCTACTGTAATGTCAAAAATGAAGTATTAGCATCCCCTGAACAAAATACTTTACTATTCCAATACAATATTTTCCCTTCTTTATTCATAAGCAAGTCTAAGACCCACAGTTGATGCCAGGAATTGTGGATAGTATTACACCCTACACATACTATGGTTTGGAGATGACAAAGTTTAATTTAAAATTAGGCACACTTAAGAGACTACCAGTAATTTAATTTACTCTATGTGTTCTGAGAACTTTTCTTCCCTATTAAATCAAGAACTTGTTTAATTAAACTTCTCGATTAATGAAAGTCTCTACCTACTCTTAGATATTAATTGCTAGTATTGATACTCTTCCATTTCTGAGCTACTTGTTTACATTTTCTTTCTCTTAAAACTTGTGTTTTTGCTTGTGTGTACATCTGTGCACCATGTGTGGCTAGTGTCTGTGGAAGCCAGAAGAGAGCTTCAAATACCCTGGAACTGGTAGAGTGACTGCCATGAGCCACCACGTGAGTCCTAGGCCTCAAACCTGAGTCCTATGGAAGAGAAGCCAATGCTCTTAACCGCTGAGCTCTCTCTCCAGCCCCCATTTTAAGTAAAACAAGGATTATTCAGACTCACTATAGTGGCAGGACAGTCTGTCTTAGGTAGACAGCATGACAACTTAGGTGGCTACTACTGACTTCTGGGTAGGTAGCAAGCATACAGTACGGACATACTAGAAGACGCAAGTAGGACAGTGAGCAATTCCATCATATAAATTTGAAACGTATATATTCTCTCTGGAATTTTCCATGTATTTTTGAGAAAGTTGATTACAGATAAATGAAACTTCAAAAACTAAAATGACAGACATAGGGAAATATAATAATAAATGTTTCCCTTTCCCATTTACCAGGAAAAAATGTGGTACAACTTTTCTATTACATCCACAACATCTCAAGAAAGTTTTGAAAAAGGTTAGACAGCTAACTCTCTACATTTGAAGATCTTGTCTTTTCCACTTAGGCTAGGTAAGCTCTACACTCAGGTGTTATTTATATACAAATGAAATGCAGTATGTGTTGATTTCAGGCATTCTTTACCCCTCAAAAGGCTGTTTGTAGGACGTTATTTTTACAAGAATGTCTAGCCACACACACAAAGCATCAATAAATCTGAAATCCTAAATATGACACTTAAATGTTTTGTTTTAAATTTTGGGCCATTTCATATTTCTTGAAATATGCACTCATTAGAAATACTTAACTCGTAAAGTCTATACAAATATCCCCAAATCCAAAGAAACACTAGAATTTGGAACATTTCTCTGGGCTCAATGAGGCAAAGTGGCCCAGACATTTAGCTCTCTGAATAAAACGCTGTGTTCATTTTGTTTTTGAAACAGGCTTTCATGTCATCTAGTCTCTAACTCACTAGGATGATCTTAACCTCTTGATCTTTGCAACCATGGTCAGTTTTATGAAGTTCTGTGGATCAAACGCAGAGCTTCACCCCCATTCGTGTCAGATAAAAAGCACTACCATCTAAACTCTATCCCCAGCTAGGTATTCTGACCTCCAGAACAATCTGTCTGCATGCTGACCACACTGCATGCATTCCACAACTGCCTTAAATAAATTTAGCACACTGAATTTGCTGAGATACAATATTCCAGTACATTTTGTTTGCAAGTTGTGAACTGTCACCAACATATGACAAACTTTACAGATGAGCTTTCTGCCTTGTGTACTTTATTCACAAACTGTATGGTTTCAATCTCACCAATCCTTCTCACTGACCTTTGATTACTCATTTTCTCTCTAAATCCCTGCACTTCAAAGATGCCCACAGCCACTTTTTCTTAAACTGGTAACTTGGATGATTCTTTTAAATTTTCTAAGAACTTAAATTTGCATCTCTAGGTACAGCCTTCACCAGAGTCTAGCCAGGTAAATGGATAAATTAGAAAAGATCATATTGAATGAGGTAAGCCAGACCCAGAAAGACAAACGTTGAAAGTTTGCTCTCTTTCATCTGAAGCTCCTAGCTTCAAGTCTTCAGATATAAGTATAAATAAAACCTGGAGTAACCTCAGAAACAAAGGGACTATGGAGAGGAAGAGCAACAGAGAGGATAGCAGAGAATAAATGATGAATTGGTAGAAGCTGGGAAAACAGGACAGGGTAGGGGACTTATACAGGAGGAGGGAGGTAAACACAAAAGGAAGAAAGACTTAACAGAAAAGCTGTCTGAAAATCTTAAGGAATCATTTACTAACTACTTAAAATTACATACACATATATCTGTGAATAAAATATACACATAATTGAAATGAAAATTTTCTTTCTGGGCTGACAATGCTTCCCTACAAGAGCCACAGTGTAGCTAACATGCAAAAGAAACCTTATCCGGAGTTGTTGGCCTGGGCTACTACTCAACAGACTCCCAAAACATTACAGGCTACTGCTATTGCCCTTTGGACCCAGGACCCAGAGAATCTGAACTGGATCTAACCTGAAAGCCTCCTCTTTGAGGTCTAGCAAAGTGCTCATGCAAGCTTCCAAAGGATGAAAGCATCCAATACTCCTTCCTACCCAGCTATGACACCTATGAGTCACTGTAACCACAAGAGTGAAGTGGCATGCCTATCTTGGTGGGAGCCAATAGCTTTCTAATTGGACATGAAGACTACCCGTCAAGAAGGAAACCATGTCTGGTACTGGAAATCTAGCCAGTTACCTAAGGCTAATAAAGTCTTCATGACTTGGAGAAAGACCTATTACCACTTTACTACACCAACATAATTTCTAATCACATTCTAAATATTTATCCTAAGGGAAATTCTCTTCATAACAGATCATCCCAAATAACTAAAACCAATCAAAATGCAGAGAACAAGAGACTGTGTGATGCCCAGTCCCAACTGACACATCTACAACAAAATTCCTGCACCTAAGGGCTAGGCTTCAGGGATCACTGTGTAAGAGGGAAGAAGTGGAAAGACTGTTAAGAGGCAGAGAATCTGGGAGTGGTGGATGGCACACTTTTAATCCCAGCACTAGGGAGGCAGAGGTGGGTGGATGGTGAGTTCAAGGCCAGTCTGGATTACAAAGGGAGTTTCAGGACAGCTAGGGCTGCTACACAGAGAAACCCTGTTACAAAACAAATCAAATCAAAACAAGAGTGACAGAAAAACAAGTCTGTCAGTTAGCTGTGAGACTGACTCCTAGAAATGTCAGAAACTAAACCCATGATGTCTCTCTCATAAACAAGACCTAAACAATCATACCACCAATGGACATGCCAACATGAAGTAGGAAAATTCAAAGGAGGCCTCAATCCTACAGAAACAACTATCGGCAAATTGGGAAGTGCTGAGGAGAAAAAAAAAAAGAAGAAGAAGCCTCCCCCTGAATTTGTTATCCAATAATACCAAGTAGTCAACTCTGAGATCACATAATACAAACTAAGCATGTTTTATTTATACATTATTTAATATACATAACAAAGAAAAAGAGGCCATGAGTCTAAAAGAGCAAGTCAGGGGTGCATGGGAGGACTGAGGGAGGAAAAGGGGGAAATTATGTTAATTATAATTTTTAAAAAATAAAATTATTTTTAAAAGTTTCTCTATCCGAATTAAAACAAAACAGAAAACAAAAAAATCTGCTTGCAATTTCAGCACACATACCTAAAACAACCATTTTATTGTCCCTCCTTAAAAATATCATGTAAGAATCTAACCATTCCTCAACAGCTATACAGCATCATCTGACCTAAGATGGCACTTTCTCACCTGAAAAACTGATTACAGTATCTTCCTAATTCAATCTTCCTGTCTTTCCATATTTGTCTACCACGCGTGTTCTAAGCACAGCAAGCTTAGTCCAATTCAAATTTATATCACATTATCTTATTCCTTTGCTCCACACCCTCCCCTGGCTGCTCATGCAAGATTGAAAACTAAAATCCTATAAACGGCCAATATGATGTGTCTGCAATATCCTACATCGACCTCTTCTTTCTCCTTACTCTTCCATGGCACATGCAGGTTGTTCTATTGGATCTTGTCTTCAAACACTTTTTTCTCCTAGATGTCCACATGGCTAACTCCTTGGCTTTCTTCAAATCTTCGTATATACATTACTTCCTTAATGAGACAATCCTCGGTTTTTCTATTTTGAATTGTAGCCTTAATCTGAGTATGGTGGAGCATGTCTCCAATATGAGAGGTGACACAGTAAGAACCTTATTCAACGGAGCTAGAGGCCCAAAGGTTAAGAGCACTTGCTGCTCTTCCAGAGGACCCAGGTTCAATTCCCAGCACCCACATGACAGCTCACAATTGACTGTAATTCCAGGGGATCCAACATCCTCACACAAAATACATGTAGTCAAACACCAATGAGTATACATACAGTTCTAGAAAAGAACTGATTTCTGCAGCGTGACTTCTAACTTCCATGCACACTGTCATGCCACATGGATATGTGAACACACCCCATACACATCATACATACATTAAAATATAATTAAAAAAAAAAGATTTTAAACAAACAAAAAACCACCTCAACTTGTGGGCTGAAAAGATGGCTCAGCAGTTAAGAGCACTGACTGCTATTCCAAAGGTCCTGAGTTCAAGTCTCTCACAACCACATGGTGGCTCACAACCATCTGTAATAAGATCAGATGCCCTCTTCTGATCTGTCTGTAAAACAGCTAGTGTACTCACATAAAATAAATAAATCTTTAAAAAACAAAACAAAAAAACCTCAACCCATGCCCTGACTACTAGTCCCTCTTTTGTGCACTCCTACAACCTTTATACATCTTAACCCTCTTCTCTCCTTACTTCTCAACCCTCTCTAGTGTTTATTCCTTAGACTGTTATTACTTACCACATACTATACAATTTACTTACATTTATTGTTTCAGGACCATTCACACTTACCTGGGAGATGAAATTTGTCTAGTCCCACAATGTACCTCAAATACTTAAAACAATACTTGGTACATACAGGATAACCTCAATAAATATTTCCTGGATGGGTAAGTAGAAAGCACAGAAGCACTGCACTTTTGAACAGCAATATGGTGTTACTTTTTAAATTCTTGAAGAAAATGATTATCCTGAGACTCACCCATTCAATCACCTGTCTAGCCTGGCTGCTGCACACAAGAGTAGTGAATGTAGCAGGGAGGAGGTCCATCCACAGCAGGAAACCAACAGAGAGATAAGCATAAAATAGTCAGCTAAGCTTCACTGGCCCAGGGTTAAGATCACCCTTGGCTGTTCTTCCTGAGCTGGGTCAAGTTCCCAGCACTTACACAGCAGCTCACATCTGTCTAGAACTCTAGTTCCAAAGGATACAATGCCCTCTTACAGTCTCCTCAAGCATCTGGTGCATGCAGGCAAAACACCAAATACTAAAAATTGTAACCCTTGAGAGGGCTTCTGTAAAGCTGAGTGACAGAATGTTTGCCTGGCACGGGAGAGGTCCTATGTCCCATCCCTAACACAGTAAAACAAGAATCTTGCAGAAGCTAGGCATAGTAGCTCACACCTGCAGTCTCACTGCTTGGGTGGCAGACACAGGAGGGTTGCCGTAAGTTAAACAGACAAGACTACACAGTAAATTCCAATCTGGGCTACACAGCTAGACCTGTCTCACAACCAAACAGAAACACACAAAAACCCTGCGAATTTTACACTATATACAAAACTTTTTCAACCAAAGGGAAAGTTCAAAAAAGTAAAGAAGTGACATATACAAATTTGTTCTCAAAGATTTTAGTCTTAACTCTTGGCAGAAATGTGGGGAAGTACCCTTGGGGACTACTTAATGTAAAAGGCTCTCACAATTAAGCAGTTTACACCGGAATAGTAAGTGTGTATCTGTGTTCCAGCCTATTTTCTTCCAAGGGTCTTTCTTCTGATTTACACATTGAAAGGTATATGAACACAAATGCCTATAATTCTATGTATAGAAGGCATAAACTGAAACGAGCTCTTCCTTAAGAAACGGGTTTAAATGTGGTCGAGATAATACAGTACTGTGGTGCATAAGACTATCGTATATTATACATGTAAGAATCAACTGGTAAATGTCAGTTGTCTGGGGATATGGCTCAAGGGTAAAGCACTTCTCTAGCATGTCTGAGGCTCTAGATCTGATCCCCAGCACCACTCAGCAACAAGAATAATAAGTAGAGGGAGGAAAGGTATAGAACAGAATCAGCACAGAGGACATGGGGCAAATGAACCTACAATCACAAGTAAGAATCAAGTTATGATATTTATGGCTGGAGCTGGAGGGATGGCTCAGTGGTTAAGAGCATGTGTGCTCTTGCAGAGGATCTGAGTTCAGCTCCTAGTACCCACACTAAGCAGCACACAACAGCCTGTAACTCCAGCTACAGGAGGTCCAACATCCTCCTCTGGTCTCTGACAACACAGCATGCTCATGTATAAATCCACATAATTTGAAAATAAGTAAATGTTGTGAAGAAGAAACCCTTCTATAAACTGGAGTTGAAGAGATGGCCTGATGCTTAAGAGCACTTACTGCTCCTACAAAGGCATCTCAACTCCTCATAACTCCAGTACCAGGAATTCCAGCTACAGAGTGAGAGCCTCACAGAGAACCAAAGAGGAAAGAGAAGAGAAGAAAAGAAAGGACGTATTTCTCACTGGCAGCCTCTGTTTATAAATACAGATTGGTTTTCCTCCTTTCTGGTCCACGTAACCAAACCTCTATTCAAACAAACAAAAACTGTACAAATAAAAATACAAATAAGTTCAATATGCTGAACTTAATTAAAAATCTTTGCCAAACAATCACTTGGTGAGACTTTATCAGCATTATTTAAGCTGCTGTTACTGTTGATTTATAGCAAAGCTCTCAAGCTCTTGATCATGTGCTCCTCCCCACTGCCCCTACCCCACCCCATCCCTGACAAGTACTGGGATATGACATCATGGCTGGTGACCTTGTCAGAAACAAATGCCACAAGAACTAAAACAGACGGGAAGGAGCACAAGCGGCATTAATCCATTCATAAAAAGCTCAGAACCAAGTAAATTCCATCTGTGGCATTCAAAGGCAGGATATGCCTCCTTTGGGGAGTGGTAATTAAGATGAGGAAAGAGGGTTTCTTGTTCTGGTAATGTTCTTAACCCAGGGGACTGGTTACAATATGGGGTTCACTTTATAAAAACTCAAGGCCTACACATGATTTGAGTACCTTTCTATATGTATTTATATAAAGTGTCAACAAAAAAAAGCTTACATTTAAGAACCAAATTGCATCATTCAATTGTTTTAGTATTCCCCTAGGATCTCCTTGAACAGCAATCGGGAGTCATCAGCTAGCAGTTGGTAGCAGCTCCTCTTTCTCCCTCCCTCAGATGTTTGAACCTATTTCTGAACCTCTGACAGGCCACATACAATATTCCTGCATTTACCCAGCATTTCACCTCACCTTTCAAAAAGGACAGCAAAAAACACCAAAGCCAAAACTGCTTTCTCTTCCCCCCCATCAAGCTTACACACTAACTTTTCTCCCTTGAGAACTCAAGAACTCCTGCCAACTTCCCACTACTAACTACCCTTCCCTCTTGGACCAGGTCTCTCCAACTCAAGCAAGCATGGAGCACTTGCGCCCATCTAGCTTCTAATACCACTGTATACCTCCATTTTCTTTCTGCCTCAGACTTCATAGATACTCAACACAGGCACATCAGAGCCCGACTTTAACTGCCATCCTGGCTCATCACACCTCCTCCAGTCGTTTTTATCTTGACAACACAGCCCACAGTCATTCTACCCAGAAATCGTATTCCTCCCTTTCCCTAACTCTCATATCTAATGCATCAGCAAGATCTGTAATTATGTATCCAAAATATACCTCCAATCCATCTACTTCTTTTCATCTTCAGCACCAGCTCTTTAATCCAGATCATAATTAGCTAACAGATTATAAAAAACAATCAAGTCTCCAAACAACTAAACCTTTCAAAGTCAGAGAATTACATTATCCTGTAAGTAAACCTTTTTGATTTTCCTTAATACTCTTAAGTGCACATTCCTTGCTGACAATAGAATCTGGCTCACCTGCCTGCTTCCTCAGCCCATCATTTCATTTCAGTGCCACTCTCCTGGCTCCTTGAACACTCCAAATCCCTGCAGCCTCAAGGACCTTTACTAGGTTGCTCCCCTGCTTCAAAGGGCTAGCTCTAGTTCCTCATCTCCCTTCGAATGTTACCACCCCAAGCAGCAGCTGTCCCTATCACCCTGTCTCTACTTCAGTACCTTTGACTCCTTTTATAGTACATAAAATAACTTGTAATTTTACTTCTAGAATGTAACTGATAACATTTAGAAGTATTTTACTGCATTTTTAATTATTTAATCTATGTGTACATTGCTTTGTAATGGAGAAGTAGGCAGTATATCTGCTCAAGGACCTTAGGTGTGTGTACTGTTCAATCTGTTGGTCCAGGAAGCACACAGTCCATCAAAAAGGAAGCAACAGACAGGGCCAGCTCAGGCAAATGACAGATGACAGAGCCAGACATATCAGGCCCATCTCTTAATGGCCTATCCTTTCAATGACACAATTACAATGGTACTTCAAGAGTAGGACCTGGGAGGTCCAAAGCCTAATAATACACTTAGCAGCTTTTCACATGGTACTGAAAACTAAGGCTCAGAGAAACTAATCCCAAACTAGCAAAAACAAACATTGAAGAGTACACACAACCACGAAGTACCACAAAAATGTACAGTGCTCAAGGAACAAAATAATCTAGTTTACTAGGGTAAGGCTAGAAAAATCTATTTAAATCAATATAAAAATGCCAGTCATTTAGCATTGATTTATTCAGCACCAACTATATGCCTACAGAGTGTGGAGCAAGCAGATGAACAAGGCTAAATCTCAGAGCTTACAGCCTATTTGGGGAAGCAAAGAACCAGAGAAAAGCAGTAGCTCAGGAGATACTGCAGTGGAGACAGAGTACATGTCTCCATGTGGGCACATGGAGAGATGGCACCCAATTCGATGTGGGAGGTTCATGAAGAGCTAATGATGACCTGATATTATGAACTGAGTAGAAGAGAAGGACCTGGAAGCACACAGTCCATCGAAAAGGAAGCAACAGACAGGGCCAGCGCAGCCAAGGCTCTGTACTTACTAACACATTGAGAGCTGTGGGACTACATACTGAAGACCTTTCCAGTCAGGCTCATAAGTTTAACTGGAAAGCTCATTTACACTGATAACACCGTAAGACCTGCTAAATTAGGGCTGGAGAGACGGCTTAGTTAAGAACACTTGTTCCAGAAGACCCCAGTTCAGTCACACATTATCAGGCAGCTCACAACTACCTGAAACTCCAGATTCAGATTTGATTGCCCTCTTCCAACCTCTGCCATCAGACGATTACCAGTAACTATAAATATTGTCAGATTTGTCCTTTTCTGGGGAGGGAAGGAATTCTGACGTTTTCATAAAGATCTGATGAAGGCAAGGTCTAAATGAAATACATCAAACATTTAAATATTTTACAAGGGCACTAGAGAGATGGCTCAGCAGTTAAGAGCATGGACTGCTCTTCCAGAGGTCCTGAGTTCAATTCCCAGCAACCACATGGTGGCTCACAACCATCTGTAATGGGGTTTGATGCCCTCTTCTACTGTCTGAAGACAGCTACAATGTACTCATATACATAAAGTAAATAAATCTTCAAAAATTCACAAATCACATATAAATTTCTATTTTTAGTTTAAAGATCTGAAACAGATTTAGAGAATTTCCAGTCTTTAAAAATTGAGTGTCTCAACTACCATAAAATGTTTTAAGCAGTCATCTAAAACTATGCAAAGTCACTAAACTTGTTTTGTTACCTTAATTATGTAAGACTGGTTTTCAAAATACCTTGCACGTTGAAAACAAAATCCTACTCTTCACAACAGTGGTTCATCCAGGTACTTCCCTACACTGATTGATTTCTATAGAATAGCATATTCTTCTCAATTGCAGACATTAAGAATACAGTGATTTTTGTTTTGTCAGTTTTGGTGACATGGTTTCACTAGACTGCCAAGACAGACCTTAAACTTTTCTATTCTCTGGTCTCAGCCTCTCAAATGTTTGAATTCTGGGCAACTAATGTGAGTTCAGGTTTCTACCACAAAGTCTAGCTTTCTGATGTAGGAATTTCCCCCCAAGGCTTAAGGGAGCAGATATTCTGAAGCAGAATAAATTAGTTGTTTCTAAATGTAATCTTTTTTTTTTTTTTTTTTTTTTTTTTTTTTGGTACTATCCAATCAAATCTGCAACTCCCCAAATTTGCTACAGTTTCAGTTTTAAATACTGTTACACAACTGGTAAAAAAAAATATGACAAAGGCTTAGACTGGTTCACACATAATAAAGCTAAAGCCCACTTTAAGTAAAAAGCTCTGAACAAAATCACGACTAAACTATCCATATTACAAGTTTGCATCGTTATTTAATTTCAAAAACAAAAAAGTATGATTAATTTATAGAATCCACTTTTAGAAATGAACTTCCTCTACCAGTCACAAGCTTGTCCGATAGGTAAACACAATCCCCACCACGTGAGCCAACTGCTCCCAGTTACTGTGCCATCCCATTTGTCACAGCAGGCTTTGCTCTTCTGCAGCTTCTAAAGGAGACGGTGACACCACAGGTGACTACACTAATTAAAGGGAGTCACTGTCCTACTTTTCCAAGTTAGGTAATTGAAGTCCTTGAAAGTGAACTGATCCATAAACTAAAACTGCTAAAAGGAAACTTCATTTAACTTTCCAAATTCCACAGTGTACATATCTACCGTCACATCCCTTATCACTCAAATCCCAAAATCCGATCATCTCAGAAAGCATGCCATTCTGTCCTCTAAATCCTTTCATTTGTTTGTTTAAACAGTAAAACCCAAATAACTAACCCGATTTGCTATAACCCGATTTCAAACATTTTGGTCTATGTACTTGCAATGAACCCATGCCAAAATAACTTAAGCGTATGTTATGAGGCCTTCAGCAGTAGTCATTTACTCTTAAGAGCTTAGCACTTACTCAAAGAGCTCTCTGCCCATCAACTATCTCCCATCTCATCGGTTCTCAACAGGCTTGAGACAAATACTATCCATTAGACCCATTTTGCAGATTAGGAAAATGAAGCACCAAAATCGTGCCCAAGGTCACAAACCGGTGGGGCAGGATTTGAATCAAAGCAGGAGGGCAGAGTTCGGAGCCCATGCTCCAAACGCTTTAACGAGTTAACATTTCACCCTGGACAAGTCACCTATCAAGAAATAGTAAATGCTCAACGCTAGAATAGCAGTGAGATCCCTGTCCTACATCCACGTTCAGGGCTTCCATGACTTTGACAAATCAGCTACATGGCCTCGTTTTCCGAATGCACAAATGTGACTCTTGTGCCAGGGTAAACAAATTCAGTATCTTTCCAGGAACGGACTCTCCGCAGCGGCCCAGGGCGTGCACACTAAGTTGCATCTGGGAGCGTGGAGGAAGGACCCCGAACTATCCCGCAAAGGAAGCTGGGCGGAGCAAGGCTTAAGCTTAAAGGCTGGAGCGGCCCAGGCGGGCGTCCGCGCGCTCGCTCACGGCGACATAAACAAGGGAGGCGGCTGCGTTCTTCCCCGCACAATAAAGACGCGGGTCCGGGGGAGGCTGCCCTCCCGGAGCCGGCGAGGCAAGGCCCGACCGCGGCCCGCGCAGCGCGCGGCTGACCTCCGCCATGTTGGCCGTACACCGGGCCGCACAACAAAGACTGAGCGAGGGCGCGGGCCGTAGCCTCGGCGCGCCCGCCCGCCCTCCGCCTCCCCTCACCGCCGCTCTCGGCTGGGCCCGCCCGGAGAGGCCGAAACAAAGGCGCCGCGGCTCCGCAAGGGGACCCGCCAGCCCTCCCCGGACCGTGGCCGGCTCCTCCCTCCAGGCCGCCCGCTTACCTGTGGGCGGAGAGCGCGCCGCGGACCCCGGCCCCGTCTAACGCGCCCGGTCGCCAGCTGCCGCCACCGCTGCCACCGCCGCCACCGCGGGCCGCGCCTCCACCTCTCCCGACGCCGAGACCGACGGGACACCCTGGGCCGCCGCCCTCGAGAGCGCGCCCGCCCGGCAGCCCGGCTTCCCTGCCGCCGCTGCCGCCGCCGCCCCGCGCGCTCTCGAGCTCGCCGCGCGCCCCCGCTATGTACCACACACTGCGGCGGCCGCCATGAGCGGGCGCGCGCACAGAGACCGGTGGGCGGGGCTTCCCGCGGCCGCGCATGCGCAGAAGCGGCGGGCGCGCGTAGGGCGCTACTGGTTCCCGCGGTGGCGGTTGGCGTCGAGACGCTTCGGTTACCGGAGCTGCGCCCCGAGCATCCTCGCGAGGCGGCTGTGCTGTCTCGGGCCCTTCCTGGGGGATTGACTGGGTTTGCGCCGGCCTCTCTCCGGGCCCGCGGCCTGTAGCGGTCGCCACCACCCCACTCCTGGAGGAAGAGAGGGCCGCGCTCCCTTCCCGGTAGGCTAGTTGAAAGCTGGCCAGTTAGAAGCACGCCTTTAACTCTACTAACCCACTCATCTGGGAAGCTCCTCGTTGGGGGCTGTCCATCCTGTTGCTTTAGATTTAAAAACGGAGCCGGGCACTAGGGAAGCAGAACCAGGATCTTCACAAGTTTGGGGCCCGTCTGGTCTATGTAGGGAGTTCTAGGACTTCACGGTGAGAACCTGTATCCAAAATAAATGAAGACCTCATCTTAAGGGCTTGGGATGCATTCGTGAGGAGTGCTTGCCTAGGATAAGACTCAGTCTCCAGTTGCCAGTGGAAGAGTAGAAGCCTTTAAATTCGATTCTGGTGTGAGATCAAGTGGAGGTCAGAGGACCACTTGTGAGTGATGGGAGTGGAGCACAGCACGAGTACTCCGCCTTGATGGCAGGCTGAGCCATCTCAGAGTCCCCTTCACAGTCTTTTGATGGATGCCTCTGTCTGACTAGGTTAAACGAATGTCAGGCGTTTACAAATCTAGAGAGAATTTTCAGGGAAAAGCTGTACAAATGCAATGCTGTGAGAAAAGTACTTTTTATATGGGTTTTGAGAAACCAAGAAAATCTCCTCTTGGGCATCCCATCAGCACAAACTCCGCCCCTTCCCCCACCCCCCTATATCCAGAACCCAAAATTATTCTCAGAGGATGTTCAGCTTTCCTCAACATATTTGTAATCCGTGCCTGTGCTGATACTGCTGTTCCCGATCTAATGGCCTTCTTCTGAGACCAATAGCACATCCAAACAGTTGAGAACATTAATAAATGCACCATATACTACTATTCTTTTGGTCCCCAAAGCTCAAAAGCCAGATAAGGAGCTTGCATTATGTAAGTCCATGAAGATTGTCGATAACCCATCATAAACTGTGCTTAGTCATGAAACTTACCAAGGAGGAAGTCAATACATTAACTCTCGTATTTGTTGAACAAATGATAATCATCATACTAGTCCTGAGAATACTGAACCATCAGCTAGGCACTTAAATATTTATTGTCTTGTAGGAAACAAACAAATGTACTCCCTACCTCTGTGAGAGAAACAAAAATCTGAAACAAGTGCCTGGTACTAATGAAGTATCTAACTCAGGTGTGAGAGAGCACAGGAGTCAAGCACAAAACTGAAAGACAAGAAGGAATTAACAAGATTGGGGGGAGGCTGTAAAAGGTGAGGACACTCAGGAAATAGAAAAACAAATCAGAAGACAGCATTGTGCCGGTCCACTTCTCTACTATTGACTTTTTGCTTAGGGCGTGGGCTGAGGGTGTAAAGCTGCAGGGTGCTTAGACGCCTGTGGAGTTCAGAGAGAGCTTTGCTTTAAGGACCAATATTTCTCAGGCTGTTGACACCAAAAAGGATTCATGGAGGCTTCTGAAGTTTGAAGTGGGTCATGGCTAAAGGGTGGGAGTTTTATCTGGTGGAGAGGGAAAGGTTTTTTAAGCAGAAACAGTTTATGGTGTGAGATTCAATCTCAAGTGAGAACGGTAAGAAATCTTTAAAACCAAAAGCAATAGGAAAGGAATGCACAAGCCTAATGGGGGTGGTGGGAAGGACAAAGCTGATAGGGAGAAATCCCTGGAGAACATTTCTGTTTAGGCAAAATGAAAGCCTAACTCAGGAGGTAGCCATGAAAATGGAGAAGGGATCTTGGTTGAGCTGGGGTAGTTAAGTGAAAATAGTATCAAATGCTACTTTTAAGCACCTCAGTGCTAGAATCACATTACTTCATCACTCCCCACAAAAATTCCATAAAATGAGAAAAAAAAAAAAAAAAAACTGACCAGGCATGGTGGCATTTGCCTTTGGTTCCAGCACTTTAGAGGCAGAGGCAGGAAGATCTCTGTGAGTTCAAAATCAACGTCTTCTACAAAGTAAGACCAAGACAGTCTTGAAAATCAAAAAGAAAAAACTTCCATGAAATTACCACCATTGTTGTTCCCACTTGATCTAAAGCAAGTAAAGCACATGAAAAATCACTCAGGTGCTATGTTTCAGAGTCAGGACCCAAACCCAAGCCAGGTGGGGATGTTTGTAGACCTCATACTTGGGAGATTGAGACAAGTGGATCACCAAAAGTTCAAAGCCACTCTGGGCTACACTGGAAGATATTGTCTAAAAAATAAACCCAGTGCTCTGATTGTGCTATTCTAAGGTGCCAGCAGGAAGCAAAATGCAGGCGTTTGAGGGTTTTGTTTTGCTGTGTGTGTGTGTGTGTGTGTGTGTGTGTGTGTGTGTGTGTTTGTTTTTTTTTTTTTTTTTTTTTTTTTTTTGAGACAGGATTACTTTGTATAGCCCTGGCTGTCCTGGAACTCACTAGACCAGGCTGGCCTCCACCTCAGATATAGCTGCCTCTACCTGGAATTAAAGGAGTGTACCCAGCACAAGACAACAGGCTTTAAGTGGAAAGAGCTTAGGGCACACAGAAGCATGAAAATGGGAACCAAGAATTCGAATTCAAGGCGGTCACAAGTCCCTTGCCCCTCGAGGAGACCCCAGTGTGGCAACATGAAGGCAAGTGTTCTGAAGTTACAGGTGTGAATAAACTAATGGAAAATGAACCTAAAAAGGGTTTTGGAGTGGACATTTTGAAGTTTGGCAATATCATTATTGTATAAGTTAGATACATATAAAATGGAATTATAGAATATAATTTTGAGTAACAATGGCTGAGGTAAGAGTTCATTGCCAGCCTGGACTACATTGTAAATTCCAGGTCACCATAGAATGAAACATTGTCTCAAAAATAATACCAAGAAAAACCACACAGCTCTGATCTCAACAAACTGCCAGAATAAAATAGAAAACGTGGCAAGCCAGGCACAGGGTCTTGCTCCAGTTTCTTGTTCAAAAGTAACCTAGTGAGACTGTTTCAAAATTAGAAAAGTCAGCCTCAAGTGGTGG
This sequence comes from Micromys minutus, assembly GCF_963924665.1. Lineage (NCBI taxonomy): Eukaryota > Metazoa > Chordata > Mammalia > Rodentia > Muridae > Micromys > Micromys minutus. Next base: position 11,513,840 of record NC_137959.1, read on the forward strand.
CAGGCCTTTAATCCCAACACTCAGGAGGCAGAGGCAGGCAGGTCCCTGTAAATTCAAGGTCAGCCTAATCTTCATATCAAGTTCTAGACCAGCCAGAGGTACAGTGAGACCCCTGTCTCAATAAATTATAAAAACTTCAAAAATACTGAGTTTGTAGCTTAGTGGTAAAGCACTTGCCTAGAATTGGTGAGACCCTGGGTTTGATCCCCAATACTGAAGGAAAAGAATATATAAAACAACTATTTTTTTTGCTCTTTAGAAGAAACGTGCAATTCCTTTATATAAGACAATCAACAGAGTCAGGTCAGGAGTGAATGTTGCATTTTCACAGACATTGGAGAGGAGTCATGTAGCCTTGACCTGGGTTTTAGGATGCAGGTCTGGAGAAAGAGTCAGCAGCCGGAGGAGTCCACTCCCCACCCCCAATCTCATTTTGAACACAGTAACAAAGTGAGAACCTGCCATTGTGGCAATTAAAGTTTTTAACACTCTGTCTCAATCTCTGCCCTCCCCAGGTATCTCCTTTCTCCCAATAGCATTTGTCCATCTGAAAATGACAGCATCTGTCTCCATCAATGCTGACAGACAGCCAAGAGCCTTGTAAATTACCAGTCTTTGAAGTTGCAAAGTCCCCAGGACAGAGTGTTCTCAGAGATGCCAAAGGAAGGCTAGTCCCAAAGGGTCAGCATTGTTACATTGGCACCAAATGCTGCTCTGCCTCCAGAATTCTCTCACAGTTTTCCTCCTGACTTGTGGCTTTTCCCTCTAGTTGTTTCAAACTCTCTTCTAGAAGTCAAAATTCTCTTCCTTTTATTGTGATTCCTTTTTATACAAAGCTAATCTCAAGTTAATTTCATCTCAGGATTTTAATGAGATTTAGGGAACCCAGTTGGCTAAGTCCAGGTGATAAGTATGGTAGGAAATGAACCTCACTATTATAAAGTAAACACACCCTCATTTTAAAGTAAAATAGTAGAGTATATGGCATTTCCGTGAAACTACAGAAAAGCACTACTTGACTCTGTGCCCTGCTAGGGTCAAACCCAGAACCCTTCTTGCTACAGAAACACTGCCACTAAAGCCACATTGCTGGACCAGAAAAGCATGCGTAAACGACATTGCCGTAAAGAAGGGGATTTCAGGCCCTGTGAAGAAAATATTTGAGAATAAGGGTGCCTGGTGGAGCCTGTTAAGTGGCAATCACATTCCCAGTGGGATGTAAAGCACCTGGCCTGTAAGGCCTTTTATAAGGGGTTCAGTGACAAAAATGACTCACTTTCCTCCTAAGAATAAAGTGCTGTGGCGCCCATGACTGTATCCCCATTGAGGGCTTTCTATGGATCCAGGCTACCCTGATAGTTAATACTGGTCAGATGCTCAGTTTCTGGCACCGTCTCAACAAGAAGTTTTTCTGTGATGCCTGGTAATTTTCTTAAGAAATGAAGTAGGAGCAAGTAGAATAAAAAAAAAAAAAAAAAAAAAAAGGGTCCTGCACTGCCAGCCCCGCTCCCGATCTCTTCCAGAGACAACATCTTGCCATATAGCTCACATTGGTTTCTTGTAGCCTCCTGTGTGCTGGGATTATAGGTCTGTGCTGCCACACCCAGCTTCTATTTACGTTTTAAGTACTCTGGAAAGCCTGTAAACCTGGCTAGGTAGGTGTGCTGACTACTCTTAAATCCTCTCTGGGCTGTAGAGCAAGTTCAAGAACAACTTGGGATATATGAGACTCAGTCTCAGAAAGAAAAACATACAGAAAGGTGAATTCAAGCTTCATGTATATAGACACAACTCAGATATCCAGAAAGTCACCTCTCCAATCCAGGGCGATAGCACGGTAACTTTCAAGCCACCTCAGCCAGCATGACTGTCCCTCCCCAGCAGCCTGCATTATCCAGGTTCCAAGGCACCGACCCTGGGTTTACTCCCTCTCTTGTTTGCTGTTTCACTGCTTAACAGCCCTTTTTAGAAAACCGATTTCTCATTCCTCTCCTCGCTGAGCCACTAAGGTTCGGTGCGTCACTCTGAGAAGAAGAATCACTGGTGTTTAAAGAAGCCCGCTGGATGGCTGTCCTCTATTGCCAATGCAGTGTCCTCTGCGTGTGCTAGAAAACTAGTCCCTGTCAGACCGAACATGCCACTCCTGTCCTCCCAACATTTGAGAGGCTGAGACGAGGCCATCAAGCTGGAGGCCAGCCTGAGCTATATAGCAAAACCATGTTTTAACAAGGAAAGGAGGGATGGCAGGAGGGAGGCAGAGAGGGAGGGAGGAAGGGAGGGAGGGAAACACAAAAATGGTGTCAATTTGACCAAACCAGCCAAGACTTTACTGCTGCTCTCCAGTGTCCGAATGTCTGTCGTGTGACTATAGCCGAGCACCTCACAAGATAACCACCTACTTATAGGTCTCCAGCCTTCCAGGTTTCCAGTCAAGTATTGTGTCTTTCACCCTGGAAAACGCTTTCCTTTTTTCTCCTATTTTTGATATTTTCTAAATTTGTGTACATGTGTGAGTGTGTACTTGGCAAGCTGTATGTGTGTGATCAGAGTTCTCTTTGTTCACCAAGTGGGTTCCAAGGATTGAACTCAGGTCCTCAGGCTTGGTTGCAAGTCACTGGATCTTTTCTTTTGAGACAAGATTCATTCTCTTGCCATGGCTACCCTGTCTACACAATGTAACCCAGGATGACTTCACACTTACAGCAATCCTCCTGTCTCTGCCTCCCAAGTGCTAGGATCATACAAGCAAGAGCCCAGTTATGTTATCTCTTTTTATGTATGGTTCACATTTAGGACACACTTACAGTGACAGTCCTGGAGTCATATTCCCATTCCTCTCTCAAAGCTTCTCTCTCCCATCAGTTAGCTAGACACAGAGCCATTCTTCCTCCCAGATTCCTACCAGCTGGGGGGGGGGGGGGTTTAAGGCAGATCCCAGGCGTGTCAGACAGCCCTAAAGTGGAGAAGAAACAATGTTTTCTTTAACAGGCACAACCTTCTTATTCCATTCTCTGAGATCTGAGAACCATTAAACAGCACCCAGGAAAGACTCTTAACAGTGAGAAAAGTTGGAGGAATAACAGGTGTTCAAGAAACTCTGGAATGGTCAGAAAATGCATAAGACCTCAATTATAGATGACTGTGGTCTTTTCTCCCTTTGATGTCATATTGGCCACCACATTTTGCAAGAAGTTAGAAAGTCATATTTTTATTATTTTGTCATTTTAGTGGTTCATGCAGACAAGTGCTGTTGACAATTACTTTCCAAATGTCATGTTTTGGCGGTATGGAGTCTCATTTTTTTATATAAAATGTTTATTCTCCCATAATTTCATACATATATGCTTTTCCTTGATTATATAGCCCCTCATATTATCTTCCCCCGCCTCACACCCAGACCTTTCATCTCCCCATTAAGTTCTCCTCCCATTTTCATTTTGTTGGTTGGTTGGTTGGGTGGGTAGGTGGGTGGGTGGTTAGTTGGTTGGGTGGATGGTTGATTAGTTGGTTCATTAACACCTTCACTACTTTTATATTGCTGTGAAAAAATACCATAACCAAAGCAAGTTATAGAGGATTTATTTGGGCTTATGATTCCTGAGGGCTAGAGTCTATAGCCATGGATTAAAGACAAGGCAGCAGGAGCAACTGTTAGGTAGAGAGTGTACGGGAATGCTGGGGAGGCTTTTCCGCATCAAGCTTGCACCCAGTGAGACCCTGCTTCCAACAAGACCACACCTCCTAACCCTTCCCAAGCAGTTCTACCAACTGAGGACCAAGTAATCAAACACACAAACTATGAGGGCCACCCTCATTCAAACCACCATAGTTGATTTTTTTGTCCTATTAGGTTCAATTATATGACTACAAAGGGAGGGCTGGAGAAAGGGCAACTTACAGGTGGGTACACCAGCAGCCCTGAACTGCCCAGAGCTCTCCAGAAAGGGGTGGAGCCTTATGAAACTTCCCCTCATCCATAATGGAATCTTGAAGAAACCAATTTTGTGCTTGTAGCTACTCTTGCTGTGAGTTCATGAACATGACAGTCGTGTTCAAAAGAGCTTTCTGTAGCATTTCTTTCTCTCCATTCTTACCTTCTTTCCATACAGCCCCACAATGTTTCTGCCCCTGAAGGGAGTGATATAGATGACTGTTTAGGGCAAAGCTCTCAAAGCCTCCTATCCTCAGGACTGGGATTGGTCATAAATTAACCATTGCCCACTACAAACAAATTTATGTCACCATGGCTAGGTGTAACACTAGGAGTAACATTAATCAGTAAAATATAAATATTTAGAAGGAAGTTTGATATTATGACCATATAACAACAGTAAAGTGATCTTTCCAGATAGGGAGATTCTAACCAGGTTTCTAGTACCAGGCTATTATGAAACAGGCCTCAAATCCATTGGGGGCAGGGATTGGCCACATACATACACTGCAGTCATGCTTCTGTTGCATCAGTGGGTGCATCTTGCCTAGAGGATTGCTTCTGTAGTCCATAGCGTTCACAGCTAGATCAGACCCTGGGGAACTTTTCCTCCCTAACAGCCAGCCTGTGTAGCATTATGAAAGCTAATCAGCAGGGAGGATACCTCTAGCTCAGCTCCAGCTTGCTTTCTCTATGTCCTACAATCAAAGTGAGTGCTGTCTTTAGTACTAGGGTTTCATCTTCTAGCCCAAGTGGGTTACCATGAGCAATGGAAACAGCCTGAGTGGTTTGTGAAGGTGGGGATTCTTCCTGGGACCTCCTTGACCAGTAAGGAGGCATCCTATAGACCACATTGAAACTTTTGTCTAATAACCTAGGGCTTTTGGAAGCATTGTCTTTCCATGTGGAGTAAGTAGTTCCTTTCAAACTTCCTTATATTTTCTTTTCAGTATCTAAGAAAGTAATAGGATTCAATGTGGCCTTTACAGATCTTTGGTTAACCTTTCTACGCCCTATTTAAACCTTTTCACTTCCAGCATTCCCTCCCTCTACATTGATGTCACTGTTGTATTATCTCCCTACCTCTCCATAGCCCAGGCTGGTCTTGAACTCACTATGTAACCAAGGGTGACCTTGAACTTACAGTCTTCCTGCCTTTACCTCCCCATAGCTAATGTTATAGCAGTGGTTCTCAACCTGTGGGTCTCAGCCTCTTTGTGGCTGAATGACCATTTCATGGCATCATCTAAGACCATCAGAAAGCACTGACATTTACATTAGCATTCACAACAGTTACAAAGTAGCAACGAGATAATTTTATGGCCGGGGAGTCAACACAACATGAGGAACTGTATTAAAGGGTCACAGCATTAGGAAGGTTGAAGCCACTGTGTTACAGGTTTGCACCACCATGCATCAGTTATGTGGTGCTGGGAATCAAGTTTAGGGCTTTGTGCATTCCAGACAAACTATCAATAGAGCTATGTCTCCAGTTCCCACTTTCATTTGAGTTACTTTAACCACATATAGTTGACTCTCCATATCCCTGTTCTCTATATCATGGGTTTTTTTTTTTTTTTTTTTAACATGGTTCTGTTTTTGAGATGGGGTCTTCCTCAGTAACCTAAGTTAGCCTCAATCTGTTAACCTACCTGTCATTGCCTCCTATGTGCTGAGACCAAAGGTGTGCACTACCACACCAAGCTTGGATGATTTTCTTGTCCTTACATGATAAATAATGCAGCATATTAACTGTTCACATGCATTTCATTGTATTAGGCATTTGTCTTAGTCAGGGATTCTATTCCTACACAAAACATCATGACCAAGAAGCAAGTTGGGGAGGAAAGGGTTTATTCAGCTTACACTTCCACATTGCTGTTCATCACCAGAGGAAGTCAGGACTGGAACTCAAGCAGGTCAGGAAGCAGGAGCTGATGCAGAGGTCATGGAGGGATGTTCCTTTACTGGCTTGCTTCCTTCTGGCTTGCTCCATTTGCTTTCTTATAGAACCCAAGATTACCAGCCCAGGAATGGTACCACCCAGAATGGGCTACGCTCACCCCACTAGATTGAGAGGATGCTTACAGCTGGGTCTCATGGAGGCATTTCCTCAAGGGAGGCTCATTTCTCTGTGATAATGCCAGCTGATTTCAATTTGGTGGTAGAGTACCCAGCGCACCCAGTCCTTCAGTCACTTCTCAATAGCACACAAATTAAGGAAGTAATCTCAGCTGTAGGGAGGCTAAGGAAGAAGGCTGAAAGGATTAAGGCTGGCCTGAAATGCAGTCTCAAAATAAATTAAAGTGTAAAAGGGCTAAGACTGTAGCCCAGTGACAGAGGGCTTGCCTCGCATTTTTAAGGTCCCAGGCTTCATCCCTGGCCTGTCACTAAATAAATACACAAGAGAATGTGTACAGATTGTATGCAAGCAGGCCCTTTGTAAGAGCATCTGTTCATCCTGGTACCTGGAAAATGTCTTAGGAAAATTTCCCATGGATACAGCTGATCACTGCATTATTTTTTTCTTTCTTTTCTGTGAGTGTGTGTGTGTGTGTGTGTGTGTGTGTGTGTGTGTGTGTGTGTGTGTGTATGTGTGTATGTGTGTGTATGTGTGTGTGTGTGTGTGTGTGTGTGTGTGTGTGTGTGTTTGGTGTCTTTCTCTGCTGTCCACGCTGGACTGGAACCCATAAACATAGCACAAGCTGGCTCAGAATTTACAACAATCCTTCTGCCTCAGTCTCTCCACTGTTGGTGCTGGGATTACAGGCCTGCCCCTACAATGCCTAGTTTTATATTGTTCTGGGGTTTTTTTGTTTTGTTTGTGCTGTTTTTATAGTTAAATATAACAAGGACAATCAAAATTCCCCCCAAATACAGTCTCTATGATTACTAAGAAGAAGGCACAGAAGCCATTTTTTGAAGACTTTCATTAGATATGTACACGTCAGAGACGATGAAACTTCCTGTGACCTGCCTGAGGTGGGTGCTGGGAATTGGACCAGGGTCTCTCAGAAGGAGCAGCCAGTGCTCCTAACCACTGCTGCCATCTTCCCAGCCACTGTCTTAACTCATGCGTGAATCCTTAATCCCAGTACCAACAAACAGCAGGCTGAAGCAAGAGTTTGGGGATTTTTGAAAGCTGCCTGAACTACACAGGAAAACTCCAAGAAAACTAAATACAAGGAGATGGATAGGTGGTAGAGCACAGGCCTGGTGTCTGTGAGTCTGGATTCAACTCCCAGTGTAAAATAGGAGGAATCGTCTAACCTGACTTTTCAGTAATGTGTTGCATTTCTTTTCTTTCTCCTTTTCTTAATAAAAATTCAGCCCTTAAAGCTCTGCTCAAAATACTCCTCAGGATTACATCATTACATTTCAATGAGCCAAAAATTCTACTTCCCTCTATTACGCAGAATAATAAATAACTCTTAAGGGCTAAAGACTTCAAAGCACCTCACGAGCATTTAATTAATCCTCTCTGGTGCCAAAGAGGACACAGACATTCACAGAACTTCAACTGACATTGTTCAATTTGGCGAGACTTCTGCTGGCTTCGAAAGCCGTGTCTGTCCCACGAAGGTTATTTGGGCCCCCTTGCATCAGTCCCCTTACCTAATGAAACCTGGTAATCCAAGCTGTTCCAATTGCCATCTCCTTAGACTCTGGTAGGGCAAGGGGAGCTGCTGAAAGCCTGAAGAGAAAGGGCAGTGATTCCTCTGAGAGCAGGAATACAAAGCGCATCTGTGGGGAACCTGTGAGATGGGGCGCGTGATTGAGGCCGGAGCGATTGCATCAGCGTCTGGTTGACTCCCTGGAACTGGGGCAGGATGGTAACCAGGCTCTTCTCAGAACTCAGGCCCTGAACACAGGCAGCCAGGCTCCACTGCGCTCATAGCTTACCTCCTGTGCGTGGGAAGCTCCTGGCCACCCTTTTCTCTCTATTCAGACTAGCTTCCTGCGGAAGGTCTAACGAAAATAGAGCAGCCATGCCCAGGAGACCCAGTCCAGAGGTGACTGCCTTCTCATAGCCTCCCCACCCCCATCAAACGCTAGTCGGGTTCTTAACATTCCCACCACATGATCTGTTACACAATGTCAGGAATGACATCAAATCTTACTTTTTTTTTTTTTTTTTTTTTAGACTAATATCTTGATATGTAGTCCAGACTGGTCTTGAATTCCCTATAGAGTTCAGGCTGACCTTGATCTCTTGGCAATCCTCCTGCCTCAACCTCAAGTTCTGGAATTCCAGGCTTGTGTCACCAAGCCCACCTTCAGATTTTTTTTTTAAGGCGTTAGTATACACGAGCGTTTTGTCCACATATATGAGTGTGTGTGCTTGGTGCAATTAGAAGTCAGAAGAGGGTAGCAGATCCCCTGGACTGGAGTTATAGACACTTGGGAGCCACCATGTTATGGTGGGAATAGAACTCAGGTCTTCTGCAAGAGTAACAAGTGCTCTTAACTGCTGAGCTGTCTCTAGTCCCCACCTTTAGATCTTATATTCAGTTCTGGTGCATAGAGATTAAGAAATGTTTATTGAGTGCCTGTTACATGTCAGGCATTCGTGGAAACCTGGATCTGGTAAAGGGTCCATGCCACAAGTGGCTTCATTTTCAGAAAATAAATACATTGCAAATCCACTGGTGGAGGCCACAGAGAAGGGGCACGTTTATCAGGTGCCATTCGTTCATCAGGAGTGGGAAGGAAGCATGCGTTGGTGTTTCTGCTTTGTTTTGGTGTGAAAGATCAAACCCAAGGCCTTGCACGTTAAGCAAGCGCTCTACCATGGAATTCCATGTCCTTTTTTTTTAAATCCTTGTCAGAATGTTCTGCCGAACCACAGATCATCCGTACTGTATCTCATGTCACATGATTCTTAAGTCACTTCACTGCTCTGTTCAAATTAAAGGACCTGATAGCAGGAGTTAGCAGAAGCCCTCGTGAGCTCTGTACAACCAAGCCAAGACCAGTTTCTATGTTTTTAAGTGGTTAGGAAAAAATAATCACATTACCTAGCACACTTTTTAGTGTTCACTAGTAACTTTTTACTGAGATGTGGCTACACCCACTCATTTACATACTGTCTACTCTGACAGTTGCTACAATAGCAGAATTAAATACCGGCTTCCTGGACCATGCTGCTTGCCTTAGCTAAATATTTACTCTCTTGCTCTTCATGGAAAGCTTGCCAACCTCTGCTACAGAGTAAACACATTGATACAAGCCTTTGAAAGCCTTATAGTCTTATCGTTTGTCACAAACGAATAGTAAACTAGAAAAGATAACTTTAAAACCGAAGTACAAACAAGTAGTGGCTAGAAAAGATAAGTTTAAAAGGAAGGTAAAGGGTAGGTACATCCTCCAGGGAGGCCTCAAGAGGCACCACTTAGCACATGGGCTAGGTAAACGGGCTGAGAATGACAGTGACAGTGGAGTAGTTCATGGTCTATTGTGGACAGGGTTAAGGGCTCTACATACTAGGTGCTGTCCTAGCCTCCAGATGCTTGGTGACACCTCTTGCTCAAAGTCACACTAGTAGAAAAAGACGCCTTCAGGATATTTACCAGGTTTTGGAATTTCACGGTTATGGCAACTTAAACATTAACCCACCATAATTTGACATACTTCGTGTTACCAAACCAAAATCCCTTTTCTTGATCTGATCTCAGAAGAATCAGTGGACAGGGTCTAGGCAGGGTGTGAGCATTCACAGAGTCCTGCTGTACTGGGATACATCTGTGCAAGCTAAGCAGGAAAGAGACGATGCCGTCTAGGGGTGCACAGACAGGTTTATTTTCTCCTCCAATTAAAGATCTAAATCTTGGGGAGTCTGGCTGAGCCATCGTATGATATTGGGAAATCCCTCATAGGGTTCTTGGTCTCATTTAAAAAAAAAAAAAAACAGATTTAAACAGACGCTTGAGAACAGTTTATTAGAGTTTAGAAGAAAAGTCTCAAGGCATGTAAGCAGTAAATCTCACAGTTGCAGGAAAGAAGGGAGTGGAGATGCTAAGCCAGTTTGGAGAGCCACTACATGGCTGCAGGCAGGGACCGGAGCTCAGCAGAAAAAGAAAGGGTATCCACAGATTCACCTCCATCTTAATGTGCTGACAAACCACAGGGTCATCACTCAACCAGTCTCTGAGGGGAGCCTCTAAAGGGCTCCTTAGGGGGTTTTAAAACATATGTAGGTTCCCCCCAGCCTCAGAAACAAAAAGGAGAAGGAATAGTTATGCCCTTCTGAATTAGTACTCAGGAAGGCAGGCCAACCTAGCTGAACATCATAGATAAACAGAAGACCTGGGTATCTGGGTATTAACCAAGCAGTAGTGGTTGCACACACACACACACACACACACACACACACACACACACACTACAATGTGCTTGTTTAATAAAAACAAACCTGTAAGGGGAGTCACCTAGGATGTCACCTATGGTAAAGTGCTTGTGTCGATTTTGCAAGGACATGGGTCCAGTCTCAAGCATGACAAAACAGATATCTAAGGAAAGAGAAAGGTCAGAGCGTAGCCGGAGGCTGTGAATCTCAGAGACTAGGAATGGTGATGAGGTTGGCAGAAGGAATGGAGATATGGTTGGTAAGGGTTCTGTGCAGTCTGAAGGCAGAGAACTGCAGCCTCACACAGGAGGAAACAGTGGGATGGAAGTTGAGAAAAGAGTATGCTTTGGGGTATTATCTCCTTAAAGAGGATGGTTAAGCCAAGGCAGCAGCTATAGTTTGGATGCAAGTGTCCTCCAAGGTCCATGTTATAAATGCTCAGTGTTCAGGACAGCGTTGCTGGGAGGTAGTAAAATCTTTACTATGAGGAGCTTAGTGAGGGGTCTTTAGATTATAAAGCGTGTCCTTGAAGGGCACAGGGTACTTCTTCTTGATCTCTTACTCTCTGGCCACAAGAAAAAGAAACTTTACTCTTCCAGATGCCTCTGGTGTAATGCGCAGACTCGCCACAGAATGCTAAACCAATCGCAGACCGAAGCTTCCAAAACTGGGAACAGGAAAGAACCGTTTTATAAAGCCATAGCTCAGGTACTTGCCGTCAGTACAAAAACCTTACATGGAAGCCAGGAAGAATTCCAAGGGCAAGATAAAGGGAAGAGCGACACAGAGAGGTCTATAGTTAGGGAGTGGGAAACTGCAAGAGCCGAACTATAGAGAGCACAGGAGGAGGCGGGGTCTAGACCACAGCGCTAGCTGGACAAGAAGCTGGGCCAAAGGGACTTGTAAAAATGATGCGGTCGGTGTATTGCTAAGGACACAGGGAATAGGAAAGGCGGGGTGGAAAGGGTGGTGAGAAACTTAAGGCCCAAGAGAAGCAGGAGGAGGCAGTAAAAGGGAGCAGGGAGGCCTTACTTAGTCTTTGCAAGGCCGAGCTTTCTGGACCAATGGGACGCTTTATAAACACGTCCAAAAAGCCAGACAGAGTGCACAAGCCTGCCATCCCAGCTTCAGGAGGCCGAGGAAGGAAGCACACAAGTTCAAGACTGGCCTGGGTTCTATAAAAAATTTCAGGCTGCCTTAGATTACATGGCAAGACCCCTGTCTCAAAAAACCAAACAAGCACCAAAACCAAACAACCCAAATCTTCCTTCTATCAGCTTTCTTCTGTGGAGTATTTTGTCACAGCACCCCAAAGGTAAATAAGACGACTAATTTGTCAGGAAGGCAGGCTTTCTCCACCACCACCCCCTCCTCCTTAAAGCCAATCCAAAAAGAACACTTGCAAAACATTTCCCCAGCTCTTGTATTACACCTCATATTAATGTCCCCTTTCCTTCCCTTCCCTTCCCTTCCCTTCCCTTCCCTTCCCTTCCCTTCCCCTCCCCTCCCCTCCCCTCCCCTCTCCTCTCCTCTCCTCTCCTCTCCTCTCCTCTCCTTTCCTTTCCTTTCCTTTCCTTTCCTTCCCTTCCCTTCCCCTCCCCTCCCCTGCCTTCCCCTCCCCTCCCCTGCCTTCCCCTCCCCTCCCCTCCCCTCTCCTCTCCTCTCCTCTCCTCTCCTTTCCTTTCCTTTCCTTTCCTTCCGTTCCCTTCCCTTCCCTTCCCTTCCCTTCCCTTCCCTTCCCTTCCCTTCCCTTCCCTTTCCTTTCCTTTCCTATGTGTGTTATGTGTGTACGTGCACGCATGGGCATGCACTTGTGCTTTATATTTTTGGATGGGTACAAGGAAAACAATTTGGCCAGCATCATATCACTTTCATTCTTGTTTGGTTTTTGATTAGATATAAGGATTCCTTAGATTGCCTAGGCTGGCCCAGGACAGCAAACATCCTGCCTCAGCCTCTGAGCATTGTAATTGCAGGCACATACCCTGTGTCTAGGTATTTCTTCTCTTTAAATGTCTACACATCTTTTCGCTGTATCTGAATGGTATAGAAACTATGACTCCCGTGAGGTTTGTTTCAGCAGTGTTTCATTAAAAAAAGAAAGAAAGAAAGAAAAAGAAAGAAAGGAAGGAAGGAAGGAAGGAAGGAAGGAAGGAAGGAAGGAAAGCAGTCAGGTGTGGAGGAGGGGCAGGGGATAAGACTTCAGGCTAGGATTCCAAAGGTCTTTTCAGATTGCTTAGTGATGTACACGGAGTTTGTGCTGTAGCCAGGATTAAGACACACAGAAAGTTCCTGAGGCAGCCACGCTGCGCTGGACGGCCAGCGCTCAAGGATGGTCCCCCATTTTGACTTTCATTTTGAGCCTTGTTATGTGTGTCCATTTCTAGTTGCTTTGAATCCTTATTTTCTAGTTCTTAAAGGGAGGCTACAGGATAAAGACAGACTAGGAATAGAAGCCCAGATGTCATGTGTTGGGGATATCTATGACTCAAATTTTTGTTGTTGTTTTTGTGGTACTGTGACTGGAATTCATAGCCCTCTCATGCTTCACAAGGATGCTACTCAGCTATGGCTCTAGAAGCCCAGATCCTGCAGTTTTCATTTTTTCCTTCTTTGTTTCCTCCTTTCGTTTTTCTTTTAGCCTCTTTCTTTCCTTCCTTCCTTCCTTTTTTCTTTCCTTCTTTTTAAACACGGTATCTCTATGTATTCTTGACTATCCTATAATTTACTATATAGAACAAGCTGTTCTCGAACTCACAAAGAAAAATCCGCCTGCCTCTGCCTTCCAGTGCTGGGACTAGAGACATGTCATTCTTTCTATTTGGTTTACTCTAGAATGTTTTAAAGGCCTCAGTGTGAAGATAGTTCCTTGATCATTAGTTTCTAGCTGTTTCACAATGACCTTTTTTAAAAAAGAGTATCTCAAGTAGCCCAATGGTACCTCAAACTCACAATATAGCTGAGGATGTTCGTGAACTCTGTTCTTCCCGACTCTGCATCCCCAGTGCTGGGGTTGCGGGAGTGGAAGAACACCACAGACAACTGAATGCTTTTCTAAACACAGAGGAATCAGTGGGTTTCTGTGCCAGGTCTATGTGCTCCTGTCTCTTACCAGTAGCAAAATCCTCTACCAAATAAAATAAAATTTAGTAGAAAAGCAGATATTTACATTGATAAATTGGAACTGTTTCATCATCCCTGCCTGACAAAGCAAGTTTTTGGCCAAAGGAAACAAGCAAAGTTTGTTATAGTTATAGGGGCTGGAGAGGGGGTACAGTCATTAAGAGCACTGGCTGCTCCTACAGAGGATACAGGTTTGGTTCCCAGAATTTACAAGTTGATTCACAACCACTTGTAACTCAGTTTCAGGGAACCTGACGCCCTCTTCTGGCTTCTATGGATACTGCATGCACGTGGTACACATACATACATGCAGGCAAAGACACGAACACATAAAACAAACAAAAATAAACGTAAGGAGGAGGAGGAGAAAGAATCCGGCTATGGTGTGGTTATATATGCCTGTAATTTCAGCATGGAGGCAGTAGCAGAAAGATCAAGAGTTAAATCCAACCTCAAATACTCAGGGAGTTTGAGGTTATCCTGTCTACTCGAGACTGTCTCAAAAGCAAAAACAGAAACAAACGTAAAGAATGGCCCTTGCCTCTAAGCCCCACAGTCAGAACTGAGGGAGGGACAGATTCATTCTGTCAGATTCAGAGCTGTCCTTTGCTGGTGTGGGACGTGTGGTAAGGTCTGAGAACCATGCAAGGTGCATTTCATTCCAGCCTTAGGCATGGCATTTTGAAAAGCCCAGAGTAGGCAAAGGTCTTGTTAAAGAAAGTCTTCAGTTTAGCCCCTCCCCCCCCCATGCTCTACCGCTGAATTATATCCTAGCCCAGAACTCTTTAAATAACTCTTTGTGTGACCTTTCTAGAACTGTGTTAACACACCCCCCCCCATTATGAAAAGAGTCCCAGTTTCCCCTGGGTATTAAGAGATTCGGCGGAGCATTACACATTTGGCATCCTTCAGACCTTGGACTAGGGCCTTGAACTCAATGCAAGGATGCAGTGAAATCCAGGTGCTGAGTGGAAAAGAAATCGATACTGTGCCCTCTGTATTCCTGGCTGGGCCGGCACAGGAGTTCATTAAGAGTCCATTAAACTAACCGGCACAGGCCCCGCTGGGTGCTCCCAGTGGGGTACAGTTTCTCAGTCCTCTCCAGAGGAGGCTCTCAGAAAGCCTCTCTTCATCCTAAGCAAGTGGGTCACAGGGACCTACAGAGATGAGAGTAAAGTGGGGTCTGGAAGCCAGCAGGGAGAGCCAGACAGGGCAAACACTTTATATTCTGAGATTCTCTATGTGACCAGGGAATTTCGCTGGGCCCTGGTTCTGTGTTCCCAGCCACTTCTTCATGGGGTAGGACGTCTAGAAAGATTCAGAGCAAGCCAACTTATGTTACCACAGTCAGGACACTACAGGTGCCATACTCTTTCTCCCATCCCGTAAATAAGGAAATGTGTTCAGAAAACGTCACATGCCTCATCAAGGCCATTGTGTTTAGATGGTGATTTTGAGATCTATATCTGCCTTTCTGTTGATCTTCCCCCCTCTTTCTATTTTATGTGCGTTTGTGGTTTTGCCTGCATGTGTGTCTGTGTGAGTCACAAACAGTTGAGAGTTATCATGTGGGTGCTGGGAATTGAACTCAGGACCTCTGGAAGATCAGTCAGTGCTCTTAACTGCTCAGCCATCTCTCCAGCACCCTCTGTCCCTCTTAAATTATTTCTGATTACAAGTTCCAGACTGACAAACCTGTTAAAGACAATAGCCCAACCCCCATTACTCCGGGCTCTCAGAGCCTCTGTCACGTCTTCAGGGCTCACAGTCTTGCCTTCGACAGCAGATCCTGACCCACTCCATCTTGTAACTGTGAGTATGGACTGAGGCCTTGCTTTGGGCTAGGACGCTTCTGACCAAGGCCAGCTCAGCCAGTCAACAGGTTCTCCAGTGCACAAGTGAGGATTAAAAGAAAAAAGACAATTAGTCAAAACTATTACATGACCCCAGCCAGTTCTGAGGCTGAAGCGGCTTTTTTATTTTCCAATCGGCGTTTAAACCACTTTAATGACACGCAGAACAATAAGATCAGTTCTGAGTCAAGGAACAATCGAGGCAATAAGCAAGCATTCTCTAAACATCTTTTCTAGGGGCCAAGCAGGAGGACAGGGACAAAGGGACCGCCACACATGCTTCCGCTGAGCCTGCCCTGAGCTTCAAAGGAAGATGTTCTTAATGGGGCCTGATTCCCTGACCGAGGTCCAGAGTCAGATTTCTGCCTTGAGCTTATTTCTTTTGTCCTGGTAAGGTCAAATTCTCACCAAGTGTCTAGAAGCAAGTGGCCCCAAAAAGCTCCCCCCACTCTTCCATTGACCCTGTGAAGCTCATTACCCTTTCTGTGAGGTGGGCACCTTCTGAGCCACTCTTCAGACCTAGAGGACCCATGGGACCAGCAGAAAAAGCTCAAGTAGGTTGGAATAAGAGGCCCCCTGTCTTACACACTAGGACAAATGACTGTCCTTTAAAGGGGATTATGATTCCCAGAGGCTGACACATGCTCCATAGCACAGTCTGGATCAGCTACGAAGCACCACACTCCAGAAACGAAGCATGCGGTATCAGTCTAATCATTCCTTTCCACAGCCCATCCTGCAAATGTCGGAGACTGTTTGCTCTCAGATACTGTCTTATGGCTTCCATTGTGAAGATACATCATGACCAACGTAACTCCTACAAAAATAATTTTTTTTTTTTTTTTAATTTGGGGTGGCTCACAGTTTCAGAGGTCTGGCCCATTATCATGGCAGGAAGCATGGCAGCCTGCAAGCAGACACGGTGCTGGAATTCTCCATCCTGATCTGACTACAGCCAGGCGAGACTGCCTGCAGGCAGCTAGGAGGAGTGTCTGTCTCAAAGCCCACTTTCAAAGTAACACATTTTCTCCAACAAGGCCACACCACTTAATAGTGCCACTCCCTGGGCCAAGCGTATTCAAATCACCACAAATACTGACTATGATTACATCCCAAGATGACTCTGACTGCATGTGACCAATTTCACAATGGTCCAAAGCCTAGGGCATGAGGATGGGGAGGTAGGTGGCCCTTTGAGCAGGTGTACTTCTATATATCACAAGACCCAGACTTATCTAACTCTTCCGATGGATCCTCACATAACAAAGCAAGGTCCAGAATTCTGCCGTAGGTGATAGAGCCTCTTGTCTGAGCTTTACATCGCTGGATAATTCTAATGAACTTGGGTTTATATGTTATGTTTTTGAAGAGTACTTTTAATTTGTTTATTAATTTAGTTCCTGGAGCTAGGGGTGTGGCTTAGTGGTAGAATTCTTGCCTGGCATGCAGAAGGCCCTTCCTCTAATCTCCCCCTGATTACTTTTTCACCGTTTCTCCTCCTCAACCAAAAAGCTCTCTTTGACGCTGTTGCCGCTTCTCCGTATTTTTCTTACTTTTCTTTAATATTCAAAGTAGTAGGTTTCATTATGACATCTTGATAATACATTATACTTTGCTCTTAGTCACATCCTAATTATCCTCCCCCCATCCTTTCCTCCAAATTGCACAGGTCCTTGAGTAACAGAAACCATCAGCAGAAACAGACTCTCACTCTGAGGACAGATCTCCAAGGAGGCCTCGAGTAGAAAAGAGGCTCTGCCCACCACCTTGTTCCAGATGCTTCTCAAGGGTATTTGTGTGGTGAGCAGCCTTTGAAGGCAGAGATAGCACAAGAAGTGGGGCCTCCTTAGCATCGGAAGATAGAAAATGCATCTCACTGGCCAGCAAGGGGGAGGACCTGAGATCCTTAATGCTGGGATGCCTCTGCTGTAGTGTAACAGGCTGCATCTGTGACTGTCACTTGGCCCTGGGCTTGGAGAACTGATGGGAGAAAAATCTGATAGCTTTTTAAATAAAACTCTACCTCTGTGAATCTATAGAGTAGGCAGTTGGCCTACCGGTGAGGTCATATGCCAACCCTTCTATACTTCCCATCAGGCCGGTTCCGGTAACATACATTTGCACACTAACACTGCCAGCACCCGGGCCAGCAGCCCTGCAGCCCACAGGACCACGCAGTGGAACTGCATTAGCATCTCAGTGTCTATAAGCTCTGCAGTACAATGATCTCATCCATGTCTCCCCATCTTCAGAAGAGGGAGGACAGTCTGGAGCCTCTTCCTGCCCTTTGTGCCCCCTAGTTGGTGCCCCAGTGTATACAAATTCTCTTCCACAACCCTAGCAGAGTAGCCTGTCACTAGTGAGGATGTTTCTGTTCTCATGGGACAGAATGTAATAACCATGCCTATTTAGTTGTATGGTAAAGCAATTTCGAACACTAAAAATAAAATGTAATTCATTATAATGTCAAAAATAAATCCTAATAGCATATTCCCCTTCTCCTGTTTTATAAAGAGATTAGTGTCACTGAGACATTTTATTCTGAAGGGAATCAATAATTGGACTGAGATAAAGAGAAAAAATTAATTCAGTTTTTAAAATCCAATCAGGGAGGGAAGTGTAGCTCAGTGGTAAGTGAGCGTGTTTAACACGCTCCACCTCAGCAAACCAAATTTGTTCTTTCCTGTCTCTCTACCTGCCTACCTATTTATAATGTTATCTATATCAAATATGTAGGCACACACACACACACACACACACACACACACGAGGTACAGGTATAGCTCGGGGCTAGTGCACTTGCCTGGTAGTATAGAAAAGCATTGGCCCTTTTGCTGAGAAGGTGGCTGGTACACAAATGGAATTAAACCAGAGCTAAGTTTGTAGAAAAGGTGGAATTTAAGGTCTGGACACAGGAGGCTGGAGAAGGTGGTGAAAGGAACAGAGGGTAGTCTGAGGGACTCGTTTGGGGGGGGCACAGAGGAGTGGGTGCATCTGGAGACGGTGGAGCTGGAGCTGGATTCATGACCCAGAGTAAAATGAGGATGTGGCCGGGGACTTTGGAATAAATGAATAACCAGTGAATTCTGCGGAGTGTGGGCTCCAGGTACCAGCTGGAGGGTGCTGGCCACACAAGGTAACACATGAGGAACAGAAAAGTGTTGGGGGGGGGGGTTGAAAGTTACAACAGAGGCACCAGTGATAAGATGGAGAAAGGAAAGAGGCCAGAGGAAATCCACAGGGAAATTGTGTTCCCCTCTGCCCTGGTTGTGGAGAGACACGTTGAGTCTCATGCTTTCAATGGGTGTGGCAGAGGGCCTTTGCCATCTTATTTCAGAACAGTAACTCAGCAAGGGTACAGCCTCCGCCCAAAGACTTCGTCCCGCCTTCTGAACAGATCTGAGGGATGCAACGCTGAGTCACGGAGTTTAAGGTGTTAAATGTGGGAAGCTTTTGTTCCCGTGGGTCTAATCAGATGTCACTCTAATAGCTAGCTATTAGAATCTGAGGTCCTTTCAGATCGGGCACCTTGAACTTTTCTATCCCATTTTCTAGCTCTCCTCCGTTCTTCTTTAAAAATGCTACTTTAAAAGACCAGGGTGGTCCAGAACCTTCCTGCTTCTATCTCTCAAATGCTGGGATTTTAGGTGTCTACTACCACACATGACTCTTCCTTTTCCTTTTTAAGATTTTTTTTAAGTGTGTAAAGGGGATTTGCCTGTATGTATGTACATAGTGACTTTAGAGGCCAGGCAAGAGTGCTGGGTCCCCAGAACTGAGGTTATAGACAGTTGTCAGATGCCATGTGGAGGCTAGCAAAGGAACCTGGGTCCTCTGAGAAAGCATCAAGTACCCTTAACCACTGAGCCATCTTTCTAGCCTTCTTCCTTCTTTTCATAAGAACAAATGGACAAGTCTGCTTGCTGGGTGAAACTTTTGAGAACCTTGCCAGGTGAAAGCCTTGTTCTGGTGTCCGTGCAATAAGCAGGCGTCACATTCCATTCTAGCAAAGGTGACACTTGGTCTGCGTCCACACTTGCTCCAAGGAGGCTTGCTTCACTGTCTCCTTTGACAATCAGCTCGGCGACTCCACCTCTTAAGTCCCCAACAAACACCAACACATCAGAAGTAGGCCAAGGGTCATGGTGCACACTCTTGAGCAATCGTGAGGGGAGGGCAGGGCAGCCGTGTTCTCCGCCCTCAGCATTCCTGCCTCAGATCCACCTCAGGTACAGGTGAGGTGACTTCCATGGGGTCTTTCAGAGTTCAAGGTGACATCCAGGAAGGGGGCTTTGCCCTTGAGCTCATACAGTGAACCTGGAGCCTTGCATTTGCCTTGGCACTCACAGAAGAATCCACTGATATTTCTCCACACCTCTTATGTGCTAATTACAGAGGTTTGTCCACACACGTGACCAACCTTCTCTGCCAGCTCAGAGGCAGCCTCTGCTAATGGAAATACTTTGAGGTAGCCAGGGTAAGGATATCATTGCACAAGCCTTGCCTCAGCCAATTTTTTTTCCCACTAAAAACCAATTGTTACTTAGCAACCAAAGCAATTTGGCCCAGCTCAGAAAATTATCCATCCCTAAATAGTACACTAAGGTAGCCTCGGCCCGCCAGCTCTGTCTGGAGGCCTTGGAACGTGGGTTCCTTAGAATGAAGTGTTGCTTGTAATCCTTGACAATTTTGCTAAGGTGGGATTAGGCAACAGACAGATAAAGAAATGCATTGTTGACTAATGAAGGTGGCTGGTTGTTGAAGAAGGAGTGTTCTGAGAGCCAGTTAAACATCATTCCTCCATCTTTCCCAAGCCCCATTGTGCACTTCTAATCACAAAAACCCTGGATCAGACCAGTGGGCAGCTCAGGGAGGGGTAACACTTAACACCTCTCCCTCTATGCAGTGGGGGCCTTGAGGTGTGGTTATGGCTGTTTCCCTGAGAGGCAGCAGATAGAATGGGCAGCCTTTTGAGCTTGTTCCAGGACTTTCTCTCAATACCCACACTGGCTGGGACCATTTCTCGAATCCCTTTGAGACTTGTCAAATGCTATCCTCCTATTTTGTTTTTGAGCTGAATTGCTAAAATAGCTTAATTTTGAGCTTATTATCAGTGCAATAGAGTACTCTCAGATTCTTAGGAGATTGGAAAGGGAAGATCGGAACAGTGAATTCGAAGCCTGCCTGGGCGACTTAGTTGATCCTGGCTCAAACTAACAAAATGGTAGTGTGGAGCTGAGGGCGTAGTTCAGTTGGTAGAGTGCTTGCCCAGTGTGTATGGAACCCTAGGTCAAGTCTCTGCCCCACATTAAACTGAGCACAGTAGCACAGGCCTGTAATTCCAGTACTCAGGAGGTGGAAGCAGAAAGGTCAGAAGTGTGAGGCCATTTTTTACCAAGTGGGCTACAGGATACCCTGTCAATAGATAGATGATAGATAGATGATAGATAGATAGATAGATAGATAGATAGATAGATGATAGATGGATGGATGGACGGACAGACAGACAGACAGATAGGTAGCTGAGGATGTAGCTCAATGGTAGAGCACCTCCCTAGCACTTGCAGGGCCCTGGGCTCAATTGCCAGTTCAGAAAAAAAAAAAAAAAAAAAAAAAAACTAAATTAGTGATTCACCCAGTCTAAAAACCTTGCTAGTAAGTAGAAGAGGGTTAGTGAAGATGATGATGATGATGATGAAGATCTTACCTTCCTACTGGGAATAGTAGACAAAGTTTGAGGGTGCCATTTGGGGAGCAGGTAAAGGGACAGAAAAGAAACTGATTCTAATGAAGATGTCAAGCAGAACCACGTGCAGGCAAGATAGATGAGCAGAAGTGTCAGTGTGAGTCTGAGTGGAGCTGTACGAAGTGACATGGGGACAGGGTGACCAGACAGTCCTCTCAGTCAGGCTGCGAGGATCTGTTTCATCATATAGCTATTGGGGAGCCAGAAAGAGTCCAAACAAACAAGTAGCTAGGTTTGTGTCTGGGCAAGACCATTCTAGTCACTAAGTTCTAGAGGGCTGGAGAGAAGCCAGAGAGGCTTCAGGGAGCAAGGGACGGGTGGTTGCAGAGACTCATGCATGAGACAATCTTTGCTTTGCTCATGATCTGGGTGTAGTAGGAGGGGAAGCTATGGCACAAACCGTGAACTAGAGAGAGAGGTAAGAGCTCAGGACAGATAAAAATACCTTGGGGCTGGAGGATGGCTCAGCTGGTAAAGCATGGGTCCCACAAGCATGGAGACTTGTGTTTGAATCCCCAGAAGTCTCATGAAGAGTCAGGTGCAGCTGGGCAGGTGGCACATGCCTTTAATCCCAACACTCAGGAGGTAGGGGCAGGCAGATCTCTTGTGTTCAAGGCCAGCCTAGTCCATTGAGCAAATTCCAAGATAGCCAGGGCTATACAGAAAAACCCTGTCTAAAAAAAAAAAAAAAAAAAAAAAAAAAAAAAAAAAGAGGGCTCAGTGGAACTGCTCTTCCAGAGGTCCTGAGTTCAATTCCCAGCAACCACATGGTGGCTCACAACCATCTGTCATGGGATTCTATGCTGTCTTCTGGTGTGTCTGAGGATAGCATTAGTGTACTCTTATGAAATAAATAAATTAACTTTTTTTTAAGAAAATGAAGAAAGAAAGAAGCTAGGTACAGATGAGAGGCAGAGAGAGGAAGAGGATTCTGGTGCTCACTGGCCAGTTAGCCTAACCTACTTGGTGGCATTCCAGGCCATGCAAGCCTGATCTCAAGGAAAAAGGTAGAATGTACCTTAGGTTGTCCTGACTTCTATATACAGTTATATCATACCTGCACATGTATACCTTCACACATGCTCATATACATGCATCCCCACACATATACTTCCACATACACACACACACACACACACACATACATGTATGTACTCCTTACATGTAAATTCACATATATTCATGGACAACCCCTCCCCCCCAACACACACACATACGACACAAATGACTTGTTTGAGCACCAGCTAAATGCCATTCACTGACATGGTGTAAAGAACTGAATTATGCCCCTTCTCCAAATGTATAGGCCGAATCTCTGATTCTTAATGAGACATTAAGAGATGGAGTCTTTGGGAGGTGACTAGGTCATGAGGGTGGTGTGCTCACAAAGATTGGTTCCCTTATAAGAGACCCAGAAAGTTCTCACCAGCCCTCTTCTTCATAAGTGAGGATATGGTAACCTGTTAGCTGCCTGCTACCCAGAAGAGGGCCCTCACTAGAACCCAGCCTGGTGGCACCCTGATCATGGCCTTCTAGTGTTCAAGAACTGTAAGAAGTAAGTTTGCTGTTTATAAGACACCTGATTCATGGCCCTTTGCCATAACAATCCAACTTAAGAGACATGGTAAAACCTAGACTTGTGTGCTCAGGATGGAGTTGGAAAAAATATCAACAATAAACTTTGAAATGCTTGTAAGAAGTCTGTAGAACCCCTTCACATGCTGAGGGGAAGTTCTGAGAAAAACTTCACAAGAAGGCAGACTTGTGTTCTCTGACTTAGCACCTCCTGTGGTGGCCTCTTGCCCACAAACCTGGTTTGACATGGCTGTGTTCCTAAGTCACTGGACGTCCCTCCTCTACTCTGGCCTGTGACTTAAGGCCCAAGGCTTCTGCAAGACTTGTACAGAATCAACCCAGTGAATTGATTCTGCAAAGATTTTCAGACTGTTTATAACTTTATATTCTTTTTGTTTGGAAAGCTAATGTTTGTTGTGGTAAATACTAAAAAGTGGAAACCTTCTATCCCATGCTAGTGCCGGCTCCTGAGGGACCATCTGGCACTGTGGGGATCTCTTACTTGGAGCTCCATGCTGCCTCTAAGAACTTAGGCAAGGTTCACTTCATTGCCCCTGCTGCTTCTGTCCCTGGTAGATACGGCCACCCTGGCGTGTCATTTTCAATCACTGTTCTCCACCACAAGGTACAAACATGACTTCACAACTATTAACTTATCAAACAGGTTTATATATTAAATTCTCAATCCATAAACCCACTCCACAATAATCTTACAACTAATGGTCAAAGATATAAACTGCCCATCTATATGAGACAATAGACTCTTAGAAACCCTTAGAAATAATCATGACAACCTCATCAAGCTAGAGATACACTGAGAGAAACATACATGTCGGCTTCCATCTTCTCCCTCTGTAAATCTCCGCCTCCCTCCTCCTTTTCCACTTTCTTAGCCCTTTCCCAGCCTCTCTATGGTCCAATCATGTATCGCCTTAACATAAACCTACATAGTAAGAGTTCAAATACAGGAATATAACATAGCAATAACTTCCCATAGAAAATCATCAAAACAGCAAGGTAGTGCCTCTCCCTCTGACGGGCTTCTTAACCAGGTGGTGCACCTGGAGTTGTATATCCTAATAAGCTCCAGAATGCCAGCAGGCTACTCAGCTGGCAAGTACTCCTCCCTTATGAATCACTTAGGAGAAAGTTAAGATGGCCTGAAGTTCCAAGAAGGTATGGAAACCACAGCTTCGAGAGAAAGGAGCTTGCCCCAGGCAATCAGCCAGCTCTGCAATGTGCTGGGCTACCAGCCAGGGCTGCATCCAAGGCTAAAGGCACAGCCAGAGCTGGGAATGGAGACTGCAGCTACTTTTGATTTCTCAAAACTAGTAGGATATGGTGGCTCCCCTGTAATCCTGGCACATGTGGGATTAGGCGGGAGAGCTACTGTGAGTTCTAGGCTAACCTGGGCTGCCCAGTAACACTGTCAAACGTGGTGGTGCTTGCCTGTCTTCCTAGCATTTAGTTCAGTAAGAATTGAGAATGGAGAATCTAACCAGACTAGGCTCCATAATGAGGCACAAGACAGATCAGGCTCTATAGTAAGATTCATATTAAAATGACAAATAGAAACCATCTCAGACCGGCAAGATAGATCAGCAGTTAAAACACTTGCTGCCAAGGCTGGCGACCCGTGCGACCCGTGCGACCCGTGTTCGATCCCTGGAACCCACATAGCAGAAGGAGAGAACTGACTCCTGAAAGTTGACCTCTGACCCCTTCCCGTGCACTGGGGCACATGTACGTGTGCCCACATTCACATGCACATAAATGTAAAAAGGTAATCATTTTCAAAAGCCACACCTCTGTCATGATTAGACAATACACACCCGTGACAAAAATACAAGTAAACAAAACTCCCTTCTCAAAGTGCCTGCAAGGAAAGGGGATTTTCTTCCGTCCCTGTTGTTCATTGTTGGAAAACGCTCTGCTTCCTTAGCTCAGTGACTCTTGTCATGTTGGTGCCATGCTGCTCGGGCTATTGTGGGCCTCCTCCCTCGCAGGCAGCAAACGCTGAGCCATCTGCCGCAGTGTGGCATTCTGAATGAGGAGCTATGCTCCAGCTATGATGTCTGCAGCCAGGATGGAGGCCCATGCATCCATCCATTGCTCATGAAGGGGAGGAGCAGTGACTTAGGCCCCTTGCTAAAGGCATGAGAATTCTCAGGTGGTTTGTGGGAGCAGAGGAGAGTGTGAGCTTGTGAATAGCACCGATACTGTAAGGACCTCAGCTTTCTCTACCTCCCTCAAGCACATAGAAAACTAGACGCAACTCTTACCATCCAGGATAACCCTGGAGACAAACGCACGCTAAGACACTTGGTCAGGTTGAGTGCTGTCCATCAAGTGTGGGAAGTGCTGAGAAGGGTCCTGGTAGAATGTGCCGCACAGAAGCAGCTCTCTGGCAAACGGGTCTGGGGATCCAGAAAGGCTTCTCAGAGAAGTTGACATTTTAGCTTAAATTTAGGATAAGTCAGGCAAAGCGGAAGGTATGCTGAGAAGAAATTACAGAGCTAGCTGTGGTGGCACACGCCTGCCATCCTAACACTTAGGAGGTGGAGGCAGGAGAATTATTGAGTTTGAGGTTATCCTGGTAGAGCAAGAACCGATCTGAGTGGGGTGAGGGAGGAGGAAGGGGGAGCTAGAGAGGAAGGCAGGGGGAACTTGTAGCTTAGTGCCTGCCTGGCGTATTCAAGGTGCTTGGCTCCAGGCTGAGGCACTGGGTTAAGAGGCTATGGACTAGATCGTTGGCTTTCTCTAGACAGGTGTGGACATGTCACCTTGTTGGGCCTGATGCTGCAGCCTGGAGTGGTGTGAGGGAGGTCAGAGGTCTCATGGTTCCCAACACAGGTCAGTTTCCACTGGTGTCCGACCCTTGCACTCTGCAATCCTCTCTGATATGCAGTGGTTTTGACACTCAACATTCTTACTCCGCAGCCTTATCCTTCCCACCAAGATCTCTGAGATTACAGCTCCAGTGACTCCCAGAGCCAGGCTGTCAGCTTTATTTCATCCCCGCCATTGGGGTTGCTGAGGTACCTGTAACATCCTCCCCAGCCACAGGGAGTACATTAGCATCCGTGAAATGTTCCAATTAGTAAAACTCCTCTGAAGAGGGGTGGGTGAAGCCAAACCAAATATGCACAAGTGTGAAATGCTTCAATGCTAGCAGCAACGTGTTTAGAAGGCTGTCAGAGATACAATGCTGTTTCTACCTAGGGCTTGTAGTAATCCTGAAATATTTAGCATCTTATTAATATCCAGGAAAAGTCTAACTCATCACAGTGGCTCAAACACTGACTGAGGCTCTTCTCTGGGCCGCACTTAGCCCCCATCTTGAGGACACAAGGATGAACGGGGCTCAGGTTTTGGAGCACAGCGTCTTCAGGGAGGAAGGTAAGTTGAAGCCTGCATGGCAAATACTAAAAAGGGAGCTTTAGGAGCGTCTGTAGACGGGGCTCCAGGAGGAGATCCACGCAGCTGTCCACTGCACAACTTCAGGGCACTGTTCATACAGACCCAAGTGTTCTCCAGGGGGCTCATGGACCCAAAAGGCTCAGTGGTGAGGCCAATTGCTAAAGGGTGATTAGACTATGAAGATACTGTATTAATCTTTGGGTGGCTATCTTTGATAGCCTTGTCGGGAGGTGGTGGTGACTTCCAGAGGTGGGCCTAGTTGGAGGAAGGAGTGTGTTCTTATAGATAAGATCTATAGGCTAGAGCTTATCCTGGGCACCTTTCTTATCTTTTCTGCTTCCTGCGTGTGTACTGTGCATTTCTGTCTATTTCTCCTTTCTCCTCGATGCCGTCCCTCAGCACAGGCCCAGAAACAGTCGGACCCACAGACTATGGGCCGATACTCCAAAACCACGAACCGAAATAAACCCTTCCTCCTTTTAAATCGTTCATGTCAGGTTTCTGTCACAGCAACAACAAGCTAACCAACACAGAGAGTTCAGCAAATTTTCTGCCAACAGCTAGGTAGGAAGAAATCTATGCATATGGGCCAGGTCGGGCTCTTTTGTAATTGCTCAGACTGTTTCTCATAGCACAAACAGCCAATGTGTAAACCACTTAGGCTGTCCTTGGATGACCCTGACGTAGCAACATGAAAATGGTCTCCCCTGGAGTCATGCAACATGCAGGCCTTGCCTGGGGGTGACATTAAGCAGGCTTCCTTAGAATATTTATTTCATTTTAGTTATCTGAGACTGTGTCTATCTTTGTGGTCCAGGCTGGCCTCAAACTTGATACGGTCTTGCTTCAGCCTCCACCTGCTAGGATTACAGGTATGTGCTACCACACCCAGCTAGAAGACTCTAGTTGCACTAGGATTTAAAGTGTAAATGTCAACCAGGTAGACATCTCAAGGAAGAGACTGGAGCCATGGGGAGCTGGATAGGCAAAGGCATGAGATTCGGGATCTCATATCCCATGTCAGAAGCAGAAACTCTGTCCTGTGGGCAGTAGGGAGCCATCTGAGGCCAAAAATGACCGACAGAGATTGTATTTCAGGGAATAGAATGCAAGACATAGATACCTCTTCAGAGGCTACGCACCAGGCAGAGAAGAAATGGTGAAGACCCAGCCAACAAGGGCAGGAGAATTAGGAAGGAGAGAGCACGTAAGATGCTCAGCACCATGAGTTATTAGAGAACTGTCAATCAGGATCATCATGCTGTGCCACAATTAAAAAGACAAGTGATAATAGCTGGCCACGAATCAGAGCAATTGGAAGCCTCCTTCACTGCTGTGGGCAGTGGGCGATGGTGCAGCCACTCTGGAAACCACTCTGGTAGTTCGGGTAGTCAGCAGCTACACGACCTCACAATTCACTTCCTAAGTATGTACCAAGGGGACTGAGGACACATGTGTGCATGTTTGTGGATGGTTGTGGAAACATTGCTCATAACAGCCAGAAAGTGGTAAGCCCATCGGCTGATTGATGTAGAGATAAAATGTGGTCCACCCATGCAATGGGATATTGTTCATCAACCAAAAAGAACATGGCGCTGTCACACTTTAAGGTGTGGATAAACTCTGGAGACACTATGCTGAGGGAAGAAGCTGGTCACAAAATACCACATTCATGACTCTGTTACGTGAAAAGCCCCCAGTCAGGAAGATCTGCAACAGGAAGATTAGCAGTGGCCTAGGCTGGGGGAGGGGAACTGGAGTGGGGACTGAGGGGTCACTACTAAAACATCTGGAGTTTCTTGTACGGATAAATAAAAAGGTTTAGGGTTGGCTGTGGTGATTGTATCAGAATTTCAGGAATATGCTAAAACCTCTGGAACTATATTCCCTGAAGGGTGACATGTGTAATGTGTGACTCAGGCCCCAGTACAGCTGTTTAATGAGATGACATTAATGTAGCCCAAGCACTACAATCCTCTCTTGGCATCTCCCTAAATAAATCACGGAAGCCAGTCGTCTTTCGGTTGTTAAATACACACAGGTTTTTGTAATTTAGATTTTTTTTGTGTGTCTTGTTCATTTAATTTGGTGCATATGGTTTTCTTTTAATCTTAGAAATGCTAGTCCAATAATCACTTAAAAAAAAAACATTTTAAAAACCACTTCAGGACAGAGAGATGACTCGGTGGATGAGGCAGAACAGAAGATCCGCCGCTGTGCCCAACAACCTGAGACCCATTCCTGGGACCCACATGGTTGAAGAGAACTGACAGATACACACACACAGAACACCAGACCAAACCAACCCTTCTATGTAATAGAAAATGTTTAAGTCTAGACCACTCTAGACTATAGGATATACATGCACCAGAATAGTGCCAAAATACTCTTGGGCTTTTGTTTTCCATAACCTTCATACCCAGCCAGCCTCAGAGACCTCTTTTTAAAACATTTATTTACTTGTTTGTTTATTTTTAATGTGTGTGCTGCGTGTGGGCACACAGGCCACAGTACATGTGTGAAGGTCATTTCTCTCTTTTGCCCTTTATATGGGTTCTGGGGTTGGGACTCAGATTGTGAGATTTGTACAGTAGATACTTTACACACTGAGCCACCTCACTGGTCTTCAAAGACCTAGTCTACTGTCTTAGTTAGGGTTTTACTGCTGTGAACAGACACCAAGGCAACTCTTATAAGGACAACATTTAATTGGGCCTGCCTTATAGGTTCAGAGGTTCAGTCCATTATTACTAAGGTGGGAACATGGCAGCATCCAGGCAGATATGGTACAGGAGGAGCTGAGAGTTCTACACCTTCATCTGAAGGCCACTTGTAGAAGACTGGCTTTCATGTAGTTAGGAGGAGGGTCTCATTGTCAACCCCAACAGTGACACACTTCCTCCAACAAGGCCACACCTCCTAAAAGTGCCACTCCCTGGGCCAAGCACATTCAAACCACCACATTTGCTAACATATTTTGGTCTTGTTTCTTAAGTGGTAGTAGCTTCACTGATACAATTTGTACAGCCTTGTTCAACCAATTGGCTTTTGGTATGCTCATAGAGTTCTGTCTGGTTCTCACAATCTTGTTCATCACATCTGGAAGAAACTGGTGCACATCAGAAGCCACGTCCCTTCTCTCCTTGGTCCCCCAAGTCCCAGGCGACCATTGATCTGCTATCTGCCCATACTACCGTGCCATAGGTAAATGGTCTTTAGTTTGATTCCCATCACACAATATTTTCAAAGTTCTTAACTGTTGTATCGGACCTCATTCTCTGTTAAGATAAATCATATTTTGTTGAGTGCCAATACCACATTCTATCCACCGGTCCACTAGCTAATGGTTCTCCCCACTTTGCGTGTATTATTTGTAAAGCTGATCTAGAGTAGAATTGGAATTGATGGGTCAAGTGTAATCATGTTGCTGGCTCATAACAATGATGTTAAGTTAGACATGCAACAGAAATGGATCTGAGAGTCCACTGACTCCAGAGAGAACATGAACTCTCTTTCCTGCAGGAACTCAACCGTCAGAAACCTTTCACCCTTGACTAAGGACACACCCAGAAAGACTGCTGAACTAACACCCATACTGTCATCATTTGAAACTAGAGATAAATGACCAACAGAACTGTGTGCATATGTATGCACATACCTGTGCATGTGTGTGCATGCATGTGTGTGTGTGTAAAATTGTTAAGTGTACAATTTAGTGGCATTAAGTTCTTAATATTGCACATCTATCTGCATTGTCTATGTCCAAAACTTTTCCATCAACACGAACAGAAACTCCAATCTTCTTATAGTAATAGTAAAAACTCAAACCCCTCATTTCTTCAGTCCTGCCCCTGGTGACCTCCAGTCTACATTGTGTGAGTTTCCCATGCTAGACATGCCACATAAGTGGATCATACGACATTTATCCTTTTCTGAATCCCAAACCTCAGGGTTTGACATATATATTTTTTCCATAATTTATTATGCATCATTTCTTCCTTCTGTAGGTTTTCTTTTCACTTTTTTCGATACTGTCCTTTGATGCACAGAAGGTTTTCATTTGATTAAATCTGTTTTATCTGTTTGCTTGCAACTTTGTTGCTCTGAGGGCTTTTTGCCACCTTCAGGCTCTCCTTTCCTAGAGCCAGGGCACATAGAGTAAACAGTTTACTGAACAGCGTTCTATGTAGAAACACTTGGAAAGCCGCATGTTTACACTATTGGCTAAAACATTTTAATAGAGACTTTTCCCATTTAACAAGTTCACTTCTTATTGCATTAACTATTTGGTTCCCATCACAGTGGGCAGTTCAAAGACTGTTTGCCTGATCCAGAAAATATTGTTCTTTCTAAAAGACCTACCCACACACTGTACCCTCCCACAAGGGGGAGGTTGCCCCTGGAAGCCATATCTGTACCTCGTGATTCCATGCCAGCTCCCAAGCTGGACAACCTGCTTCTGTTTTTGTTCCTCTCTTCTCTTCTTCTTTCGTTCTTTCTTTTTCTTTTTTGCCTTTCTGCTTTTCTAAGACAGGGTTTCTCTGTGTATCTCTGGCTGTCCTGGAACTCTCTCTGTAGACCAGGCTGGCCTTGAACTCAGAAATTTGTTTGTTTCTTCCATGAAAATCAACATCTGAGATGAGAGTTTTCCTGCAGCTTCTGTTTCTCTGTCTGTTTACAGGGACACATGAGAGCCACACTTCTCTCCAGGAACTGTTCCTTCTCTTCAGGTTTACCTCAGCCCACTGCATACCGGTGTGACCCTTTAAAGCACTGTTTATTCTGCTCCTTTATGGAGGTTTTCCCCTCTGCAACCAGGAGAGCTGGGGAGTGAGCTTCAGGGGGCGTGGCTTAGTGCAAATCACAGCCATGCAGGAGTAAACACGAAGCGTCTCCTCCGTGCTGTGCTCCACGGGGAATGAGCGAGTATGTACAAGGGAGTCGAGAGGCTTGTGATCTTAGACATGATCTAGAGGAGGCAGCTGACCCAGAGGGTGACTCTCCTCTCTAATGTGACCTATTTTTAAAATGTACCTCCTTTTCTAAAGTTAGTGTGTGAAAACATGAGTCTTGGTATGATGCACTCGCACGTGCATGTGCTATTTCACACATGTTCACCCCATAGCTTTCACCTTTACACCTCATAATTCTGCACATTTGATTTTTGTTTTTCTAAAGCTGGCTGATTTTTCTTAATAGAGTGAGCTCCAGTTCTATCACTCCCCTGAGGGTAACAAGATTTCATTCGTTCCTTCATTCCTGATTAACTCCCCTCCCTGGTGCTTGTGTGTGTGTGTGTGTGTGTTTCTGTATGTCTGCCTGCCTTTCTCTGTCTCTCTGTGTATGTGTCTCTGTCTCTCTATGTCCCTGTCTGTCTATCTGTCTCTTTCTCTCTCTCACACACACAGAGACACAGACACAGACACACACACACAGAGAGAAAGAATCTCTTGTGCGATGTATGGAAACATAACCTGTTATTAAAATGCTAGTGGAAATGAGCCAAAGATAATGGCTTAGGTATTCATGCAGAAGAAGCCTCAGAGTTATTATGTCTGGAAACTTAAGCATGGGTGGAAAAGCCTGAGATTACACACACAGACACACACAGAAAGACACACACACACACACACACACACACACACACACTGAAATAGAGAGGGGGGCCGACAGACACACACACAGTGATTGGGGTGTCACAAAGTCGAAAGGGGTAAACCCAGTTGTTTGTTTGTTGCTTTCAAGGCTGTTAAGACTATCTGGGGGCCATTTTCTCCATTATCCTTTGGAAGTAAGAACACTCTTCAAGAGTTGAGCCACAGGAGTCATGGTGCTTCGTCACAGCAGTGGAAGAGAAACTGGCACACAGTCTGAAAGCACATCAGAGAAAGTGAGAAAGAACCCTCATTCTCCGCCTTTCCTTCAACCTGTTTCAGGCAAAGCCACATGAAGCTCCTTTGGGGGGAACTTAGAAATGCAGCCTTTTGCGACATAGAGTAGAGCATTAGGAAGAGGGGACTGACTTCCGAGCCTCTCCAGCAAACTAAGGCTGCTAGAGAAGTCACTCACTGTATGTTATGTTCATCCAGAAAAGCTCCTACCATTGAAGGTGTAATGAGGTCCCAAGGACATGCGTCTAGCCTCCTACAGTGAGTTAGTGGTGACCGCAGCTTGTTGGACCACAGAGCCATCTGCTTGCTCATATGTGTACAGCCAAGGGAACCCTGACTAGATAGGACAGGGACCGCCTGTGTACCAGGAGAGTGGGGACAGAAACAAAGTACCTCACAATTAACACATGGAAGAAGTTTGGTTGGCAAAAGAATGAAAATATTCCCCTAACACAGATACATGTAACCGACAGAGCATGCCCTAGGAAGGCCTGCAAGATACAAACACCCACAAGGAAGGTGCTATGGAAATGACCTAGAAAACACCATGAGCCTTGAAGGCCTGTGCTTTTGAGTAGATGCATTTCCTTGCTCATTATTGTTGGGGTACATTGTGGGAGGGCGTGTCTCTGTATGTTCAATTGTTAATTCTGTGCTTGCCGAGAGCTAAATGCTGCAGGATCTTGGTATATTACTTCTATGGCCCATCACTGGTTTCATATTTCTTTTCTTTCTTTTGCTTACAGTTTTTAAATACATTTTTGTCTTTATCACATAGGAAGTTGAATAATGTGGATGGCAGAAGTTAGAAAGAGCTGTTTACAATGAAAAGAATCTACCGGTCTAGCCAAGCAATAACAACCAGTGCAAATAAAAGGCTTTGAACAGTGGGTACATTTTGGGGAAATTGATAACATTTACTTAATGAAATTGTATTTATATTTCTGGAGTTTCTGTAAAAGAGGTGACCACAGTGAGATGACACGTATGACCAGAAGCAGGGCAAAGGTTACTAGAGTTCTAAGTCAGGATCCCAAGCCAGATGCTTGTATTTAGAGCCCACTACAACGGTCTAATCTTTCTCTGCACGTTGCTTTGGAGGTTGATGCAGTTAAACTGCATGTAGCTTAGGTAGATTCCCTCCAGATAATGATATACTGTACCCCACTCTTGAGTTGTTATTCCACTCAGAATCACCCTTCCTACTTTCTTCCCATAAGATCTTATTTCTTCTCTTTCCACTGCACCCATGCAGTCGTTTCTTAAGAATTGGAAGTTCAGCAATATTCACTTTTTTTTTTTACTGTTTGTTTTTGCTTTTTGTTTTTGTTTTTTCTTATAACTTTATTTTTAAAAAAGAGTGATACATGTACAGATTTTAAAAAGCATTTTGACATAAAACTATATGAATATATTTTTGTCATTACTTGATTCTTTTAGAGGTTTGATAGTATGCATTGAAACCTTACTAGTTTGGTTTCATATTTCTAAATATCTTCATAACTTCTAAATACTCATCCCTCTCCACCAGCGTAAGGCAATCTAGAAGTGTATCTGATTGGTGTAATAAAGCTCTATGACCAATAGCTAAGCGGAAAGTAAAGGGAGAAAAGAGAGAGGGAGGGGGAGGGGAGGGGAGGGGAGGGAGGGAGGGAGGGGTTATTCTCCAGTGGATATAGAGGAGATGAAACAGATCAGAGTTGATCAGAGAGACAGGGATAGCCATGTGGTGGGTCATTGTCCGATTAAACCAGGATTAGTTGGGTTAAGCCAGACAGCTGGCTGGAAAACTGCCCTAGCTAAAATGTCTAAGCCTTAAAATATTAGAAAGCCTCTGTTTTATATCCCTGGTGAGTCCGAGAAAGTTCCACTATATATTAGCCCACTTTGATTCTCAGGAAGTTACAGAGTTGTACCTGTAACATCCCGGCTGGGACTTTCAGCCTCCCAGTGTGTAGGCAGACCGAAACCTCTTCTTTTCTATTTGTTTAGTTACTTAGTTTAAATCAATGTATTTGTTTTATTTTATGTTTATATGTGTTTGAGTGTATGTGTATCCAACACACAAGGACAAGGTCCATCTCCTAGAGGTCAGAAGAAATGTCCCATCCCCCAGAACTGGAGTTACAGACAGTTGTGAGCCACGATAGAAGTGCTAGGAATTGTACCTGGGTCCTCCGCAAGAATAGCCAGTGTTTTTAATTACTGAGATCTCAGTGCTCCAAAACATACTTAATTTTAAATAATAATAATTATTAGTATCAGTGTGTGCGTGCATGCTTAGAGGCCAGAGATGGTATCACTCCTCAGAACTTGATTTACAGGTGTCTCTACATACAATTATCTGCTTGTTACTGGGGTGAACCCTGGTCCTAGTGATTTCACAGCAAATGCTCTTAACCATTGAGCCACCTGCCTAGTTCTGGCCTTACACACACACACACACACACACACACACACACACACACACAACAACAACAACAACAACAACAACAACAACAACAACAACAACAAAAGGGGAGTGTAAAAAGGCAGAAGTTACCAAAGGTGGCAAATACAATTTCCTCTGCTCACCTCTAAGCTATATGTGTCCTTGAATACGACAGAGGGACAGGTGACCATGGCAAAGCCCCCAAGGATGCTCAACCCAGAGTCTTTCTCTGCTTAAAGCTTTCAACATCCAAGTTTGTCTGCCTCTCACCTCTGTCTGATTCTTTGATGGCGGGTGAATAGGTAGGTCACGGAAGCGAAGTCTGTGAAGGAGCTTGTGCTTGCATCCTGTACCCATGACCTTGGCGTGAACTCAACTTCTCCAAACCCCACCAGCCCTGCTGCACCAGGGTAAATGTCTTCCTACAAAAGAAGCACCCGTCCTGTGTTTGTTTCCTACCTTGCGAATGCAAACGGAAATGAGACAATGATGTCGAAAATAGAAGAGAGGAAAAATCCCAGGGAGCTGTCTGCTGAGGCCACTGTTCCTCCGTGGTTCCCCACCCCCACCCCCTTTGCTCCAGCAGCCCCTGCCTTAGCTGAAGACACCAGCAGGCTCTATGGTCCATTTGGCTGCTCTTGGGAGAAGTATCTAGACGGGACTTTTTCTGCCTTCCTCCCCTTTGGGCTGTTTCATTTCAAGAATAGAGAGTAAACAATTGTGTGTTTGTAGAGGTTTGCTTTCTTTCTTTCTGCTACTGGGGTTTGAACCCACAACCTTGTGCGTGCTTAGCACATTCTGCAGTGCTGACCTTCATTCCTCTCTCATTAGTAGATACTCACAGCGCTCTGGTGGCTTCCTAAATTGAACACACAACTGCCTGTAAGTCTACTCCTCCGTGTACTGTCAAACATGTACAGAACGGTGTCCTCTCACTGCATACCGTGCTGACTCAGTCATTCACCTAGCACACCTCCCTCTAAGCCCACAGTGCAGCACACAGTACTGGAAGAATGAATAGTGGCCCAGATCCCTCTCAAATGCCACCTTTAAGAAAGAGCAAAGGCAATCCGGTATCAGTTCTTGTCAAGTCTGGATGTCCATGTCTGGATGCAGGTATGTGGCCCATCCTTGTCCTCAAGGCGCTCACAACCTGTGCACACCCAAATCCCATCCCTAGCTCTGTCATCAGTATGTCCCTCAACTGTCCACCAGTAAGAAGGACCCATGTTGAAGAGCCAAATGGCCAAGAAAATGAAGAAGTTGTCAACTGTGGTGGCACCTGCCTGTAAATCTCAGCGCTTGGGAGGCTAAGGCAGGGGGAGGGCAAGTTGAAAGCCTGTCTGAATTTTATAATAAAACCTTGTCACAAAGTGAATACAAACAAACAAAAAAGAAACTGGAACAACTGACCTTCCCCCCTGGTAGTGAGAGGGCAGGCAGGCCCCACAGGCACACCAAAGGCCCAGGCTGACCAACTCAGCTACCACCCAGGCCCAGATCCCGAGCTTTGGGTTGGTCTACCACAATATCCATCCCACCTATGAGCTGCTGGAGTTCACGAAGGAGCCAGTCCTGCAGAACAAGAGTCACAGGATCACCATGACTCTGGGCAACAGCAGGATATCCAAGGAGAGTCTCATCAGTCGTCCAGTATTGATGGTGTGTCAGAGACCAATGACCTGTTGCAAGAACATTTGCATGTATATGTGTGTGTGTGCATGTATATATGCATATATGTGTATATATATATATATACATACACACATATATATCTAAATATACATATACACATATATTTATACACGAATGAGACACTGAAGCTTCCAATGCCACCATGAGAGACAAACATGAGATGAAAAGGTAGGAAGGACAGAGGACTGGAGATGTGTCTATTCAGTGGAGAGAGGTGGAACTAAGGATATGACAGCTGTGGCCGACGTGAGGGAAGGGTGCTGTAATATTATGTTAGGGGGAGGAAAGGCAAAAGAAAAAAAGAAACTGGAGCAATTATTACAATGCCCCACCTTTTCCTCGGTTTGTGCCGTTTCCCACCCCCATTCAGTTCACGGTGTTTAGTGGCAGTTACTACATGTATGATCCAGGACAGTGTCCAAGGCAACATAGGTGCGCAACAGTGGGTCTGACACCCACCAGCTTCTGGAGACTGGGCCTTGCGGTGGGCTGGGAAGTAAGTCTCAGGGACGTTGGTGCTGGTGTGACCGGTTAGTAGCATTTACCAAACTGCCAGATGGGTGATAAATTTTTCATGAAGCATCAGAATGGATATTGGATAATAGATAACGCAGTGGTGGCAGACACTGTGGTGTTATATATATCCCTGCAGCAGCCACCGCCACCACCGCCGAGAAGGGACCCAGCTCTGGACGTCTGAGGGATATTTCCCTTCTTTTCCTCTCAGTGTAGCCTGAGTCACAGTAGCTGGCAGGGGTTCAAAGGTCCAGTCTGAAAGCCCAGCTGACATCCAGGAACTTGGTGAAGCCTCTGGAAGCCAAGCATCCGAGGTCTTTCTCTAGGTGGTCAAGGAAAGGCAGGGGACTATTGAAGATTCCTTCTTACTCGGCTGGGCCGCAGCACACTTTCCTGGTCCCTCTGTTGGTAGACATGACTCTGATTACTTCCCCGTGGCTGTGCTGGGTGGGTGGAGACATGGGATGAGATTCCAGCATCCTTCACCAGCAGAGGGGAAGAGGTTCATTGTTTCACAGGATGGGAGAAGTTGACGGCAGTGGTGTTATTTATAGATTAAGTGATGTCCTCCTGCTTCCTGCCCACAGCCTGAAATCCCCAGAGCTTCCTTCTAGACTCTAGCCCCCTTCCTCTCCAGAGCTTCCTTCTAGTCTCTAGCCCCCTTCCTCTCCAAGCATTCTTGTTTGGTTTTCTTTCCCTTTTTAAAAAATTTGCGTTATTTTTCTTTTTTGTTTTGTTATATATTTTTATTTTTATTTTAAGTATATGAATATTACCCTACAAATATGAATCTGTACAATGTACATACCCGGTGCCTGTGGAAGCAAGAAGAGGGTGTCAGATCCCCGGGAACATCAGTTACAGACCGCTGTACGCTTCCATATGAATGCCAGGAGCCAAACCTGGGTCTTTGCAAGAGCAGCAAGTGCTCTTACTACTGAGCCATCTCTCCAGCCTTGTTATTTATTTGTTTTTTTTTTTTGCTTTTGTTTTGTGTTTTTATGGATTTTTTTAGTTGTTCTTGAGATAGAGTCTCACAGTGTAGCCCATGCTGGCCTTAAACTGATAAGAAATCTTCTTCCCTCTGCCTCCCAAGGGCTAGGATAAAGCAGATGCGCCACCAACCTCAGCTGCCGTTTTAACAATAAAATATAGATTTCCTTAGTGCCAGATTCCTCAGAAGTTCAAAAGGGCCATTGAGAAGTAATAATTCAGCCACCTAACAAGTCGTTTTTTTATCTTTGGACTCTGTAGCCCAGGCTAGCCTTGAACACACTAAGCACCCAGGCTGGCTTCATACCTGAAATTCCTTCGGTCACCTAATAATCCAAGGCAACATTTATGGGGCTGACTGTGTGCAGGACCAAATGCACACCTCGTTCTTTCTCACTGTTACTGCTGTAGTCAATCCAAGTAGGCCTTCTTCTCCCAACTTTGCAGATGAGGGGTAGCAAGCAGAAATCGCCTTCCTGGGGTCATATAAGGCGTATAAGAAGCAGAGCCTGGTCCCTCCTCCACAGGCACACAGCTCAGAACTCAGCTCCAGCTCCCTTTTCCAGGTGCTGGTTTGTGGGTGGGGGCTGACTGTCAGATGCAATGGCTGTCAAAGGCAGCATAAAGTGGGTTTGTTTGTTTTGCTTTGTTTTAGTGTTAAAAGCAAACCTGCAAAGCTAGCTTATTTTTGGCTCTACAAAAATCTTACAAGCAAGATAGCTTTGCCTGCTGGTCACCTTCCACCATTCCCGGGCACGGAAGCCAGGTCACGGCCAAGGAAACACAAGGAAAAACAACATAAAGTGTTTGCAAGGAAGACAATGAGAGCAGTGACGATTGACCTGAAAGGCCATGCCTGCCCTACTGGACCCCTTCCCAGTCATGGGGCAGCCAGACCATGTCGGGGGGAAGCCAACATGCAGTCACATGGGCTGAGGGGCCAGGAATGCCTCACTCTGTGGTTTGAGTTGCTTGTTTTTGTTAGAGGGAGTTGAGTTTGCTTTTTTGGCTTTGTTTCATCATCAGGAAAATATTCAGGCCCAACCGAGATGCTTTGGACCTCATTCAGGCGGCTGAGCCCAGAATTCTTGATGCCTCAGGGGAAGCAATGAAAGTGTGTGTGTGTGTGTGTGTGTGTGTGTGTGTGTGTGTGAGAGAGAGAGAGAGAGAGAGAGAGAGAGAGAGAGAGAGAGAGAGAGAGAGAGAGAGAGAGAGAGAGAGAGAGAAAGGGTTCCTTTCTTGGCTTTTGCCCTTCAAGGACTATGCTCTGTGCAAGCATTAAGGGCTGTCCTATTGTTTAAAAGGGAGCACAGATGTCCTGGAATAGGCTGTGAGAGGACACTTTTGACCCCGTGCTCCATCTAAGTCTCAGGTCAGAGGCAATTCTGAAGCTTCCTAGGATGGGGAACAGGGGGTATTGCTAAGCACTCCCATGTTTCTTATGAGAGCTCTATCTATAGAACATGGAAGAGGGTCCTTAACAAGCTATGAGGACATCTGGGTCATTGTGACCTTGACAACAATCATCTGGTAACATCCTCCCAGAAGTCACGGGCAACCCTGAGAAAGAGGTGAGTACCCGAAGCTACCCTACATGGTATGCCAAATAACATTTCCAGAGAAACAAAACAAAACCCCACATCTGGGATTAAAGATTCCATAGGTTGACTGATTAGCACTTTCCTGGCTGGAAGGTTGGAATGTTGCAGATCTAGATCCAAATTATCTCTTGTCTTGCTCCTAGCGGTTTACTGCTGACTCCTAAGTTTGATCTAATATCCTTTCTTCTCTCGGTTATAAATCTTTGAACTATACTACCTGATAGGTCACTAGCTTCCACCAACTCCAAAGCTAAGAATGTCATCCGATAGCATCTGAGACCACAGCTGAGACTTCCTACTTTGTTCTATCAAGCCTGCCTGTGACACTCATCAGTGTATTTGCTTGTCATTAGTGAACTGACTTAATGGCTTTCCTTTTAGTGACGGATAAAAGCTCACATACCCATGTCCACATCAAACTTACCTTTTGAGGCAACTTGAGTCTAGGTTCCCTGGCCATAGTCACTCATGTTCAGCTCGGAATAAACAACCTTTGTATTCTATTTAGGGTGAGAGCCATGTTTACATCAGCATGAACAAAAGGCGAGGCAGAAAAAAAGCTAACGAGTATTGCAACAGGTTTCTTTCCTCCTGGACAATAGGTTTGCTGTCGCCAGGCATGGTGGCATTTCTCTAGAGAACATTCCATTGCTCTGAGGAACTTGGGATGGCTCAGAATAACCATGGAGTCCGGGGAAGAGCAGCCTGTGTCCACATAGCACAAGTGAGCTTCCTAAGGGAGCCTCCACACCACAGTCTCTTCTGAAATGGATTCCCATCTTACAGCATCCTGTTTGCCCACTCGAAGTGTTCAGGTTGGATAGTCACACCCCAGACAGCAGACACCTGAAGCTAAAGGGCACCAGTTCTGGTGTGTGAAACTCAGGGCTCCTCCTGTGTTATCTGACCTTCTTTCTCCAGTTGTTCCCACACCGTTACCTGCCAGGACTTCTGTCCCACTTGGCACTCTGGCTGTGAGTGTGCTGACACACCTTGCCCTCACCTGCCCTGTCTTCATCTTCCACGCCCTTCCACATATCTCTCAGATGCCATACCCTGACGGTTCAAAGTTTAGCTGAAATGTCAGCTCTTTGTGAAGGTCTCCAGGTAGAGCTTTAACCTGTGCTCTCACTGTGCCAACTTCAGCTGGTTACCATGGTGGCACATCACTATGAAACTTGCCCGTTTTCATGTCTGTTCATTTCGTCACAAGGCTTTCAGGTTTGGGGACCTGAAAGGAAAGGACTGCTAACTACTCTGCTGTGACATGGGTATTTGTGTACAGGTCATAATATTAGCATTGAAGATGGTCTTTCAAAGAAGGGAATTTTGCCATGTTTTGCTTTTAGATACAGATATATCATCTTTTTATTACATACATACATTTTGCCTCCAGGACATGTAGAATCCTGCTTTAAAACTTTGATGGCCTCTGACTCACAATTCTCTTGTCTCTACCTCTGGGTTGCCAGAATCACAAGAGTACAGTGCTACCTCCAGCCAGGAGAACAACTTTTAAGATGCTCTGTCTTAGAATGCAAGCTCTAGTGGAGAGAGATGCCTGGTGGCTCTTAAGATCAGACTCCTGTAGCCACAGTTACCCTGGCAATCAGAACTCCAGGGACATAGTGCAGATGTTTCCCTCCCCTCTGGCTTTGGTTTAAGCACGTCCCCCACGGAAGCCATTTGAAGCTAATAGCATCATCAGGAGACTCCCTATGTGCAATGTTGGCTTCAGTTTAACACAGGGTTTTCTCAGCTGGTAAGTTCCACTGGGTTTTGGGATCTCATCTTTGAGAAGCTCCTGGGATCAGACATTGGTTCTAATATGGCCTCCTCGGGGTTGTCTCAAGGCTTGTGGGAGGAAAGGCTTCTGAATATCACTCAAGAGCCAGGGAAGGCAAGATTGAGGCTCACATCTGAAATCTTGACTTGGCCTATCAACAAAAATTCTCAACCCAGATCCCCCTACACCAGCTCCTCCCAGAGCTTGACGTAATTGCTAATGTCCCATTTTATAACAAATACTTTGAAATTCCTTTATTGTTCTGAAATTAAACATGCATGACTGAACTATAAGAGAAGTAAACCTGTTTTTCTTCTAAAATCACAACACAAAATATTTTTATAAGTTCCAAGATGTAGGGCCTGGTATAAAATCCAGTAGTAGAAGGCCCAGGGTTCAATCTCAACACTACAGAAAAGGGGGGAACTCCTTCTTCCTCTCAGCTTCCTTGATCCAAGTCAGTTCTGGCACCATCCATCTAAAGATGGGGACATCTCACAGGTTCAGAACTCAACACTTGATTCCTCATCTCCTGCTACCAAGACGACAAGCACCCTTTGATGATAAGTCTTTAAACTCCATTCCTCTATCCCTCCTCAGAACTAATGAATTTGCTTGCATGGCTCATGGAACCCAGAGAGATACATTCACTATTTTATTGCAAAGATGGATGAAGAATGCCAGGGCAAGGCAGATGTGAGGGACTCTCTGAGAATGTAGGTTTATGTTAAGGTGAAACATGACTGGACAGTGGAGAGGTAGGCAGGGAAAGAGGCTGGAGGAACCGAAGAGGAGGCAGTAGGTGGGGATTCTGGAGACAAGATGAAAGCCGACATATATGTTTTTCTCAGCACATCTCTAACTTGATGAAGTTGTTATGATTATTTCTAAGGGTTTCTAAGGATCTAATTTATCTTTTCTGGATGGGTAGTTTATATCTTTGTCTGCTGGTTGTAAGCTTATTGAGTTTGTGGACTGAGAATTTAACATATAAACCTGTTTGATAAGTTAATTATTGTGGAGTCATGTTTATACCAGGCGATGGAGAAAAGTGAATGAAATCAACATGCTTGGGAGACTGTAGGCCACCCAGGTCAGAAACAACAGGGGTGGTGGAGAGTGAACCTCGCTTGAGTTCTTAGAGGCAACATAAAGCCACCAACTTAGAGATCCCCATAGTGTCAGATGGCCCCTCGGGAGCTGGCACTAGCGTGGGATAAAAGGTTTCCACCTTTTTAATATTTACTGCAACAGGAGAACACCAAAGGCTTCCATGTGCCTAGCAATTCCAACCTGCCCTGTTTAGGTTTTTGAAAAATTAATTGCTTTTATCTATATGTGTATGAATAGGTTAAGTGCATCTATATGGAGGTCAGAGAACAACTTGTGAAAGTTGGATCTCTCCTTTCACCATGTGGGTCTCTGGGATTTTACTCAGATTGTCAAGGCTTGGTAGCAAGCACTTTTATCCCTTGAGCCATCTCAACAGCCCTGTCCTGTAAGGACTAAGGAGGCTTCTTTGTGTAGGCTGACTGCTTATGTTATAAGCTACTTGTGAACATTTCTACTTTCAGCTCCTCCCATCTCTCAGGGTTTAATGTCCTAAACTGCCAATCATGCTTAGCTCTTTCAGGTGACCCCTCCTACCCTGAAGCTATATGCACTGGGGTAACAGAAAAACAAACAAACAAACAAACCAAAACACCCATCTACATCTCATAATATCACATAGACATAAAACCAAGCTATATATATAACATGAAGTAGCATGTATTTAATATGTAAATGCCCTGGCCCAACACTAGAGTGGAACCAGGAGAGTCAGTGCGAGCATCTCTGAGCAGTTATTCTAAATGTGAGTGTTCTTCTGTTATGTGATTTCTCTTTTCTTTCTTCTTCCTTTCTTCCATTTCCATTGTTTATTTTTGTCCTTCTGTGGTAGGATCTTGCTTTGAACCTCTTACCAGCACAGAACTTGCTAAGAGCCTAGGTTGCCCTTGAGTTCCTGGTCCTCCTGCTTCAGCCTACAAAGTGCTGGACTTTGTAGTTGTATGTCCTGACCCTGGCCTAGCTTCTTTTAAAAAGTAATTTCTAACTGGAAAGCAAAAATTACTTGTGTGTGTCATGTACAGTGTATTTCAAAATATATGCATACCGTGGCACTTATAAGTCTGGATGACTAACATGTATATTACCTCATGTTTCATTTCTTTGTTGTGTCAGAATTTTTTTTCTTTCTTATTTGAAACAGGGTCTTGAT
The DNA here is from genome assembly GCF_963924665.1 of Micromys minutus. Classification (NCBI taxonomy): domain Eukaryota; kingdom Metazoa; phylum Chordata; class Mammalia; order Rodentia; family Muridae; genus Micromys; species Micromys minutus. Next base: position 11,557,007 of record NC_137959.1, read on the forward strand.
ACATAGCTCAAGTTGACCTTAAACTCTTGGTAACCCTTCTATCTAAGCCTATAACCTGATGATACACCAACTATCACAAACCAAGCCCATAATACCAACACTAGAAAGGCAGAGGCAGGAAGATTAAGAATTTGAGGGCAGCCTTGGCAAACAGCAAGTTCCAAACCAGCCTGGGCTATATAAAGAGTCCTTATGTCAAAAGACACAAACCAAACCAACCAAACAACCAAAAAAGAAAAAAAAAAAAAAACCCAAGGAAAAACAAAACAAATAAACAAAAACCAACAAAATTACCACAAACGTTGTTGTTGCTTTAATCGTCTAAGATCTTACAAAGTACTGAGCCAAACATATGATGGTGGCCCTCTGTTAGAGGGTCACTGCTATGACCTTCTGCACCCACAGACTGCATCCAAGAGGAGCAGAGTGCTCTGGTACAGGCTTGTACTCCCAGCACTGGGAGGCTGAGGCAGGAGGATCTTGAGCTTGCGGTGAGCCTGGAATACATTAGCAAGACCCTATTTTAGAAAAAAAAACAAAAAACAAAAAAACGCATTACAAGAGCTAGAGAGGGAGTGTAATTATTTGGTAGAGGATTCACAGCATGAGGCTCTGGCAGCCCTGGTGCCACAAGAAAAATGTGCAGAAGGGAGGTTGTGTGGAAATGTTTGCAAACACTGGGCCATTTTATACAGGGACTCAAGCACCTTTGTGCTTTGATAGCTGTGGAGGGTCTGGGTGACAACCTTCACTCCCCAACCCCAGGATGCAGAGGGATGGCTGAACATTTTTCCTGATTTATAGGTAACTACAATCCTTGAAATGTAGTACAAATCAATACTGTAAAATATTTGCTGCTTATATGTAACATAGAATTACATAAAATGGATAACCAATAATTAAAAAAAAATAATTTGCTTATTTTTAGCCTATGAACATTGGTGTTTTGCCCACATGTATGAGGGTGTCAGATTCCCTGGAACTGGAGTTACAGACAGTTGTGAGTCAACACTTGGGTACTGGGATTTGAACCTGTGTGCTCTGGAAGAACAGTCAGTGCTCTTAACTATTGAGCCATTTCTCCAGCCCCAGTCAAACATATCTACCAAGATGTGCATAATCTGAGGCAGTTAAGAGAAGTAGTCAAAAGTCTGACAGGGAGAATCTTTCAGTAAATTTTCACAGCTGGTGTGCAGCTCACAAAGAGATGGCAAAGACAAAACTATAATCACGGTGACAAGCCAAAATCTGTCCCTGACAGAGGCTACTGCTGGCTAGCTCGTAGAGAAATGGGTGCAGAGAGAGAAAGTAACCACCCAAGGAGGATTCTCCAATATCTATGCCCAACTTATGCCATGGGCTGCACCCTAGTTCAGTGACCTCCTGAATGGACTCTGTTCTGTGGAACTTAGTGGTCCCTGCTTCCCCCAAGGCCTCTGTCAAACAACAAAGGAGCTTTATGCCATTCTAGCCAAAGTGGCTTTGCTTTTATTTTGTTAAAAAGCCAGAGTAATAAGCATTTGGGGGCACTTACTGTGAGCCAGGCATGGCTTACATAGAGCACACCAAAGGCCCATAACCAACCACCAGCATCCTTCCCATCTAGGAAAGGGATGAAATGAAGGCTGAGGAGCCTTCTGAAGCCCCAGGGCCCAGCTTTCTCTTTCTGCACCTGAGTCCCACCTGCTCCGCCTGTTCACTTCCCTCGGGTGATTTCTTTGAAAAAGGATTTTTGCTGGGAAACCACAGCCCAGCCTGCGGGAGGCCACCTCAGCGGGGAGTCAGTCATTTGGCCCAGAGGAGTATGGCTAAGACCAGAGTTGAGTAACTCCTGCGGTGGCGGTGGAGTGGCCTGCCAGAGCATTCTACAAATAAGCATCCAAGAGATCAACCATTGCAAGAAAAAAGAAAAATACTGAGAAGCAAAAACAAACAAACAAATAAATAAATAACTACAGCTGCTATAGGATTTTGTATGGAGGCTCCTCAAACCACTAAAATTAGAACTACTATATGAACCATTTCCTGGTGTACACTTGAGAGAGTCTAAGCCTGTGGTTCTGAGCCTGAGGGTGACCAACCCTTTCACAGGGGTTATCTATCAGATATTTCCCACATCCGATATCTACATTATAACTAATAACAGTAGCAAATTTGCAGTTACAATGTGAGGAACTGTATTAAATTAGGGAGGTTCTCAGCCTCCCTAATTCGCAGCACGAAGTATAGTATCCAGTCCTAAATGGTGTGTTTCCATCAAGTTCCTCCCTCAGGGTTCAGGAGAAGAAAGGGTGCAGGAGCCAGTGGGGATGGAAGACACCAGGATGACAAGACCTGGATACGACGGGACTGACACACATGTGAACTCACAGACTGTGCTGGCTCAGGGCCGCACAGGTCTAAGCCAGATGGGGTCCCAGCACTCAGGGGAAGTGGACTCAACCCCCATCCCTAACCCAGAAGCTATCACCAATGGGAACTGCCCATAAAGGAAATATTGGTTTTCTCCAATGGAGTCACTGGGTACAGAGCCCGCTCTTAAGGGAGGGCCTCATAGCTTGCAGCAGATAGCCAAGGTCAAGCAAACTCATTGATATATTTAGAGGTTTTAGACCTCCCTTTTTAGACCCTATAGGTTCTTTGTTTATATATTACGGCTTCTGATTTTCTGTCTGTGTGAATGCGTGTCTCTGCACTTTTATGTGTTTCTTGTGGTTTTTCTTTGACTTTGTCTGTTTGCTTTGTCCTACTCTGATTTGTTTGTTTTTAACTTAATTAATTTTATTCCAAGACAGGGTACTATGTAGCCCTGGCTGTCCTGCAACTCACTGTGTAGATCAGGCTGGCCTTGAATTTATAGAGATCTGCCTGCCTTTTCCTCCCAAGTGCTGGAATTAATGGGGTACACCACTGTATTCTACTAGTTTATGAATTTTATAGATGCCTGCTTTTAATGAAAGAAAGAGCAAGAAAGGTTGTGCCTTTGGGTTGGAGGGAAGGTAGGGAGGATCTGGGGGAGGGAAAACCAGGATCAGAATACACTGTATAAAAAAACCCTATTTTCAATACAAAATTGTCTTATATATATATCATTATAATCATGCATGAAATACAATATAATCGACATATGCTAATAGGATAAATTCCTATTAAAAACTACCTATCCATAATCTATTGATGAAGTCATTAACAAATTATGAATAGCTTCAAGTTGTATTTGAAATAAATTTACTTACACAGTGTATATATTTGTGTTGATTGTATTTAATAAAAAGTAGGTCCTGTGGAGGCTTGATGCCTCCATGTAGGGGGATGCTGGAGGGGTGGGGTGGGAGAGGGTGGGTGGGTGGGGGACCACCCTGTAGAGACTGCGAGGAGGAAGGAGAGGGCAATTGTGAGATAGGGGCCTCGTAGAGGAATAACTGGAAAGTGGGATATCATTTGAGATGTAAATGAATGGAATGATCAATAAGATTGGTATATTATGAAAAATATCTTATGCCGTATTTTGTTATAATTTGCTAGTACACACACGAGTGCAAAAATGTCATAAGAATTCACACTAGACATCATTTGCAAGGCTTGTTTGGCCAAGTGTTGTGTATTTCCCTTTCTCTGGTGCCATAATCTTAGTCCATTTATCTGTCCATCTATTTACCTTTTGAAACAGGGTCTCCCCGTGTATCGCAGGCTGTCCTGGAACTTTTGATCCAAATACTGGGACCACAAATATGCACTGTCACATCTGGCTCTTTAGTTCTCTTATTGATTGTAACAATGACCAACACGGGACTCTACCAACAACTCATTTAGATCTCTTCAGCTGTTACCACTTTCCTTAAAAATTATTTTCATAATTTTGTGCATGGGGTGATGGTGGGGAAAGTGTCACAGCCCATCTATGCAGGTCAGAGGACAACTTTGTGGAACTGATTCTCTCTTCTACCTTTATGTCGGTTCCCAGGATCGAACTCAGATCTCCAGATTTGTGTGGCAAGCCCCCTTACATGCTGAGCCACCTCACTGGCCTGTTATCAGCTCAATTCCTAGGCATCAGACTGGGAGGCCAGCTGGTGTTTAGTTAGTCACCCTCATTTTATCAAGAAGAAAGCCCACGTTCAAAGAGGTCCCTCAAGTCTTCCTCTCCTCTATGAGGATGTCTGGGCACGGTTGGTACTCTCCAAGGAGTGGTTTCTCAGAGCAGCCACAGGCTGCTGGCGGAGACCTCTGGCTCCAGAAGAGAGACAAGGATGTGGGCAGAGCCCCAGGCAGCTGCCAGGTCTCAGTTCTGTGCGGCACCCTGGGGATCCCCTTCGGTGGCGCCTGTAAGCCTGCCTGGTCTCTTAGCAACCGTTGGTGACATAAACAATAAAGGGGTTTTGAGAGCTAGGCTGTATAGCTTTTCAGAGCTTTTGTGGTCTTCAGAAGAGATTAGCTTTTTCTCTTGTCGGTGGATGTCCTTGAACCCAAGGTGGGGCCCATAGGGCACAGGCAGGTACTGACCTCTGTGACATTCTCCAGCTTCTCTGGTCTTAGTGGACCCTGTCCTATTTCTAAGCTTGAGCTCAGAGTGCACAGAGACAGTGTTCTCTCACTACCCTCAAGCAGCAGGGCTGGAGGTGTTGGATCTCAGGCATTCTTGGCATTTTGATCCACCAAGTATGCAGGCAGGTGCCAAGTCTCTACTATCAGGGGATGTGACCTCAGAGCTTGGATGTGTTTGAAAAGCCACTACCCAGACTTAAAGGTCCCATTACCCGCACCTGTCACCCAAGCTGGAAAGCCTCCATCCTTCCTTGCATCAGACCTTCCAGAAAGGGGCTGAGGCTTCTGGAAAAGCAGACTGAAGTCTTAGGATGGGATATATATTGGCTATATTTTTGTCAGTTTGACAGAAGCTAGATTCACGTGAGAAGAAACCTTAATTGGAAACATGCCTCGGAGAGACTGGCCTATAGGTAAGCTAATTGGGCATCTCCTTGATTAATGATTGATTTGGGCAGGTCTAACCCACTGTGGACCAGCACAACCCCTGGGAAGGTGGTCTCAGGGTGCATAAGAAAGCAAACTGAGCAAGCCATGGGGAGCAAGCCAGTAAGCAGTGTTTTCCCATGGCCTCTGCTTCAGTTGCGGCTATGACTTCCTTTCTTGGTAGACAGTGGGCTGTAAAATGAACTAAAACCTCTTCTCCCCAGCCAGGTTCTACATGGCTTGGTTCCGAAAACCTGACTGAGGCAATGTGGGGACAAGGGAATGACAGATACAGGAGAAACAAGAGGTACACGTGACCATAGGCTTTCCCATTCACGCCCCAGTTCTTGAAGTAATGACTCTGAGATTTAATTATATATGAATAAATGCCTAGTCCATAAGCTTGGGCTTGTTCTCTGACTCGCTTGTAATTAGCCCACTTATTCTACTCTCTGAGTGCCACCTGGCTGGTTACTTCTTCTCAGTTTCATGTGTCTGCCTCCTCAGAGTTGGGTATGAATTTCTTCCCTCGCCTGACTCTATCCCAGAGTCCTCTCTCCCTACCGGAACTCCCACCTCCTATTTTCTACCTCAGCACATTGGCCAGTCAGCTTTTAATTGACAGGTGATGCTTCCATACAGTACACAAGAGATTCTCTCTACAGATGCGCACACAGAAAGGCTGGGATTTGATAGGCTATGCTCATGATGAAACACACCCCAGAACTTGGTGTGTTTATTATGTACAGTACAATGAGGAGATGCTAGCTGGTCTATGCAGGAGGTCTTCGTAAAGAAGGAGTCCAAGCTGCTGTGACCAGGAGAAGGAAGATGTTTGTGAGTGTTGGCACACAACCAGCCAATCATTTATAAACAAACACTCTTACTTAGACCAGGAGTGCAAGCGCTCTTATGCCAATCTCTGGGCCTTCCTTACCTTGGGAAGGCTTTGCCATCTCTAGGAGTCCGACACATTGGGGTCCTTTACATAGCTCTACTTGTGGCAACAATACATATTCACTCAGGGTCGCCATACCCCACAAGCTTCTTTTGGTCATGATGCTTATCCTCACGACAGAAATGCAACTAAGATAGGACAAGCCCTCAGAATTCCAAAGTCCCTTTCTTGAGTGTTTTACTCACTGGAATCTAAAAACACAGCTTGGGTAGAATGGGGGGAAGGCAAGTTGGTACAACCTGAATCAGGGTCTGGAAGAAATGCTCTCCTGCCCCCAGGGGCTGATAGGTCACAGGGAAAGTGGAATAGATCCAATAAGAAGCGTTGATGTCACACTCAGCTTTTCATGTGTGCTGGGAGTTCATGCCCTGGACCTCATGCTTGTATAACGAGGGCTCTTACTGCCCCCCACCCCCGCTACCGAGCCACTTCCTTAGCTTTGGGACTGTGTTTCAAAATAGATCTCATCCTGAGTTTTTTCCTTGTGCTCTGCTCCTTGCATCGGTGAGGTGGGCGGCCCCCTCCCTCCCATTCTTCTACCTAAGTACACAGGAGGAAGCAACGACTCAACCTCCTGAAACCGTGAACCAGAATAATTCTCCCTGCATTAGTGACAAACTGACTGGCAAGCCCCCAATCCCCCCCCCCCAGAGAAAACATCTTAAGGAAGAAAGAGTTTATCACAATTCGAGGGTATGCATTAATCATGCCAGAGAAGTGGCCAGCCACCACCTCTTCCTTCCGTGTCTCTGTTTTCATCTGAGAAAACGGAAGTGGTTGTCACGTTCACTTTGAGGGGACAGTAGTGAGAGCAAATGAGCCAAGAGCTGTCCTCCCACACAGGTCGGTTCATACTGACTCCATCGCTCTTAGGGCTGTGCTGGCTCCAAAGAGTCAGCATAAACTCCGCCACCCTCCTTGGCATAGCTCCCTTTACCATCCTGCTTGCCACAGATCTGTCAGGTCTAAGTTTCTCAGTAAATTTGGTTGCTAAGCAATAGTTTCTATACTGACTAAGCATTTTAAAACTTACTCTGTGTTATTATGTGTGTGTGGGTATATTTTTGTCTGTACAAGTGTCTGTGTACTGTGTACCTGGTGCCCATGGAAGCCAGAAGAGAGTGTCAGATTCCTTGGAATTGGAGTTACAGTTTGTTATGAGCTGCCATGTGGTATTAGAAATCAAACCCAGATCTTCTAAAAGAGCAGCCAGTGCTCTTAACCACTGAGCCATCTCTCCAGCCCCCGAATATGTCAGTTCAATAATGGAAGAAGAACCACCCAGGCCCTGAAAGGCCTTTTAACACCCTGTTCTACAGTATTACCTGTTTCTTCTTCTTCCTCTTCTTCTTTCTCCTCTTCTTCCTCTTCCCCTCTTCCTCCTCTTCTCCTCCTCCTCTTTATCCCCTTCTTCTTCCCCTTTATCTTCTTCCTCCTCTTCCTCCTTCTTCTTGTTCATGTTTGGTCTGGCCCTCTGAGGGTCTGGAGCTGCCTAGTACCTGGAGGGCAGCAGGCAGCCATGTCTGAGAATGTGGATACATTTGAAATCAACAAGTTCAAGCGTAACTGAAGCCCTAACCCACATTAACACAAGGCATCTTGTGATGAAGAAGCACAGAACAATCTCTGCAGCTGTTCACTCACTGACCACTTGCTTTGTTTCTGCTATGCATTGCTGAGATATTTTAGACCCTCCAATTCGATAGACAGCAGCAACCATGCAGAATGAAAAGTGGGTTGAAGTCTGCAGTTTTCCAGCTCTCCAGCAGCGGCTCATGGTCCTGCCGCAACTCCCACTGTGCGAGTATGGTGATTCTTCAGGCTGCAAGATGAAAGAAAAATGGAATGTTAGCTGAACATCGTTGAGAAACTTGAGCTGGGATGCTTGTTCACAAAGCTTGTGCCACAGGCACATGCTGGAAACTGTAGGTACATGACTTCATTTCCTTCTCCAGAAGTACGTGACATCACTGAAGCCTTGGACCAGGCTATGCTCTGGCTGCTATGATTGGATCTGGCCCTGGTCTTTGCTTTTACTTTTCCTTCTAGGATATATTGGTTTGCTTCTCCTTGTATAAGTTTGTAGGAAATAAAAAACAGCAACTACCAGTGTCTGTTACTTGCTTCTTTACTCATTTATTTTTGAGTCAATATTTAGCAAAGTGGCCCAGGCTAGCCTTGAACTTATGACCTTCCTGTCTTTGCCTTCTGAGTGCTGGGCTCCCAGGTTTGTACCTCCAAACTCTGGAACAGATGTCCTCTCCCACGAAATTTCTCCAGGTCTCCTTTCACTTTTAGTTTTTCAGCTACCAGGTCCCAGCTGCTGGTAATCCCATTATGATACAAAAGGCATTGTTAACAGGCCAGAGAGCCAATGGGTTTTAGGAGTCAAGGACCTGAGATCAAGACCACCTGTTGATTCATCAGTTGGTTGTAGGGCAGGGACTGAACTCAAGGCTTCAAATGAGTTAGGCAAGTACTACACCAAAGAGCTGTCCCCAGGCTGGGCTCGGTCACTCTACCAGAGAGGTAGTATGGTGGGCCTGTGGTTGGTGTGGCTGGGATGCTTTGAGCCCTCACTTCAGCTTCTTTGTGCTTCTAGATTCACGCCATTTCTAGTTTCTCCAGTAGGTGCCCAGCTGCTTACTGGTACTCTCAATGTGAAAAGCCATTTCTTTGACCGTAAGGAGCAAAGTCATGGCAAAGTCAATTTTGGTGGGAAGAACCCCAGGACAAGATTTTGGCCTCTGCCACCTAACCGAGGTGAAAGGCAGGCACCAGAGACAGGAAATGCCTATCATGGTTTCAAACAAGATACCAGTGGGCCAGTGGAAACACTGCTCCTTCCTGTTATCTTCTGGGAAAACATTTTTTCCTCCCATGGCAGAGTTTCACTGTGGATCCCCAGCCTTCGTTAATCTAAAAACAAAACAAACAAACAAAGAAAGAAAAGGAAGGAAGGAAGGGAGGAAGGAAGACTGCCTTCCTTGTTGTCCTGGGCAGCTAAGCTGACAAATGCTGTGTGCTGAGCAAGTCATGGAAGACAAGCCAGAAAGCAGCATTCCTTCACAGCTTTTGCTTCAGCCTCTGCCTCTAGGTTCTTCCACTGCTGTTTCCAGCTTTGACTTCTTTCTAGTGACAGACTATTTCTTTCAGATAAAAAAAAAAAAAAAAAAAAAAAAAACACTTTCTTCCCCCAAGTTGCTTTTGGTTATGGTGTTTTATTACAGCAACAGAAACCCTAACTAAGACAACACTAAAATCTATACTAGACCTCCTAGGGGTGCCTGTGGCTTAACGCTTGACCAGCTGATACATTCTGATCATGAGTTGTCTGCTACCTGGCTATCTAGTCCTGCATGTAACCCCAGAGCCTGGGAGACAGAGGTCAGAGATCTCAGCAAGTCCCAGAGAGGGCTGGTCTATGTGGGGAGTTCTTGGTCCTGAGGCTTCATAAGAGCTAGTTTCAAGACAACCAAAACCTAAAAACCTGTTTGAATTGCAGCACCGCAGAAATTCAGACATGCTTCCTACTCAAATAGCTTGAATATATCCTATGGCCTGTGGGGTGACAATTAGCCTTATGCTTTGTTTGAACAAAATCAGCACAGAAAACTTCAATCTGCATATGGCATTTTCTCTAATAAACCATGCTGAATAACATTCCTGCTGCAGAACTTAAGAATTCAGCTCCAAGTACTTGCTGCTCTTGCAGAGGTCCCAACATGATATGGTGGCCCACAATCCTCTGTAAACTTCGGGTCCAAGAGATCTGATGCCCTCTTCTGACTTCCAAGGGCACTAATTGTGCATATGGTACACATGCATACATTCATGCAGATAAAACACACATAAAGTAAAATGAATACATCTAATGAACTTAAAATCCTACTGAGAAGGACTTTTCTTAACTCCTGGTGGGACTTTCCCACAGGTGAGGCTGCTTTCTGTTCTCAGAGGAACCCCTTTAAGAATGCCCTGGCTCCCTGACTGTTAAGATGTCTCAGGTTCCACTGTTTGCCTTACCTGAGTCCCACCCCACCCATTAGGTGCTCTTGTTCCTTTTGGCGATGAGTGTTAACTTTTCATCCACAGAATCAACTTAACGGAGGAACCTTCACTCCATCTCAGGGCAGCTGAGGTCTCAGTGCCCAGCATAATGGCTCTACCATCTTTAGGCTTGTAGCAAGTGAAGGACCACCTGGCAGAAGATATGAAGGAGGGAGGCTGAAGATGTACTCATCACAGAAACAACCCATAGACCCATTTCTACTAACTAATTGTCCTAATAGGCCAATCGGTGTGATGTCATCAATGAGTTACCCATGAAGGGGGTCAATACCCTCACAAAGCAGTCACCTCTCAATGGTGCCACCAGCTAGAGACCAAGCCTTTACCATGGGGGTTTTGGGGAGGTTATGTAACCGTTTTTTTTTTTTCTATGTCCGCCCCAGTTCCTGTAAAATGACACAGAGATTTATTTATTTATGAATTAATGCCTAGACCTTAAGCTAGGCTTGTTTCCCAACTAACTTGTAAATCGACTGACCCACTTACACTATTCTATGTCTGCCAGTGGCTAGTTTCATATGACAGACTTTCTCTGAACCTGGGTGGAGAACCTCCTGTTCCTGACTCCTTCCCAGAATTCCTTTCTCTCTGCCCAATGTCCCGCCTTCCATTCCCTCCAGCCTTTCTATAGTCCATTCAGCTCTTTATTGACGGGTGACGCTCTTGCACAGTGTATAAGAGAGTATCCCTACAAGGCTAGTTTGCTTCCACATTGTAGCAGGTTGGGACTTGGCTTATGCAGGGCTTATTGATACTATAAAATGACCCCAGAGACACAGCTTTATTTCATGTTGTTGATAGTCAGGGGCTTCAGTAAATGACATTGTCCCCACCATTTTTCAGGCATGAGGTTTAAGTTGAATGATTAAACTCTGATATGTGTATGTATGTATCTATACAGCTTTGCATGTGCACGGCCAGGATTGACAGTAACAATGACAGCATAGTTGGTGCTTTTAGTACTTTTAATTTAATTTTTTGTGTATGCATGTTTTGCCCGCATGTTTGTCTGTGCACCATGTGTGTGCTAGGTGCCTAGGGAAGTGAGAAGAGGGTGCCATGTCCCCTGGAACTGGAATGACAGTTCTGAGCCACTATGTAGGGGCTGGAAATTAAACTCAGATCCTCTGGAAGAGCAGCCAATGCTTTTAACTGCTAAGAGATCTGTCTAGCCCATAACTCATCATATATGGTTTCTTTCAAGCATGAGATAGAATGTATGATGTTTGTCATATGAATCACATACATATGCATTCATGGGAAGCTATTGAACATTAGTATGTCCAAGTGTTTGAGTTAGCTTCCCTACTTTTCTCAGTGCTTTAAAAATGGTTTTCAGAGAGAGAGGGGGCGACATGCATTTGTGATCCCAGTACTCTGGACACAGAAGCAGGAGGATCATTAGTTCTTTGAGCTCATTTATAATCATGTCTTTAAAAGAGATGTCTATATCGAAGTCTCCAGCTCATGAACTCCCTTTCCCTATTAAACACACTCTGATACATCGCCAGTCTCCACCATTTCCACAGAACTAGTGACCCTGCTGTGGCCACCACTCAACCTTCTGACACTTACTGATCTATGGCAAGCATGCAGCAGCAGCTCCTCCCTCATTTCTTTCTCTTTCTTTTTCCTTTTCTTCTCCTTTTTCCCTTTCCTTTTTTTCTCTCTCCCTCCCTCCCTCCCTTCTTCCTTCCCTTCCTCCCTCCCTCCCTCCCTCCCTCCCTTTCTTTCTTTCTTTCTTTGTTTTCTTCTTTCTCTCTCTCTCTCTCTTTCTTTCTTTTTGGTCTTTTCTGTGGAAATGGTGGAGACATTGTTGCAAGTAACCTGGGCTGAGTTTGAGCTTGTCACAACCTTGAACTCTTGAGTCTTCTGGCCCCACATCCCAGGACAGGCTTCTCTCCCTCTTTCTTGCAAAGCTCTCTATCCTAGACTTCTTGAACACGGACTTCGGGGTTTGTTCCTTTCTCCTTCTATCACTGTTCAGACTCTTTTGTTCATTATTTTTGGGTTCTCCAATTCCTAAGCCTCAGGACATCCCAGGTGTTGGTCTTCAGGATAGGTTGACTCCACTGGAAATCACAACATGTTTTATGACTTTGAATATAAACTGACTGTAAATACCACTTGTCCATAGATTCTGTCTCCAGTACAGACCAGTGCTTGACTTCCAGACATGTTATCAGAATTCCTGATCCACAACCTTGACTCTTGACACTTCAGAGTTGAAACCTTCCACACAGAGAAAATCTCTTGATTTCCTCCTCGATGAAGTTTCCCTTCTCAGTCAGCCTTTCCTGAAAAGGAAGTGTTGGTGCTGATACAGAGCCAGGCTGCACTTACCTCCTCTTTCTCCTTATTCCCCCCATTTTAGAAAAAAAAATAGAATCAGCTAGGCAATGGTAACACACACACCTTTAATCCCAGCACTAGGGAGGCAGAAGCAGGCAGATCTCTGAGTTTGAGGCCAGCCTGGTCTACATAGTGAGTTCTGGGACAGCCAGGGCTACAAAGAGAAACTCTGTCTTGAAAAAAGTAAAGCAAAACAAACAAATCAATACTCCAACACTCTATTATTATTACTATTGTTGTTGTTGTGTGTGTGTGTTATACCCACATGCCAAGATGTGCATATGGAAGTCAAAGAGACAACTTTCTCACTGCTTCCACCTAGATGTGGGTTCCAGGGCTGAAACTCAGGTCTCCAGACTCAGATGACTAGCAACTTCACCCTCCAAGCCTTCTCTCAGGCCTATTTTGTGTTCTTCTAAGTACTTCATGACAGTAATTCATTAAAAGCTCATGATGCTATATAACCACCACCACCAGCACCACCACCCACCACCATTTCATGGCCTAGCAAACTGAGGTATAAGGAGGTTAAAGGTCCAGATACAGGGGGTGACCCATAAATGATTCATGATTGGTGCACGAGGGAATGACTGAGTGCATGATCTCACCCATGCAATGATTACAGCACAGGGATTCTGTAATTGGAACATGTGTACTCGAAGTCGCTAGGATGCAGAGACAGCTTCTATTCAAGGTGGCCCATGACACAGGAGCACCTGGGGACATTGTTTCTTCTCACATCTTTTCCATCTATGGGCCTCTAGAGGAGCCTCAGGATGCCCTGCAAGTTAATTATTTTTTCTTTGCTGTGCTGAGATCAAACCCAGGGACTGGAACCTGCTTGGCAAGGGCTTTACTACTGAGCTCCATCCAGCCCTGCCTAGGAAGTTACTTCATCTGTAGTAGGGCTGTGTCTGACCCACTTTGCTAGCTGAATACATTGTTTCTTTTTACTGATACTGGGTCATCTCTTCCTACATACTTGAGACAGACTAACCAATCATCTATTTAACTTAAAACAGTAGAGCTTTTCAGTAATGCTATTTCTTAGTTGAGGACACTAAGTGGCCTTCCAGTGGGCTACAGTTTGGTTGACTCTATCCCACTGACATGGGAAAGGAAGCTGTTTATGGAGAGCCAAGGACACAGGAGTGGAGAACGCACCTGCACAGTCCCTGCTAGCCAGCACCTGTCGAGCTAGGATGTTGCTAGCTTCCATGTGCACATCCCAGGTCTTATCTGTGGTTATGTTCTGACCAAATGAGGTTCCAAGGGTGGATGGGCAGTCAGGATTGCCCCTTCTTGGAGCTCTTGGTTTGCTTTGAAATGTCTGAGGACAGAGATGGTGAGATTCCCAGTCACCAGATATTCGGACTGTAGGCAGCACTTCCCCTGGTGAGGCCAGACTTCCCCTCCAGCTCCTCCTATCCCTTCGTACAGTTGGTTTGCCCACTGCAGCCAGTGTGGTGTTAGCTGTCAACAGACTCCTCAATGGACAGCTGTCACTTTATAAAGTGTCACACATTCCAGCCTGGATAGTGACCAGTCACTCAGAAGCCACTTTACTTCAAATAGGCAGAGCTTTGGACATATACATAGCATTAAAGCTTTTACCCACAGTGCTGACAATGCCTGTGGTTCAGACAACTAGAAAGGCACCAGCTCCTCCTTCCTGTGTTCCCTTTTCACGTGTTTCCTTTTCCTGAGCACCCACCAAAGCTGCCAGCTCAGTGGCAAGTGATGACCTAGCACAGCATCTGGGCTGTTGCCATTTTTCCTGGACAGTCTCACCAGTGACTTGGTTGAGTTCTTTGTTTTGTGTTTTAAACAGGTAACAGGCAGTGAGGGAAGAGAATGGCAGGTCTCAATGCCACACATCGGACCCAGGAGCTGCTTGTGACAAAACGGAATTTTATTTATTTCAGAATTGAAATTAAACGGGCAAACGGAATTCACATGTGAACTTTACCAATAGCTAACAGGTAAAAACAACTCAAATGTCTATCGGTGAATGAGTGGACTAATACCAACCTGAGGTGTAGCCATCCATAAAATGGAGAATTACTCAGTCACAAGAAGAGATGGGGTACTGACACGCGCTACCTCAATGTTAGTATGCTGAGTGGAAACAAAGGCACGATGTGACAGCATTGTATCCTTCTATTGATGTGAAATGTCATTAACAGGAAAATCTAAACAGATGAAAGGACAAGAAACTGGGAACTGGTTACTTCTTGTGTGTGGCTTGCTCTTGGTTTGATGAGAATATTCTAGAGCTAGGTAGCGGTTGCACGAGAAAATGCCAGGTGTCAGCAATGGGTGGCGTACTTTCTGTGAGATACATTTTACCACAAAAAGTCTTCCTAGAAATCAAAACAAAAAAAACAATGTTCAGGAATGTGTGGTCATTATCTCCAATTAGCTTTTACCTTTCCTTCCCAAAAAGAAAATGAACCATGTAAAATGTTAACTGTACAAGTATCTATACTTGTTGGAACTCTTTAAGCTGTAAGAACCAGAACATTCCACTAAATTTCACCTCAGTTAAAAATTGGCTGATCAGTGCTTGAGTTGGCCTCATAGACCCTCAAGCCTGAACCGTTAGCATGGTACTGGGGCACATGCAAAGTTCCACATTCTAAACAGGAAAGAAAAACAGCAGCTGATCAAGAAAGACTGAGAACAAAGGGAAAACTGCATGTGTGGAGACGTGATCTCACTGCCCACAGGAATGCTTGGCTGACACACGCACAGGTCCTCTGTCGAGTGCGCTTGGTCAGCTCTGAGAAGTACATCACAGTCACTTAAACCCTGACAGAATTCCAGAGGGATTCAGGTGTTCCGTGACAGAGGTCAGGGCATGTTCCCATCATGCTGTGTGCCTGTGTGTGCATGTTGTCTAGGGCTAACCTCCCAGCCACAGGAAGCCGGAACATAACTTCGATTAACAATCTGTAAGCCGTGTTGAGTGGCAGAGGCAGAAAGATTGCCAGTTTGAGATCAACCTGGGCTCTGGAAAGAGACACTGTCTCACCCTCCCTTCCACCCAAGCCCTCCATAATCTACTGTTGAGCAGCCCAAAATGACAAATACCCATTGCCACGCTATGTGTTAGAGGCACAGATGGAAGGGACAGCAATGACAGTACTGACCGGACACACGCCATCAGATACATGCTACCACCGTTGCTGCGTTTGCTGCACAAAAACTGCATGTATAAACTCAGATAGCTGCATATAAACTTCATGTAACTGCATATAAAGCACTGTGTGCTCAACAAGGAAAGATTCTTCTATTTAAACTAGAAGTTGGTTGCTCCAGGAATGGGAAATAGAAGCTTCCATTAAGCCAGAGTCATACAGATACAGTTGAGGATGCTTGCAGCTAACCATCGGACTGAGCACAGAGACCCCAATGGAGGAGCTAGAGAAAGGACTGAAGGTGCTGAAAGGGTCTGCAACCCCATGGGAAGAACAACAATATCAACCAACCAAATCCCCCAGAGCTCCCAGGGACTAAAACACCAGCCAATGAGTTCACATGGAGGGACTCATGGCTCCAGTTGCATATGCAGCAGAGGACAGCATTGTCTGGCACCAATGGGAGGAGGGGCCTTTGGTTCAGTGAAGGCTCGTTTTCCCAGTATACGGGAATGCTAAGGCTCTGAGGTGGGAGTGGGAGCATCTTCATAGAAGCAATGGGGGGGGAATGGGAGAGGGGAGGAAAGGGGATAACATTTGAAATGTAAATACGGAGAATATCCAAAAAAATGATAATAATAAAAAAAATACCCCATAACTGATACATACATCCTTCACTGTATGACTGACTGGTCGATTTAGTAAGAGGCAATGATAGATAATCTTAGAAAATTTATTTTATATTCCTAATTTGAATCAGCTAGTTTCTTCGGGAATCCCCCCTCCCCATTGAACTGGAGTGACAAGCCTCCCAGTTCTTAAGTTCCTATTACTTCCTTTCTGACTCATTCATACCATGTAGAATAGGGCTATATGAACAAAATGTCCAAGGCAAGTGGTGAAGTGGGGGTGTGATTTGAAGCTCCAGGAAAAGAAATTGTTAAAAAAAAAAAGTAATTTAAAAACATTCTAGACCTCTACAGTGAATGTCTATGTTATCATGATATAAATGGGAGTTGTTAAATTTCCATCTTTGAGAGCTGGAGAGATGGCTCAGTGGTTAAGAGCACTGTCTGCTATTTCAGAGGTTCCGAGTTCAATTCCCAGCAACCACATGGTGGCTCACAACCATCTGTAATGGGATCCGGTGCCCTCTTCTGGTGTGTAAGCACACATGCAGACAGAACATTGTATACATAATAAATAAATAAATCTTTAAAAAAAAGCCACCTTTGAAATCTATAATATGGTTAGAATTTAGTGGTAGAGAACTAGCCTACCATGTACATGGCCCTGAACTTGACCCACAGCACTGCATAAAACTGGACACAGTGGTTCATACCTGTAACACTAGCACTTGGGAGACAGGCAAGAAGATTAGAAGTTCAAGGTCATCCTCAGCTACACAGTCACTTGAGGCTACTTTGGATTCATAAGACCCTGCTTTGAAGACTGCCTCCCCCATCCCCCCGAAGACGAGAAAGAATCAAACCTATATACCTCTAACATACAAAATAAATGCTTTAAAAAATGCACCCAGGAGATGATTCAATGTGTTAAGTGTGAGAACTTGAGCTTGGAACCCCAGAACCCACATAAAGCCAGATATGGTGTACAAGTGGAGTGTGTAAGCCATCACTCTTACAGGAGGCGAAAACAATAGCACCCCAAAGCTTACTGGCCAGCTAGCCTGGCTTACTCAGGGAGAAGCAGATCCTGTCTCAAACAGGTGGAAGATAAGGATCAATACATCAGATTGTCTTCTGACCTCCACTCAAGTTCTCTGACATACATGTCTACTCTCCTTCACACACACAATATGCACATAGATACATACACATACATACACACATGCACATATATACATACATGCATGCACATGCACACATGTACATAGACATACATACAAACACATAGATACACACACATATATATGCACATAAACACATACATTTACATCCACTCATACATACACCTGTGCACATACACCTACAGACAAACATAAACTCAACATATACACATACATTTGTACATACATATTCATACACAAAACACATATACATACATACAAATGTGCACATACACACATGTACACACATACACATACATACATGTATACACAGGTATGCACGAATTTTAAAAATCTACCTAATTTCTCAAATCACCCTTGAATATTATCCAGGCTAGGATGTACAAGACAATGATACATTTAAAATATTTCTACAAGATACAGCCAGGGATGAGGGTCTGTGGTCTGCGTCAATGGTGCCGAGTTTTGTTTTATACATCGTTTCTTGGTTTCCCCTGGGACCATGTGTGGTCATCAGCTTAAACAAGATTGAAGTTTTACTGGGGGTTTCTGGGAGAGAAACCTGAAAACTTATACTTTAAAACAAAAAAAGTTGTCAAGAATTATTTACTTTATATTATGTGACGAGTATTTTGTCTGTATGTCTGTTCACCACAAGCATGCCTGGTGCCCTCACAGGTCAGAAGAGAGCATCATATCCCATGGAAATGGAGTTACAGGTAGTTATAAACTACCACGTGGGTGCTGGGAATTGAGTCTGGATCCTCTGCAAGAGCAGCCAGCGCCCTTAACCACTGAGTCATCTCTCCAGGCCCCAGCTTACAAGGTGACAGGCATTCTGTTTCTTTCCCATTTTCTTCTTCCTCTCTGGCTTGCTGGAGTGATGTCTGGAGCTGCAGCTGCCTTTTCAGATTAGAAAGAGATACCCCTGCACGTAAAAGCTGATTCATAAAGACCAGCAGAGGGAAGAGAGAATGCCTGGGGTCCTCTTGGCAGTTTTGACAGCTGGACTAACAATAAAAAGATTTAGTAAAAGACAAAAACAGGTCCTGGGTAAAGCTCTGTGGTCGGGCATCTGTAACTTGAGAGTAAAAGCAATCACAGCTACCAATGTGACAAGCATAATGGAGGAGGAAGTTAAACTAGGCACTATATCCTGGGTTGTGTGCTGGTTAGTGTTGTCAGCCTGATACAATCCCACACAGACCCCAGAAGAGAGAACCTTAGTTGAGGAAGTGCAGGTTCTGGGGCTGAGCCCTGGGAGGCCTGTGGTCTGACTTTTCACACCGGCCTTCAGAACGAGGGGCCAAGAAACGAACACCGAGTACTGTCTGAGCAGCTGCTAGTAGGCGGACTCGTCTGTTCATTTGCCAGCATCTGCCACAGTCTCCCTTTCCCATAGTTCAAAGCAACAGCCTTAAAACTGAAGCCACGGCTAGCCTAAGTCAAGTGCTCATCCCTTCCTTGGTGATGGTGGCCAAAGGGGGTGGGGGCTGCCATACACCAGGCTTTTCATACACCTGCCTGAAGTATGGGGATTGACTGTGGGACAGGAAGCTCAGGATTGTCCTGGCCCAAAGAAGAGAACTGGGCCTCCCATCTACTTGGAAGACTGAGAGAAGAAGCTCACGAGTTCAAGGGCCACATGAGTAATTTTGCAATACCCTGTCTCAAAGCAAAAAGCGGTAGAGGCTGGGACAGAGTGCTGGCCAGTAGGTAAGAGGTCCTAGCCTCTCGTGTATCTGCAGTGTTGCTTAGCTTTATTATTTTTTTATCAATTTGATGCAAGCTGGGGTCATCTGAGAAGAGGAGCCTCAACTGAGAAAATGCCTCCATCTAATGACTGATGTGGGACATTAATGTCCACTGTGGGTGGTGCCACTCCTAGGCAGGTGGCCTGGGGTGTATAAGAAAGCCAGCTGAGCAAGCCATCAGGATCAAAACCTTCACAGTCTCTGCTTCAGTTTCTGCCTCCAGATTCTTGCCTTGGTTTCCCCTCATGATGAAGTGGTAAGGTCAAATAAATCCTTTCCTCCTGAGTATCTTTTGGTCATGATGTTTGTTAAATTATAGAAAACTAAGTCACTTGGTGAGAAACAAGGGATGCTCCTGTTTGCCTTGTTGATGTGTCACTTCAGCTAGAGAAAAGGCCAGGTTCAGAGGATGTAAAAATTGTTATCAAGAACAATCCAGGGGGCAGGATGTCTCAGCAGTTAAGGACATTCACTGGCTGCTCTTCCAAAAGACCTGCGTTTTATCTTCAGCACCCACATGGCAGATCAAAACTCCAGTGTCGGGAATCTGACGCCTTCTTGCCTCCATGGGTACCAGGCATACCCAAGGTACACAGACATAACACTCATATAAAACTTAAAAACAAAAGAAACACACAGTTCAGCTTAGACCTGTCCCATGAACCTTCTGTACAACATGCATGTTTTAGCTTGCTGCCCACAGTGGGCTGGGCCCTCCCACATCAACCATTAATGACGAATACACCCACAGACATGTCTACAGGGCAGTCTGGTGGAGGCAGTACCTCACCTGAGGCTCCCTCTTCCTAGGTGACTCTAGTTTATATCAAGTTGACAAGTTACCCAGTACACCTCCCCACTCCCCCTACATGCCGAGTTGGATTTATCTCTTATCCTGCATGACCAAGAGTATTTTCGGGGCTAGGTAGCTCCTTTGGAGAAAGCAGCACCCCATAGATCAGGGGTGCTATCTCAGGATGAGGCATTTCTTTTTTGGCCAGATATCTCCAGCCATTTGGTCTGGAGTTGTCCAGGTAACATCCTCACCGTCTGGTCTCACTGTCCCACTCTCTGAACATGGTACTGTGGCCACCTCCTCGGGGCAGGTGATGGGAAATCACCCCACCTTATTCCTTTTTGGAACAGAAATGCCAAACCTCTAATCTGCCTTCCATTCTGTAAGTGAAGACCAGACCCCTTTCCAGTTAGGCCCCTCAACCCTCAGGACCCTGGAAAACTGTATCCTCCATCACATTGGCCACGTGGGAGGTGAGTTGGCTTCTGGGAATTCAGGCCTCTGTGACCCTCCAACCTTATTTCCATCTTCTCATTGTCCTTCCTTGGCATTTTGCTCAAAGGATGGTCCCACAATCAGCAGAGGGGACTATTCCATCAAGACCTGGTGATGCTAAGAGATGAAGAATTAGATGCCTCAATCCACCTTCTCTAGCCCAGGCATTCTAAATGCTCTATGTTCTGCAACTCTGAGAACATCACAAGACAGAAGTATAAGACTACATAGCCCTTTGCTTCACGGAATTATTGGACGTATTGTATAAGAGCCATCTCGAGCTAAGCATATCAGGCGCGTATGAAACAAAAATCAATTCCATGTTTACACTTGAACTCTCCCTTGAGATACCTCATTGTGTGTGTGTTGAATATTTCTCATCTGAAACTGGCAGTGTTTCTTTCTGGTCCTAAGCATTTGAATAAGGGATCCTCAGCCCAAGTATCCTTCTTTCCTCTGGGATATTTGAGACATTGACTTAAATAGGGCTAGCTAAGAAATGCTTTTTGCATACCTACTATGTGCCAAGGAATCCTGCTCTCAGTGTTTCAGCTCCATCTGGGCACAAGAGATAAATGGAGGATGGGCTTGTTCTCATGGTCCTTCCTGGGCCTCCCAGCCCACAAGGAGCTTTCCAGTAGGGCCCCAGCCCTATTTTACTCAATGGCCTTCAATAGATCCCTACTTAATTAGGCCATAGTCCAAACAATTTGCATGATCTAGCAGCTCTTCCGGATCATGCTGACCCTTGAGAGTGTAGCTCCTTCTGCAGTGTCTCCTCCTACAGTGCGGCCTGAGATGCTCTGACTCCTCATCTTTTCCTGCATGTGGCAGCAGGGAAGCTCTGCTATGGGGACTTCATAGACTCCAGGGAACCAGCCAACCAGATTCCTATTGCATTATGCAAAGGGAGCAAAGACATAAAGGCATGTAGGTGGGTGAACTGGAGAGGATGGTGAAGGAGGTGCTCTGGCCCAACCTGCAGCTCATGCCAGAGGCAGGCAGGAGAAAGCCGGTGACACAGGAGTTTATTAGGATAAGACACCCAGAACCTAGGAAGCAATACTAGCACCTCTTGATCCATGCACAGTCTGGTACACCCCTCATGCAGTTACAGACTCAGGCCCAGGAGCCTGTCAGGAGCCATAGGATGCTGAGAAGAAGAATGGAGCCTACAGAGACTTGCAGGGAAATGAGGAAGGATGCTTCTAGGAATAGCTAAGGTCAGAGTCCTGTGATGGGGACCAGGCTCCACTGACACAGACGTAGACTCCTACAAGACCCTAGATGTAGTCCTTGCCTGGTAAATAGAAGGCTCTGGATCTCCAAAGCTGTGGCACCTCAGACTTCTTGTGTGAGCACTGAAGGTTTAGAAGGAAGGATTCATAGGCTCAGGGTAAAGCTATTGTGCAGGACACTGTAGGAAGCTGAACTGACCCTGAGCCAGATGCTCCCTGGACTGCAGGTTGTCCATGAACTGCCAGCGACTCTGAGCCACAGTGTGCTCATCTGTAAAACATCCAGCCCAGAGGGTGGTTGTACCGATTAAATGAACGCATTCTTTTTAGCAATGACTAATTGGAATCTATGGTAGGTGGGGCTAGCTACTCTTTCATTCTTGGGAATAAATTCCCAAATTTTAGTTAGAAACATAGTCTAGCCACCCCAGAGTAGGTGCTGATTTATCCATTTCCAGGGCATCCGTGGTGGTTACTGCTAAAGGGTTGGAGTGGAGGATGGTTTTTCTGAAACCTCCAAACCTTCTCTCTCTCTCTCTCTCCCTCTCTCTCTCTCTCTCTCTCTCTCTCTGTGTGTGTGTGTGTGTGTGTGTGTGTGTTTTAAAGATGTCCCCAAGCCCTATCCTCAGGCTCAAGGCAACTTTGAAACCTGATCTTCTTTGATCTTCAAGTCTGGCTGTTGTACTGATTCATCTTGATTGCCAATGCGATTGCAGAGAGGTCTTTGAGATTACTAAAGCACTCCTCTGCGTGACTCTGAAGGTGCTTCTAGAGATGATTGACATGTAAGACAGTACCAGACAGGGAAGACCCAGGCTGAATGTGAGCCGTGTCATCTGACAGCATGGGAACCGGGATGGGATGGATGTCAAAGAGGAGAAAGCCAGACAACACATGCAAGCTCCACTCTTCCACAGAGCGTGCACCTACAGCTGTCGCTGTTGCCTATGCATGTCACTTCTCCAGCCTCTTAAAACACATCTGTGGCAGTGGCTTTCCAGAGGATTGCAGCCTTCATCTTCTGGGTAGGGCTGCATCACAGATTGCTCTTGTTCTGATGCTTGAGCAGAGACAGCAGATACCAGGTTCTCTGCCTTTCCAGCCTGCCAGATAGTTAGGAGACTATCAAGCATCCTAGGCTTATGCATGCTACCCTAATACATCCCATTTTGTAACTGGAGGATTGGAAGAGAACAAAAGAATATGGAGCTGGGCATGGGGCTCATGACCATAATCCCGACACTTGGGAGTTCCAGCCCAGCCTAGGCTGCACACTGAGTTACAGGCTACAAAGTGTGACTCAAAGAAGAGGAAGAGAAGGAGGGGGAAGGAGAAGGAGGAGGAGGAGAAAAAGGAAGAAGAGGAGGAAGAACAGGAGGAGGAAAAACAGGATGAGGAGGAACAGTAGGAGGAACAGGAAAATGAAGAGAAGGAGGAAGATGAGGAGGAAGAGAAGAGAGAAGAGGAGAAGGAAGAGAAACAGAAACAGGAGGAAGAACAGGAGAAGGAAGCGGAGGAGGAAGTGAGAAAATAGTTATTCAGCAATGGGAGAGAGAGGGGAGAGAAGAGAGGAAAGAGAAGAGAGGAAAGAGGGGAGGGGGAGAGGGAGGGAAAGATGCTAGGATGGCTGTGGTCAGAGAGGGGACAACATGGTTTGAGACAAGACAGACCCAGGCCCAATAAGCCACAGTGAATTCAGCCTTGTTGCTCAGTGGGAGAGAGGTTTAGGTGGCTGAACAGAGCAGCTGCTGTAGGGCTGCAGGCAGCTTTGCTTCGTGCTGTCTCTGCTTTCTGATCTGCAGAGATGTAAGCAAGCAGCCTCAGGATCCTCCCAACATGGACAAGAGCTAGCTTCATTACCATGTCTTCTCTGCCATGACGGGCTGAGATCCTCTGAATCATTAGCCAGAATCACATACACAGATACACTTACACACACACACACACACACACACACACACACACACACACACACACCACACACTTATCACTCATACACACACACACACACACACACACACAGACACACACACCACACACTTATCACTCATACACACACACACATCACACACACACACTCATACATACACACATACCACCACCACTACCTACGTATATATACATACTATTACATACACACACATACATACATACTACACACACATATCACACACACTCATACACATACCACCACCACCATCACCACCATCTACACACACACACACATTATTACATATACACACACACATACTATTATACACACACATACCACCACATACACACACACGTACTATTACACACACACACAAACACACACACACACACACACACACTGACACAGTGGACCATCCTGAGTTGGGGTTGGAGGATTCAGGCCTCAGGGGATCCCGGCTGTCTGCTCCTCCAACACTGTTCCCCAAGAAGGTACCCAGGATGCCCTGCGTCTGCGCAGTTGCCATGGGTGTTTGTTTGTTTCTGAACTTTGTGGCTGTTTCCTGCTTCCTTTCCTTCCTCCCCATCTACCTCCTTCCTCTCTTTAATTTAAAAACAATTAAGAAAACTCCTTTTTATTATTTTTTCATGTTCACTGTGTCTTATAATCTGTTACCTGGATGTGTCTGTGTGAGGGTGTTAGATCCCTGGAAACTGGAGTTATTGACAGTTGTGAGCTGTCGTGTTGGTGCTGGGAATTGAACCAGTATCCTCTGGAAAAGCAGCCAGTGTTCTTAACCACCCTTATTTCTAATGATCTGTGTGTGGTGTATGCAGGCATATCCCGAGGAGCTGGACTTACACTAGACACTGTTAGGAGAGCTTGGGGAACATTTAGGTGGTAGAGGCTGACGTTGAGTACTGGGGACTGAACTCAGGTCCTCTGAGAACAATCTCTCCTCCCACAGAACCATCTCTCCAGCCTCCCCTAACTCCTTCTTTACTTTTTAAATTTAAAATTTTACAGTTGTGGGTTGGAGAGATGGCTCAGCAGTTAAGATCACTGACTGCTCTTCCAGAGGTCTTGAGTTCAATTCCCAGCAACCACATGGTGGCTCACAAGCATCTGTTGTGGAATCTGATGCCCTCTTCTGGTGTGTCTGAAGACAGCGACAGTGTACTCACATACATAAAATAAGTAAATCTTTACAATAAAAAAATTTACAGTTGTATTCAATAGCCAAAAGAACAAGAGTTTTTGCTTGTTTGTTTGGTTTTGGTTTTGTTATAAAATAGAAACCTCTGGAGGCTGGAAAAGTGGTTTGGTCGCTAAGAGCACTGGCTGCTCTTGCAGAGGACCCAGATTCAATTCCCAGAACTTTCAAGGCAGCTCACGGCCACATATAGCTCCAGTTCCAGGTAACCCAAAGCCCTCTTCTGACCTCCTTGAGTACGAGACATATGCATGGTGCACGTACATACATGTAGGTGAAGAACTCATAAACATAAAATGACATTTAAAATATAAAAAAGGAAAATATAAAGAAAGCCTTTCAGTGATCACTAGGTTTTTTTTTTTTTTTTTTTTTTACAAAATGTACATTTTTAAAGTAAATATTTTGCTTTTGAGGATACATTTAGATATGCAGGACATTGCTTAGCTAACACGGGTTCCCATGAACTCTCTCACACTCCCTATGAAATGACTCTCATCATCAATGAACCAATGCTGTACAGGTTTCCTAAAGGACCTTCTGTTCAAGGATGCTGAAGTACATTTAGATAGCATGTGTCCTGCAGCTTGTCATGGTCCCCCCCCCACCCCGCCCCATGTGTGTTTAAGTTGTTTGAAACAGATCTTGCTTTGTAGTTCAGGATGGCCTGGAACTCTGCCTTCGATTAGTCTTGAGGCATTGTGACATTTCACTCGGCTGTTTAGTTTTGCTAACTTTGACACAAACTAGAGTCACCTGGAAACGGGAAATCTCATGTGAGAAAATGTCTCCATCAAATTGGCCCTGTAGGCAAGTGTCTTGGGGTTTCTATTGCTGTGAAGATCCCACAACAATGGCAACTCTTATAAAAGAAAGCATTTAATTGGGGCTGGCTCACAGTTCAGAGGTTTAGTCCATTGTCACCATGGAAGGACAAATGGCATCATGCAGGCAGACACTGGAGAAGAAGCTGAGAGTTCTACATTTGGACATCAAGCAGCAAAAAGAGAGGTAGACACTGGGCCTGGCATCTGAAACCTCAAAGCCCACCCCCAGTGACATACATCCTCCATCAAGACCACACCTACTCTATCAAGGCCACGCCTCCTAATAGTGCCACTCCCTATGGGTCTATAGGGGCCATTTTAGCTCAAACCACCACAGCAAATCTGTGAGGACATTTTCTTGATTAATGGTTAATTTGGGAGGGATGGAGAGATGGCTCAGAGGTTAATAGCACTTGCTGTTCTTCCAGAGATCCTGAGTTCAATTCCCAGAAGCCACATAGTGGCTTATAACCATCAATAATGAGATCTGGTGCCCTCTTCTGGCCTACAGGCATACATGCAGGTAGAACAATGTATGTATAATAAGTAAATTTTTAAAAAGAAAAAAATTAATGTGGGAAGAATCTATTCCACTGTGGGCAGTGCCATTCCTGGGTTGTACAAGAAAAATAGGCTGAGAGAGCTACGGTTAATAAGCCAGTAAGTAGGGCTTTAGTTCCTGCTCTGACTTCATGATGAACTGTAACCTCTAAGTTGCCCCAAGTTGCTTTTGGACATGGTGCTTATCACAGCATTAGGAAGAAGCTAACACACCCCCTGCTTGTTTTGTTGATCTTGCTCACCCTAGGCTCACCCTAGGCAAAGCTCCTGCATATCACTGACTAGGGCTTCTCATCATTTTGCTGAGGTGGGACAAGACCTCCTCAGAAGAGGAGAGACCTAGTAGGAGGGGACAGCCCAGAGCTCTCCTGGAGAGAGGGCTTACTGCCCCACTCCACCTCTGACACCTGGCATTGTCCTAGGATAGCAGAGTTACCAAGAAAGAATCTTGTCAAATAGGAGTTCCTGAGGACAGCCATCCCCTCAGGCATCTTTCCTAAATGAGTCAAGTTCGTGGCTAATCATGGCTGATTATTAATAATGACATATGTTGCCCTAAGAGACTTCGATCATTATTAGTGGCATGGTGCCTCACAGCACAGTGCAGGGCAATGCCAGGGCCATTGTCAGCAGCCCTCGATGGTGACAACACCATGCCCATTTCACAGACTAGGAAGTAAGTAAACAGTTTCAAAAGTTCAGTCCATTATCATCATGGCAGGAAACATGGCAGTGTGCAGGCAGACATGGTGCTGGAGGAGCCAAGAGTTCTACTTCTCGATCCAAAGGCAACGGGAAGGAGACTGAATTTCCACACTGTGCAGAGCTTGAGTGTATATGTGAGACCTCAAAGTCCACGCCCACAGTGACATACTTCCTCCAAACAAGACCACACCTCCTAGTAGTATCGCTCCACATACTCCACTCGGCCAAGCATTCAAACGATTGAGTCTCTCGGGGCCAAACATATTCAAATCACCACAGGCAATAAAAAATAAAGGATGAACAGTCATTGCATCTGTGGGACTTACACCTTGGGTGGGGAACAGATAATGCCACACAGAGGGGACAGGAGGAAGAGGTCCCCTGGCTCTTGTCAGCTCTGTCCCTGTAGAGCCTTTCCCACCCTCAGCAGGACTCCTCCCACTTCTGCAGTGCTCGGGAGGGCTCCACAGGACTCCATGCAGGCAGGCACAAGGGAGAGCTTGGGAAGACTGCTCTCTCCCCTCAGCCCTCCTGCACCCCTGACCTGGCAGCTCCCTGTAGGGCTCTTCAGCCACCTGCCCACCCCACCCCCCAACCCCTACCTTCCACAGCCTCTGTTGCCCTCTCCGGCTACAGGGCCCTTTCCTCTTGGAGGCGGGGCCTGCCATCTTTCCTCTTTCTTGACTTCTCTACCTGTCCTCACATCTTTTGTCTTCTTTCTTTCTTTTCCCCTAGGAAAATTTCAAACATAGAGTAAATGTTGCACTAATAATGTAATGGATATGTTGTGTCTCTCATCTGAACTCACCAGCGGTCGGCGCCCTGTTGGTTTCTGTACCTCACTGCGCCTGCGCTTTGACAGGCTTTATTGGTGGAGCCCCAGAGCCCGTGGAGAGTAAGTTAAAGCCCTTGTGACTCATCCCTCATAGTTTCAGCTGTGTTTTCTAAGAACGGGACATTCTCTCACATAGCTACAATTTAAATGTCAGTGAAAGAAACCATCTATCAACAACACACTATTCTTACTATTCTTATAGAGAGTAAGTTCCATGTTTAAAGATCACAGTTGTCCTTAAAATGTCCTTTTTTTTTTTTTTTCACTCTTCTTTTTTGACCCAGGAACCAGCCTGAGGATACATATTGCTATAAATCAGAAAGCCTGGCTTCCTCTGGAGCCGCTGTTCCTAGGCTGTCACTCAATGAGACCCTGTCTTTGTTTCAGTCCCCAACCCACAAGGGGTGGGTCCTGGTCCCTCTAGCCTTGTTCTGGTACCTTCTCTCCTTTTTCTCTTCCCCCATGTGGGCGTCTCTGCAGGACAAAGCCTCTGGCTTATCTCCCTTCCCAGAGCCATGTCTGCCAGAGTCTGAGTGGAAGTGCTGGAGTCAGCCAGGCCCAGATCTCAACTATGGCTTCTCCCAATCCCTGCCCAGTCTCTGCTTTTCAGACTTCTGTGTTGTAAGCTGCTCTGAGTGGGTAGGACAGCGGGCTTTGCAGGCATCCAGGAGGATCTGCTGTCAGGATGCCTGATGAAGTGTGTGGCACCCAGCAGAGTTCATGAAGCAAGAGAACATGGGGTATCTTGTCCCAGCGCCTGAATGTCCTTCCTCCTCAGCTCTGTCTAGTCTGACCCTCCCAAACTTGATGGGGACCAGGCCTCAGATTAAAAGCACATTTAATAACAGCAGGAGTCAGGGTGTCTGGGCCTGCCGTACATACCTGTAATGTCAGTGCTTTGCATGCGATCCCAGCCATTCCATGAACATGATAATCACCCATAAGTTAGGCCCGCTAATAACACACACACACACATACACACACACACACACACACACACACACACACACCAACTTGCTACACCAGAAGTATCCCCAAACCTTTGCTGGGCTTGGGTATCCGAGGCTTCTGTCCTCCCACAGTAGGAATGACAAACTGCCCGTGGAGCACTGTTGACATCAGATTCCTAAGTAACATCTGGGTCCCATTAAGCAGCAGACTATTAAAAACCAGGGCTGGCCATGATCCAGCATCCAGCAGGAGGGAAGGGCCACCACTCCCTTTCCAGGGTAATAGAGTTGCCTGGGTCTCAGGAGACCCACCCAGTTTCCACAGGCAGTCTGAGGAAGGAGAGGGGAGTAGCTTTTACTAACAGCCCAATACTGAGTTCTCTCCAGAGTCACCCCTACCTGCCTCTCAGGTTTTCCAAGAGCACGGAGAGTTGCTGACATGCTGGCAGACGGCTAGGGGGCGCTCTGCCTGGATGGGCTTGGAGCTGAGGGCTGCATCTCCACCTAGCACAGAGGACCGCGCAGCCGCATGTGCGCATGTGGACATCAGGCCAGCTCGTGGCACTGGGTTCCTTCTAATCATGTTCTGATATCTGGTTCCCAGAGCAGCCAGAACATCCAGTTCAGTCTTCACCACTCAGAGAGGTCGGGGGTCCAGCAAAGGTCATGCAGCAACTCGGGTCTCCATCCAGACCACTGCACCGCGAATGAGTGATGCCGCCTTCACTGGGTGCTGACTTGAGCCAGCACCTACATGACAAGCCAGGTGTGGCTGCTCAGGACTGTAGCCCTAATGTTGTGGGATAGAGTCAGGTGGACGCTGGCTGCATCAAGGGAATAAGAAAGGGATTTAGGAGGAAGATACTGGACTTTCTCTTCTAGTCTTCTTATGTACTTACTGACAACATGAATGCACCCCTTCACACGCGCACACGGGTAGACTCACACAAGTGTCAATGAAAACCATTTTGAGGCTGGTTTAAGCCACATGCTGAATAAATGAAGCTGGGAACCAAGCTGACCTTGTAGTGGGTTGGTCTGATGCTATGTATTCAAATGCTAAATACTGTATAGCCCAAGACCTGGCCGATCCGCTCCAGGACAAGCAGATCCTCACATATCCAGCTTTTTTCATATAATCCTTGCTCCCCAGATTATCCATGACTGGTTAGTTAAGATGCCTACAACCCGGGCTGGGTAGAAGAGAGGTAGGCAGGGCTTCGGCTTCCAGGCTTGGGGTCTGAGGCAGAGACACAAGTGAGGAGGAGAAGAGAAGGAAGAAGTCACCATGGGGTAGGTGGATCATGAGTGCATGGCCAAGAGGGCCGGCCAGTTGGGGTAGAGGCAGAGGAGTAAGTGGCAAGTAAGACCTCTGGTTATTGGCAGGGAAGTAGATAAGCCAGCACAGAGGGTCGATATAAGCCCAGCTCAATTGCTTTAAGGCTTGTTATCAACATAAAGGGTTTGTGTCTTTTACTTGGGAACTAAATGATCTAAGGTGGGGTTGAAAAAATATTTGCCACTACGTGACCTGGCATCAAAAGACAGGGTTCCTGCATGAATTCCCGATACTGAAATTCTGCCGTTGTGTCCCTCTAGGCTATGCTTCCAACAATGAAGAACAGGGTGGGGCTCACCTACTGCTCAGTACGTGCAGAACATGCCATAGGCAGGATATAACCAGTTCCCAAGTCACCCAGCATCACCAGCTTTGGGAAAATGTGCCTTCAGGTCAGAGTCCAACAGAGGCATGAATCGTCCTGTTTTCAGTCTCTAGAACTGCCTCTGCTCTCAGCAGGATCCCCAAGGTCTATGGGGGGAATGTCTGCACCTAGCACTCACATGAGTAGCTTACAAAGACAACCAGGTGGCTAGGAAGAGCGTGTTTGAATTTTGTTGCATAGGGATGTGTGGAAAGTCACGAAAAAGCAGCCTTTGTCTGGGAGGCAGTGCCTGGCAACTGGAGCTAAGCAAGGTACATGGCAGAGGCTGTTTGCCTGCTACTGAAGCAGTGCCTGCCAGGCTTAACCCAGCAGCTATTCTGGTGTTGTGACTGCAGGCTCATGCACAAGGAATCAGAGCAGATGCGGTGGAAGAGCCCACCTGGACCAGGCAGGCAACACTTTAATCCGCTATTGGAGAAATTGAGGGCCGAACGCATCATCATTTATGAACACTTGACAAGATGATTTCCCGAGTGATGTAACTTGGGGATTCTATTGCACACACTCCAACTCCAAGATGCAGAGGTCAGGCCTGCGATCTCTCTTAAGTCGGGGGTGGGAGGTAAGTGAGTTCTCCAGTCAGAAGTCTTCCAAGATATGCTCTCTGTGAGCCTGGCACCCACTGGGAGGACTGTGCTGAACAGCTGGTTAGCAGATACACATAGCTCCAGAGAGGTAGAAAGATGTCACAGACAAAGGGGTTGTAACGCTATAGCCATCCACTTCTTGATGGTGCCTTCATATTGTGCAGAACCAACAGTAAACTGGGCCCTAGTCTTCTCTTCCCTAGTCAACCAATAATAGGGCACACCCAGTGAGGTGACAATTGCATGCTGGGCAGCAGACAGGCATTGTAATGGGAGTAGAACTCATAGGCATTTGAGTAACTTCTTCATGTAACTTGCTCCTTGGGCTTGATCACATATATATCACTTCTATCTGATACTGGATTACTGGCGTCATGTCCTACTGCGTGGTGGGTCTGATATTATCCAGTTCATGATGGACAGCTCAGGTTGCAAGGTAACTTGGTGGCCTATTATCAAACCTTCAGTTACCACTAAAGCCCACAGCAGGTCAAGAGCTGTCTCTCAAGGGGAGAATAGTTATCTACAGATGATGGTAGAACCTTGCTTCAAAATCCAAAAGGTATCTTTTGGGATCTGTAGGCTTAGATTTTTTTCAAAGCCTAGTTTATTTAGGGTTCTTAAATGCTTCAGCCTCCCTTCTAATCCACCAATCAGAGGTAGAGGAGAAAAAGGTGAATAGGAAAAAGGTGTTATGACTTGTTTAGAAGTAGTTCCTGGCAAATTCCACTCTTGGATGTCAGGATATCAGCAGTCCATTTCAATAGCAAACATCAAACATAAACCAGTAGCAGAGGCATGATCAATCCAGCAGAAACAGCAAGACTCCCCCCAGTCAGCACAAGCCAGCAAAATCAGCCAGAATCAGCTAGAATACCATGAAAAGTTCTTTGGAACATTTCTCTCTATGAAGTGAAGACCAGTGGAGACCAATAAAGACCAGAAAAGCATTGCACAGCATAGCAATGCAAGAGTGTCTTCTCACTGTCTGCGGGGTTCCATTTATATTCTTTCTAAACATCAGGCGCCCTCTCAAGTGTCTGTTCTCGGCAAAATATCACACACCCTCCCATAAGACAGCTTCCAGAAAAATATCATGTGACCCAACTGAGTTGTTAAAGAAACCAGAAATTTCACATCAGTGATCTACCTGCCAAAGGCCCCAGAAAGCATCCCTATCTGTCACTGATACCTCAAGTACCAGTCCCATAGATTACATGGCCTAAGTGGCAGAGCAGCCTGGATCTGATGGAGAGTTTTCTTTAGTTCCAGGCCCCACACTCAAAGCTAATAGTTTCCAGCTCACTTTGTATTTGAATTGGAGTCATACACCCAAATGAGGAATGTGCTGCGTCCAAAATCCAAATAGACCCAGTAAACAGCGTGCTTCTTTCTTGGTGGCAGAGGGGCCAGATGCAGTAACTTCTCCTTTGTCTTAGATGGAATATCTCTGCAAGCTCCATAGCACAGGAGTCCTAGAAATTACACTGAGGTAAAGGACCTTGGATTTTGGTTGGATTTATTTTCCATATTCTTAGTTAGGGTTACTATTACTGTGATGAAACACCATGACTAAAGGAACTTGGGGAGGAAAGGGTTAAATGGCTTATACTTCCACATCACAGCTCATCATCAAAGCAAGTCAGGACAGGAACTTAAACAGGGAAAGAACCTGTAGGCAGGAGCTGATGCAAAAGTCATGGAGGGATGCTGCTTACTGGCTTGCTCCCCATGGCTTGCTCTGCATGATTACTTATTGAACCCAGGAACACCAGCAGAGGGATGTCCCCATCCACAATGGACTGGATCCACCAACATCAATTGTCTATTAAGAAAGGGCCCTACAGGCTTAACTACAGCCTGATCTTATGGAGGCCTTTTCTCAATTGAAGCTCCTTCCTTTCTGATGACACAAGATTATTCTGTATCATGTGACATAAAACTAGCTAGCACAGCCACCCTCTGGGATGTATGTATCACCAACAAATCCAAAGTGGCTGCTACCTCCTGCTCCCTTGGCCCAATCAACACAATGTCATCAGTATAGTAGATTAACATGACATCTTGTAGAAGAGACAGATGACCAAGATCTCTTTGAACAAGTTATGACACAAGAGTGGAGTGTTAATGTGCCCTTGAGGTCACCTGGAAAGTGTGTGGCTGGCTTTGCCATCCAAGAGCAAATTACTTTTTCGTACCTTATGGACAAGTACTAAGAAAAAGGGATCTGCTAGATTAACAACTGCAAACCATATACTGAGAAGTGTTGTTAGTCTGCTCAAGTGAGGACACACATCTGGTACAGCAGAAGACTCTACCAAATAGGAGACTTAAAATATGTGGTTGCCAGGCATTGTTAGCATACCTTTAATTCCAGCACGAAGAAAGCAGAGGCATGTAGATCTCTGAGTCCAAGGTTAGACTTGGTTTACAGAGTGAGTTTCAGGACAACCAGCACTACACAGGGAAACCCTGCCTTGAAAAAAATTAAAAATAAAATTAAAAGAAGTTCATCTCTATGACCCCATTTCTCTAGAACCAACACTGGTATGGATTTCTGTATTAGTTGCTTTTCTGTTGCTGTGTTAAAATGCCATGACCAGGGGCTGGGGAGTGGCTCAGTGTTAAGAGCACTGACTGCTCTTTCAGGGGATCTGGGGTTTAACTCCCAGCACCCACATGGCAGCTCACAACTGCCTGCGACTCCAAGATCTGACACCCTCACACAAACATACATGCAGATGAAACATCAACACACACAGAATAAAAATAAATAGATTATTTTTTAAAATTCCCTGACTGAAAGTGACTTACCAAAGGGTTTATTTTGGCTTATGGATTCAGAGGGAAAGTCCGCGGTGGTGGGGAGACATGTCAGCAGGAGCATGGACCTGAGCTATCACATTTCCACTGTCCATAGGGAACAGATGACAAACTGGAAGTGGGGTTAAGTTATAAACTCTTTTTTAAAAAAGAACTGTTTATTTATTTTACTTATATAAGCACACTGTCGCTGTCTTCAGACACACCAGAAAAGAGCATCAGATCTTATTACAGATGCTTGTGAGCCACCACATAGTTGCTAGGATTTGAACTCAGAATCTCTGGAAAAGCAGTCAGTGCTCTTAACTGCTGAGCCATCTCTCTAGCTCACAAACTTTTTTAAAAATAGGTTTTTAGATTTACTTGATGTTATGTGTTTTGCCTACATGTATGTATGTGTACTGTGTGTGCCTTGGGGCATCAGATTCCCTGCAACTAGAGTTACAGATGGTTGTGAACCACTGTGTGGATGCTGAGGATTGAACCCGAGTCCTTAGCAAGAACAGTAGTGTTTTCACCATTGCTCCATACTAAGCGGCAAACCCAAAGCCAACCTTCAGTGATGTCCATCCCCCTGCATCTCTATACCCTAAAATTCCTGTAATCTCCCCAAGCAGAATCACCAACCATGTACCAATTGTTCACAAATTCACAAACCTTGAGAGCTCATTTAAATCACCACATAGGGTTCTCAGCCCCAGGAGGAACTTGTGTATCTATCTTCACCTGTGACCTCCCTTAAGTTCAGGGGAGAAATGAGTGGCTGCTATGTCCTCAGAGACACTCTGAGACCTGTCTCTCCTGATCAACCCTTTCTCCAGGCAGTCCAGACAGATTGTCTTGAAGACCTGTTTGGGTAGTTCTAACCACTGAGCGGTGAAGAAGTAGGCCAGTGATGGGTCTCATGTGTCTGACTAGCCCTCCTTTTGTTTTTTAAAAAAAGATTCCCTTTCATTGATGTGTGTGTGTGTGTGTGTGTGTGTGTGTGTGTGTGTGTGTGTGGTCAGTATGA
Organism: Micromys minutus; assembly: GCF_963924665.1. Lineage (NCBI taxonomy): Eukaryota > Metazoa > Chordata > Mammalia > Rodentia > Muridae > Micromys > Micromys minutus. The sequence continues at coordinate 11,591,762 of NC_137959.1, forward strand.
TGATTCCAATGGACTATATCTCTATGAAAATACAATCGTCCTTTGTGATGATCTCTAAACAAGTTGAAAGTTTGCTTAGGCCAACTTCCTCTCTGTACTTTAGCCTCAACCAGATTCAGAAGCTATTCTGAAGTGTATGTTCTGTTGAGTTTGACTGTATTTAGTCATTTAAGAACAGAATCTTGCTATGTGGCCCAAGTTGGCCTTCAATTTGTGATTCTCCTGCCTCAACCTCCCAAGTGTAGGGATTAAGGTATGTACCACTATATTGACTATTTTTAATAAACTGTATTTTAATTGTGATGCTGAGGTTATGGTTACCAACGTTTGGTTTTGTCCACCCTGATTTCTAATCTCAGTGGGCTGGGCGTGTGTACTTTGTGAGTCAATATGTGAGGCTCTGGGTTCTATCCTAAGCTCTGCAAAAGGAAGAAAGAAAAGAGGGTGAGAGGGAAGGTGGGAGGAGGGAAGGAGACAGGAAAGAGTTAATAATTTGATTAAATTAAAAAAGAAATACCAAGCAACTACCTATCAAGTCACTTCACAGAATCCTCAAGCCCCAGCTGTCACCCAGCATGACTTTCAGGGTCTTGCACAGCCTCATTCTGAAACAACAATCTTCCCATGGGTGTGCAACTGGGCATACTTCTCTCCCAATCCAGGTGTTCTCAACTTTTCCCACTGCCTAGAATTCTCTTTCTTGATACCTGGCCGAATCCAGCTTCTGACAGCTCATCCCAATCCGATGGGAGCAAATAGGCTTTTAGACAATCCCAGAACCTTGCCATCAAATCCCTGTTGAGTCCCAGACATGACAGAACCAGGCTAGTACGACTCTGCTCTTCCTGTGTTTCTGACCTATAGAACCTGTAAGAGCTAACGGTAGGGCTGGAGATGGCTCAGTATTAAAAGTACTGGCTGCTCCTTCAGAGGACTTGGTTTCAGTTCCTAGCATCCACATGGCAGCTCACAACCATCTGTAACTCCATTTCTAGGGGATCTCACACTCTCTCTGGCCTTCAGGGGCAATGCCCAGAAAGCAAAATGCCCATACCCATGAAATAAAAATTAGTGAATAGTTCTGAAAATTAAAGAGAGAGAGAGAGAGAGAGAGAGAGAGAGAGAGAGAGAGAGAGAGAGAGAGAGAGAGAGAGAGAGAGAGAGAGAGAGAATAATGGTTTTGTTTGCTACCTTTGGGGAAATTTTTGTTGCATAGCATTGGATACCCTGGCCATCACTCCTCCGACTCCATTGTGTGCCCACAGAATCTTCTTTGTATCCATCCATTATCACTACACATGCTGATTTGCTTGAGACATATGTCATTCTTCCACAAAGACAGATGGACACAGGCTGTTCCCCTTTACACACCTTCAGTGTCTGGTCTTGTATTCAGTTCACACTTCCTCCCCCATGTTCCTCCACTAGGAAGCCTTCCAAGATGAAACCACTCATCTCTATGACTGCCTTTATCATTTGTCACAACTGGACTTAGGCAGTATCGGTGCCTGTTACTACCAGACCTACCAACAATATTAGCCCAGTAGACAGTGTGACATCCTTAGATCACTTCAGATGAATATAAGTTGGCAGGAGTTCATGGGAAATAGTATTCCGAAGCACCAAGCTTGGTCTTTTGAAGCCTTTTTGCAATGTCCTTGCACCATTTACTGTTTCTGTCTCAACATTCATTTCTCAACAACAGATACAAGCCTCTGGCCCCATCTGTTCTCAGAGGTCCCCCTCAACACCCAGATCATCCTGAGGCTTCCTCTGAGGCTGGGATGCCCACCCCTCACCTCCTCTGTGCCCGAGATGACCAAGCTGGGTACTTGGACAGAGTGCCTTGTTTGGCTCTCCTCACATTTCATATGTCAGAGATCTTCTTTCTTGTTTTCTAGTTTGATGAGAATATTGATTAACATGCACACAGGACTACAGAACAACATGCATTAGATTTCCATAAAGCCAAAGAGGGCATCAGATCCCCCAAAGCTGAAGTTACAGGCAGTTTTCGGCTGCTTGTTGGGCTGGGAACTGAACTCGAGTCCTCTAGAAGAGGAATAGTGCTCTCGGCTGCTGAGCCATTTCTCCGTGGTCCAGAGAGCTATCTGTAGAGAGAATCTCTTTATTTTACTTTTATTTTTATTGGATATTTTCTGTATTTACATTTCCAATGTTATCCCCCTTTCCCCTCTCCCATCCTCCCTCCCCACAAGAGAATCTCTTATAAGCATCACCCGTCAATAAAACGTCTGATGGCCAATGAACTGAGGCAAGAAATAGGAGGTGGTACACTGGCAGGAAAAGAGGATTCTGGGAAATAGCGAGAGAATAAAAGGAGACACGGAGAGACTCAGGGGAGATCCAAGTGAGATGCTGAGGGACTAAGGGGACAGATGGAGAGATGAACTTAAACGAGCCCTCAGCATAGAATGAAGAGAGGTTCTAGAGAGACATAGGGAGAGCACTGAAGCGGAGGACACCAAAGAAGCAGGCCGGGACTAAAGGAGAGGTAACTAACCAAGTGGCAGACATAGAATAGTTTAAGTGGGTTAAATAAGTTACAAGCTGTAGCCAAGGAATTTATTAATAAATAATCAGTCTCAGAGTCATTGCTGATGGGAAGAAGTGGCTGGGAGGAAAAAAACTGATTTATTATTTTACAGCTCTATTGGTATTTTGGAATAGGATTGTGTTTGAACTTTGAAAGGCTCTTGTCTTCAGCCACTCTGCCCTGTCCTCAACTAATCCTTGCGCCGAACTTGGTAGGCAAAGCCTAGCCTTGGAAGAGCAAAGGGAAGACAGATCCATGGATTGGACCATCCACGCAAACAGTCAGAGCGGTCATTGTGTCTGAAGAAGGCTCAGTGCTGCTGTGCATCTCCCTTCTTTGGTACCCAGCATCTTCCACTCACCCCTACTTCACTTTTTGTGATCCTCTTCACAACCTCCTCCACAGACCGCTCAATGCAGACCACCATTTCATCAGGTTCCTTAAAAGACCATCTCTTGGTCCTTATGCCTCTCAAACACAAGCACTTGGGGATTTAGTCCACCTGGAGGTCCAAGGGCTCTGGTTGTCAGTGATGACTACAAGCTGAGATGCTCATTTCCCTGGGAACCTCATTGGAAAGAACTGGTCCTCAGCCTTCCACGCTCCTCTCCTACCACAATAGTTGCACTTACTCTTACCTTTGATTTTTCTCAAATGGGCTCATGGCTCAGCCGTTAGTTATGGTAGCCCGTGGAAGCATCTGGTAGGAGGCGAGCAGTTAGTACAGGGTTGCTAGCCTGTGGCCCTCGGCTCCCAGGGCAGCAAAGACTGAGGAATCCTTGCTCCTGTGTGTCACAGACCTATCTAGGGTTTCTCCCATGGCCTTGGCTGGAAGGTGGCTATTGCCAAGCAATCCACTGTTGGGGGTGGGGGTCCTGCAGGCATTGCCACTAGTGGGAAAAGTGGAGAGGCAAGAATAAAAGCTCAGAACAGTGCCATTTTTGTAGGTTCTGGGTCAACACATCCAGGGAATGACCTTAGGGTTTATTTTCTTTACACATCTAAACATAGTAGAACTTGTGACCTGTCACCTTTACAATAAGAATGGATTCTATTGGCTGATAAGCAGAGCTCAGGGCTAGGGCCTAGAGAATCGTCTGTGATAAACATAAGGATGGATTCTATTGGTGGAGGATGTAAAGTACATGGGTCCTTTTTCATAGGGGTGTGCTCTAGTCTCATGAGAGACAAAGCTTGGGAATATTGGGGATTCAGGAAGGCTGGCACATGGAAGAGCAGAAAGATCATCAGGTTCACTGACCACTTTTACTCTAGTATTCCAAGTGACCAGATGACACCCATTTCCTTCCACTGGGGGAGGGGGAATAGTCCCATGTGATTGGTAATCCGGGTTTCTCCAGTGTGCATTTTGAGCTGTTCCTCTTAAATTCTACCACTGAGCTACACTACCAAGAAGTAGCTGTTGACTAGCTACACACAAAGGTGGAAAGTGACCAGATCAAGGATGCACTGAACTGCACATGAAGTATGAGCCAAGGTGGGTGGGTCAGCCAGCTAGGGAGGCCCCAGGTTTGGACTAGAGTTAAGTATGTAGGGATAAAAACAACTGGAAGCAGGGGGCCAGGAGGGCCTGGGGCCAGGGCTGCTGCCACAAAATCCCACTTGAGGAGACAGCACAGTATGGCCGAACTCCACTGTATAACACTGGTACTTTCTGTGCCCTCTCACCATGATGCCCATCTTGGTCCTCACCTGCTCAGCTGGGTCAGCACTTAGGGGTTTTGTCTTCTGTAAATTTTACATCGGGCATAGAAGCCATCTTGAGCTCTTTTTTGCTCTTTCTGCTCTAAAACAAGGTAGACTTTCTAATTTTGTTTGGTACATGGATTTTACTGGTTTTCTGCACCACATCATGAATGACCACATTCTTATTTGCTGGATAAGCACACACTTGCCATCTTAAGTTCCTGGGGGTCAGGAGTTTGAGTGACTGCAGAGCCTCTCTCAGGCCACCACCCAGGTGTGACCATGTGGTGTTCACCACTGAGACTTGTCAACTGTGGTGGTTTGATAGGAATGGCCCCTCAAACTCATGTGCTTGAATGCTTGGCCATAGGGCGTGGCACTGTTAGGAGGTGTGGACTTGTTAGAGTGGGTTGTGGCCGTGTTAGAGGAAGTGTGTCACTACAGTGTGGGCTTTGAGATCTCAGATGCTGAAGGTACACCTAGGGTGGCACACAGTCTCTTTCTGCTGCCTGTGGATCAAGATAAAGAGCTTTCAGCTCCTTCACCAAGCAGCATGTCTGCCTAGATGCTGCCATGATCTTTGCTTGCTGTGATGGTAATGAATGAAACTGTAAGCCAGCCCTGCGGGGTTGGAGAGCCATGGAACCCTGGGGAGCAGGCCTGGAGCAAGAGTAGGGTCAAGAGGTGTCCAAACTCCTGAAATCTCATTCTGACGATCGATCCCCTCTGCCCCAGACCTGTGTGTCCCCCATGCACATAGCACTGTGCCTCCACCTCCATCCCAGGGAGGTCACATAGCCTCGTAGCCAGGTTAAACTTCCTCTCCCCTTATGCAAATGGGCCACCCCCAGCACTCTGGCCCTGGACCATGATGTACACTCATCCCCAAAGCCCCTAACCCCTCAAAGGTTTTAATAGCGTTTGTCCCCCCACTAAATGCGCTGTGTCACTGAAGCTGTCTCCTGAGAGTGTTCTTGTCACATTCACCACTGCCTGAGATCTCACTCACTCCCAGTCACTCCTGCCATGTTTCCCCTGTCAGGATCTATCAGTTGTGAACCTGGGGATCCCCAGGGAAGTGGAGCTTGAACAGCACAACCCAAATTAAATGTTTTCCTTTACAAGAGTTGCCATGGTCCATATTATTTAATTTCACCAAATCATCACTTTTGTACAGAGGCCAAGCTGACACCTCCAACTCCAGCATTTTCATTAAGAACATTTGTACATTTTAGGTGGCTGGGTCCAGATTTTATATTGGCAGTTACCGAGGGCAAAAGCAATGTATTGTAACAGATTGTATAAATATTTTTGATAAAACAGTCTATATTTTATAAAAAAATATTATAACACTAAAGCTGTACCTCAAAAGTCTCACAAATAATTTGATCAAATGCTCTACACATCCTCAGAGGATCCGTTTGTGGCCTTTTATCGCTCTTATCATAATGCCTTTTTGCAAATCATGACCTTCACTGGGCTGGAATCTTTTTAGGTTTTTGTTTGTTTTTACTGTTTCTCTAGCCTGTCGCTCCATTGTTCTCCCTCAGTTCAGTAATATCATTGATAAGGCTGTGCTTACCGTGTTAGAGTCATGATACCTCAGGAACAGCAAGTTGGCAGCTAACTTGAATTAACCATGTAATCACAGTGAGCTCATCTCTTACAGTTGTCCAAATCTGAGTCAGAGAGAAACAGGAAAGCATACGAATGCGTGAAGAGTTGAGTGTGAAGCAGCCTTTCTGGGATACATTGGCCTGTTGTTGTGCTCTGAGGATAAGTAAAACTGTCCAGAGATACTTTATATTACCTTCCAAATCTATTATTATTTTTCTCCCAAGATCCTTTGGAACAATATTTTCTAAAGAAGAAGCAATATGTTGCTATAAGTTGCTTTAAAATGCCATTTAATTGCCTTGGAAAAGAACAATGGAAAAAATAATAATTTGATGGCTTTAATTTGAACAGTGTTAACACAATCTGAAAATAAAACACTAACTACTTTTGAGGTACAGTCTGTACACCTTTGTTGGTTCTGAAACATGCATAGAAAGCAACATTTCAAATGGGCTTTTAGCATTAAAAAATGACAGAGTTATATACAGTGTACAAAATTTTTTTTAATTGAAGTCAATCACTAAAAAATTCAGTGGTCAGAACATAGTTACACAATTATGCTGAAAACACTCATTTTACTGTATATATATATATATATATATATATATATATATATATATATATATCTTAGCCATGATTTAAAATTTTAAGAGTGTAAATAGATTTTGCTGTTACTGTATGTGTATTAACTGCTCAAGCATTTTGTAAGGAAAGCAGATACTTTAGAATGGTACCCTATGCATCCAAATGAAATGTGCCTTTATGTCATTCTAAGAAAAGGGGGGTTTTGCAGTTATAAATTACCACAAATGCACAAATTAAAGTTTAAAATAGATTGAAATTTGTAAAAAAAAAAAAAAAAAAAAAAGAGTTGCCATGGTCATGGTATCTCTTCACAACAATAAAACTCTTAAGACACCAACAAAGAATCTGCTTCCCTGCAGTGGTAAGAGCAAGGGCCCAGCTGGTCACAAGCCACCCTCTACTCCTACAGGCTCCTGACCGATCCTTGTTTCCTGAGCTTCCCACATACACCAGCTTCCTTACCAGCCAGCAAAGGGAGTCTGCGGCAGCTGCTTAGGGCATGATGTAATATGCCCTTGGGAGTGATATCCCTACCACAAGACCCTCTCACACTCAAGGTGTGAACCAGCAGGTCGCCATTCATTAATACCTCCCTGCCCTGGGAGCACACCACATGCTGAAAATATCTTTTTTCCACTGACCAGTCTCTGTAAAAAAAACAAAAACAATAACAATAACAACAAAAAACTATTAAGAAAAATGTGCACCCATTTCTACTCTCCTTCTGTCTGTTAACCAAGAGGATGAGTCCTGATGATTGCTTTTAGACCAAATTGAAACCAAAGAATGTAAGTCTTCCTTGGTTGTTGTTTTGTTTTGGGTTTGGGTTTTTTTGTTGTTGTTTGTTTGAGAGTGGTTGGGTTTCAGACAGGGGCTCACCCTGTAGCCCAGGCTGGGCTCCAAAAGATTCTCCTGCTTCTTCCTCCATTGTGTGTGACCCAGAGTTAGTTTCACCCTTTGCTAGGAGCACCGAGTTGCTTTGACTGTTAAGAACATTCTTCTACATGTTTTCTTTCTATTAGCTTCTTTTCACCATGAGATAGAACAGCTGGGTCAAGGGCAGATGTGGATTAATTCCGTGCTGTGTGGCCTCCCAAGTTTATTCCCTCTATTGGCCTCCTCTGCTATGGGCAAGAAGAGATTCCTTCAGTCAGGCTAGAGAGTGGTAATTTTCAGAGATTGGCTCCTTTCCCCAATTCCTGGGTTGGAGCCTTTGCCCAATGTGTGGGCTTATCCTCAGTTTTGCGAGGCCCAGTCAGAGTGGAAGCTAACTCTTGACTAGCCTCTTAAATTGTCAGGTATCTGAAAAATAAACTGAAGCCCACCTGATGCTGGGCCTGGCTCTGGGTCCTCCATAGAATCTACTCTGCCCTCATCCAGATTGAGAGGGAATCTGCTCCAGCAAACAACAACCAAGTTTCTCACAGACATACCTGCTGCTTGCTGCCATTGGAAGGCCAAGTGGGTGACCAAAGCCATTGCCCACAAAGATAGGCCTTGTACATTGCTCTCAGCCATGTGTCCCCGTGTCCCTGTGCCTGTCCTGAATGCTGCCAAAATCCACAGCTGAAGCAAAGGGCAGTGACCTTGCCCTGGGGTCCCACAGCCACCCAGTCCAGCAGCAGTGAGGTCACTTACACATGTGTCACAAATGAGCTCAAAGGAATCCAGAGCTGAGCTGGGGCCAGGATTGGGATGTCCTTGACCAAAGAGGAGATGCCTTGTGGGTAACAGGCAGACACTTCTGCTATTGGTGACCTAGTCATTCTTCAGTGAACAGCAGGCACCTCTGGGTTCTGGTTGCAGGAAGTTCTGCTCTGGACAGATGGTGGCAATTACAGAGTTTGGGAGGACAGGGGAAGAGCAAGCTTGCTGGCTGGCGCTCAGGGCTCTTAGGAGGTCCCTCTTGGGGTTGCCCAGGTGAGAAGTCCAGGCCCTGGGGAAGATAAGTCTCACTTGGCTACAGAGACCTGGCACAGGGACTTATGGCCTGCTTTGATTGTTCTCTGCCTGATTCCCTTTTTAGGGTCCTGGTCAGCCCTGTGCAGAAGGAAAAGAATATTTGTCTTTATGTTTGATTTTTTTTTTTTTAAACTGGGTTTCTCTGTGTAGCCACTGGTTGTCCTAAAACTCACTCTGTAGACCGGGCTGGCCTCAAACCTAATGAACTGAGATCTGCCTGCTTCTGCCTCCATCTGAGTGCTGGAATCAAAGGCATGCACCACCATCGCCTGGCTTCAGAAAAGACTTTTTAAACCCTGTTAGGGGGCTGGAGAGAAGACTCATAGGTTAAGAGCACTGACTGCTCATCCAGAGGTCCTGAGTTCAATTCCCAGCAACCACATGGTGGCTCACAATCATCTGTCATGGGATCTGATGAGCTGCTCTTCTGGTGTTTCTGAAGACAGCTACAGTGTATTCATATAAATAAAATAAATCTTTAAAAAAAAAAAAAAAAAACCCTGTTAGAAGTCCAGGCTGTGGGTATCATGACAGAAGTGAAGACAGAGGGGAGGGGGACTCTGCCACTGACAGCGTCTTTTCTTCTGGGTGTCACAGCTGTAGAATGTTGCTTTTTAACAATTTGGCAAGCCATGTGCTTATGACCTGTTTTCTTTCCTAAATTATGTGTCCACAGTTCAGCAAAGAGAAAGGAACTTGCCCACAGTGATATTTGAGCTTTGAGGGATAAAATGACAGTGTTTTTGTTTTGTCTTTCCTTCCTTCCTCTTCCTTCCTTCCTTCCTTTTCTTTCCTTCTTTCTTCCTTTCTCTGTCTCTCTTTTTCTTTCTCTTTCTTTTCTTTCTTGCTTCCTCCTTCCCTCCCTCCCTCCTAGTTAATCTTTGTTCCCCCCTCATAAATTTTCATTTGATCTGCGTGTGTGAGATAGGTAGCTAGGTAGGTATACAGATAGATGATAGGTTGTCAGTTGGGGATGGGTCCCAAGACCTTGTGCATGTTATCCAACAGGTAGATGCTGTACCCCTAGCATCTTTTAGACCTCTAACAAACAGGAAGCATGCATTCCTCCTACTATCGAGGAATGGCTTCATCCTGACTAACCATGGGATGTATGCATGGAGACTGGTGATGGTTGGAGCGATGACCCATCACTCCTGATATCCCTGTTATCTGGTCCAAGGCACCCTTGGGCCACCACATACTATTGCCAGGCGAAGTCACTGAGCATACATCCTGGGACTCAGCAATGCACACCGGAGGAGCTACCCCAGCACCACCTGTCAACAGCCACTGCTGTGGAGGTGGCATGGCTGGAAACTCAAGCCGTGCTCCTAGTTCTACATTGGGTGTCTCTGAGATGCACAACACAGGACCAGGCAGAGCTTTCCAAAGAGCAGAGCTGAGAGCTCACTGACTTTGAAGAAGAAAGTGGGCCACAGCTGGGTCTTCTTCCCTATCTCTCCAGCCTTGGGGCTTCTGAGTTCTTTGAACCTATCCTCCATAGCCGTTCCCTTACCAGGACAGATTTCACAGGCAGGGTCTGCCTTATCTAGCCTTGTCCCTTTCCACACACTTTCCTTACCCAGACACCTATGAGGACGTACCTCACAGATGTTTAGGCTTAGGCGCTTGTGGAAGGCTGCTGATACCACGGAATGGCTGAAGGACCCCGGCTGTGGCTTCTGGGCTCTTGGGGAATGCTGACTGAGGCGCAGGTCTCAGTTCTGTTGTCCTACCTCTCTCCTGCACTGAAAACTATTTCTGCTAACCCTACCGTCCTGGCTGTGGTAGAACAGGTCACCATGTGAGGGTTGGCAGCGCTGTCTGGGCATGGGAGGACTCCTGAGAAGACAGGAAGCCTGGGATGTTCAGCTGTGTGGGGAGTAGAATGCCTCACTGCCATCTGGGTTTGAGTAGCTGGTCTTGGCTACTTTGCGGATTCTTTCCCACCCATTAACATGCCTCTGCCCTGGTTTCACCCACTGTCACTAGCTAGGAGCAAAAGGATAGAGAAGGGGGAGAAACAGATCCCTGCATCCAGTTTCTTTTCGTTTCTTCTTTGAGCATGACTACTAATAAACCACAAACAACCTCCCTGGATGACCAACCACCACTCACCCCACCCCTAGGGCCCTAGAGTCTTTGAAAAGTTCCCAGAATTCCAACCACACAACCACAGAAACTCTGCAGCTGGCAAAACCATGCCTCGGCTAGAGCACAAAGCAAATCACAGCTGCTGCGGACGGTCTGAAGCAGCCCCACAGCCCCACACCTGGGATTAAAATGCAAACATTATTCTTACAATATTTTTGTGTTTTTTAAAGATACTGAAATTGTAGAATTGTCACTACAGGTTGGAAATTGCTCTCAGGCCCCGAATCCATGATGCTTTGGTTGTCTGTGACAGGCTGCCATCCCTACTGAAGTACTTCAGGTACTAGGGTAGCAAACAGGTGCAGACTGGAGTCAGGATCAGAGCTAAACAACCATCTCAGCCAAGGCAGTTTCCATGGCAGCCCAAGGCCTCTCCCCATCAGCACTTCCTAGGGTCCTGAGCCAGGGCTCTGAGAAGGTACAAGGAGCTCAGCATCAGCAACGCTCTGTCCACCTAGAAGGGGCTCTGGCTGATTCTGGTCTTGGGGGTCCTGAAAGTGTCAGACAGTGAAGAGCACTTCAAGGGGAAAGCCACCACCATCTTCTGGGAAGGCAGAACAAATGGGGTTTGAACTCTGTGATGTTTTAAATAGGTTTGGTCCCCACAGACTCATGTGTTTAAATGCTTGGCCCATGGGGAGTGGCACTATTAGGTATTACCTTGTCAGAGTAGGTGTGACCTTGTTGGAGGAAGTGTCAGTGTGGGGATGGGGCTTCGAGATCTCTATGATCAAGCTCTTCCCAGTGTGGGATTCCAGTCTACTCCTGGCTTCCTGCAGAAGGCAGTCTCCTGGTTGCCTTCCGATCAAGATGTAGAAGTCCCGACTCCATCTCCATCATCTTTGTCTTAGTTAGTGTCTTTTCACCATAACCATGGCAACTCTTATAAAGGCAAACATTTAATTGGGGCTTGCTTACAGTTTCAGAGATATCCATTATCATCATGGCAAGAAGCATGGTGGCATGCAGGCAGACATGGTGCTGGGAAAGGATGTATTCTATATCTTGGTCTGAAGGCAGCCAGGAGACTAGATTCCACATGGGGTGAAGCCTGAGCAGACTTCAAAGCCCACACCTACAGTGACATGCTTTCTCCAGAAAACCACACCTCCTAATGGTGCCACTCCCTATGGACCAAACATTCAAACACAGGAGTCACCTGTAACCCCAGCGCCTGGGAGGCTGAGACAGGAGGACTATCATGAATTCAAGGCTAGCCTGGACTGAGACTGTCTAAAAACCAACCAACCAACCAACCAACCAACCAACCAACCAACCAACCCTACTCAAACCACCAGAGTTCAAGCCCTGCCTTACCTGATTGCTGGTGGCTGTGGACAACCAGGGCCAGCTGAGTCTCCACACACTGGAAAGATGGCTGGGCAAAGTAATGAACAAGTTTGGTGAAAAAACCCATCTGTTCCTTTCCCTTGTTTCTTTCTTCAGAAAGTGTCTTAGACGTGACTAGTTGTTTCTTCCAGGTCGTGGGGACACGGGTGGAGACAGGGATCAGGAAGGGCAGTCAGTGGCAGCCAGCCAAAGTAGGTGCTGAGAGCCAGCTTCAAGGCTTCAGTGCTGTCCCCTCCTCCCAGCTCTTCTGACAGCATCTCACCTTATATTCCAGCCTGATCCCCTTGTCCCAGATGCCCAGGATTTCAGGCGCGCATAGCCACTATAGCTTATGGCACTACTCCAGAGTGTTCAGCTCTGAGGGCATACTGGGGATCTGTGGGGGATCCCCACCCCACTCCAATGAAATAATGTGCTCCAGGCTTCCTCCCATAGCAACAATGCTGAGTATATCCCTCCACAAAGGGCAGTGGAGGAAGTCTCCTTCCATGAGAAGGTAGAGGAGGGGCACCATGGAACTTGGTAGAGGCGGGGCTTTCTTAAGCAGGACACACAGATCTGCCTGTTGGCACACACTAAGCTGGACATCTCCCACCTAAGCCATGCTTTGCTAAGACAGTGTGGTGCCTTCACTAGAAGTAGACACCTGATTTCAAGGGATTAATTCCAACATGAAACTGCTTCAGCAACGGGAGACACTTGAGAGAATCCTGGGCCTGGAGACATCTGAGAAAGCGCTTCTTTGACAAGGGGAGCTCAGAACTCAGGGCCAGGAGTCTCTTGATCATGACTTTTCCCCATGGCAGGAAATAGTGCTAATGGCTGCTGTGGATCACCCCATGGCCTCCTACTCACAACGGGGAGAATCCCCGAGGAAGACTGTCAGGAGTGGCCTGGGCCAACTGTCTGCTCTGAATGGTTCCATCTGGTCAGGATTCCAGGTCTAGGCAACTGAAGTCCCAATCCCACCTCCAAAGGGGACAGACAGAATCAGGCAATCGGACCTATCTCTGAACACAGTCACCACAGATCCTTCAGGGACCTGCTACCAAAGCCGCAGGCAAGAAAGCACCATCTTCCAGTTCACTTGAACAGACATTTATTGAGCACCTACCAAGTGCAAGGCACTGTTAGGTGCCACAAGAGATACAGAGTGACCACATGGTCCCTGCCCACGAGGAGCTCACAGTCTAGAGGGAGGCAACACAGTACACAGTTGGCTGCAGCTACACCTGCCAGAGTGCTAAGAGCCAGAAGCGAGTCACCAAGTGCTGTGGGGCCACAGAATAGCATAGGGCTGCTTCTGCTCCAAACACAGAGATCTCAGGGGAGAGCTCCTTTGAGGAGGCAGGCTGTAGGGCAGAAGGACATTTCTAGAAGAGGAATAAACATGAACAGGGCCACGGGGAACCTAGATCTGGGTGGCTGGAGTGAGGATCATGGCAAGAGATAGAAAGTGGACAGGCAAATACGGCCATGGATGGGGCAGCAGCCGTGGACACAAGGCTCAGAGGGTAGGAACGTGATGCTCTGGTCGCAGCTATAGAGGATGAGGCAAAATGGTCCTCTAGAAGATGAACTTGGGGTTCCCCTGGAATTAGGGAGAGGGGAGAGCTGTAAAGTAGCCAATGAGGGACCAGTGTCATGAAGGATTGTGGGATCAAGTGATGGGCAGTGGCAAGCCAAGGGCAAAGGAGGATATAAGGGACTTGGGGTTAGGTGACACATGGCAGGATGTAGGCTGAGGCTCTGGAAGCCAAGATCCCACAGGGCTAGTGAGAGGACTGGTGTCAAAGTGCAGGGTAGAGTTAAGAGAGTGGTGACCCCTAAGGAAGTCCAGTTCCAGAACACCCACCACAGCTACTCAGGGCACGTGGCAGTGACAGGCCACCGGGCCTTCCTCTAGAGCACAGAGTTCACTCCTCAGGGTGGTGAATGACACAGCCTGCCTTTTAGCAAGGGCTGCCCTTTCCATTGAGTCCTAAGGGTGGTTCGGCTTGAGAACCACCTGCTGAGAAACTCAATTAAGGATAGGCCTTCAAGGAGAAGAAAGGAATGGAGCACTTCAAGAAGGAAAACAAAAAAAGTAGGGCCAACAGCTTTGCTGTCTGTAGCTACACCATTAACGATGAAACAGCAACCAGGGATTTCCCAGGCTACTCCCATGTGGTAGGCAGAAGCCAAGTTTTCAAGCTGGAGAGGGAAAAGTAGGAAGCCAGAGGGAAGCACTGGCAACAGAATGCAGGGTGTCTTAACTAAAGGGGTCAGAGGGACCAAGGGACAGTGAGGTCAACAGGGCAACTGATGGACCCAGCTGAGGTGGCTCAGAAGGCTGAGGGACAGCACTGGAGAGGTGGGTGTGGGAAGCAGGCTAGGTGAGCCTGGTGCAGAGGGCCTGCAGCAGCTGCCCCTACGGGGGGGGGGGGGGGGGGGAGGGGGAGGGCTAGGTACTTGGAACTAACATGGAGAGGTGGAATTATCTTTCATGCCTTACATGTTCAGCAAGTCCTAGAAATACAGATGAGCCTGCCAACTGCACTGGACCAGGACAGCTATAGACATGGACACACACACACACACACACACACACACACACGAAGTCCAACAGATACCTTGTCCAAGCACTGGCCACCTCACCCAAACATCAGGATACACAGGAGGCATAGGCACTCCACACAGGGAGGAATTCCAAGACACTCCCAAGTTCACTGAGGAGGCACTGGAGGGATGGAGGTCAAGCATCTACAAGCACCTAGCAGCAACAGAGCTTTGGATGAGGCAAAGAAGCAATTTGTGAGCTTTCTTCAGTGGCTGGATAACTGGGCTTTAAATGTTAGACCTAAATGTGACAGATTTCACAAAGAATCTAGAATTATATTTCACATTATAATCTACAGAGTAATTAATGCCTTTTGGTTTCCTCCAGCATTTTCTTCCCTCCTGTATGGGACAAGGGGAAATGGGCAGGTCTCTCAGAAACAATACTAAGAATACAGAAGCACACACAACTCGAAGATCAGGCTGACTGCTGGGCCTCTTGCAGGCCTGTGCTTCCTCCCTGCCAGCATCGGGATGAGGCAACTGTGGAGGATCCTGGCTCTGGTTCCCATGAATGTTTGACTGGGACTGAGCAGGCCAGAAAGCCCTGGAGACAGCTCCACCATGGACCTGTGCTCCCAAGCTGAGGCACAGGGTCGGGGGCTGTGGTGGTGCTGGCCAGAAGTCTCTGCACAGCCTGCAGGACTGAAACCCTCTAGTGACAGATGACAAAGCTCCCCAGCTGGCTGCATTATCAACAAATTCAGGAGAGAACATATAAAGTATGACCACCTAGAAGGCTCTGTATTCATCTCCCGAGGGATGCAGGGATCAAATGAACCAAGACACAGCATGAAAGCAGCATTCTGTGATCTACACAGTCCCTGCGCCACGGATAACAAACCAGCACCAAGTCCTCGGTTACTTGTGGGACCAGGAGAAAGACAATCCACAGGGCAGTGATTGACCAGAGGGCCCGGAGACAGCATGGATGGAAACACAAAGCCCTTTGAAAGTCCAGGTGAGAATCATGATGCTAAGAATGACCAGGAAGAGATTCACAGACAAAGACTTCAAGCTACACTGAGAAGAGACAATACTGAGATAACTGGTTCTGAAAGACTCAGGAAGAGCTGCTAAGAAATTTCTAAGACAAAAGAAGGGAAACACAGGGGCTTTGATACCCCTTCTGAAACTACTAATGCTATTTATTGGCTTGGGTCACCCTTGAGAATAGAAAACTTTTTGGCAAAGCTGTACAAACTCCACATGGGGATCTACTTTGCCTTCTGAGGCTAAGGTAGCTGTGGAGCCAGGTTGGGAGCATGACGGCCATGGCTGGTGAGTGCACTATGGAGCAGGGAGTATGCTGGGACTCAGTTCCCTTCTCTGACCTGCAAGGGGAAGGAGGGTGGGGCCACACGGCCTCTAAGACTTCCCACTTGCTCTTCAGAGTCTGACTTTGTCTGGCCACTGGAGACAGCCAGGCGTCAGGTGCCATCTAGTGGCTCAGCTTTTCCACTCTCAAATGGCTCACTGAGAATGCCCCACAGGAGCAGAGCAGGCCAACTCTAGGGATAAAGGCAGGGGAGCACACGCCATGGTTAGTGGACAGGACAGATTACCTCAAGAAAATAGACTTTAAGAAGTCTTGCTTTCCTTAAGGAAGCAACTCCTTTTTTATATATTTTTTAAAATTTTATTTAGAAAGGCTAACCATATTCATTTGTCAATTTTTCTTCAGCTTTAAGGAAAATAGTTTAAAAAACATAAAATTGTAAATACACTCAAGAGTAACTGCTATTAAACAGTTCTGAACAGGCAGAAAATGTACTTTTCTTTTACAGAAAATGTTAAATCTGTAATAGCAGCATAATTTATATATAGAAAAAAGCTGGCTTTGAAAATCCAGATTTTTGTACACACAAAAACATCTCCCTCCTTTTTCTATACAACAGCAATGTTTCTGGGAAGGCTGTTCACATTACAGTACTTCCCACAGTTGGCAGCTCCCTCATGTCCCTACCATCAGTGGGCTCTAGTCAGTCTAACACCAGGGCAGACAAGGCATTCAGGTCTTTCATGTATGGATGAGCTACCAGAATCTGGTCGATCTTCAGTTTTTGCTCAGAGTCAGGAAAGATATTCAGCAGTGCCTCTCTCAGCTCGCTGGTCTCTGCAGAAGATCTCTGTGTTGGCATGGGAAGGTTCTGCTGCATACTGGGAAGGGTGGCTAGGGGTGTGAAGTGGGGCTGCTGAGGAAGCCATGGGCTTGAAGAGGCCTGGATCCGGGGTGGAGGCTGGTGGCTGGTGTTGGCTACCTGGCTGCTGGAACTCCGGAAGCCAGGGTCAAAGGTGCCCACACTTGGCAGGGCATTGAGTAGCGGCTGCATGTCTCTGTGGATGAAGTGAGAGGGATAGTAAGAAACTCTTTCAAATCACCTGCAGCGAACACTGAAGGCCTAGATGCTCCTTTCATAGTTTCTGAAGGCAAGGCCAGAAAGCCATGGGGTGGTGAAATCAGCCCCCTAAGAGTGACTTGTAGGGTACCCAGTACCATTTCCAGATCCACAAGGGAACAAGCATCATGTATTTGACAGTACTTCACTAGTCTTTTGACTTAGGGCTGGCCACACTTGTTGGTTCTGTAAGGTTCTCACTCTTATGTGCAGGATCAGCTTACAGAAATGAGGAGAGCACAGAGGCAGCTCCAACAGGTTCAATGACTACTGTCTTCAATGTGGTCAACAGGGCATGTGAGCTTTCAGTGCACATGCACATGGTGTTTGTTATATGAGCAATAGGGGACATCTGTCCTGCTCAACAACTCTCACCAACTATAGCAGCAGAGGAGAGCTGGGAGAAATATTATCAATTTCAGAAGCTCAACAGCCCTGCTAAAGCTTCACTAGCCTTCATAGCATCCCCTCATGAAGGAGTGATGGCAACTGGCCACCAAGCACTTTGAAAATGACATTAGATGAGATGGAAAATGACAAGAAGGACTGACTCTGCCACTAGGCTACTGAAGGAGCGGAACAGGGAGCAAAGAATCCACCTTCAGTTGGGCCTTGGCTCAGCCACGAGGCCGAAGGTGCAATGAGGATTTCCAATACGAGACACGGGGTAGAGGGGAAGTGAGTGGGTGCATGGCAGGCTGTCACCCCTCAGTGTGGGCAGATGACCCTGTCTGGGACTGACAGCTCAGCTGTGATAAAACCCAAAGGCTCAGAGAGAAATGATCACCAGATGAAGAACTGATACCTATATGAAAACCAGCCCACCTCCGTGTGCCATCAAGTTCCAACACATGGTCCCCAAAGGCACAAGTGACAGTGGTGAGCAGCCTTGCCAGCTGGGAGAATACCTTCTCCTTTAGGTGCCCAGACCAGCCCTATGCAAAAGCCTGCAGCATCCAGACACACAGGCTATTTTGGTTTTAAAGCAGAGAAAAGATCTGCGGCTGGTTAGCATGAAGGAAGCTGTGGTTAACAAGGTCACCTGAGGATTCTGAACATAGAAATACATAACCCTCGCTTGTCAGTCAGTGTC
Organism: Micromys minutus; assembly: GCF_963924665.1. Taxonomy (NCBI): domain Eukaryota; kingdom Metazoa; phylum Chordata; class Mammalia; order Rodentia; family Muridae; genus Micromys; species Micromys minutus. The sequence continues at coordinate 11,609,784 of NC_137959.1, forward strand.
AGGCTTTTCCATTCAGCGATGGGAACCGAGAGCTGTCAGCTCTCTAGCAGCAATTTCTGAGCAGGACATGAGTTCACGTTAGCACTGCACACTCAGAACAAATGACTCCAGAAAGTGCATGAAAAAGCATCCCACAGCAATCAAGACAGCACCAACTGAAGTCATCGCTAGCTTGAAAACCTGATGCTCAAAGACCGTCAAGAGTATCTGTGTTCTCGTCGGATTAAATGAGGAGCCTCATGCAGGACAGGTCTGGTCCAGCCTGCTGACACATAAACAGGATGTAAAGAAGGCAAGCAGGCAAAAGAAAACTGAAAAGCCCACACTGAAGATTGGCCTTGGATGATTGCTTGGTTGGGTTCCACATTGGTCACATATCATTAATCTAATTAAGGCTTAAAAAAATTTAAATGCTATTTCCAGTTATCAAGGATAGTACGTGCTCTGAAGCATAACATTTGGTTGAAATAATAAACCTTGACATACAAGGGAAAGCAAAGAAATACCTAAGAAAGACCTCCTTTCGAAGAAATTCTTCTAGCCGAGGTCCATTTCTTCCCAGAGGGTCATCAGGAACCATAAATATGTCCCCCACGAACGTGTACTGAAGCAGTCTACAACACAGAAGGTCACAGTGCTGACAAACAGTACCCTTCACTACTGTAGGGAATGGGTCATGTCTTAAGTAGCCTCCCCATTCTGGGGCAATGGTCAATCTAAGAGTTCTGACTGCTAAGGAACCCCACCTCCAGTGAAGCATTGTAACTTTGGTACTAGACAGTCACACACTGGCTGTGTACAGCATCAAGATAACCAGGTATCTTCTACCAGATGAGAAACAGTGTTAAAGACTTTCTGCTTGGGCCTCAGCAGGTAGGATACAAAGAGTTTTTAAGTGAAACTGGAAACAAATGTGTTCATAGACAAACCTCTGAAAACAAGGTCCTAGGAAGAGAAGCCCAAGGTTGAGCATGCATTACTCATCAAGGACAGGTTGGAACCAAGGCCTGCTCAGCAAGAACGCCTTGCCTGGCACAACTGGGGCCATGGGTTCTAGCACCTTACAAAAAATAAAAAGTAAAAAATTAGCTGGGCGTGGTGGAGTGCTCTTAACCCCAGCACTCCAAAGAAGAGGCAGGTGAGGTGGGGCCCAACAGAGCTACACAGTGAGACCCTGTCTCAAATAAATGAGGGGTAAAAGGATCCTACTGTGTGTATCCATCACCCATATTTTGGTTTCTGAATTGCTTCTCTGATGTCTAGGTTGTTTCGAGACTCACTGCAAGTAAAGCCTCCTTGTGTGTAGACTTGTGTGTACCATATACACTGTCTGAGAGCTCATCAACTGTGCCAGACCAGAGACCAACTCTGCTCTGCCGGCCCCAATACCTTTTTAGCAACACAGAAGCCAAAATGTAGGCAGTAATTCATTTTTATCCAAAGGTTCCTGACCAAGCTTTCTTTCTGTTAAAAGTGTAGTTACATTGTTTGTTTGTTTGTGTGCAGGCAAGTACCCCTGCAAACAGGTGGCGGTTAGAGGGAAGCTCTCTTCCCTGATGTGGTTCCAGGGAAAATCTCAGGTCCAGGTCCTCAGGCCTGGCACTGCTCATCAGCCCAAGCCAAGCTTTTAAAAAATCCTGTCAGGATGTAGAAAGCTTTAAGGGAGTATCAGGTACAGGGCAACTGTGAAACCACCAGGGAAGTGAGTGTGGCCACATTCATTCCTTGGTTCATACTGCGGTATGGGCATGTCTGTTTAATTCCTGGAACCCCAGCAAGAACCCCTGATTCTTGTGTGAAGCAGCTGTTCAAGTTGCACAGGTCTTCTGGGAGGCAAGGGGGGCCATGGAATTCAGTGTTTACTGCTCTATAGTAGTTCAGCAACTGAACACATTCACAGTATTACAAAGAAGTATCATGCACGCTAAACTCATGGATAACACCAGACACTGAAACTAAAACTTTACATTTCAGATGGCTCGAGGTCCAGTCCTGCAGGTACTCTTAGGTGACCCGCCCTTACTATATTACCACCACCCCGGCAAGCAGAAGATACACAAAATGCAAACAACAAACTTCTGAACAAAGCAAAGGAGAAAAGATTACCTTTTTGTAATAATTTCTCTCCAGGACACTGACTCCGTCACAAACTCTCTGAAGTTGTCATTTGTTACAATTATGCCTCCAGTCTTGTCTGCTAGGTGCAGTAGGAACCTACGGTAACAAGAGCGTTCAAAATGAGCAAACAGCAAGCAAGCCTGGCTGGAGCAGCTGTGCTAAGGAAGCACAAGGTTTTTTCTCTTCTTAAAAAACTGCCAGTTTAACCCAGGCTGGACACAGAGTTAGGTCCCTGCCTACTGAAAATGTTCAAATGATGAGTATCTCTGGAATTATTAGTGTGATTATAAAATAACTTATTCATGCAATCTAATTCTACAAAAAATGATTTTAACTATGATTCCCAGATTTTCTAGAAATGGTTCTTTAATAAACTGTGGTAAGAACAAAGAGAGGCTTGAGCGAGTTAAAGGTAGCAGTCCTGGGAAATCTCTCACCTTTCAGCTGCCTGGCAGTCTAAGTTTAGTTTAGTGTTAGTTACTAGTGTTAGTCAGCTGTGCAGTTCTATAAAGTAATCCATTTTCTGTTTTGCTTTAAGACATCATCAGTCAGAACCACCCTTCGGTTTGCCCTAAATATAGATAGATTCATTAAGTTATGAAAGGGCAAAGAGTGGTAAAATGGATCTGCATTTTAAAGGTAGTTCTTATGGTGCTGGAGGGCCTGGCATGCTAGGCAAGTGTATGTGGGGTGCAGTAAAGAAACTACCAAGATGACTGCTCTATGGCTATGAAAAAAGGCTTTTACTAGAGAAAGAAAAGAACGGCCAGGGTTATTTGGTAGACTCCAGAGAAGAGAGAAAAAGATGCATAGTGGCCATGGCTAGGGTTATCTTTGTGTGTGTGTGTGTGTGTGTGTGTGTGTGTGTGTGTGTGTGTGTATGTGTTTGTGTATGTGTATGTATGTGTGTGTGGGGGGGGTGCTTGCTGCCTGTGAACTAGCATAGTGGGGGAAGGGAAGAGGGGGAGAGAAAACAGTCATGTTACCAGGGACTGGAGGAACCTGGAGCTTACTTAGCTTTGGGCTTTTGTAATCACAAAGAACAAAGAAAGTGGCCCTTTCTGGCAGGCAGGGATGCTGTGTGAGTGAGCTTTTCTGTCTTCCACAGCAGTCCTTTATATGGTCAAGCTTGAGGTGAGCCAAGACTGTCATTCTGGAGAACTGGGAATCCCTTTGGACCTAACAGTAAGTACTCTACCACTCAATTCTCAGCCCTGTGTTTGACAGAGAGGGTCTTAAGCCTCCCAGATTAGCCTTGAACTAGGTCCTCTTGCCTCTACCGTGTGGTGCTAGTTCCAGGTGTGCACCACCATTCCTGCTTTCCTGGGGGCTAGGGACAGAACTTAGGGTCTTATGTACATGGTGCTGAAGAAGTAAGAATTAAATAATAAAGAACTATGTCACACTGCTGAAGATTATTCCTGTTCAAACCCTCAATATCTTTGTGAGTAGCAGGCATAGTAGCACACCTTTAAGCCTGACATTTGTGGGACAGAGGCACAGGATTAATCTGTGAAGTTTAAGGACAGTCAGGACCACATAATGAGAACCTATCTAAAAAAGCAAAACAAAACACAACTGGAACCTGTGGACCCTGTAGACGGAAATGTTATTTCTTGAATGAGAACAAAGATGATGAAACAGGAGAGATCACTGTCGTGAAGGTTCGGACGGCAGCCCTTCTTAGCAGCCTCTGTGGTAGCTCCCAAGATCTCGGGAACCTTACAAAGTGTTTTTGTCACACCCCACCCCACCCCTGCCTCACCCTAATATATTCCAGGTTAGCATTCATTATGAAGCTGAGGACTCTGAATTCCTAAGCCTTCTGCTTCTACCTCTCAAGTGTGAAGATCACAGGTTTGAACCACCATGCTTGGCTGATTTCCTTCTTTATGAACATTAGAGTTTATTATTATTAAATAATTAAATTAAATATGAAAGCAGAAATTTCAATGCTGCTATCTGCCCAAATGTGAATAAAAGTGGATAGGAAGGCCTCTCTCATACCCACTGGGATACACACCTATGTTCTGATACCCAGAGAGCTGCATAAGCCAAGTAAAAGCCTCAGCTGCATGTCTGTGCCTGGGTTTGAGTCCCTGTCTGTGAGAAGACACTGCAGCGGTGGTCAGAGGATGTGAAGGCTTCCCACTGGAGGACTCCAGGGCTCCTGAGCCTGCTACATGGTCCACAGAAGGCCTTCAGATTCCCAGGGCTGCTCCTAACCCTGTCCAGCCCTTGCTCAGTTTTTTTTCACATTGTTCTATTATGTCACCTCGGATCCACCCCACCTAACACTTAACACGGTCTCTTTCCTGTCAGCTGGCTGTTCAGTGGGTGAATGGCTACTGTGGCCCTAACTCACCTCTTTCCCATTCAGCCATATACCAGCGTGGGTAACAAATAAAGCACTACCTTTATTGGGAGGAATGTGGAAACGGGCAGAATAATACAGAGAAGAAGGGACAGACATACACGCTTGTTACACTGACAGGATAGCACGAGAACAGTTGTAAATCTATATACCCCGGGTAAGGTTGGAATCAAAATCCCTTTGAGGGTGGGGATTTCACCATGTAACCCTGGCTGACTTGAAACAGATCCACTTAGATCTTTGATCTACAGAGTGAGTTCTGGGTCAGGGCTGCACGGTGAGACCCAATCTCCAACCAGCTACACATACCTGCTTTTTCTCATCAGACATGCTTTGCTAAAATAAACTCAAAACAAGCCACCAAGTTTCTTTTGTGCCATTCCTGAACTTACGGAATATCTCGGTGGTCTTGATGAAGAGGTTAAAAGTGAGTCTGAACAGGTCCCTTCAGACCTATTTGGTGGATAGGTAGCTGGCTCCTTACCACCCCACTCCACCTTGGGAAGAAAAACAGCCCTTCATACCTGTCATCATGAGAAGCAATTCTTTCTCCAAAGACCATCCGGGCAGGAGTTAAAGACAATATTCCAAGCTCCTGGAGCTGGGTTAAGAAGTGCTGTTCTGTTCGTGGAAGAAGTTGATATATATTCAGCAAAGACCATCTTCCCAGAGGTGAAAATAAATGAATGCAAACCCAAATATTTTACTTGGGGACTTGCAGAAAGACTCTTTTTCCCATTTACTCAACTTTACTAACTCACCAAAAGAAGAAAAATGAATTCAGACTCACACTAAGGTAAGTCCAGCAAAAGACAACTAAACCAGAAGCCCATAATTAATTAATTAATCCTGCTCCCAAGAACTTTCCTACAAGTATATACTGTGAATAGAGTATAAAAAGAGAAATGACAATAGTGGGGGGGGGGGGCTCAGAAAACAGAGTGAACTGCCATGATCCCAGCTGAGGAGGGCTGCAGCCTCCTCTCACTCTTAGCTGTCTGTCTGTTTCCTAGTTCTCACAGCTCGAGGAGTGGCAGAGCGGAGGGCCGCTGCCTTCCTGTGGAAAAGCAGGCAGGGGCAAGAGAGGCTGAGAGCTGAAGCCTAAGATCCCGTGTCTGCACTTCTTACCCAAGCAGCTGCCAGCGACCTGAACTGACCTGCCCAACATGGCTTCCCTGCCCTAGAGCTGCATGGTAAGTCAGCATTGACACTTAGAAAAGGACTGGATCTTCTCCCAAATAAAAGAGGCTGTGAACACTCGGGAACTGCCACCTCCCTCCTAAGTTTTACTTCCTGTCTCTGTGCTAGACAAATCTACCTTTCCTTTGTAGATGCTCTGACTACTGTGCCTGGTACAGCCTTCTTATCTAAGACAAAAACAACCTTAAGTTTCTCTGGAATATTTTACACTTTATATTAAATTCGAACCTTTTGTGTGGGGCCTGTTGGTTAGCCACAAACAAACAGAAATGATTCATAGTAAGCCATCAGACTACTGAAAAACATTTGAAGGTTCTAAACTTACCAAGCAACTATTTACAAACTATATTATTTAAATACTCAAAGGCCCAAGCTAGTGGAGGACAGCCTCTCTGGCAGTTCCACTGGCTCTCCACCCGTCCCTACCCACCCCTCATACTACAGCAGTTTTCAACTGAAGTCTGTCTCCCTAGGTCCCTAAAATCCTACTTTGTAGCTAAAGATGACCCTGACCTTCCTGACCTCTGCCCTTCCTGCTCCCTCTCCTGAGTCTGACATAACTGGTGTGTACCACCACATTGAGTTTAATTGCTATTTTACCAGACAGAACCAGTTTAGAATTCTGTCATTCAAGCTTTTGCTTATGTGCACCATTCTATTCTAAGCACCCTATGCGGAAATTTGAAGCATTACACATCTAACCAGAAATATGGAAAAATCCCTGGGCCTCACCTGTGATATTAGGATCCCGTCTTGTTCTCCACTGTGGGACAAATACGGTGATGTTTCTGTTGCCAAGCTTCCAAAAATATTCAACTGCAATTGCTATTCCACGGCAACTAAAGAACTTTTTCAGACCATGGCTAGAAGGAAGGACAATTTCTTTCAGGTTAAAGCATACAGAAGATGTAGGTTTTACCACAGAAAACAAAACCAACACAAGTGTACTTCTACTCTGGCATAAACCTGCTGACCGGGTGAGTCCTTCCCTGTGCCTGACAAACTGAGTGTGCCGTCCCGGTGGAGGGTGGCAGGTTTGCTGTGACACTTGTTTACTATCACAGGGTTTTTAGTGTATTCTACTGGGAAAAAATTACTATTCATTTTTGAGACATTGGTCTTTGTATGTCATTGAAACTGACTCAAACCTGTGATCCTCCTGCCTCAGTTTCCTGAGGTCTGACATTACTGATGTACATGTGGTGGTGTTTTTTTTTGTTCCCCACTTTCTTACTGTGTTGTAGATCAAGCCTAGGTCCTCACACCTGCTAGGTTAGCACTCTACCACTGAGCTCTACTGCCAGTGTGCTTCTTAGAATTTCTTATGGATTTTATTACAGAATTTGTCCCTCAAGCAAACACAGCTCAGCAGCTGTGACTGTGACAATGCCCACGCTGTGCCTTCCTGTGGTTGACGACAGGAATAAAGATGTGACTCTGCCAATACCACAGTACCCCATGTCACTGCTGCCTCTGAAGTGAGGTAGGTACACCACCCACTTTCCAGGGAACTGAAGTTTCCAGTTCAAAGCTTATAAAGAACAATTTGAAAACAAGATTCAAATGAAATGAACCAGGGCCATGGGGGACTGACTGTACTGAATAAAGCAAACAGAGAAAGAGGTAAGCATGCAAGAAACAGGCTGGAACCTGTCAATCTGTGAAAGTCACTGTGCTCATTGTCAGCAATGTGACAACAGCCACAGACAGCTGTAGATGACAAATATGGCTGAGTTTCTGCTTGTAAAACAGAAAGGGGCTGCACTCAGTCCAGTGTGTGACCTCCTGCTACTGAAGTTTTAAAAAAGGCACCCCTTACCCCCAAGTCTAGCAATCCTTTTCAAAATACAAAAACAGAAGCCAGAGAGATGGCTCCTTCAGTAAGAGCATTTGTGGACCTTGCAAAGGGCATGGATTCCATTCTTAGCACCCACATGACGGCTCACAACCATCTGTAACTCCAGTCCCAGGCGATCAGAAACCCTCTCCTGACCAGGCATGTATATGGTACGCATATATACATGTGGGCAAAACACTCATACACATTAAAAATGTGGGTATATGGCTCCCATATAAAAGTATGACATGTGTACCATGATACATGCACTCCCCATACATATTCAAACAAATAAGTAAGCAAATGAATGTAATAAAAATAAACAAAAACCCTTCATTTTTTTTTGTCTCAAGCCATTAAATAAAAGTGAAGGAGAGAAGTCCTTCCCACACACATTCTCTGCCAGGGTTGGCTTTCAGGTCCTTCTACCTCTGACGGGTCAGAAAGACAAATTCTCCATAATACACTTGCCAGCTGGTCTTGTTCCTGTCCCCTGGTTGCTTAAGCCTCACCTTCCTTCCAGCCCTTCTGAAGGCTCAGTCTTGTGTAATGAAACACTTCAGAAGACCCTTCCTGACCTTTTACCTCCCAGATTTTGTCTACTGAGTTTCTGACAGATCGGACTGTCTGCAGCATGTGGCTACTGGAAAGTGGTGCTCTGGGGCAGATCCAAAGGTCCCCATTCCTGGCCAAGGCCCTTCCATAGTAGGCTGTCAACCTATAGTATGCTGCCAACCCCATTTGCATCCCTGATCCTGGAGAGCAGGAAGAACTGAATACAAAAGGCTAGGTTGTCAAGAGGTTACAAAGAATAGCTCACGGTTCCTTCTCTCTGCTAGAGGATAAAGCACACAGTTTTCCCGAGACCCATAAAAAAGAAACTGGAATCAGATTTTATCTCAGAAAACACATGCAAGCAAATAAACCCACTGCTTATATGGTAAGGATGTATCAGTGTGATCCTTGTTACTGGGAAAAAAAGAAGTTAACTGGGTTCGTTGCTTTTAAAGAATAATCACACAAATTGTTTAACACCAAAGACGGGCTTGGAGTTAAGACAACCAGTTCTATCAATGAAGATACCAAATCAAGAGCCTACTGCTTTCCTTCTCTTTCTCTCTCTCTCTCTCCCTCTCTCTCTCTCTCTAAAAAGATTTATGTATTTATTTAATGTGAGTGAGTACACTGTTGCTCTCTTTGGACACACCAGAAGAAGAGGGCATCAGATCCCATTACAGAATGCTGTGAGTCACCATGTGGTTGCTGGGAATTGAACTCAGGACCTCTGAAAGAGCAGTCAGAGCCATCACTCCAGCTTCTTTCTTTTAAGGAATACTTATTTAGTCCTCTAAAACCTTAAAAAGGGCCTCCACGTTAATTAAAACACACACACATACACACACACACACACACACACACACACACACACACACACACACACCCTGGCCTTCTTACAAGCTTTGGGGGTTGGGAGGGTGTATGTGTGACAAAGTTTCTAGAAGTGCTCATGCTGTACCAGTTTTCAGTGTTCTCGGTGGCAACATCACAACATTTTTTTAACCCCGAAAGCCTCCAGCATTAAAAACAACGGTTTAAAGTTTGGGTGAGTGAGTATATAGATTCATCTAGAAAAGAAAAGTGCATAGGAAAGAAAATGGGGAGGAGCACTGGGGGTGTGGTCTGAGTTTAAGCTTCAGTAGAGGGAAGAAAGAAGCCGATCAAGTGGAGCCAAAACTGTTGTCTTAACAGTAGACGTCCCAGTAAGGACTCTCCATCTAAGCCTCATACACTGTCTGGATAGTGTGCCTAGTCCTTGCTGCTTCCAGTCTCTACAGTAGAGAGGCTGGTGGACAAGGAAGTGCAGACCAGTGGGCTGCCCTGACCTAGAGATCATATATTCAAAGTGCATAGGATATAATACCTTCTACTTTGGGGGCCAAAGTGTGAGACTCCCAGCTCCACATGCAGAAAAAAACCCTCTGAGCCTGGGAGGTGTCAGCTCTCCAGGGAGACTGAGTTTCTGTTCTACACCTCTGGAAACAAGGCCAGTCAACATGTTTGACGCAGAGGGGAGCTAGGTGACAATCCTAGCAGTGGCCACCAGACAAGGCAGTGTGGGGAAATAGTGGAAAGCCCTTTACGAGGTAACCAGGAAAGCATGGATTCCCTGTAGCTTTCACTTAAAAAAGAATTGTGGAAGCTGCTACAGAAAGACTGGCAAGAAAAGAAGACAGAACATGAAGTTCTGACAAGTGAACGGGCAAACCCCATTTACACGGAAAATCACCAAAGCAGACAAGTCAGGTGCTCTTGGGCTGGGGTTTCAGCCACCACTGTGATGTCAAGCCAGACACCACAAACATGTTCACTGACTCATTACTGACTCATTCATGGTGACAAGGGGAAAATGAATCAAAAACATACATAGTCAGCAGTATAAGGCAGGTGTTTTGGAATTTCTGATCGTATATATGAGCTGCAGATATGCCAGACAAACAGCAATCCAGGGCAGAATAGGACCTGGCTGCTTCAGGGGAGTTCCCACCAAGATACCCTGCTCTTGACGGCCTCAATTTTCCTTCTCGATTAGGACAGCACCTAGCTAGGTCAAATGGGCAGGGGTCCCCCGAAGCACTTATAAAAAACAGTCCTGGGATCTGCTATGGAAAGACCAGCAAGAACAGAAAATTTGATTTCTAACATTCCATGTGAATCGACTGTTTTAGGGTAACATCCCTTTTAATGTTGTTTTCTAAGAGTTTCTCTGTGTAGACCAAGCTGGCCTCAGATTCAGGGATCTGCCTGCTTCTGCCTCTTGAGTGCTGGATTACAGGTGTGTGCCCTCTTAAACACAAACATCAGTAAATCTGAGAAAAGTCAAACCCTCTAGAAAGAATCAGTTTTCAATAAGTGGGTAGGAGAGCTGGCCCAGAGGTGAAAAGCACTTGCTGCTCCTCCAGAGGGGGAGCTCAGCTCTCAGCACTGTGTCAGGTTCACAACCACGTGCAACCTCAGCTCCAGGGGACCCAACGCCCTCTTCTGATGTCTGCATGCACCAGTCTGCATGTGCACAACCTCCCTGTGCCCTTACCCATACACACAGAACTAAGAGGGCTAACAGTAACAATTCATCTCTGCACTTTAGAGCACTTGCTGTTCTTCCAGAGGTCCCGAGTTCCTAGCATTCACGTCTGTTCACACTGTCTGGTACTACATATGGAGCACACCCTGCCACGGTGCGCAGCATCACTGTACACTGATGGTGACCACTGTGAGAGGTGCTATCACTACCCCGAGGGCATCCACCTGAAATCCGAAAGAGGCAAAGGCAGAAGGAACCCTAGAGTTCCCTCGACCAGCTAACTGGTGAGCTCCAGGTTCAGTAAAAGACTCAAAAACAACAAACAAACAAGGGGGAAAGCAACAGAAAACACTAATCTTAACCTCTGGTCTCTACATACACGCACAAACATACTCATGAATGTACACACAGCACCATTCCATGCCCAGCCTTGGTTTATCTGTGCTTTTTGTTTGAATATGAATTTGAGAAATCTTTCCATAGGTAGAAAGGGTTTTTTTTTTGTTTTTGTTTTTGCTTTTTTTTTTTTTTAACAAAGGAATTAACTTCTTCAAAATCATGACGTTAACTCTAGTCACTCAGTGTAAAAACTTCCGACAGTGAGGAAGCGGAGCCAGTCGTGGACCACAGGGATCTGAATGGCTCTCCATTTACTTAGATAAACACATGTGATGCTAACAGCAGCGTGCTTGAGACACTGACATGAGCACAGCACTTTCACCCGCCTCTCACTTTCTTCCCAGGGCTGGTATCTAGGAAGGGGCCACCATGCCCAGTTTACATGGTATGCTGGATAAAACCTAGGGCTTCACAAATAATAGGCAAGCATTCTACCAACATAGCTACATGTACCCAAATCTCTAAACCTGTATCTAAAATGGTGAGACTTAGAAAAAAAAAATTGTGACAAAATGAAAATATACAATCAATAATTTATTTAAAAAAAATCAAAACAATGCTTATACTTGTAAAAAATCATACCACCAGGAACACATGCCATTGAAGTTTTGCATGCAGTAGGCACAGACTGGAGGGTTTCCATAACTCTGGAGCCTGCCTGGTTAACATAGCAGGCCAGCAAGGGCAATACAGTAAGACCCTGCCTCAAAACCAACAGGGTAGGTGTAATGGCGCATGTCTATAATCCAAGCACTTAGAAGGCAGGCTAGACTTTTTTCTGAGTTTAAGGTCAGTATAAAGCTTTACGGCAGCTTTATAAATCTGGGCTGTATAGACTTGTAAGGCAGGATGAAGAAAGACAAACAAGCAACATGTACCATAAAAAGACAGAACTGGGCCTGGCTTCCACTCGTGGACCACACTGCTGTCAGCAGCCATGATTCTGTGCTACCCTATGGCTGCGGCCCATGAGCCAGGAACAGCTACTGCTGGAGGCACCTCACCAAACACACCAAGTTCACGTGGGACATGACCTGAAGTGTGTGGCTCTGCTTCCCATCAGCAGTGAGCTCTGTCCTGTTGCCAAGGACAAACGCGTCCCAGAGTTCATCAAGAAAAGAACACCCACACTGAAAGAAAGGGAGAGAAACTGATCAAGAGTTCTTATACCATGAGGAAGGCAGTCCCTCTGTGTAAGGAATAATTTCCAGAAAACATCAAGACTGTATCTGTGATGTATTATGACATATTTACAGAGGAAATCCATATGGGAGATTTCCTTACAAACATATAAAGAGCTAGAGGGAGCTCAGCAGCGGAGCAATGTCCTAATGGGCAGACGAGCCTGGCTTCTATCCCCAACACCACAGGGAAAAGAAACAGAATAAAACAAAAAATAAAGTAAGATAAAGGGTTTAAGGTGGTAGGAAAGATTACAGATGAAACAAGATTGGTCATGAACTAGCAACTGTTGAGTAAACCTGCACAGCGTCTTGTTTTTATTTTTTATAAATTTTAGTGAGAAAAAAAAAAAGAAGTAGTACTGAAGACACTGCTCAGGGGTAAAAGTGCTGCTGCTCTTTCAGAGGCTGAGTTCAGTTCCCACATCAACACGGGGAGGCTCACAGCTGCTGCAGCTCTGGCTCCAGAGGATCCAGTGCATTTTTCTGGTCTCTTCGGATACCTGCACACATGTGGCATGCATTCACTCACACAAACACATGTGCACATACATTAAAAAGGACGAGGAGGACGAGGATAATGATGACAACGACAACAACAACAAATGTCTCAGCATCAAAGAAAACTTGCTACTCCTACAGAAAACTTGGGTTTGGTTTCCAGTGCCCATATAATGGCTCAAACAGCAACTGTAGTCCTAAGGAAGCCAACACCCTTTTCTGGAGTCAGTGGACACCAGGTATGCATTTAATGGACATATAAACATGCAGGCACAACTCTCATACACATAAAACAAAATAAACACATGCCAATAATCAATTTTTCATGCCTGTAATAGAAGCAGTAGGGGAGAGAGGGCTGGAGGACTGTGAATCTGAGTAACTTAGCCTGGGCAACTTAGGAAGAGCAGCTCAAAATGAAAGAAGAGTATTTGGAGTGCTTGCCCAAACATGAGTACCAGAAAAAAATTCGACAGGTATTCCTAAAACTATAAGACAAGAGTTGATCTTTTAGAATTCCTAGAAAAAGGCCATATAAACATTCAGCAACACAGAATATTGTTCTTAGAAATCGACACCTATAGGAGCTGGGGGTGATGGCTCAGCTGTTAAAGAATTGAATTCTATCCATTCCCAGCACCCACATCAGGTTGCTCAATTCACCTAGAACTCCAGCAACAGGATTGGAGACACTTTTCTGGCCCCTGCGTGCATTGTATTTATGTGTACAAATCGACTTTCAGACACACAGATACACTTAATTAAAATAAAATATTTTTGAAAGATTCCTTGGAGGGAGCCGAGACAAGAAGAACCTAAGCAGGCAGACTGGGCTGTAGGAGACTGTCTCACTGAGGAAGGCAGCAGCAGTTCCACCCTTGTACTGGGAATGTAATGGTAACACAAAGAATGTAACGTGAAAATAGTCTGTACTGTCTCTTACCCACAGGAATAGGGTGAAGGGAAAGTTCAGAACTCCAAAAGACTAAAGGTAGTGGGCCTGGCCTATCGCTGCTTATATTCTAATGTTAATTTGGGTCCCCAGAATTGTTTACAGGAGTCTGAATGTCCTCAAGTAAAACACTGAGGGACACCTGCCCCAGAGTTTCTTCTGACTGGCAAATAAAGGTGGTGGCAGCCAATGCAGGTAGAGCAGACAGAGGCAGGACTCTGAGGTTTCCCAGGTTTGGAACTGGGAGGAGATCTGTCATGTCGGAAGAGTGTGGAGGAGATGCCATGCCTGAACAGAGTACAGGACACGGAGCAAGGCTGTCGGGTGAAGGAGCTGGGAGAGCGGGGCCCAGAGCACAGCCCAGTTGGGCAGGCCTCCGGATCCAGAGCAGTATTAACTCAGGATTACTGGTGGGAAGCAGATTAACCATTTGGAGGTTAGGAAGTGGCCCAGCTATTGTGCTGGTTAAGGCACATTAAAACATAAAGGCTGTGTGTGTAACTCATTTGGGAACATAAACCTTGTTGAAGCAGCTAGCAACAAGGCCACTGTCAGGATTTATTTTTTAAATAATTATTTCAATACTAAATGTAAAACTTTACAAGCAGCTGGTCTTCTCCCAAGACCACTAGCAGACCCACTAGAATACACAGGATAGACATAGACACACACACACACCTTAGAAAGCTATGTAAGAGTGATCTGCAGAGTGACTTACGTAATTGCAACATTACTCCCGTCTATAACAATATGCTTCAAATCTGCTCTTCCTGGTTCATTTTTTAATTCCAGTTTGTATGGTATTTTTAAGGTATCTCGAAATCTTTGAACCCCCGTAACTGAGGAATCAATATGATCAGAGGAGCCCCCCAATCGAGCCTCAGTAACTGAAGGTAGCAGCTGGGGCAGCGGCAGTGGTGGAGAAAGTGGGGGATAATTTGGCTTAGGCTGAGGAGAGCTACAGCAGCCAGAACGCTTTTCACAGGCAGGCTTCGTATTATTTGGAGGCAAAGGTTCTGCTTGCTGTGGAAAACCATTTTCAGGAAAAGCTGGGTTTCTCTGCTGGTGCCCTAAAGCTCCCCTGGAAACAAAACTGACATCTTTAGGGCTGGCAGAGGCGGCAGAGGCTGAGGGGCCATCAGTTTCCAGGTCTACAGGACAACCTGAGTTCTGCTTTGAAGCCCAGATTTCATGTTTCTGTCCCACTGGCACTGTTTTGAAAGAATTAATTCTGCAATTTGAGGTACACTGTTTAGAGTCTTTGAACGGTAACTGAGAGAATCTTTCCACCATGTTTTGCTCTGTGTGACTCTGTGTTTTCTTTGGAGTGGAATCTGTGGTGAGCTCATTTGTGGTGCTCCCAACTCCTGCACTTCTGCTCTGACTGGTCTCTTGATACACAGTGCAAGGTGGAAAGTCTCTGTCTTCTTGGAGCCTTTTATTTTCTTTTTCAATTTCCTCTAGGAGCAATAATGGTTCTGTAGAAGGCCCATACTCCCTAATGACCTTTTCAACAATCTCTTGGGAATAGCCCATGGTTTTAAAGAAGTTAACAAGGATATTGTACTCCATCTCTTCTGTAGTGTCTTTTCCATCAGGACTTAGATTTGTAGAGTTCGAAGCAGCATCAGACAGGTCGATGACTTCATTTCCAGCTGATGCCATACCATCTTGTAAAAGCTCCCCTTCTGGAACATTCTCTAAGGAAAACTGCTTCTTGGTATGCCTTTCTTCCGTATCAGAAGACCGCCTCTTGTGACAAACTCTGTCTTTGGAAAGAGCATCTTCATCTGGACTTAGACCATTCACTGGAACAAAAAGCACATCTGGTGAACTAGAAAAGACTGTGTCCATTTGTTTTGTAAGCTCAGAAACGGGGGTCCTAGCTTTATTTCTGGAATCTTCCTGTACAACAATTTCATCTCTAGGACTACTCGGTCCTGTGGCAACAATCTGTGTGAACTCTGGTAGCCGAACATCTCCAACAGTTATGACATCATCATCTCCTGTTTCAAACAGATTCTCTTCCCCTTGTGTGAGACTCAATAGTTCCTTCTTCAAGGAAGTAGGCAGAATCAACAGGTCCATTGTGTAGCTGTCTGCATGGGCTTCAACAAACTGTCTGAATTCCCGTTTGATTTCTGACTCTTTCTGATTACTGGGGAGGTTCTCATTACTCTCAAAAAGCTTCACAAACTGCTGGATGTGACTTCTGGCCATGACCACAGCCTCGGCACTTCCTCGGATACCAAGAAGACCAGTATCTAAAACGCAGAGGTCAGCACAAGTATCCTGAATTAAGCTCTTCAAAAAGAGGCTCTGTGCCCCAACAAAGATGCAGTGCATGGCCTTGGGGTAGCACTCTCTTTCTTCCAGCTCAGGCTCGCAGATCCCTTTGATATACTCCTGTGAAGAAAAGACAAAATTAGACCAACTCACCATGTTCCCAGTACATGACTGTCAACAACAAGGCTGAATTTTTTTTTTTAAATCATTAAACATATTTATAACTTGGAGCAATATGCCTTGATTTCAATGAAAATTTTAAAAAGTACAGTTCTGAACTTTGTGAGTGTTGGTGGGACTATTTGTTTCAATCTGAACCGTTTAATCATCTTTAGAGGAATTGAAACTTTGTATAATTTACAGAGTGGGAATGTGTAACCTTTTCACTGTGTCTTCCATTGTGATCTTAGGGGCTTGCCTAGCTACAAGTGGATAATCCCAAGGCTGGATTCATTTACATTTAAGGAGCATCTTCTTGCTACCCAGTGCTTTATCACAATGGGGACATCTCACTAGATACAATAATCTGATCTTCAAGTTAAGAGGAAATAAAGGCCTTTGGTTTCCAGAATAAACAAAAATGATTGTCTTGGTTCCAGGTTTCTTGAAGACATTTACAAACACTAAGGTTGAAGATACAGAATACTAACAGGGCTGCCACGGGCTGATGCTGCTACTGAAGAAGGCTTTAGTAAGGCTAAGAAAGGAAACTAGGGCTGGTGAGATTGGCTCAGCAGTGAAAGAATTTGCTGCCAAGCCTGATGGTGACCTGTGGGATCCACGAGGTAGAAAGAGTAACTCCTGCAAACCATCCTCTGACCTTCATACTGCAGTAGTTAGCGTGCACACACATACAGTGCTTTACATGACTGCATGCACAGACCTCACTGTACTTGATTTGTATCTGCCCACCATTTTCCTTCTTATAGCTGTCCACCACCTCTGCTGGTTGCTCTTCTACCCTACTGATTAAATCCAGGTTCTACATAATACATGGTATTTATCTTTTCCAGCTCCCACCTTCCTCTCGACCCTGCCACTTAGGTCCATTACTCTCTCTTACCATTGCCCTAGGTCCTTCCCACTTTCTATCTTAAGGTTGAATGGCAGGTTGGCACATTTCCTTTCCCGCTCTGTCTGCTGCCAGCATCTAGGCCTGCTCCATGGCTTAGCTGCTGTGAATGGTGCTGCAATGTGCGTGGATGTGAGTGGGTGGTGCTGACTTTCCCCTCCCTCACACCAGAGACTGCAGCAGACCAAACAAGACTGTGGTGAGTGAGGGCAGCCTTGGCTATACATCAGACCTTGTCTCAAACAAACAAAACAAAACACCATAAAGAAAAATAAAACTGCTGTGAAGAGTCATGTTTGGATTTTTATGGGTTTTCAGTTCTCTGGGATCAAGGCTGAGGGGCACAGCTTCTAGCTCACATGGGAAACACATTTTTAGTTTTCCTAGAAGCTATTCAACTATTTTTCAGATGACTATGCAATTTACAGTACCCCAAAATGGATGAAACCCAGTTTCCCCAAAACTGCCAGTTTTGATAGTGTTAGTTTTTATTTCTGACATTTGAGAATGATGTGTACCTCAGCTCCTATTTCCTCCTGGCTGACTATGACATTGATCAGCTCACTTTATGCTATCTGTCCTCTCCAGCAAAATGTCCTGCTCTTGTCTGTCTCCAATTGTACTGGTCTTTAATCACCAAATTTTGAGACTACTTTAAATACTCCAGGTTTTTGTAGGAAATATGGTTTGCATCTATTTTATATATGCATTTAGGAGGAAGTGAACTCAAAATCAGCTGGCCTACAGTGTGGACCTGCCTCTGCCTCCGAATGCTGGGTGACAGGTGGTCTCTATGCCTGCACACCTTTTACATGGGTTCTGGGGATTCAAACTACAGTTCCCAAGCTGATGCAACTAGTGTTTTATCCACTGAGTCACATTCCCACTCCCCACATGTAAAAATTTAAGATACCAGGATCAAGGCTCTTGTTTGTTTTCTTCCGGTGCTGGGACTTGTACGCATTAGACTGATGTTATACGACTGAACTTCAGTCCTAAGTTTATTCTTGGATCCTTTCTTCTCCCACCTTCTAAAGTAGTTGCTTCACATTCCATATAGACATTAAAAACAGCATACAATGCATACTTTTTGTTTTTAGCAATCAAATCAAATTGAAGAACTCAGGAAGGTCAGGTGTGGAAGTGTAATGTCAGCACTGAAGAGGCTCAAACAGGAGAATTCTGACTAACAGACCACTCTACTGGGCTACTTAACAACACTTTACACCAAAACTAGACAAACAAAACATCACAAAAGGAGAAGCACCAATTGCATTTCTTTAGGCGTTTGCTACTTTCATGTAAACTGTAGCAATTTAGAACTTTAGCAAGTCTTTCAAAAACATTATTTTTGTCATTTTCAACTGTGGGATGGGAAGGATGCATACCAGAGAGTACGTGCCTAAAGTGGCCAGGGCATCTGATTACTTAGAGCTGGAATTACAGGTGCTGTGAGCCACCTGACATGGTGCTGGTAATTAAAACCTGGGTCCTTGCTCTTAAGGGCTGACCCTCAACTTGAGCAATTCTTATGCAGGTGACTTAGCAATGGCTTTTATTTACTTTTTTTTTTTTAACTGAGAATGCTCCATTTTACTCTTAAATGATAATTTCCCTTAATAGGGAATGTTCCATAAAAGTTCTTGCTGTGTGTGATGGCACCAAACTTCAATCCTAACCACATGGGATCGAGGCAGGTCATCACTGTGAGCTTCAGGCCAGCCAGGTTGCACAGTGAGACACTGTCTTGTGAACAGCATGCTGGAGTTGCTGGTGCACAAGTGTTCAACAACAAACTTCATAAATATTCATTTCTCCTTCAGAAGATTAGCTAAGGAGACACTATTTTACATTCTTTGTGACCGGGACCCACAATCCATGCTTGAAAAGGGACTAACGGCTGTATACTTGCTTTGTGAGACAGGTCTTTTGTGGTACAGGCTGGCCACTGACTCCTGATCTTTCTAGCTTCCACACTCCCAATGCTATTAAGTTTGTATCCCCATGGCTGGTTTGATATACTGCTTTTTTAATGTGTTGTTTGGGTCTGGAGAGATGCTTCAGTGGTTAAAAGCACTGAGTGCATATGCTGCAGACATACATGCACGTAAAATACTCATTTAAATCCCTAAATAAAACAGAAACGGTGAAATACCACATTACCTGTTATCCACCCTGAATGCTAGGGATGCTAAACCTTGTTTGAGTTCTAAGAATGTTGGCATGTTTGAGAGATAACAGATCTGACTTATGAGTTGTGGTTCCAATGTCATACAGTTCTGGATGTCCCTGCACAGGATGATGCCATGCTGTGATGTTCAGTTCTGAAAAGCCTTTTGTTTTTGTGTGTTTGAGACAAGCTTTCTCTACTATATAGCCCTGGCTATCCTGGAACTTGCTATGTAGACCAAGCTGACCTCAACTCAGAGATCCACCCACTTGCCACCACTCCCTAATGCTTAGATTAAATAGGGACATGTGCCAACCCAGCCCAGACTCACTTCAAAACAGTTCTTAGGTGTACATGGGCAGTCTGGAGTAGCTCCCCAGAGCCTCTGTCCAGTATAACAGCTGTATTTATGGTACTTATGAGGACTGGAGTCGCCCTACACCCGTTAGCAGGAGGGAAGCTGCCTGCCCAAGTCAGGAGGTGTGTGGTTGGAGTCACTTGTATCCTACAGCCACTTGGACAAGGAAAAGTTGATTTGTTCTCTTCAGTAGGCTGCCAGCAGCAATTGGCAAGTGGTGAAGTAAAGGGAAGAGATCTCTTTTCTTCATTAGAGACTCCAAAATACTCTCTTTAAAGGGCTATTTCCTAACTGATCCACAGTAAAGCCTCCCTAGGAACAGATTTCACCTAGATCTCTGATTTAGATTTAATCAAGATTTTTTTTATCTTTAATAAAGATACTCTCATGGGAACGAAAGCATGTTTATGAGACAAATAAAACAGAAAATGGGGGTGGGGCAATCGGGGTAGTTCAGAGTTCTTAAGACAATTTCAGGATGACAGATGGTGCTCTGGGAAAGCATTTGGCAGTATGAAGCTGGAGTTTCAATACTGTTTCGGTTTCAGTTTCTGTTGCTATGATAAAATACTCTTACAGAAAGCAACCCTTGGGAGGAAGAGCTTATTTTAACTCACAGTTACAGGTGACAGTCTATAATGGCAGAAAAGTCAAGGTGACAGGAATTTAAAACAGCTGGTGGCAAGTTGTAGATGAGAAATTCACATTTACTCCTGCTCAGCTCAGCTTACTTTCTCTCTACAGTCTAGGACCCAAACCCAGGAAATGCTACCACACAGTTCTGGCTGGATTTTCTTACATCAACAAATGAAATCAAGTCAGTTCCCCCACAGGCCAACCTCATGGCACACAATGCCCCACAGAGAGACACGCTGACAATTCAAATATCTCTCACAGATCCTTCCTCAGTACAGAAAAAAAAAAAATCACACTTTCTAACAAATGCAAAATGAAACTGAATCCATGCAACAGGAATCAAGATGCCAAAAGGAAGGAAATAAAGGAAACCAGAGTGAAGAGGGTTGGTAAGGTAAGAGTACAAAATGAAGCATGGTGCCCTACGGCTAGAACTTCACATTTCAGCACTGAGAAGACTGGAGCAGGAGGGATGCCCCAAGTTTAAGGCCAGCCTCAGACACAGAATGAGATCTGGTCTCAAAAACACCAAATCAATTAAAAAAAAAAAAAAAAAAGGAGGAAGAAGAAGGAGGAAGAGGAGGGGGAGGGGGAGGAGAAGAAGAAGAAGAAAAGAGGAGGAACCACCGGTAAAGGGCTGGAGGGATGACTCAGTGGTTAAGAACATGTCCTACTCTTGCAGAGGACCCAGTGGTTAAGAACATGTCCTACTCTTGCAGAGGACCCAGTGGTTAAGAACATGTCCTACTCTTGCAGAGGACCCAGTGGTTAAGAACATGTCCTACTCTTGCAGAGGACCCAGTGGTTAAGAACATGTCCTACTCTTGCAGAGGACCCAGGATTGGTTCCCAGCACCCATGCTGAGAGACTCACAACCAGCACTTTAATTTCGGTTCCAAGGTCCCCAATGCCAGGGTTAAAGGCAAATTATTTTAACTTTCAAATATACTTTATTCACATAAATCAAAGAATTAGAAATTTACCACAAGGATTAACAAACTTTATACTTTCATTTCAAATTCAAGTTAAAAAACTAGACTAGAAAAAACATGAAATTGTTGGACATAGTGAAGTTGGCCTTTATTCCTAGCACTCAGGAAGCAGAGGCAGGTGGAGCTCAGGACCAGCCAGGGCTACACAGTGAGAGCCTGTCTCAACAAAGAAAAAAGGAAATAAAACAAAGACGAAGACAGGGTCTTTTACTGATAGATTTCTTCACCATGACAGCAAGCAAATTTAACATATTCCAGAAAAAAAGAATTTGGAGAAACATGCAGAAACAGTCCAGATTAAATTAAATGTAATTTTGCTTAAAGCATGAAAGAACTTGGTTTATTCATTCACTTGTTCACTCACTGTAGCTATTAAAGCACCTAACATGTGCCAGGAACTAGCAAAGCAAAAGGTGAAAGTGGGTTCCTGTTTTTCTAGAGACTATGCCTTAGCAAAAGTGGGACAAGTGGTAAAAACACAGACATGGGCTAACTTCAGCACTGCTCTGAGGAAAACCGGAAACGGGTGTGTGAGGCGTAGGTAATCCCCTGAGGATGCCAGACTTTGCTTCCTCCTGCAGTAGATAGGAACAACTGTACTTTGCGTGGAGAGTGCGAAATGTTGGAGCACTCATCCTAAACGTGCTGTCTCTCAACCCCCTTCCCTACAGCTCAGGAACTCTGGAAGAGAAGATGGCAAGTAAGAGCCAGCTGGGATGGAGGACACCAAGGAAACAAGGCCTTCTCAGCATGGCAGGACGGATGGCAGAGAACTCAGAGACTGGCAGCAAGAACAGAGCTGCACACGAGCCTCCATCCCTATCCTAGAGGCTACCTCCAATAGCTAACCGCTCAGAGGAAAGTTAGTTTTCTCCAGTGGGCGTCTTGGTGGGTATTCAGGCTCCGTGCCAGCAGATGACCAACGCATAACTCCATAGCATTTTTGGAGGTTTTTTTTTTTTTTTGGTCTGGACACTCTTTACCTTTCCCTACAGGTCTTTTGTTTATATGTCATAATTTTGGATTTTGTCTTTATGAGATTTCTATGTGTGCAAATAAGTGTGTGTCTCAGCATCACTATGTGTTTCTTGTGCTTTTTCTTTGCTCCCTTTTTTCTGTTTGTTTTGACCTATTCAGGTTTATTTGGTTTTTTTTTTTTTTTAATCTAATTTTTTTTCCTTCAGATGCCTGTTGTTTTCTAATGAGAGAGAGAGAGAACATGTGTGACTCTGGTAGGATCTGGGAGGAGTTGGAGGAGGAGAAACAGTAAACAGAATATAGTGTATGAAAAAAAATATTTTCAGTTAAAAAAAGAAAAGTCCTTCTATGTCTTAAGCTCATTACACCCAAGTGTCTGTGTTCTCAGTGTCAACAGAGAAAAAAACTGACCTAGATGCTGACACTCAGGAATAGCCATAATTTCCTCCTACTCTCCTTCCCCTTTCTACTGTGGTACTCGTGGGTCAGCCCCAAGTCTCGGCACTGAGCCAACATTCCCTTGTTGAGACAGGTCTCCCCAGGTGGAACTGGCTGGCCTGGAACCTTTGATTCTTCTTCGTCAGCCTCTGCAATGCTGGAATCACAAGTGTGTACCACCACATCCCCATCCAACCTCTCAGTTCTTAGAAAAGCATCTCATAAGCCAAAGAAATGCTCCTGCCAACCTGTGCCATTCAGAAAGTAGCTCAAACCAGAGGAAGGGCAGCACAGCTAGCTAATCAAGAGTGGCAGGGCTCACCAGGGAGATGCCTTTCCTATGGTACTATTTCCATTACAATCTCTTCTGAAAGCATGCAGCTAAGGAGTTTCAAGGGCAAACAGAAAAGGGTACAGCTTGCAAAGCATATGAAACTGAGTGACAATTGAGCAACCTGAAAGCTGCCACCAGAGTGTGTAGAACTCTGCTAGCTGCCAGAAGCATCATGGTACAGACAACAGGACGCTCACCAACCATCACTGTGAAACTGTGTGAGCATGGAAGCTCTTAAGATGTCAACCTGAGCACTGTGCTGAGTACCCTGTCATCCCAGTACTTCTTCTTAGGTTATATATGCTGTCTCAAAAACAAAACAAAAAGAAATATTCTACATTATCTTTAGGAAAACAGAAAGGAAAATAAGTAAACCTTTTACTTTTGTGTGCTGGCATGCATCTAACATCAGGTCTGCACAGTGAGTTTCAGGACAGCCAGAACTACATAGAGACCCTGTCTCAAAACATCAAACTCTGTGTGTGCATGTGCCTGTGGAGGCCAGAAAAGGGCATCAGATCCCTCCAGGGGATCCACATTGGAGTTGCAGGCAGCTGTGAGCCACCTAATCTGGATCCTGGGAACCAAACTCAGGTCCCCTGCAATAACAGCAAATGCTCTTAACCACTAAATCATCTCTCCAGCCCAGGTCCTCTCTACCCCTCCTGTCACTATCTATAAACATGCCTGGGGTTCATTATAGGGTCATCCCCATTTCAGCTCTTCTTCCATCTCCTTCACAGTCTATGAAAATAGTAGCTTGTGCCCCATTTTACAGTTGACCCCTTGAAAGCTGGGTTCTGTTCCTATCCAAACAGAATCACTTGAATTTGGCAATGACGACTGCACAAAGCATTTTAACTTAAGTTACAGAGCATGGTACTCTCAAACACTCCATCTTTGGTAAGCTCTTCCCTCTTCACAGTTGTGCATACATGATATGTATGGATACAGCCTGACAGCCATCTTGAGTCATAACTGTCACAAAGGCCCACCCCCAGCAACCCTAATTGAATTTTCTTTTGACTTCCCAACAAACAATAAATAGGCAAATCACTAGTCACATGTTGGGCCTTATTGTCAGACCCTGGCTCTGGGGACTTGCTCACTGCTTAGATGGTATTTTCAGATAAACCAGGTATATTCCGGCACCAGACAAAGTCACTTTTCTTAAATACAAAGCCTCTTTTCTACCCAGACTGTGAAGATGCAACTGGTCTTGCTGCCCTTCCCCATCCTCCCCTCTGTTAGCAAGCCCCCAGCAAACTGAACCCTGAGCAATCAGATCTGTCTGCCTTTCTAGCCTCACAGAGGAAGACTGGGTTTATCCAGAGGATACCACTACTGAGTGTGTCGTCTTCTCCTGACTATGCTACAAATTCTTTGTCCTCGTTTTCTATTGCTCCGAAGATGTTTACAGTTCTCAAAATTATTTCCAGGTCATTTCCTTAGAACTATACTTCTCCCTCTTCTAAGCTCCAACCCTGATGTTTACTGTCCTGGTGACAACCTCAAACTTCTGCCACTAGCTTCAACAGTGGTAGAGAGCAAAATTGCCTACCCCCAGCCTTTCCATCCATCTCTCTATTCCAAAAGTGCCTCAAATTCTTGTCTGACTTGCAGCTGACAGCTCCCTCCAGCACTGGTTCCAAGTTCTCTTTTAATGAACAGTGACTTAGACTCAACATAAACACTATCATCAACAAATATAAACCTCTTCCTACCCACAGATTTTGTTATGTCCTTGCTACAATAACTTGTCTACCTCCATGTTACAGTATAAGTGATATTTCTGAATGCACGTTCTCGGAAGCTTCCAGATGGACTAATGCTCAAGATCTGCAGGGTCTCTGCTCAAAGTCTCTGATTCGGATTAACATGTCCAGTTATTTTTGCTACTTACTTTAATGTTTCCTTCCTCTACCCTTGTCTGAAAACATCATCAGAGAAAACGGGGTACATATACTAATCTCTGCTTTATAAATACAAGTACAGGGCTGGAGAGATGGTTCAGCAGTTAAGAGCACTGACTGTTCTTCCAGAGGACCTGAGTTCAATTCCCAGCAACCACAAGGTGGCTCATAACCATCTGAAATAGGGTCTGGTGTGTCTGAAGACAACTACAGTGTACTCATATACATAAAATAAATAAATCTTTAAAAAATAAGACAAGTGTATTAAATTGTAATGTTTATCACAAGTTCAGTAAACGACACATTCTTGACAGTGGGAACTATTCTTAGCCATCAAATTCAGTTATTCCCAAGCAGATGTAATTCTCTAGGCATCTGGCAGCATCAGAAAACATACCTGGCTTTTACAGCTTGAGAAGATGTTCTTGGCATCTCCAGCATCTAGAGGGTGGAGGACAGATGCTGCTAATCATCCTACAGACATAGTACACTCCTCCCCAATAGTATGACCCAAATCACAGTACTGCTGAGAAACCCTGAACAAATCAATTAATGTCTAACTAATATCTGAAGGTGCTTTAAAAACATGGACCAACATCTTTTGCAACAATAATGTGGTTAAACATTAAAAAGTGGCTGAGTCAGGTGGATCTCTGTAAGTTCAAGGCCAGCTTGGTCTACAGAGTGAGTTCCAGGACAGCCAGGGTTACACAGAGAAACCCTGTCTGGAAAAACCAAAATCAAAACCAAAAAGAAAAAAAAGTCAAAGTCATTTTTCACTACATAGAATTCCAGGTCAGCCTTAGATACATAGAACTCTGTTTTGAAATTTAATTAACCAATTAATTGAGATGTAGAGTTTCAACAACCAAGATGATAGGTAGCTCTTTGAGTTTGTGGAAGATAGCCCTAAAGAGTAAGGTTTCTTTGCTCTGAGACATTAGGTAGTCTGTTTATTCTAATTTGGTGGCTTCATTTCAACATTGTTTTGTTTTTAGACAGGGTCTTACTATGTAGCTCCAGGTGGCCTGAAAAACTCTGACTTGGCCTTGAGTCAGAAAGCAGCCAACTCATACTTTCTGAGTTGGGATTACAGCAGGTTCTCAACTTTGAGTGTCCTGAAGCTGTTTGTATTTTAATGTTAATTCCATTTCCTCAAGAAGGGCTGCCCAGTCAGGTACTCAAGAGGTGACTGCACCTGAACGTACCCATTTTATTTAATAAAATAAAGGAAAGCCAGTGACTGGGCAAGGCGAGGGAGGTGGAGAGGAGAGAGGTCTAAGAGGAGGTCAAAGGACGAGGGGAGGAGGTGGCAAGATGGAGGTTCCCAGGGACCAGCTAGACTCAGGTGATATTAATTGGTGCTAAATAGCTATGAACATTATGGATTTTAGAGGACTAGTATCTCATATAGAAGGGCAGTTTGTATCTTTGTCTATTTGATGTAATCGTGTTGTGTACAGGGTTTGTGGATTGAGCGTTGAATATATTATAAACCTGTATGAAAAGCTATCCAGCTGTGGAGTTGTATTTATATGGGATTTAGGGGTACAGAAACACCCCGGGGACAGAGGCAGAGACAAGGCGGTAGAAAACCGCCAGGGAAGGGAGTCGCACGACAAGTTGGGCTATGGTGGTGGCTCAGACCAGACACCAGAAGTGCACGCCACTCCGTATCAGGGTCGGGTCTGAGGAGTGAGACCTCCATTATATTTTTAAACATTTACTACAACACTCAACCTTCCTAATGCTCTGACCCTTTAGTAACATGTTCCTCATGTTGTGGTGGTGACCTGCAATCATACAGTTTTTGCTGCTATTTTATAACTGTGATTTTGCTATTGTTATGAATCTTAATGCTTAAGTCTCTGTGTTTTCACAGGGGTCTTAGGCAATCCCTTTGAGAAAGTCGGCCAACCCCAGGCTGAGAACCACTGGATTAAAGGCACAGACCACCATGCCTCCCTCCCTCCCTCCAGTATTCCATTTTTCACCCAGGCCCTCAGTTCTATGCCTATCCCCTTGCTAGCTAGTTCTGGTTCATGAGTCAGTTATCTGCCTGTCTGAAAGTTTCCTTGTGACTTTAAAAGGTGTTTTCCCTTTGGGAGTTTATAGGACCCACTTAGATGCTCAAGTGCACACCTGTTAGAAGTACTAACCTAAGTGACCCCAAAGGCATCTGGTTACCTGTTTAAATACAAACTTGTCATATTTTAGGTCCCAGAACGAGCCCTCAGTTGCAGGAAGCCTTCACTTCTCTGCCTCTCTGTTGCCTTCTTCTGCTGCTGTTGCTGTCTCATCACCCTTGGCCCTTCCCTTCAGACAGTGCAATGGTCTCAAAGGGCCCTCCTTCTGCAGTTTCCTGAGTGCTGGTGACAATGAGTACTTCACTGTGCTCAGCTCCACCTGCCCACTAGCCAGGCCCAAGGACCATTCTGCCAGTCTCAAACGTGCCTCTATATGCATGGATGTTCTCTAAGCACCTTTGCTCTAAGCAACCCTTGTGGTATAATCATGTGGTTGTGTAAGTAATTTAGCAAATAATAAGGACCTACTTTCAGATGAGATTAAGAAACGCTGGTTGAAGGCTGGGATGCAGCCCAGTGTCACAGTGCTTGCTGGTATGAACCAGGCCCTGTGTTCCATCCCCAGCATCACAAAATGAAAGAGACTGAAGTATGGTGGTGCAGAATGGTAGGTGGCAGTAGCACCGGCACCTCAACCCCACCCCAGTCTACATTTCTTAACAGAGTCCTGATAGCTGGAGCAGTTAAGTCACTCTGGTCACAAGGGACCAGCTCCTAACCACTGAGACTTGCTTATCTATAGACTTTTATTTTCCCTTTTGTGTTACTCAGGATTAAACACAAAGTTTTCTTGGACATGCTGGGCTTCTTTCTTAGTTAAGGACAGAGTCTCAGTAAGATGGTCTTACTTGGAGGCCCAGGATGCTCTCCAAGTCACTACACAATCCAAGTAGATCTCAAATTTGCAATGCTTCTGCCTCATCCTCTGAGTACCTAGCTGGTATTATGGTATACATCACCAATGCTTGGCCATCTTTAGATTTCTTCAGTGGAAAAAAATACTAAGTTCCTATTTGTATGGGCATCTATTACTGCAGGAATTTTGTTAACAATAGAGATATATTAACATGCATCATCCGAGCACTAAGGAGGCAGAGGCAAGCAGAACTCTGTGAGGTACCAAGCCAGCCAGGGCTACATGGTGAGATGTCTTTAAACAAACAAAACCAAAACCGGGGTTAGGAACCTTTAATCCTCTATGAGATATGTGTGGGGTTGGGGCATAGGGGTGTGTGTGAACAGAACAGGCAAATCTTGGCCAGCCTAGTCTACATAGTGACACTTTGCCTTAAAAATAACAGGGCTAGGAAGATGTCTTAGTGGGTAAAGGTGTTTGCAGAACAAGTATAATGACCTGACTCAAGCCGTAGAATTCAGGCAAAGGAGAGAATCAACTTCACAAGTTGTCACCTGTCTCATACACACAAAGCACCCACACACATAATAATTTTTCTAGAACAGCAACAAACCAGCTCCTTAATTATTATAAACTATTTCCTATAACTTGATTTGAAATTTAAGGATGCTAACTTTAACAACTATATAATTTAGTAAAGTGTTAGCAAAAAAAGAAAAAGATACTGAATCTTGACTTAATTAAAATCCTACAGAAGAGGGGGAGTAAGATGGCTCAGCAGTTAAGAGCACTTGCTGCTCTTACAAAAGACCTAGACCTGGCTCCTGTTACCCACAAGACAGCTTACAACTACCAGTAACAGCAATTTCAGGGGATCTAATGCTGTCTTCTGACTTCCACTGGCATTAGGCGTGTATGATGCACACACACAAAATGGCAAAGCATTAAGACACATATCATCTTTGAGAGATAAATACATCTTTTTATAAAAAAAATCCTACACTCAGTAAGTAAAGTTGCCTGCCGCCAAGCCCGATTACATGAGTTCAATCCCTGGGACCTACATGGTGGGAAGGAGAGAACCAATTTTGACAAGTTGACTTCTGACCCCCATGCAGGATATGGTATAAACAGCTCCAACAAAGTAAGTAAATATAACCTTAAAACAAACCCTACAACATTAGCTGGAAAAGGAACAGGGAAGGGGAAGCTACGGCATTAGCAGTGAGCATCCCCTATTTCAACATTCTGGAATAACCCCCAAGTATTAGCCATAAAGGACACTGAGCCAACCGTTGTTTCTTAAGATGATTTTCACAACTGTAAAAAAAAAAAAAACCAAACAAACAAAAACCATCATTCTAGGAAATGCAAAAAAAAAAAAAAAAAAAAAAAAAAAAAAAAAAACCTACCACATTCCTTTCTGGTAAAATCAACACACAAAAACTCAATGATACGACCCAGTGGTACATTTCTAAGTTATTCCCTCTATGAAGAAATCTACTGTTTACTTATGAACCGATTATCACTCTTCCAAGCAAAATGATCTGAAATTCCTGCAGCTTAGACCCCGCAGAACTCTGAGAGAGCGGGAGCCCTACGGCATGAGTCTTCCCTCGACCTTTCCCCTTCCGCTGCCACAGAGCCCTTCCACCTCCTTGTCCTCAGACAAACTCCAGCCCTGGCCGTCCTTGCCCACTACACCTGGGAAATATCACCTACCAGTTCCGTGGTCCAGTGACACTGTAAGTTCAGGCCCAACTCCCTCAGGCCCCTACCCTGTCCACAGAGGTCCCTTCTGGTTCCTTCTTTACCACCGGCTGAGTCACTGAGACAGAGCTGTAGGCCACCGAGTGTTCTGCTGCTCTCTTCCCCAGAGAAGGAAGGGCATTTATTCACTAGTCCTGTCTCCTACTTTCTAACAGACTTCAAAAAGGCAGTTCAAAAGCTTCATCTGATCACTGACATGTTTTCATCAGCATGTGTAATTGGATTTTATCACAATACTTTTTTGTAAACTGAAGTTGTCAGCCCCCCCCCCCCCCACGAGTGTGTTGGGGGAGATGGCACATGCTGAAGATTTGACATCTACTGGTTGACTCAACTTGATTTTAGAGTTGTCACTATAGATCCAGGGAAATTTATGTCCACCAGTATCTGATACAGCATCCTTTTAACTACAGGTAAAGTTTTTCGGGTGTACTAGTTAAGCAGGACAACCAAAAGCTAAGACCACTACCAAGATGGTGTCTGGCACCTACTTCAGCATAGAACTTGCCATGTAGCTCCTATGAATTTACAGTGCCTCTGCCTCAAGAGTCCTGGAATTGTGGGCATGTGCTACCAGATCTGGATGATTCACGACTGCCTTTTGTTCTGCCTATAAAATTCTATATAAAGGATGGAGAGACGGCTCAGCTCTTAAGGGCACTGTCTGCTCTTCCAGAGGTCCTGAGTTCAATTCCCAGTCACCACGTGGTGGCTCACAGCCATCTGTAATGGGATCTGACGCCCTCTTGTGGCACTCAGGTGTATGTGCACATGGAGCACTCATACATTAAATAAGTAAATCTTAGAAATAAAGAAAGTTTATGTAACTGCTTCCATGTTAAGACATGTTACTCAGTGGTGCACACCTTGGAGTCCAGCACTTGGAAGGCAGAGTCAGGCAAATTATTGAGTTCAAGGCCAGTCTGGTTCAGGATGGCCAGGGCTACACAGAAAAACTGTCTTCAAAAACAAACAAACATTTTATTCAGAGCAGTCATAATGTGTGCTTCAGGCCACAGCCATAACTGTCTCGGAGTAATTCTCTTGTTCTCTTTGAGAGCAGCGTTTCTATACTACACAGAACATACATGGAATTAGAAAGATAAATCTGTTCCCCAACCCACCCAATGGGTAAAGTTCTCTCCAGGTTTCCTATCCTCTCACATGGTCTTAATTCTCATACCGCTATGATGAAGCATGATGACTAAAAGCAACACAGGAAAAGAGGGTTTACTTGGCTTACACTGAATTACAGTCCACCAAGGGACAGCAACACAAAAGATTAACCCAGGTGGGAATCTGGAGGCAGGAGCCGATGCAGAGGCCACAGAAGGGAGCTGTTTACTGGCTTGCTCTCTATGGCTGCTCAGCCTGCTTTCTTATAAAACCCAGGACCACCAGCCTAGGGATGACACCACCCACAGCAGGCTGGGCCTTTCCCATCAATCACTAATTAAGAATAGGACCAACAGGCTTGCCTACAGCCCAATCTTGCATTTTCTCAATGGAGGTTCCCTCCTCTCGGGTGACTTTCACTAGGGTCAAGTTGACATAAAAGTAGCTAAGAACACAGCTTACCTCTGAAGCTCAAGTAAAATCAAATCAGTATAGAGGCTGTTGGGTCACTCACAGTATGTGCACTTGATTCATTCACAGTCTAATATTCCTACACCTCTCCCCACCATAGGCCCCAGACATCCTTTCCACCTCTGAAGATCCCTCCATGTTCTTTCACTTAAGGAACTTTGGGAAACTGCACGTCCCAAACCCTGTGGTTTTGCCCAAGCTCTCTCTGCCTTTGGAAATGTCCCACTCCATCACTCTTGGAACTGTTGACCAAAAGCTTTTCTTTTTTCTCATTACTGTAATTCTTTGGACATACAGCAACTGCTGCATGAATCACACTGTCCTGGTTCCTTGGAAGTCTCTCTACTATGTTATAGGAACCTTGAGGTTAAGGAACAACCACACACTGACTCCCTCTTGGGTAAGCTTTTCCTTAACTGCTGACTACTAGCTAGTTGTGGCACATGTCCATAGCTCCCAGCACTGAGGAGCAGAGGCAGGAAGATCTCTAGTTGGAAGACAGCCAGGGCTACACAGCAAGTCTTTCCCTTTAAAAAAAGAAAAAAAAAGAAAAAAAGAAAAGAAAATACATTTTTTTCAAGTTGAGTACTTGGCAGCCCCATCACCAACAGGTCAAAGAATATGAACCATTCCTTCCAGGGTCTAAACGACCATAAATCTCTACCCCACTCAAGCCCCAGTCCACCCCACCTATGGCAAGCTCATCCCCAAGACAGTGTTCCTTTCACTGCTGGCTCTTGGTTTGCCTTCAAATTACCCGTCCAGGAGTTTCAGACAATTTTCCCCTGGCCAAACCCTAAATACTCCCTCCCAAATATCCAAGGTCTTCAGTCAAGTCATCGTGTTTCCCAGCCATTGTATCTTACAAGGGACCTTGACATGTTCTGGTCATGATATTCCACCTCATACGGGGCTTCTATGTCTTTGTTAATAATGAGGTACCCAGAAACCTTCCAGGCTTTTCAAAGTCCACCTACAGCGCTGCCTCCTCCAGCCCACAGCACTGGGCAGCCAATGCCCTTCTCTGGCATTATCGCTCTGAGCAGCAGCTCCCACGGCCTCCCTCTGATTACCAGGCCATTCTCATAGCTGTAGCAGAAAACTCAATTCTGAGAGCCAGGATAGAAGCTTCAAAGCACTCCTTAGTCCCTTATTTTATGAGGTTAAAGAGGTAAGCTTAAGAGTTTTCTTGGGGGCTGGAGAGATGGCTCAGCAGTTAAGAGCACTGACTGCTCCTCCAGAGGTCCCGAGTTCAATTCCCAGCAACCACATGGTGGCTCACAACCATCTGTAAAGGGATCTGATGCCCTCTTCTGGTGTGTCTGAACATAGCTACAGTGCATTTATATACCTAAAATAACTCAAAAAAAAAAAAAAAAAAAGAAAGAAAAAGAAAAGAAAGAAAGAAAGAAAAAGAAAGACTTCCCTTGGGCTGAGAGTGTAACTCCACAGAAGTGTTTATCTAGCATGTACTCTGAACTTGACGCCCAGCACTATCAAAAAGAAAACCTTTGGTCTGTGAAGCTGGGTTCTTCTGTGTAGCCCAGGCTGGCCTCAAGCCACCAGCTTCATGCCTCAGCCTCCAGAGTTCTGGGACTATGGTATGTTTCACCATGACCACCTGGCTAAACTTTTCTTTGTTGTATTTCTCCTTACACCAAGTTAAGTATCCTTTTCCTAAAAAAAAAAAAAAGTTAACAAGTCAATCAAACTGCCCTTGAGTGCTGCAGTCAACTCTTTCTCACGGGAAAGGAAAAGGGACTTCTTGTAAGTGGGAAGGTTATATTATGAGCAATACATGTTGAGAAGATAACCTGGCAGGTGACATTACTACATGCCACATCCTTCCCATCAGCTGTGCTAAGCTGTGTGGCACTGACAAGACCAGTGAGAACCAGGGTGGAAGGACTAGTGGAGGCAAGGCTTTTCTGTAAACTGAGGGAAGCATCTTGTACCTCTGGGGTGTCCTCAAAAAAAGGGGGGGGGGTCCAACACATAGCCAGGGCAGGAGAGGTAGCCTGCTGTGGAAGTCTAAGAGAGCGGCTACAATATCCTATCCATTAGAAAACAAGATGCCTGTAACCTAGGGGCAGAAGGACCACTGATCCAAGGGCAGCCAGGCACCACAGCAAGCTTGTCTCGCACTGTTCTCTGAGAGTTCAGACTGACAGGAAGCCCTTACCAGGTTCCAGGGTGCAAGGAGGAGTTCCTGAAAGAGGATAACTTTGAATAGAGTGAACCAGGAGCCCAGGCAGGCAATTAAAAGCAACCAAGCCTGAAGAGACACCACCAGAAGCAAGGATCTTAACCAAAGCAAAGACCAGGGAGAGGGCAGGAGTGAGTGTCTGGTGGAACACTGACAAAGGACAAGCCTCAGGCATTTTCTTAGCCCTGGGTAGCAAGAGTGGGTGCAAGGGGTTAAGCACAGGGAAACCAACTTGACCCAACACCAAAGGGTTCATTCGCCCTGTGAAGGATCACACAAATAAGCACCTTGGAAAAACACAAGCGTTTTTGTTTTCTAAAATTAAACTTAACTACACCTGGACCTACAACCACTTAAGAGTAATGTGAAATTTGTGATGTAGGATATAAAAAAGGTCTCCCCAGAGCTCAACCGTTTAACAAGCATTGCCGGGGCTAGAGAGATGGCTCGGCGGTTTAAAGCACTGAACGCTCTTCCAGAGGTCCTGAGTTCAAATCCCAGCAATCACATGGTGACTCACAACCATCTGAAATGGGATCCAACACCTTCTTCTGATGTGTCTGAAGACAGCTACAATGTACTCACATACATACATTAAAAAACCTTAAAAGCAAAAACAAAAATATCGCCCATGTGGTTTCTAGAAACTGATACGTTACCCACGAATTCTGGTGCCTTAGAGATAGGAAAGTTTGGAGAAAAGTGGGTATAAGGAGTTCAGAAAGCTCAAAACAGGGTCTTTGAGTCAGTGGTGACTTCAAACCGAGAGGAGCAGAGGGGGGCTTTCTCTTAAGTTCCCAGATCTGACCTTCCAAATACCACAGAAGAGGAAACACCACCATATCCCTTAACTTCCTACTCCTCCCCTGTTGTTTAAAATGCTATACACCTTCAGCCTTGTCCCACCCTCGGGCTGTAGGGCTCTCTTGCATAGAAACATAATTAAACGGCCCTTTCTTCAGGCAACCTGTGGACTATCTAGCGATTTCACTGACTCAATGAGATTTTTTGGAGGCATAAGCGCCTTCGCGGTCAAATTTTGCTATTTTCTGACGAGGGGGAGGGACTGATGGCGGTGTTGAATCTGAAATACTGATTATACACAAGGTGAGTCACCGCTTAGTTTCAGTTTCTCCAGTTGTTCATTTAATAGAAGGAACGGGCCCGACCAAAGCGTATTCGCCGGATTTTTAAAGCCTGCGTTATTCCTTTTGTGGCACTCAGCGGAATGTCTGATGTGTAGCAACCATCACATAATCGTAGAACATCAACACTACAGGGGTAATATTTTAACGTAGCTCTGAGGCGTCTTGTCATTACTTATCACTATGCTTTCCCCTCCTGATTTCCTAGAGGTTCAGGCCTAAGATTCTCAAAGGGTTTAGAAGCCCTGCAGTGGCGGCCTGGAGGGTGAAAACCAACCCGGAGCATCGAGCCTTGCGCACATCCAAAGGACTGGCGGACCGAGCGCGAGCCCGAGCAGCGCGCGTCCTCCGGGGCCTGACCGCTCTGCGTTCTGCGCACTTCGCGAGGGACCAGTAAGGGAGAGGCTCTCGCAGCGCCCTTTACAAATAAGAAACACCGAGGCTCCCGGGACGAACCCGCTAAGCCCCGCGGCCCGTGCGAGCCAGGCCGGACTCACCTTGGCGCTGTGCACCGCCTCCTGCGCACCGCGGAGCTGCAGCCAGATGCGCGCGGGCAGCGGCTCCTCCGCCCCGAGGGCGCCGAGCACCGCCAGGCCCACGCCGAACAGAGCCTCGATGCGCCCGCGGCTCCGCTCCAGCAGCGCCGCCTTCTCGGCGGGCGCCGTGAACTCATCCAGCACTACCCGGGCCGCCATGGCGGGCGCGGCCTCCCGGGGCGCCGGGGGCCAGCGGCGGCGACGCCCCCTCAGCGTGCCGCCGCTGCACCGAGCCGCTCAGGAGGCGTGGGCCGTGCCGGCCTCCTCGCCCGCCCGCAGGCCCCGCAGGCCCCGCTACACCATCCCGACACGGCCGCTGCAGCTTAGCAACTGCAGGCAGAGACTCCCCGCCGCCCCACTGCCCCGCCGCCCCGCAGTCGCCACCGCCACAGCCGCCACGCATGCGCTCAGCCCGCCGCCGTCATTGAAGCTCGCCGCCCCGTCTCGAAGGGTGCGTTGGTAGGCTGTAGGCGACCGGAAGTCGACGCCACACGCTGTCACCATGTTGATTATGGGCAAGCGTCGGCAGGCGAGGACTGAGTGGCCATATTTGATGAGGGCCTGATCTCAGCCTTTGGGCATTTAGTAGATGGAAGTTTCTGGGCTTTACATTGATAGGCAGATGGTATTCCTTCTTTATACTTCCTCCCCCCCCCCCCCCTTTTTTACTTATTTCAGAAAAGAAATGTAAGAGGAAAAGAAAATGGAACCACCAGCAGAGAACTGAAAGGATAAATTGCTGGACTAGTGTCAATTACTGTAATCCCAGTGGGGGGTGGGGGAATGAAGAAAGCAGATAGTCATCCGCTGAAGGCAAGCCTGATGCACATAGGTCTAGACCAGCTTGATCTACCAAGTGAAACCTCATCTCAAAAACCAGATGAGAGATGTCTCGGTGGTTAAGAGTGCTTATTGGGTACTCATAAGGACGGGGAGTTTGGTTTGGATATCCTCACCCACATATCAAGCCAGGCAAGAGAACAGATCTTAAACCCCAGCTCCAACGGAGACCTGAGGGCTTGTTGACTTGCAGTTTAGCTGGCAAAAGGCAAAAGGGGAGCCAAGGCTTCCGTGAGAAACTATGCCTTAAAGGCGTAGATGACATGGCATTGTAGAGGAGATCACTTGAAGGCCCCTTCTAGCCTCTGCTGGGGGGGGGGGTGCTTACCATCACACACTTATGCCCATACATTCACACACAAGTACATACATAACTCTAAAATAAATACATTCAAAGAAAGTTGGGCATGGTGTCATGAGCCTAAAATTGTGGCAGCACTTAGAATGTTGAGGCTAGAGTGGCAAGTCTTTAAGACCAGCTCTGGCAAGAGCCAGACCCAGACTAAGAAAGATCTCTAGCTCTCCCCTATGCTTCTGTATCTCCTCTATTCTCGATTCCCTATCCCTGTTCATGGCCAGTCCTCTTTCTTTCCTTTCTTCTCTGGACTCTCCAAATGCCTCTCACCCACAAAAGACAAACAAACAAACAAATACCTTCTCCTAATGGAGAGGCCAAGCAGGCAGTTTCTTTACTGTACCCTGGGCATACAGGAAAGGTAAAAGGCAATTTCAACAGGGTTATTTGTGTTATGCAAGAGGCACAAATTAATAGGGGTTGGTGGGCTCACTCATTTTCATACTGTGGGACTAGGGCAAATAAACTCAAATCTTTCTCCAAGTCTGTTTTTCTATCTGTTAAGTCAAAAGGCATCACTTGGCTTCAATGCTTCCCAGACATAAGTTTTCTTGAATCCTTGAGAACAAATTGTGAAAGACAAAGTGTTGGTTAAAGTAGCTGGTCTTTGCTACTTTATGGGTTCATCTTTTCCTACACTTTATTCCCCCAGCTTCACTCCCCATCACTAGGTAGGAGAGAAAGAAGGATAGAGTAGAGAGAGAGAGAGATCCTTGAATCTAATTTCTTTCCTTTTTGTTTCTTCTTTGAGAATGACTACTAAGAAACAGAAACAAACCCCACCTATCAGAGCTCTAGCCCTTATATACCCTTCAGAAAAGTTCTCAGAATTCCAAATGTAATGCAACCACAGAAACCATATGCAGCTGGCAAAACCGTGCCTCTGCTAGAGCACGAGGCAAATCATAGTTGGCTGTTGCAGATGGTCCAAAGCAGCTCCAGATTGCCACACCTAGGATTAAAACAAGAACATGTTCTTATAATACTTCTGTGTTTTTAAAGAAACCAAAATTCCAGAATTCTCACTACAGGTTTTCTTCCTCTGGGCTAACTATCTTGGATATAGTAAATAGGACCAATGGGGATATTGCTTTGCTTCTTTGTATTTTAATTTTTCACTGATACAGTAAACAACGGTAAACAGTTCTAGTGTGACAGCATAATTCCAACACAGTAAGTGCTCATTAAACACTAGCTGGTACGTAAGGATCTAGTTCTTTATCAAAATTAACCAGAAAAAAAATTACTCTGCCACCTAAGAATAGTAAAGTATCCAGACCCACATAGTTGGGGGAGGGGAGGAGAGCCGTCAGTCTGTCAGCCCTGCCTGAGGTTTCTGAGCTGAGCTGAATTAAGTTTCAGGTTCCATCCACCTGGTACTCCAGTCAATTCTCTTAAAGTTCCAGCCCAGCGCATCATGGGAACGATGCAGTATTAACAGTCAGCGTCATTTTTGCTGGACTACAGCAGAATCTGATCACCTTGGAGCCTTTGGTTTCCGCTCTTTTATCTTCTGGACTTTTGAGACAGGGTTTATCAAAAGAGCCCTGGGTGTTATGGGATCCACTGTGTAGATGAGATGGCCTAGAATGTATAGGGATCTGTCTGGCTGTACCTCCCAAGTGCTGGGATTAAAGACATGTACCACCATGCCTGACTCGGCTTCTATTCTTGACTAATGAAAACACTCTTGGTAGAGGAGAGAAAGGGATGCAAACAAGCTATTGCTGCCGAATTAGGGAAACTTTTAAAGTTTCGGATTCCATGGCAACCCTGCTTAGGTTTATTACAGCCACGCTGAACCGTGGGCACAGGAACTTGTACCACTTGCGTGCCTCCCCTTAGAAGGAGAAAGGAAAGGATCTAAACACATTAGAATTAGAAATGGCAATGGGGAGGGGTGGTGAGAGGGATTACCCCAGATAAAATCTATAAGGGGTCCAAACTGCTGGGGTTTTCCATGTTTCAGAAACTCAAGCAGGTGTTCTCCTGGTGCCTTACCAAAAGATGACTCAGTTCAGGGAAGAGAAACACTGGGCTTGCAGGCTAGCAGCTTCCTCTTCCCTCTGGGCTTTTCCCATGGTGTCCACACAACCTGCAGTATTGCTCCATCAAGTCAATTCTGGGATTGGCTGAGGCAGACCAGGTGGTAAGTGTGACCTTGCTGGTCTAAGGCACCCAGAGCCGTGTGTTATCAACACAGCTTTGTTATTTCCTTTGTTGTACTCAATGGAATTGCTATTGTTTGCTATTGTTCATCAATTGGGCAGGGTTTCCCCCAACAAGGTTCCTGTGCATTTCCAGTAACTTCCCCGCCAGAGTTTCTTTCATTGTTTAGTTTTAAGGGGGAGAGAGAGGGAGAGAGAGAGAGAGAGAGAGAGAGAGAGAGACACTAGTCGACTAGTCTTCAAAAGCACAAAACTGCTCCCTCCTTTCTGGATTCAAAACTGCTGGAGTAGCTAGACTTGAAGTACACACCTGTAATTCTAGCATTTGTGAGGCTTGAGGGTCAAAGTTCAAGGCAAGATTACACAATACTGAAGTGTATTCAGGGAGTCGCTGAATTAGAACATCATTGAACAGATACAGCTTTTCTCCTAATTAGACTTCTTTGTGGCTTGTATCTGTTCAGAATTCCCCTTTGAGAATCCCTCCTGCTTTTCTGAGTGTGAAGAACAAGAAGGGAGGGAGAGAGGGAGGGAGGAAGGGAGGAAAGGAACGAAGGAGAGAGGGAGGAAGGGAGAGAATGTTAAAGCAACTCCCACAGAATGGATTCAGAGTTTGCATTGATAAAGTGGAATATATTTAAAAAAAAAAAAAAAAAAAAAAAAGCAACTCCCTTGCTTCGTTGCTTCATGCAGCCTCTAAACCACAAGTTCCTCAGTTGACTAGCCTTGCCTGCCTGACTGGCCTTGCCAGCCCAGGACAT
Organism: Micromys minutus; assembly: GCF_963924665.1. Lineage (NCBI taxonomy): Eukaryota > Metazoa > Chordata > Mammalia > Rodentia > Muridae > Micromys > Micromys minutus. The sequence goes on from NC_137959.1 coordinate 11,648,916, forward strand.
GGTGGGATGAGATCTTTTGGAGTCTGCATTCCAGTCTCTACTCTGTTTTGTTCTAAACTCTGTAATAACCACATGTAACCCTACGGCAGAAATCACTTATTCATCTTCTGTCAAGAAGGGCAAGTAGGTCCCCTCGATGCTCCTCAGACAGGTAGCAGTCTGGAGGAACATAGCTCTCAGCTTCCTCCACTTGTCAATCACCCTCCCCCGGAGCAGGAAGATCGCTGAGATGGTGACTTTCTGGGAAGCTCAGTGTGATCAGACACTGACCACTAGGAAACAGTAAGTATACTGTTAATAGTTACTTGTGGTTGCCCATCATGCTAGTGACTGGAAAAGTGTGTCTATATCAACCACACCCTCCAGTATCACTTTTATCAGTAATAAATGTTATACCTTAAAACTCTGTTTTAGAGGCTGGAGAGATGGCTCCGATGTTAATAGCACTTGTTCTTACAAAGGACCCAGTTTGAATCCCAGCATCCATGTGCTCTGCTCACATGTATGATTCACGTTCCACGTGATCTGTTGCCTTCCTTGGGCACTAGCCACATGCTTGGTGCATATACATATGTTCAGGCAGAACACCCAAACACATATACATAGCTAAATTAAATTGCTACCTTAAATTCTGTTCTATGTGCATGAGAGTGCGGGTACTCTTGGAGGCCAGAGATGCCAGATGGAGCTGGAGTTACGGGCAGTTAGGAACTTTTGGACATGAATGTTGGAAACCAAACTTGGATCTCCAAACAGTAAGCATTGAGCCATCTCTCTAGCCTCCAAAATAGCATCTTAATCTCTACCAAACTATCTAGTGCTGCTGCTGCTGCTGTGGATAAGTGTAGACAGGAACTTAACCCAAGCTCTTACCACACCAGGTTAGTATTTTACACTAAGCTACATCTCTAGTTTCTGCCCATTTGCTTTTATTTCTTAGCTTCAACGTCAGGAGTAGCAGAATGGACATTCATTGTCCACTGACTTCCTGCACTTCCTTAGAGATGAGGATAGAGAGGACATGGAATGCTTTTCTACCCTTGGCTAGCACAAGCAAAAAGAGATGATGTAGGTTGGAGAGATGGATCAACAGGTAAGCACAGCATGCTGTTCTTCCAGAGGACCTGAGTTCAGTTCCCAGCACGCATGTCTGGAAGCTCACTTGGCTATAATTTCAGGTTGCAGGGTATCCAAGGATTCTGACATCTATGAGCACCTACATCATGTGTATTGGGCACACACCAATACACAATTTAAAATGGTGAAAATAAATTATATATTTTTTAAAAAAGATAACGTGCTACTATGGACAAACCCCTCATTCTTAGTCCATATTTACCTTGGATATATTCAAAATAGAACTGTACTTGGGATGTTGCTCCCTTGCCAATCACTCTGATGTACAACATTAAGCAGACTTAAGATGCTGTGGCCCTCAGTGTGTCTTTCTGGACTCTGGGTTCCGCTGTAATCAACGTGGGGGAGGCACCAAGGCTCCAGACATGCTTTAACTACACACCGTATTTAGCAGCTTGTTTGGTGCCCAGAAAACTGCATGCAAGCTCTAGCCTGTGGCATGTTGGCATCTTTAGATCAGTGGTTCTCAGCTTCCGGGTCATGACTCCTGTGGGACTCGAACGATCCTTTCATAGGCAAGTCACATGTCAGATACCCTGACTATCAGGTTGTTACAGTCCGATTCATAACAGCAGCAAAATTACAGTTGTGGAGTAGCAACGGCAACACTTGTATGTTTGGGATTACCAAGTATGAGGAACTGTATTAATGTAGCGGAGCATTAGGAAGCCTGAGGACAACTGCTCTAGATCAAGGCCTCTCAGCTCGTTCTCCTCCCATCTTAGAGAAGCCTAATGATAAACTTCAAACAAGGAACTCGATGGCCAGGTGTCCTGTCTCCAGGAAAACTCATCTGCTAGGGAAGATCAAGTCATCCACTGGAAAAGGTAGCAGATTTTGTTATCTATTCTGCTGATGGGCTGCTCTTTGGCAAATTTCATTACCCAAGAACCTCTCTGCTTAACAAGACATTCTACCCAGGGATATACCTCACCGAAGAACTGTTTGACCAGCTGGCACTAACTATGTTACTAATAATTGAGGGACTTGGTGTAGGACTCATTCCCTTCTGGTCAGCATCTGTAATGGTTTGATGGACACTTTCCTTTCAGAGAAGCCTCACCCTCCAAACTTTAGAGAGCTCTAGCTCAGGGGTGGTGTGCTTGCCTAACATGTATCAGGCTTTGAGTTCAATCCCCAACACTACTACAAGGTGAAAAGCAAGTTAGGGGTTGGCTTATGTGCTGGTAAGCCAAGTCCCCCTGCCATATATTCAAGCAGGCCTGCTGCACTGGAGTTGTTAGGGTCAGAGCCTAAACCTGGTCAGCCTTCGCAATCAAGGCTCAGCCACCCGTGTTCAGTAGGCTAATTAAGAAACAAGTAGTAAGCTAAAAGCAGAGAAGAGTTATTAAATGAGGTCATACTGGGACAGGAATGAAGAAGCACAGTGACTTCCTAACACAGACACACAGACACACACACACACACACACACACACTCCAAGCCCTCCTTTGGAGTGTAGGTAGGGTTTTTGGTTGGTTGTTTCTTTGGTTGGGTGTTTATTGGTTGATTGGTTGTTTCTTTGGTTGGTTAATTGGTTGGTTGTTACAGGCTTGGGGAGACTGGGGAAGTCAAATGAATGTATATTGTTGGCATGGGAACAGTCACGTCAAGAATCCCAATGCCTCAGCCTCACAGGAGTGGCAAAGAATTTCCCAGGGTGAGGCACCGAGGGATGGTGGCAAAGCCTTCCTCTGGTCTGAGTGAGAATGTTGACAGGGTGCGCAGAAACTGTCAACCACAGCTTCCTCCTCTGGGATGGCTCTGTCTGAGACTGTTCTACAGAGACCGCCTACTGAGATGAGCTAAGCCTTGCTGCTAGTTCAGCTGTCTACCATAAACCGGTCTCCTTCTTCAGCCATGCGCACCAAATCTGCCTCTTTGATTCCCATGGTAAAACAGGTAAAACAAGCATGTTGTGTTTCTGGGTTGCTGTTGTTGCACCCCCATCAAGTGCACAGCCCACAGGATCTCAGCTTTTCAATCCGTGCATCCGTGTGTGTCTGTCCTTTATTCATTCCTTCACTGCCCCACTTAGGTCAATCCCTGAAGCAGTGCAGGACACAGCAAAGGCCAGAGGAGGGCTTAGTCCCTTTGAGACAGGGTTTTCTCACTGAGCCTGGAGCTCACTGTTTGTCCAGCACAGCAATATCCTCCTGTCTGTCTGTTCTTCCCCAGTGCTGGAGCTATAGGCCTCTGGACCGTGCCCATCAGTCCTTTTGCCAAAAGAGCAGACACTACACTCCAACCACTGCCACCTCTCTAGCCTCAGCCCTCAGGCTTAGGTTTAAATAGAAAGCAAGGGGCTAGAAAGATGGCTTAGTGATTAAAAACTCTGTTCTGCCAGAGGACCCCAGTTTAATTGCCAGCACCCATATGGAGGGGTGGTCCCAGCAGTAAATCTATTTCCAGAGGACTTGACACCTTATTATGGCCTCCAAGCGTACTAGGCACACAAGTGTTGCAAAAACACACATGCAGGGAAAACACCCATGCCAGAAAAAACAATTAAAAAAAAAAAAAGACGAGGTATGCATAAATAAGCAGTCCTACTAAGGTGTGGTCCCACACGTTAGCATTGTCTCAGCCCCAGCCTCCCTTGTAAGGTCTGACAGTTTCCTGGGGAAAGTCCAGTGTCTTGTTGCCCATTGTCTCAGTTGTCTGGTAGCCAAAGGGCACAGACATAAGTGTCACGGTTAAAACACAAAAGGCACATTTTTTTTCCTTAGCTCAAGAAAAATCTGGATGTGCTTACTACCCCCCCCCCTCATTTTCTTTTTCTTTTACAGTGCTATGGATTGAGAGCAGTGATGAGTGCGGGGGTCTGAAGTCAGTGGGGGGGGGGGGGCTGGGAAGGGGCCCAGGAGCAGCAGTTCTGATGTCCCTGGTTCTCCAGACAGACATGCCAGGGACTTCTCTTCCGCGAGCAGACGGTGGGACTGAAGCTCTAGTCCAGACACTAATGCTTTCTAGAGAACAACTTTAAAATACACATGTAGATACTCATGATGAAACGGGTTCTATCCATTGCCCAGTTTCAGTCCATTCCTGAAAAGAATTTAGAGTTAACTCTTTAGAGGAGAGAATGTTGTGATAGCATGGGAGGTCCATCAAAGGTGTTTCCTTCTGGTTAAGAGAGTCTATCTGCCCTGGGTGGAGTCCTCACGTGGCAAGCAACCCAAAACATAAGAGTTTAGCTAGGCCAGGCAATTGCCTACTGAAGGGGACACTCCTTAGCAAGGCAGGTTCACCAATACCATGGTAAGGAAAAAGAAGGAGCAATTCTCTCTTTATGAGGTAATGATCCCTTTACTGAGATAGTGTGCCATTTCTGCAGAAGTCCTTGACACAGTCACTTATGGGCAGAAACTATTTGACTCAGTTAAGGTCACCTGCTCTCATGAATCACTTTTCCTTTTTTTCTTCTTTTGAATACTTGCCAAAGCTTGGTCATACTCTTCCGGACACTCTGACCCACTCTTTCTCTGTGAAGTTATTCCCGCCCCCTTCTGCCTTGTGGCTGTTACAAATAGCCAAGCTTTCTCTCTTCCTCTTCTCCATCTTCCTCTTCTGGACTTATAGTTCACTGCCTTTCAGGTTTTTTTTTTTTTTTTTTTTAATTCCAGTAAAATCCTCCTTATGCTTTCTTTTAAGTGTGTTCTTAAATTCTTGTATTAACAAGACTAAACCCCTGCAAAGAGACCCTGATTTCCCAGTAACACGTGGTACCCTAGGTGAGACTCTCCCAAATTTCTGGGCCTTGAACTTGCTGGGTAGGCACATTTTCACGGTTTTATACCTCTAATCCTCTTTGGCATTCTTATTAACCATATTGTTGAAGCTAAACTTCTCATGATTGACAGAAGCGACTTCTAAAAACCCTTCAATGTAGGCGGAGAAGCAGATACTGGAACAAGTATCGCATAGAGATTGCCTACCAGTTTCTAGATAGCTCTAACTCACAGCAGTTTTCCAGCATTTTCTCTAGTAGTCCTCAGCTGTAGCACTATTGATTTGAACCTACTAATACTTGGTTGTGTGTGTGCCCGTCTGTGAACTGTAGGGTGTTTCGCAGCAGCGTTGCTCTTCTCTACCAGACTTAAGCAACAACCAGCCCCACTGTGTGACAAAGATAAAAAAGGTCCCCATACAATACCTGGTGGATGGACTATCTGCTAAACCAAAGCATTACCATCTTTAGGAGTCCAACTAAGAATGTTCACCAAAGGTCATCACTGCCTGGCTTGTTGGCTGTTTGACTTTCCTTTTTAGGAAGGGGCAGGAAGGTTGATGGGACTCTTGCCTGAGTATCTAACTATCCCTCTCAGTAAGTAACAGGCAGTTCTGCTTAAACTGGATATCCTCAGGATATCTGTGAGGGGCTAGAAAAAAGGAAGTATTGGGGGAGGGGACTACCTCTACATAGCTGTGGGGAAGCCATGATTCTTGCTGGGTGCAGACCTTCCAGTGTGGCTGTGGTGAGGTCACCTCTGCTCCTGCCTGTAACCCTCTATCCAATGCTCTCGTTAATAAGCCTACGAAACTCATTGTTTGCCCTAAGTGAACTGTGCGGTATTGTTCCTAGGTTTGTTATGAGCCCGTAAGTGGAAGTTTCAGTGTTTATATCTACCCCAGGAAGGAATTTTAGCAACATTTCCTGATGTTAAAATTTTCCCTAGTTGGAATTTTTCTGGTCCATAGAGTTAATTCAAAGAAACAGCCATTGCTGGGATCAGGCTAGTGATAACTTAGAATCTTTCTTCAGCATGCACAGATACAGATATAGACACAGACAGACATAAACACACACACACACACACACACACACACACACACAGGATGCATGGTGCATCACCTCTAATGAACTGTAACCATCCTGGCGGAAATGAATATATTCTGAAGAGACATCTGTGACCCTCATCTGACTAGCAAACTATTAAAACAATGGGCTCTAAGAGACTAGACTTCTGTGGTGATTTGAGTAAGAATGCTCTCCATAGGCTCAAATATTTGAATGCTTAGTCACCGGGGAGTGGCACTATTTGAAAGGGTTAGAAGATTACCAGGTGTGGCCTTGTTGGAGGAAGTGTGTCATTGGGAGTAAACTTGGAGATTTCAAAAGCCCTTGCCAGGCCGAGGGTCTCTGTCTATGGACCCGGATGTAGCTCTCAGCTACTGTTCTAGCACCTGCCGCATGCCGCCACACTCCCCACCATGATGACAATGGCCCAAACCCCTGAAACTATAAGCAAGCCCCCCAATTAAATGGTTTCTTTCATCAGAGTGGCCTTGGTCATGGATTCTCTTCACAGTGACAGAACAGTGAATACACGACTTCTCTTCTCAGTTTTAAAGAATTATGTTTTCAGAGATGAAACTCAGAACTTTTATTGACCTAAGAAATTAAACAAGGAAACAGTATGAGAAAGAAAGCCCCAACAGACACACACACACACACACACACACACACACACTCACACACACACACATACACACACACTCACACACACACACACTCACACACACACACACACTCACACACACACGGGAGGGGGGATGAGGGGGCAGCAAGGCAGAGGGAGAGGGAAAGAGTTTTAGGCCACAGAGTGGGAGGGCCTCGAGCCAAAGCTTTGGTTCACATGGCTAATAGTTGGTTCTGGCTTCTAGTTGGGAGTTTTGTGGGGGTCTGTCAGCTGTGGGTCTTGGTCCCTTTCCACATGGTTTCTTAGGCTTTCTCTTGGTATGGTAGTGTAATTTATTAGTTCTTGGGATCATCTCGTAGTAGAGAGTACTTTGACCAAGTATCCATGGCAACTAATTGAGTAAAATAGTAGTGTTCACTATGTCTGTGGTAATACTCTAGTTGATAACACTTCCCAGTCGTCTAGCAGGATTGTCTGACAGAATGAATATGTTCTAAAGAGACATGAGTGTGCTACTAAGCAAGACCTCTAAGTCACCGTTAACTGATTACTCCCTCTGTCCCTCCTCTACCTTTGCCACCTAGGATTTAGAGACAGTCTGACTGAAAACAGGTCTGTGGACTCATCAACTTCACCGCACAGAAACCCCACTCTCTTCTGTAACCTGTAAGAGGGGATCCCACTCTGTCTCGTGGGCCTGATCTCCCCATTTTTCTCAGAGCCTCTGCCACTCTGCCTTTTTTGGTGCTAATAACTCTTCTAAAGTCTCTTATTCAAAAGGTCAACCTGAATCACTGTCCTCACTGGAGCCTCAAACTGAGACTTTTCAGGGAATAAACCCAACCACATGGGCAAACAAGGTCCAAGGACATGAACTTGTCCTTCTTCCCTATCCAGCATCTCTGTGACTTCTTTTATGAATGCTAGGGAGCACAGGTCATATGTTAGCTAAACCTGCTGCTCCCTTATGGCATAGGACACCCACTGCTCTTTTTCTTGGAAACCTTTAAGAGTAGAGACTTTTGTTGTCTGGTGGGCCTGTAACTCTCTGAGCTCATATCCTTGCTGTGGCCACCATTCCTAAAGACCTTTTGCTTAAAATTGACAAAACAAACAAAACAACAACAACAACAGCAAACAACAAACAAAAACCCCAAACCCCCAAACCAAGAAACAAAAACCAAAAAAAAAAAAAAAACCTTAACCCAATGTATAACCCACTGAGAGAATGATTCAAACCCCAGACAGGTACTACGTGTCTACCTGGTAAAGGTAGAGGGTGTGACTAAAGTGACCTTGTGAATCAGAGAGAGAAATGACGGGCACATATGGATGCCTTCCACCTACTTCTTTTTCCAGAGCCCTCCTGGGCAAATAGAAAGTCCCGTCCATGAACCGAGTGCAGAGAAGATTTAATGTGCAGGTAGGTTGGTTTCCCACAAGGAGGAGGCTAAATCTGCCATCCTAAGTGACTTAGTAGCTTTTGGGGGAGCCCGGGCATAAAGACCTCAGTCTTCCCAGGAGAGGGGAGGGGCCACTAGAGGCATGCTAACTATGGGGACTGGAGAAGGAGGCTATTCCTCACAGTAGAAAGGCTCAAATAGTACTGCTGAGATACTCAGTACCCTGCGTACTCTACCTTATATTATGTTCAAACAGTGAGTTCTCAGGTTGGGCCTTGCCCATTGGACAAGCAAACCTTTAACTCCGTTTCGAGGGCGGGCCGACACAGTGTTGTCCGGTGCCACTCAGCATAGACTGATAAATGACCTCGAGCAGAGAGGGTCCCACCTATACGATTATCAGGGTGAGCTAAGATTGCAGGGGCCACACAGACACAAATCAGGTCACATCAGGAAAACCAGGCTCGAGAACTTATCAGACACCAGCCACAGGACAGTGTGACTCCCATCGAAACCCTGTACAGTCTCTATTATTGGGATGACAGCAGCCTCACAAATCTGTCATCGGACAGAGGTTGTGTCAGGGACAGACAGGCAAAAACACCGTCACTGGGGCCTAACCTCAGCTTGGTCCCTGCTGTTGCTGTGGTCTGCAATGGTCACCTACTCAAGTACCTGCTTGACACAGACCTGGGGTTCGCACTGTTGCTTAGGTATGCCCTTTGTCCCCACAGCTGCGGCTATCTTTTCTGTTAAGCCTACCTCTCGTGCAGCCTTGAATCCATAGCAACGGTTTCTTCCTTTGGGGTGGATCCTTTCTGTAGGGATCTTGTGTGTGTGTGTGTGTGTGTGTGTGTGTGTGTGTGTGTGTGTGTGTAATTTTTATTCATTCTCTAAACCACATAAACACATAGAAAGACAAATAGATGTGTTTACGGTGTGCTGTGTACAGTGAAAGCTAATATTAGAAATTAATCATTCACCAGGACAGCTTACTAAAGCAGGTGAAAGTATCTGCCATTTAAACAAATGCTGTCCCTTGTAAATTTACTGTCATTTAGTAAACTCCGACTTTATGGAAAGACACAGATGTGCTCGCCTGTTTCTGGCTTTCCTGGTTCAGGAAAGGGGCCTTCGGGGTAGACAGGAGGGACATTGGAGAGGACTGTGAGGCAGAGGAGGTGGGGCTGTGATGGCCTCTATGTGCCTGAAGAGCAGCAAGAGGTTTGAACCTGCAGTTGGGTGAGGAAGGACATCAAGGGGTACTGAGAGGTGGCAGAGACCAGAGCTGTATGCCTTGGATGCCGTCTGGGGTGGACACGGTGACAAGGAGTTCTCCAAGGTGTCTGCAAGAGTCTGTGTTCCTGTGGACGCTCTCCTTGCTCTGTGCTCTTGTCTCTTCCTCTCCAGCCCCCTCCCCTCCCCCATCTCTTTCCATGTCATGAGCAACCTCCTCTTCTCTTCTCTCTCTCTGCCTTTCTCTGTTTCTACTACCCTCTCAACCTCCCCCCATGCCCTGAATAAACTCTATTCTATAGTATAAAGATAAATAAATACATAAATCATATCTGGATTTAGGGTGGGTCTTCCCACGGCAATAGATTTAATTAAGAAAAAAGATCCCTCACAGGTGTGCCCAGCCACTTGGGCTTTAGTTAACTACAGATGTGGTCAAGTTGACAGCCAAGAATAGCCATCCTGGTCACCTTCGAGTCTCACATGGCGAACTTCACATGTAGCCTGTGGTGTATAGGCACTGACACGGGCTGAACACATCTGCCTGGAAGGGGAGCAGAAATAAGGCATTGTCTGTAATGTAGAAGGTAGAAAACTCCATATGCCCTGGGAAGGTGCGGAGAGCTTTTCCTGGGTAGACAGCACATATGCGTCTCCCCACCCCAGATACCCGTTAGCTTTGTTCGTTCATTAGTTTGTTTTTACAACTTAGGCCAGTGGGAAGAAGAAACTTCAACTGAGGAAATCTTCCTTCAGATTGGCCTACTGGTGAGTCTCTGGGTTATTTTCTTGACTCCATGATGATCGGTGTGAGAGAGCCCAGCCCTGTGGGCCATGGCATCACTGGGAGGTGGTCCTGAGATGAAAGCAGGCTGAGCAAAGAAACTGCAAGGAGCTCGATAAAAAGCAGACCCCTATGGCCTCTGCTTCAGTTCCTTCCTTTGGGAAGAACTTCCAGCTCCCGCTCTGACTTTCCTTGCGACGGAGCAGGACCTGGGAATTTTAGGGTTAGATAAATAATTCCTTCCCAATTTTCTTTTAGTCATTGCCTTTATCACATCAATAAAAAGCAAACTGTGTTCCCTGAGCACAGATATACATTTAGTTTTGTTTTTTTTCCCCCCTAGATACTTCTGCATCAGAGGAACTGCCCGGGGAGGGCCTGGAGCATTTGCTAGTACCTACAACTTTATCTGAGTGAACTCGTTTGGCCCCACCAACTCTTAGAAGGTGGGATTATACCCATTTTACAGACAAAGAAACAGAGGCTCAAAGCAATCAAGTACCTCACCTGGAACCCTCAGGACTAGGAAGTGACAGTCGGAACCGGCACAGGATGTTGTTGCAACATTCAGGACTTCCCTGTAGAACTGAGGAGGCAGAGGTTTGTTGGTTCCTTAGGACCGAGACCTGTGACCTGTAGGATAAGGGGCTATACAGTCCTACATGCCTGGGACATGAGAGACAGACAACAAATCCCAACTATTCTTAAAAGAGACTGGAGGTGCTGAAGGTGAGCTCCCTGCAGCAGCCCTGAGTCTGGGGCAGAGGGGACCCTGCAGCAGAGCATTTGCTGCGGGATTTCACCTGACTCCTCTTCGGCTGAGAAACCAAGACAAGAGTGAAGTGTGCTCCCCATAGCCCAGTGCTTTGCTTCCCAAGACCTAACCTTGATGGCTCGGGCTCCTGAGGTGGTTAGTAAAGGGTCACTAGCACCTCCTTGTCCCTTCCCAGGACACTTGTGTCTTTCCTATTGTCCTGCTCCAGCTCCAGACACAGGTCACCTCCACTGCAGCAAGGAAAGAGGTGAAAGCATGTGGTGTGGGGTGGCTGGGGTAAGGAACACGCCCCCTTAAGGTGCTAGAACACTTGGCCTAAGATGTCAGGATCAGGCAGGATCACAGGATGCCGGGTCTCCACCCTTCCCCTTAAGCTTCCTAGTAAAAATAACGGAGGCTTCCTGAAGCCTTCACACGAGATGAGGCAGGAAGGCCCAGCTCAGAGCTACCAGGTTACCACCAAGATTCCTTCTGTTTTGCAGTGGCTAGGATAATAGTGTACCCACCTCCTCTCTAGCTGGTGATTCTGGACCTTGTGCATTATGAGCACTGGGCTAATTATGTGTAACCTTTGGAAAAAAACACACTCAGGTTTAAGGGATGGCTCACATGCTAAGAGGCTTGGCTTTGCCTATCCTGTAGTTAATTGGCTCAGACCAAGCCAAACCCCTCATTTCTGTTTTTTTTTTTGGGGGGGGGTAGGGTGGAGGGAGGTGGGATGGGTGGTGGCATTGATGTTTGTTTGTTTTTCTGTTTTACACAAAATTTCCTCCTGTAGTCCAGGCTGGCCTGGAACTGGCGAGGTAGCTCAGGCTGGATTGAACTTACAGAATTTCCCTTGCTCAGGGTATAGGCACGAGCTGTGTTTATCTGACAGTTTCTTGAAGGAGGATATTTCAGTTCTCTTCCTCTTTTCCCCTCCTGCCAATGTAGGGCTCAGACTCGGAGCTAGAGGCTGAAAAGAACATCTTACAGGATTTTGCACATCATAGCTTATCAGTTAGTGAGTAACAGCGAAGGAGACGCTTCTGCTTTGGATCGTCTACGCCCTTGGCGCCACCTGCTGGTTGCATCACGCCACTGCCGCTCTGATCCGGGGAGAATCTAAGTCTAGCTTCTGAGCCAAACCTGGGAAAATCTGTCGAGTCGCTGCACACTGTGGGACAACCTTTCTTTACTCCCGCATCTCTACACCCAAGCTGGTGCCCCTGGGTATGAGGAGAGCTGCTGACTAGAGAGATGGCTCAGTAGCTAAGGGCATTGCGGCCCTTACAGAGGAGCGGAGTTTGAGTCCCAGCACCCACGCCAGGCATTGTACCTGTACTTTGAGATCCGTGGGATTCGACTCTTTGGCCTACATAAACACCCTTCCTTCCTTCCGCCATAGAGGGAGGTCGCATTTAGCTCCTTCAAGCAAACAGAGAACCACTTCACAAAATTGTCCTCTGAGCTCCAATGATATATTATGGCAAGATCCTCTCCAATAATAAGTAAACAAATAAAACAATTAAGATAAAAAAAAAGATCAGTGTACATGGGCACTGTGGTACGTGCCTGAAATCCCAGAACTCTAGATACTCAGGCTGGAGGCCAATAAGTTCAAGGGTAGCCTTAGCTACAAAAGGAGCCGTCGCACAAAGCCAAGGGCTAGGGCTGTAGCTTAGCAGCAAAGTGCACTGAGTATAAGGTTCTGAGTTTATTTCCTAGTAACACACAAACACACACACTCTCACATACATACATACAAACACACACACACACACAGACACATGTATACATACACAAACACACACATACAAATATACACACATCACATACACACATATACAAACACACACTCTCACATACATACATACAAACACACACACACATACAGACACATGCATACATACACAAACACACACACACACATACAAATATACACACATCACATACACACATATACAAACACACACATCACACACACAAGCATACACATCACACATACAAATATACACACATTACATACACACATATACCAATACACACACACACAAACACACACATCACACATACACAAGCACATACATACAAACACATACACAAACACACACATCACACACACAAACATACATATCACACACACACACACACACACACACACACACACACACTCAACACATGGCAATATACTTACACGGTTGAAAAAACACATGGGAAGGATTGAGGGACCCAGAGGGGACAGGGACTCCACAAGAACATCAGCAGCATCAACTAACCTGGACCCTCGGGCGGTCCCAGAAACGGAACCAAGGAACACACACAGGCTGGCCTTAGGCCCTCTGCGCATATGTAGCAGAGGTGCAGTTTGGTCTTCATGTGTGTCCCCCAACCACCGGATCAGGGCTGTGCTCGACTCTGTTGCCTGCCTGTAGATCCTGTTCTAACTGGGCTTCCTTGTTTGACCTCAGTGGGAGAGGATGTACCTAGTCCTGCAGCGATTTGCTGTGCCCCGGTGGGTTGTTGGTGGTGATAGTGGGTGCTCCTCTTCCTCAGAGGAGATGGGGAGGTTTCTACAGGAGGGGGAGAATGTGAGGAGGGGAGGGGGCTGTGGTGCAGATGTAAAATGAAGGTATAAAATGAATAAACAAATTAATGGGAAAAAAATCTCCATAAAGCTGGGCATACCAATAGCTCTCTGGAGTGCAGCTGAAAGAGTTTCACTTTGAGGCTAGCCTGGGCTACTCAGAGAGACCTTGTCTCCAAACGGAAGCAACATTTATGGGTCTGGAGAGATGGCTCAGCAGTTAAGGAGGCACACTGCTCTTGCAGAGGACCCAGGTTGGGTTCCCAGCGCCCATGTCTGGTGGCTTTCAACTTCCTGTCACTCCAGTTCTGGGGAATCTAGTGCCCTGTTGGGAATCCATGGGCACCTGCCTACACATGTGTGTATACCCATCCACACACGCATACGTGTGACGAAAACACAAGACCTTAGAATGACAACATCCCGCAGAATAAACAAGCCAAAAGTGCACAACCCCTCTGCCGGTTACAGTGTATTCAGTGGTGCTGCGTACCACCGTAGGTGCATCTGACAGTGGTGGGGGTGGGGCTTCTGTATGTGTGGCTTCTGTTAGTTACAATAGAGGAATCCGTTAGCAGGCTTTGCTCATCCTCTGGTCCTCCACGACACTTGTGGACTCCACGCCGACACGGGTGATCATGTCTCCCACTTTTGTTTTTCTGAATGGATCTGAATGAATGAAATTTTATTTATTTAGTTTCTAATGGGCACGTCCACCATGTGCAGTCCTGGTTCTCTCTCTCAGAGGTCAGAAAAGGGCACTGAGTTCCCTGGAACTGGAGTTCAGGTGGTTCGTTTTGGGAACCAAGCCCAGGCCATCTGCAAGAGCAGCTAGTGTTCCTAACCACTGAGCCATCCCTCCAGTCTTTCTTTTTTTATGTGCATAGATAGTTTTCATTTAAAAATTATTTATTTTGAGACAGGGTATCACCATGTAGACCAGACTGGTCTCAAGGCTTTTCTTTTCTTTTTTTTTTTAGGTGTGTACAGGGTTTTATAGGTACTTTGTAAACATCAGGGTCACTTGGGTCCTTTTCTCCAATAGCCTGAAGTCAAATTATGCAACCAGGGACCATTACTTTCCCAGACGCTGTTCACAAGCTGCATACTGCCGAAGGGCGGAGAAAAAGACCTCATAGCTGATGTTTAGGTGAGAAGGCAAAGAGATGATCTCAGTCAATCTGATTTGTCAGGAAGGAAAGCCTAACGTGCTGTCCACAGGACCAAGCTTCAACACCAAGTCAGGATCAGGAAAACCATGTGAACTAATCCAGCAGATCTACATCCAGATCTGCGGGCCTACTCTGCTGCTGAGCTACTAACTGGCAAAGGTCCTGGGCAGCTCTCACAGTGTCTGCTTTTCCATCTTCTGGGGTCAGCACCTTCACTTCCGAAGGGCAATCTAAAACCTGATCGTCTTTGTCCTTACTATTTGCAAACTCTGGTGAGTATTTGGAACAATCTTGGCCCAAAAGTTCCTGCTGTTGTTTTAAAATTTCATCCATCAATCTGGAATTATTTCTCTTGAATATACCTTGGTGGTCGTAGACGCTGATGTAGGAGATCCCCGTGGCCATACACCACACCACGAGGCTGGCGACGTCTGAGAAGCTGGCCTCCTGCACTTCCTCGGTGACCAGCAGGCCCATGTGCACCGGCAGCTTCTGCAGGGACCGTCCGTCCGCGCGCCAGCGCAGCCGGGGGTGGGTGGCGGCCGGTCCGGGTCCCCGGTGCGGGTGCCGGTGATGACGCCGGTTCTTGCAGACGGCCGGGGACTTGCGGAGCGTGAAGCCGAGAGGCGCTAGGACCGCGGCGGAGGCGAGGGGACAGCAGCGCCGCCAGATCCAGTTCCAGGCGCCGAAGCGAACGCGGAGGCTGGAGGTGAGCGTGCGGCGCGGACGGAGGAGCGCGTGCAGCACCCGCCACACCAGCTCCTACAGCCCCGTCACACTCCTGTGGCGCTCCGGCCCACACTCGCGGCGCGACGGGGTCTTATCCGCCCCAGCGGCCGGCGCGGGCCATGGCTCCGCGTCCCCCCAGTCCCCGCGCCCGAGCCCCTGGCCACTGCCCTCTCAAGGCTTTTCAAAATCTTAAAGCACACACAAAATTTCAGATATTATGCATCCCCCCCCTTTCACACAGAGTTACAAAAGTCATCCTCCTGTCTGTCTTCTGGGGTGTGTCTTGGAGCTTTTTGTTCTCGAGTCATCAGGACCCCGACCGCTCTTTCCTTGTAAGAGCCGTTGTAAGGTACATTTTTGGTTGTGAGCCTAGCCTTTAACGGCTGAGCCATCTCTCCATGTACTTTATGCTCTTTGTAACTATTAAGTTTTCAAGGCATACTATCAAACCTTGAAAAAATCAAGTACTGACTAAAAAATATATTCATATAGTTTTATGTAAAAATTATGTTAAAATCTGAAAAAAAAGTACTGACAAAAATGTATAATTTTAAGCAAAAAAAAGTTTAAAATCTGTACATTTATCTTTGTTTTGTAAAATAAAGTTGTTTAAAAAATAAAGAGAATATCCAATATAAAATAATAAAAAACCAAAAAATTAAAAAATTTAGTAATAACTAATCCTAAAAATAAAAAAAGAAACTACATTCTAAAAAAAAAAAAAAAAAAAAAAAAGAACCGTTGTAAGGGCTGACAAGATGGCTCAATGGGTAGTGCCACCAAACCTGATGAGTTCCATCCCTGGGACCAAAGAGAATCAACCCTACGAGGTTGACCTCTGACCTTTACAGGCGTGTCCTGGCTCATGTACAGCTTCCCATACCAAACAGAGAAATAAATGCAAACCCAAAACAAACAGGCTAACTTCTATCGGTCTTTACCTCCTGATGGGGCTTAAAGATGCTTCAATCCGTGGAACAGATGTTATCCACAGTGGGAAGGAGTGGGCTCAGCAGCTTAGGGTCAAAATGTGCCCGTGCAAGCAAAATGTGCAATACATTCATCCTTGAAAACGGGCACGTTCACAGCCTAGCCTGGCAACTCTGTCTCAAGACCTCATGCCGTTTCCTCCAGGGCTGGATCCCTGTTGAGGAAGTAGCAGATATGTCTGTATTGGCTTTACCGTACAAATGTAATGTCACATGATAGAGGTCATGTGGTCAGCTCATGTTACTGGAGGCAGACAGGGTCCCAGTCCTCATCCAGCTCTCTCTGGGATCCTTGGGTGCGTACTGACAGATGGCTTCAGTAAAACGGCAGGCGGTGGGATGCTGTGCATTTGGCTTAACTCTTGTATTATGTTAACTGGGTACCCCAAATTGCATGAGATTCCTGCATGTAAGGGGCTGAGGACCCCTGCCCCCAGTGGGTTTCAATTAGTAAATAAAGTGACCAGTGGCTGGGCAGTGAGACAGAGGAGGGACTTTGTTCTCAGGCAAGGGGACTGAGAGAAAGAAAAGGAACCACCAAGCCAGGAAAGCAGAAAGATCAGGTCTGAAAAGTTCAGGACAGAGAGACAGCCAGCATTTAAGAGTTGGGGATTGTGGCCCTGGAGGGCTGCAGGCTTGGGGCTGGGGCGGCCAAGATGAAATACAGGTTTTAGTAAGTAATAATTCAAAAATATCGGAGGGGAGAGTGTGTTACCCATGGGAGGTTTGGAAGTGCTCAGCCACTAAGCTGTTTAAGGCGTATTAAATATAAGGCTCTGTGTGTGTGCGTGTGTGTGTGTGTGTGTGTGTGTGTGTCAGATACTGTTACTACAGTGGGGTCTGCCTTGCTGTGCTGCAGGTGGAGATCTCCCCTGTGGGCATGTTAGTGGCCTACCTAGTAGTCTTTTCTCCCTCCCTGCTGATTGGATTTGGAGATTCCTAAAGTAGAGATTTGTCTCTGAGGTTCTCACAGCCTCACTGTACACTCAACACACACAATAGTGCCTGGACACCTATCATGTGCCAGATGCCCCACTAAGTGCCTTTGTGGTTTTCATCATCCGAAGCGAGTACTATTAGGACCCAAAGGGCTTATTTTAGTTTTCTGGATTTCGTCTTGCTATTTGAATAAGGGGGGGGGGGTGTCTTACTCTGTAGTCCAGGGTGGCTTTGAACTCATTCGTGTTGAGACTACAGCTGTGTGCCACGCCTATCTTCTTAGTTTTGAGAGGAAGAGAATGGTTAAACAGCTCTTGAACTCACACAGCAACCGAATGGCAGATTGCTGATGTGGGTTAGGGTATGTAGGGCAGGGGATAACTCTGTGGAGTTGATTTTTTCCTGTGTGGGTTCCAGAGACTGAATCAGTTTGTCAGCTTATGAGACAAGTGTTTTTATGACCTGAGCCATCTAACTCATCTGAGCCTCAGTACTTCTGAGGTGGTGTATGAGGAGGGTCTTGTTTGGAGCTGTAGTACCCGGACACTACCCCCTTTTTTCTTTAAAAAAAAAAAAATCGGAGTCTTTTTGTCCTTGCCCGACATTGTATTTTGAGAAAAAAAAAAAAAAAAAAAAAAAAAAAAAAAAAAAAAAAAAAAAGAAAAGCGGAAAGTGAATCGGAAAAGTAACAGAGGCCACAGTGCCACCTTGTGGCAAGAGCTCAGTATTACCATCTCGAAAGGCTGGGCCCTGGATCTAGTATTAACCAATTCTTTTATGACGGTGCTTGCTGAGCATTCCTCATGCATGGGCTAGTTTACTGAAGTCTCTAAGTAGAGAACAAAGTAGGCGCTGCCATATCTTCATTTTAGGGCTCTTGAGAGACTTGGGCTTGAGAGATTAGCAATTTCTTCATTGGTCAAGGAAAGAACAAGAGACCAGACACACAACGGAACCCTTGCTCCGAAGTTCACAATTGTAATCATTTTCTATGTTACCTCTGTTGCAAGCGGCAGCACAACTCCCAGCTTTAGATTCTTCTTAGACTCACATAGTTGCATTTCTTACTTCAGTGTGCCCCAGGTGAGAGGCAGAGAGCTGAGTTCAGACGTCAGCTCCTCTTCCTCTCCGCAGTAACTCAGGCCATGTTCCTCAGTTTGCAGGTGACAGGATGTTAAGCCTTGGCCTCCCTGCCCTATAGATCTTATAGGAAAAGGAAGGCTTGGAAAGCCCCAGATTTGATTTAAACGAAATTGTCCTTTTCTGGGGCTACAATGGAATTCACAACCTGGATAACTGGGGTGTTCCTTACGGAGGATCCTCCGACTCCGCACAAGTATCAGGCATAGGAGCCAGTGGGGGCCACTTTCATTCGACCCACTGCACCCACAAACCTAGTCTCCCTTACGTGTATTGAGAGCTTTATGCAGGAATAATGAGAAACCACCTCCGTTCTCACAGAGAACACCATTCCACTTTGCAAGGTGGCTTACAGGGACTTCCCCATATCAAACACATTTAAAATAAAATCCAAACTCAGATGGGATGGCCAGAATACCTCCACCATTCTTAAGGGATTCAAGGGGCTCTCTGTGGCTTTTTTTCTAACCTGGAAAACCTTCTACATCATCCTAGCTGTTAGGTTTGGATATGGTGATGGTTAAGGAGAGCACTGAGGTACATTGCTGGGCACTAAGAAGTTTGTAAGAACAGTTGTTAACACCACAGACAGACAGACAGACAGACAGACAAATAGCATGGCAGGGCTCTGAGGGAGTTCAGGCCCCAGCTCCCTAGAGAGACAGGTTGGTAGGGCATCAGGAGAGAATCAGTCATGTGGCGGAAGGTGGGGAAGGTGGGGAAGGTGGGGAAGGTCCACGCTAGTCTCCAGCCACGCTATCTGACTCTCAGGCTGGAGTCGGGGAAACAAGATGCTGCATTTCTTCCGTGTAGAATTATTTACCAGGTCAATCCTGTGCTATGTGTGCAATGCCCCTGCAGGCCAGTAGGGGGTGTCAGATCCCTTAAACGGGAGTTACAGATGGCTGTAAGCAGCCATGTGGCTGTTGGGAGCCAACCAATGTCCTCTGTAAGAGCAGAAAGTGATCTTTCTTATTTATTTATTTATTTATTTATTTATTTATTTATTTACTTACTTACTTACTTATTTATTTATTTATTTATTTACTTACTTACTTATTTACTTATTTATTTATTTATTTATTTATTTATTTATTTATTTATTTATTTATTTATTCAAGATATCCTCTCTTTGTGTAGCCCTGGCTGTCTTGGAACTCACTCTGTAGACCAGACTGGCCTTGAGCTCAGAGATCCACCTGCCTCTACCTCCCGAGTGCTGGGGTTAAAGGTATCCAACACCACAGCCTGGTTTAGCAGCAAGTACTCTTAACCTCTGA
The DNA here is from genome assembly GCF_963924665.1 of Micromys minutus. NCBI lineage: Eukaryota > Metazoa > Chordata > Mammalia > Rodentia > Muridae > Micromys > Micromys minutus. The sequence goes on from NC_137959.1 coordinate 11,668,489, forward strand.
GCCATCTCTCCAGCTCCCATAGATGATTTATTTTTATTTTATTTTATTAGAGAAAGGGTCTCACTATGTAGCCTTGACTAGCCTGGAACTTGCTGTGTAGATCAAGCTGGCCTCAAATTCACAGAGACCCATCTGTCTTTGCTTCCTGAGTGCTAGGACCACCATCATGGCTCATAGATAATTTATTAACCTGTAGCCCATACATCTGTAGTCCCCTTCAGATCTGAATGCTGCTCTGATTCATCAGAGCTTAGCTTTTTGGTGGCTGGAGATATAGTTTAGTTGCTAGAATGAAGGATTAAGGACCCCAAAGCCTCAGGTAGCCTGAGAAACTCGACTTGATACCTGGGCTGTTAGGAAGTTTTGATGAGTACAAACCTCTGCTGGGATCTACCACTTTGAGACTGAAGGGGAGCTAACCTGCCGGTGAAATCTTCCACCCGTAAAATTTGCAAATGCTCTCCACTCACATGCGTACAGTTGCCAGTTCCATAGAGAGACCTCAGCCCCCAGTTGTTCTGATTAAAGAATTCAGATTCTGGAGATGCCTGCTGGCTTCTTGTTACTTCATGCTGCCCCATCGATTTCAACCTAACATTTCTCCATGTACAAGGCTCTGGGTCTGACCCCTAATGCCACATAAAACTGCATGTGCCTGTGATTCTGGCATTGGGATGGTGGAGTCAGGAAGGTCAGAGGTTCATGGCCATTTTCAGCAATATAGCAAATTTGAGGACCTCCTGGGCTACTTACGATCTTGTCAGAATGATGTAATATCTCTTCCCGGAAGACACGCTTCTGCTCCGCCTGGCATCAGGATTCTTGTTTTTTCCTTCTCCAGCACAACACCCCGGAAGAGAAATCCCAGTTTTGAGAGGTTGTTTCAATAGTCAGAGACTTAAAGGAAGGACACAGATAGCTTCTTAGGGTACCTCTATTTTTTTTCCCCAGCATGATTGCATTGAGAGGGATTGGAAGAAGAGCTCTGTAGGCTTATATTTTTCAAAAACCTACTTTTAATAAGGGTTCTCAGATGCTTTGACCCCCCTTCTAACTCACTGTTCAAAGGTCGGGGAGAAAAGATGGTGAACAGGACAAGGAGGGGGTGTGGACCTGTTTAGAAGTTGTTCTTTGGGGGCGATTCCAGTCTCCATTGTCAGGATAGCAGCAGTCCACTTCAGGAGTGTTGGGATAGCAAACGTGACTCAGCAGGAGCAGCATGATCACCAGAAACAGCCAGGACTCCCGCAAAACAGCAGCAGCAACCAGGCCCAGCTGGGACGCCAGTTCTTTGCTGTGCCTCTCAAGGAAGCGAAGAGCAGAGGAGACGCAAGACCAGCAAAGCACCGCAAAGCTGTCCGTTGAGTCCAGTTTATGCTCTTTCCAAACATCATGTGTCCTCCCGTGGGTCTTGAGTCTGCATCACATGACATCTAGAAACGCTCACTTCAGGGTCCTTTGATCAGACTCTGCAATGACGCAGGTTGAGACCTAAAACAAGCAGGCACCTGACCTTAGTCCCAGCATTCCCTCTCCCTGATGGCACCAAACTCCTTTCTCTATATGTTAATGAGCAACAGATAGTCACTGGGAATTTTAACCCAAACTTGGCTCTTTTCAGGATCTACTCACTTATCCTTCTTTCAAGCCAGTAGAGCTGGAGGCACGGGGCTGCCTCTTTCACCTGGGGTCACTGGTAGCTATGGCTCTTTGAGTCAGGGAGGTCTCTAAACTAATCCTGCAGCAGATTTTATGTCTTGTGTGCCCTATCAGGTTCCTGAAACTTGACTTGAGGGTCTCCCATGGGGTCTCAGGTAGCAGAACCAAGGAGTACCTGAATCTTCTGACACCGCCTCCGGAGCTTACTAGAAAACATTGCCAGACTCCAACCCAGCTCATTGCCAGATCCTGATTGTGTGGCCTCTCTACAAAGCTTCTGCATAAACCAGAAATATAAGGTTCCCCACAGTCTGACCCTGAAGTGGCTTTACTTCACTTATAAGAAGGGGGCCTCCCCCTCTGCCACTATCTCATGGTCTGACTTCTCCTCACAGCCTACACCATATCACCTGTCTGTGGTACTGGGGCCTGGACTCTCCTAAGCTATTTTGTCATATTAATAAAACTCTTCTAACAAAATCTTTTAACAAAGGGTAAAAATCTACCTCAGCATTCCCTTGTAACCCTGGGTACCTTTCAATACCTTCACTGAATTAAGTCATTTCCCATTTAATCAGAAAGCATCTCAGGGGTAAATTCTGTCCTTACAGAACAAATTGTTCTTTTCTTGGCTCTTTTGGTACCCTACAGGCTGATAATGGTCCACTTTCATTTCTAGTATCACCCAGGGAGTGAGTAAAACTCTCCAAGTTAAGTATATCTTTATGCTGGTTAGAAAGGTTGAAAGAGTTAATGTAACTTAAGAGATTGTTCACCAAGCTCACATCAAGACTCAACAGTCTTGGCTTATTCCCTTCTTTATTGCAGTGTAAAGATCCTGTATCAGCTCCAAGTTTCCATTCAACTTAGCCCTTCCTCCAGGATGAACTTAAGAAAAATTCATGCTGGGCTTGGGTGAAATCTCTATCTATCTATCTATCTATCTATCTATCTATCTATCTATCTATCTATCTACCTACCTACCTACCTATTTTTCTACTTATTTATTGTGAGCACCACTGAGAGGTCAAAGAACAATTTTCAGAAACCAGTTCTTTCAACAGGTGGGTCCTGGGGATTAAACTCAGGTTTAGGGGCAGAACCTTAACCTACTGAGCTATCCCACCAGTCCCTGGCTGACCTTTAGTTAGATACTACCTAAAGTCTTAATACTATACTTTACTTAGTGCACACGTGAGTGCATGTGTGTATGCATGCGTGTGCACACGCGCATGTGTGTTATGTATGCTGGTGGCCAGAAGAGAGTATCATACACCTTGGGGCTGGAGTTACAGACATTTGTGTACTGCCTGATATAGGTACTGGGAACCAAACTCAAGGCCTCAGGCAGACTATCAATCACATTCAACCCATCCTTCAGATTCGTCATGAGTTCTAGTCATTCTAACTGAGGTAAGGTTATCAGGCTGTGATATAAGTTCTTTTACCCAGCGAGTCATCTTTTTCTTCCTAGAACATTTTCTTACAGGAGAGAAATGTTCACAGCTTACTTGGGATAGCAGCCCACCTTTGGGATAAGCTTAGTCATATCCAAAACATTATTCCACTTATTTTGTTGCTCCAGCTATGTCCAAAGTTGTCTCTGTTCCATGAAAAATGTGGAGCAGTCATGTTATAGGTAGAGAAAAAAACATCCATATTGGACATCAGTAGGGGGCTGAGATGCAGGAGCTGATGGCGTCCATCTGCACATGTGTGTGTAAGCAGGGATAGGCCTCTGCTCTTGGCCTTCCCCAGCCATGATGTCCTCCTCCTCCGGTGCCTGATGAATTTTGGTCTTCAAAGGAGTTGATAGCATGTGATTATAGTGATTCCAAACCGTGTAAGGCCTTTACATAGGTCTTCACTTATACCAGGAACAGGCCAGGCCGGGGAGACGACATGGAGTGTAGAAAAGGTAGTCCCAGGCGCCAGAGGGCATCGCTGCCTCTGTTCTTTGTCTCTGTTCTAGATTTGTTTTTTTTTTTTTATGGTTGGACTGATTTAATATGACTGTATTAAAAATACTTCCTATGTCTTTGGGATGGAATTTGTCTATGCTCAAAGTTTGTAGTTTTGGCCTTTTTAGGATGTCCCAAAGATCTTGTGTGTTCTTTTCATATGTTTATAATAATTTGTTGTTGCTTTTGACTTTTTCCCCCCAATCTTTATACCTTGTCTTCAAGCCCTGATATCCTGCCCCTTCTACTCCACACTATACTTTCCAGTGATATTTTAATTTGATTTACTGAAATTTTATTTCTGGGTATTTCAGTTTGATTTTTCATATTATCTTTCTCATTACTGAATTCTACTTCTGCCCCCTGTGTCGGTCCCCTTACTCCAGTCAGGTGTTTGTGTTCCTTTGCAATTCTTTCAGGACTTTCTGTCCTCTTTGATTTCTTTGCTCATACTAACATTTTTCTAAATGCTTTGCTGGCCTTTCTTCTAAGCTTCTCTCATTGGTGGGGGACGTTACTCATCGATTGGTAGGTTTGGGGGAGACATACTGTTTGATTTCTTATGTTACCTGTGCTTTTGTGTTAGACCATTGTTTACTTTAAGAAATGAAGTCACCTTTCTTTTTTCAGTGAATGTGTTTGCAATGTTGAAGAGGTTGTAGAAAGGTTGAAGAGGCACCCTACTCTGTTAGACCAGTGGTCAGAACACTAGGCTTTATTCCCAAGACTCCTTTAAGAGAAGAAAACTGTCTACAACAATTACTCCCTAAAGGTGGACCCATTAAGAAAATAAAGTAATAATAAAATACAAAACAATTACTTCTTAAGTACTAGCAACGTTGAGGAGCAAAAAAACTATTAAATTAATAGAATTGTGTGTAGTAATACATTAGTTATGAGTGGAGAGAAAAATTAAAATAAGGAGAAAAGCATAGTAAGGCTAGTGAATTGTACTGGGGAGAAACAAATTTATTTTAGCTTACGGTTGTAGCCTGTAATCAAGGGAACTTGATCAAGGATCTCAAGATGCAGCTTGAAGCAGAAACACAAAAGAGTGATGTTCACTGGCTTGCTTCCTGCTTCTGCTCAGTAACTGAGCCCACCCACATCAATCATTAATCAAAAAATTGCTTCACAAATATGCCTGCAGGCCAACCTAATGGGGGCAATTTTTGAACTGGGTTTCCTCATTGGTGACTCTAGTTTGTGTTAAGTTGTGACAAAAACCAACCAGCAGGTCAGGTATTAACATAATGATTTGAGCTCCTTTCTAGGTCTGGTTTTTTTTTTTTTTTTTGGAAAACCTTTGCCCATCCTTTTAGCCTGTGGTGATGTCTACATTAGTGGTATTGTGTGTTTCTTGGAAACACCTTGTAAATGGGATCCTGTTTTAGAATCTAATCTCTTTGCCTTTTGTCTGGTAAATTGGATCCATTGATATTCAAAATTACTACTGGAAGATGTGGATTAGTTCCTGTAATTTTGTTGACTTTTGTGGTGTTTGGCATTTTCTTAGTCTTTATTTGTTTAAAAAATATGCTAGCATTTTTTTTCTCCTCAGCTTCTTGAACATGTTTATCATTCCTTTCCACCCCAAGTACTCCTTCCGGTATTTGTAGAGCTTGCTTCAGGTTCATACATTGCTGTAGCCTGCTTTCATCATGGAAAGCATTTTTCCTTTCCCCCCTATCCACTGTAATCAGTGGTTTTTCTTGACATAGTAGTCTGGGTTGGAAATTGTGGTCTGATGAATTTCAAATACATCCTTTCACGTTAGAGTTTCCATAGGAAAGCCAGCAGTTGTTCTGATTGGTGGATATTTCTTTATAGATAACTTGGACCTTCTTGCTTTCAGCACATTTCCTTTTGTTCTGAATGTTTAGTGTTTTGACTATTAAATCTCATGAAGAGGTTTTTTTTTTTTTTTGTCTTGTAAATGTGGTGTTCTACCTATAAAAACAAAGTCTTTTTTTTTAAAAAAATTATTTATTTATGAGTACACTGTAGCTGTCTTCAGACACACCAGAAGAGGGCATCAGATTTCATTACAGATGGTTGTGAGCCACCATGTGGTTGCTGGGAATTGAACTCAGGATCTCTGGAAGAGCAGCCAGTGCTCTTAATTTCTGAGCCATCTCTCCAGCCTAAATCTAAGATCTTTAAAAGATGATTTTATTGAAAATATTTTGTATTTTTTTGGCATAGAATTCTCTTTCTTCTATGTCCATAATTTACAAATTTGTCTTTTCATAGTGTCTCATTTCTCATTCTCCTTTCATTTTTTAAAAAATTTAATCATTGACTTTGACTGAATGATCCAATTTCTGCTTTGTGTTTAAATCCTGATATTCTGTCTTCTACATGGTGCATTCCATTGGTGAGGCTTTTTGCTGAGGTTTTGTTTGACTTTCTTTCCAGTGTTGGATCAGTTTTGCTTTTTCTCAGTATTTCTATTGAATTCTATTTTTATATCCTGAATTAACTCCCTCATTTCATTAAGTTATCTGTATTCTCTTCATTCAGGAGATTATTTGAGAACTCATTCACATGTTTATTTGTGTCTTCATTTAGGAGATTATTTGGGAACTCATTCACATTGTGTGTGTGTGTGTGTGTGTGTGTGTGTCTGTCTGTCTGTCTTTGAGTTCTTCGACCATTTTGAATTCTTTGGCATCTCACCTAAGTCCCTGTCACTGGTGACCATTACTATTGGGGTGGCAGATTTCAAGGAAACAGGTCTTGTGTTATTTATGCTGAGACTTGCCTATCTGGACCTAGCTTTTCTTTTTGGGATGCCTGTGTTGAGTGAGCATTTGCTTCAGTGTTTGTTATTTCCTCTGCTTGGTACTGGTATTGGTTCTCCTCAATGTTGCTTGAATTCTAGTAGTGGAGACATTCTGTTGGTTCATGGATGGAGAAATTGAGGGTGTTTTGGCTTAGCTACAGCACTGGCATGGTCTCTGGCCTCATGAACCAGAGTCAGTACCAAATGGTGGGGTTTGTGCTAGAGGTGGTAGTTTCATGTGGTCTCCGACCTTGAGATCCTGAGTTGAGCAGTGTTATAGGGGTGTGTGTCAGAGCCATGACCCCTAACTTCATAAGTCAGGGTGCTCATGATAGACTATACATGTATGCCTGATGTGGCTGGATTGAACACCCTCTGGCTTCCCCAGTTGGGGCAGGAGTGTCCTCTGGGGTTTGGGAGGGGATCCCACACCTCTGGCTTTACCAGATAATTAAGGACAGAGTGGAAGAACTGTGCAGCAGGCACCTCTAAAATGCTTGGCTGGGATGGGCCTGGGGTACACAAGGGGAGTCCCAGACTCTTGTACCCTCTTTGGCCATGGAGAGTGTTCCGGGCAGCAGAAGTGACTGGGGGAGAGGAAGGTCTTGAGACTTTTGGCTTGACTGTCTGGGGAGTGTATAGAGTGTGGTGGGAACACAGATCAGCAGGTGTAGACAGCCAGAGCCCTCTTCTGCTGGGATAGCCTCACACAGAGTGCATACGAGGGTGTGGAGGTTCCAAGACCATCAACCCGTAGAGTCAGGGTAAGCCGGGCAGTGAGACATGGTTCAGGAGGGGACACAGAGAGGGGAAGGTCTCTAACACAGGAAAGGGAGAGGAGTCCCTAAGACTTGTCTGGCTGGATGGGGTGCGAGGCAGGCGGGAGAAATTCGCTTACTCTAGGTCTTGAGGATGCATCATAGTTAGGAGCACAAGAGACTTGAAAGCGAATTTCCCATGATAATTTTAGGGGAGACAAGACGCGGAGGGCCTCTGTAATAAGGGAGATGTCCCAGCCTTGGAGTCAGAGAGCTCTTTAGATATTATAATGGTTTGGGGTATTCTTGCCTTCCACCATGCTACCAAGAGCTGCTTAACAAATCAGAGTGGAGCCCACAGGAGAATTCAAAACATAAGTACTAAGCCCCAACTGTGTTGGGCTGAGTTCTTCCTCAGCTGGGCTTTGAACCTATTGCTTCTTGTTTCTTTCCTGGGACCAAGTCCTGCAAAGCCAGGATGCTAGTCCCTGCTAGGAGCACCTTGGAGGTTATTTCTTTGCCTTAGGTGAAGTAAAGGTCTCTCCCAAAAAATTCTAAATTAAAAAACAAAAGCTCTGGGCTGATAGGTCACTTGGTTCAGATAAGTCTTGCCTGTGAGAAGTTTCTCGGGGGTTTTTTGTTTGTTTATTTGTCTTGTTTGTTTGTTTCCCTCCAGACTGACATCCAGGTTGAAAGTGTAAATAGGCAAATTTACTCTGTTGCCTATTTATGTCCACATCTACTGCCATTATTATGGACCTCATGGGAATTTCCTACCACCTGGAAGACTAAATCTGGAATTAAATCCCTAGGGATGGCTCGGCCTGCAGTGCATCGGCAGAGGATCTGAGAACAGTTAGTGCTCAGGAAGCAGAAGTATGAGAATCGTGGAGACACAGCACAGGGGCTCAGAGAAGAGGAGGAAAGTTATGGGAGCTCTAGAAGGGCAAGAACCAGCTGCCAGGCCTCAGCTGCCAGCCTCACCTGCCAGGCCTCACCTGCCAGGCCTCACCTGCCAGCCTCACCTGCCAGCCTCACCTGCCAGCCTCACCTGCCAGGCCTCACCTGCCAGCCTCAGCTGCCAGCCTCACCTGCCAGGCCTCACCTGCCAGGCCTCACCTGCCAGCCTCACCTGCCAGGCCTCACCTGCCAGGCCTCACCTGCCAGCCTCACCTGCTAGCCTCACCTGCTTCCTCTTTTCCCAGCATTGGCTCATCCAGGCCTCTGGACAGAGCTTAGCCTGGCTTCTCACAATGGGTATCTTGCTCCTGGGCCACTGCCAAGGGCTAGGCATAAAAAATGGACATGAGCCTCATGGCCCCGGCAAGACTGATACAGGAACCATCAAGTTCAGTGTGTCTTAGTTACTGTTCTATGGCTGTGAAGAGATTCCGTGACCAAGGCAGCTTATAAAAGAAACCATTTAAATGGGGGCTTGCTTACAACTTCAGAGAGTTAGTCCATGGTCATTATGTGGGGTGCACCAGAGGAGAGCCTACCTCTCTGCCTCACACGACACCACCAGAAACTTCCACGTCAACCATGGGTGCAGAGTTAGTGGGGAGCAGGAGACTGGGGTGCACAGCGGAGCAAGGTTCAACAACGATGAAGTTGGTATTGTGCAGATGTGACGCTAATGAGCATGAGGGGAAACTCTGAGACACAGTGCGCTTTCTGTCCCTATACTGAAATACCTGGGACAAAGCCACTTTATCTGAGAAAGGGTCTCACCGTGCAGCCCTGGTTGTCCTGGGATTCGCTGTCTTCACACTCACTGGGATCCTCCTGCCTTCAAGGCCTGCCAAGTGCTGAGATTAAAAGCCTTCACCACCGCCAGTCGTGGCAACTTTATAAAGAAGAGACGTTTATTTAGGTCACAGCTCTAGAGAGTCAGAGATATTGTGCCATCAATAACTTAGCTCTGGTTTATGGGAGAGGGAAAGAAGAAATCACATCCTGAAAAACAGGAAGTGGCTCCAGAGGGGCTGGAGACTCACAATCTTCTGGAAGGCTTGTGGCAAGAGACCTTGTAAGAGCTCCGCCTCTTAAAGGCCCACTCCCTCCATTTGCCACACGAAGAGGCCAAGTTCCTTCTCCACCCTTCAGTTTCCAGGCGTTGCTATGCCTTGTCAGCAGTAGGAAGCCATCTGGCAAAGGGAAGGTAATTTGCAGAGGCTCAGCCTTTCGTCAGAGGGAAGATGGAGGAATGGGAGATTTTCAGTGAGAAACAATAGCTTAAGGCATCAGTCAACCCTGAGATAATGATGACCCACCATAAAAGAACCTTACCTAACCTGGGGGGTTCCCTTTGGTATAGGAGATTGCCTGGCAGTCTGTTTCACTTTCCTTCCCCAGCTCACCTGTACCATTTTAAGCTCTCAACCAGGGCTCTGCAGACCCTGTTACTCTGCTAAAGGCCAGCAGGGGGACTCAGTTGCTGCCTAGTCCTATGTATTCTTGGGCCTGTGTGTTCCCATCTTAGAGACCTGGACTGTTCTGCATAGGTCTATCTTTTCATCTTCAGTAGCAAAACCAGGCCTTTTCCCCTTTCAGCCTTTAAAGTCCTCTTTCTCATTACTAGGCCTCCTGCGAGCGAGGAAGAAGCAGAGGAACTAATTACGGAGACTGGGTGACTTTGCCCCGAATCTCCAACCTTTCCCAAACATCTGCCCCACCGGCCAGAGGCAGCCAGAACCTGCTGCTAGTTCTTCTTGCTCTTTTGAGAAGCCATCAGAAAGCATCCACAAACAACCGTGATTGCCTTAAAGCGGAGAACAGCACATTTTCCAATTACAGCCTGGGTGATTACTCTGGCTTTTAATTAATGGAGTGTGCATCTGTTTGTGGAGACCCTTTTGAATGTGCTTTTTTGGAGTTCCTTAATTAGTTACAAGAAGCTGCAGGTGTTCTGGCAGGAGCACAGTGGACCTGGGACAGCTTCCAGGAGAGACGTCTTTAATGTAAATATTTAGTCATCTGATGATAAGGCTCGTTTTTTTAGAGTTCTTGTTCCTGTTTGGTGTGCAAGCAGTGGTGTCTGAAGACACGCCTAGGCTTTCGTTTGGATTGTTGACAAAATAAATCGAAACGAAAGAGACCAGTTTTCATCATGGCAAACACTTATCTGCAGTTAGACCATTCCCAGGATGACAAGTCATTCTCACATTGTCACCCTGAGCCTGCTGCCTGGGGCTTTGTTTTGTTTTGTGGTGAAGACATGCGGATGTAGGTGGTGGGATGCTGCTTGGGTCGCATTTGATACCTGTTATTCAGAGGGACACCGCAGGAAACGAATGAGTGGCGATTGTCCTGACAGTGTGGATGAGTCATGAAGACTAACCCTTCTGCATCAGGTTATGGTTATGAAAAATTGGCGATGTTGCTTCTTCTTGAAGTCATTACCACCTCTGGATTTGCGTGCTGATGTTGCCACGTGAAAGATGTTCCAGGCCGAGGTGAAAGCGTCCGTGATAATTGGATGTACGGGCGTCAGAGGGTGAGGACTGAGGGGAGGGCACACTGTGCTCTGTGGGTCTCTGGTTTGAAGGTGAGGTGTCACCGGGCCATCTCCCCCATTTACCTACATGCTGCCTTTGGCTGCCTTTGTCATGATGGTAGCTATGGTTATAGTTAGCATCTGGTTCTGCATAAAATGTTGATTTGCTGTGGTGTACTGGGCAAAGCTCTGATGTCTGTTGCCTTCCTTCTAGGCTTCTTTCCAGTTCTATGGGTTAAAGCAAAACTTTCCTCTTCTGCGTGTTTAGATGAGGCATTGTGGCAGAAAATTTTACTAGTCAATTTTGTGTTTCTACTAAAAGCACATCCTGTGTAACAGGAAAAAGGAAGAAGGTTTTATTTAGTCCTTGATGTTTTCTATGCAAAGGTAGAGCCACTGAAATAGAACAGAGCTTGGATGTTTCCTGTTTCCTATTACCACTGCGCACTAACCTGCTTTGTCATCTTCAGGACAAAGAGGCCCTTTCTTCCTGGAGAATGGGAGTGGTGGGCTGGGGAGGGTAGAGGGGAAGCAGGGCAGAGGGAGGGCCGAAAAGGTGGAGGAAGAGGGAGGAGCTGGGTGGGTGGTGGAGGAGGGAGGGGCTTGGAAAGATGGAGGGGGAAGGGAGGAGCTGGAGAGGGAAGTTACTGTATCTTCCTGCTTCTACCACACCCTGGTTCTGCCTATAGGATAAGAGGAAGCTCTCCATCCTGTAAATAATTTATAAATCTTTATTTCTTAATTTTCTTTTAAGTTTAATTTTATTTATTTTGTGTGCATGGGTGGGGAGCCCATGCTACCAGATGAGCATAAAGAACTGGAGAGGTGGAGTGTGCTCAAATGCCAGGGATCTCAGAGATCTGAGACAGCAGGAGTGGGGTGCTCCCTCTCTGCCTCTAATGCCTGCTCTGGAACTTAACCCCAACTGAGGTGACTATGGCACCTAGTCAGGTAGCACAGCACCTGGGATGCCTCTCCATGCTAATGAGGCATCTCAGTAGCCTTAGCCTTCAGCCAATGACCTTCCCTTTCAGGACATTCTCATGCTCTTCCCCCACATTATATAATCTCTGGTTTGCCCTGAATAAAGCATATGCATCTAAGTCCATCCCCAGTAAAGCAATATGAGCAAGCTAAGATAGTCTCAGAGAGCTGCTTCATTAGAGATTGTCAGTGGGGAAGGCCTTTGATGAAGAGCCATAACACTAAGTCCCCAGAAGAGGGCCTTTCTTTTCTCCCTCACTCCCAACTAGACCGGAACCCTGCCAGTCCTGGACTTCACTTTCCCCTTCCAACCAGCTGTGCAGCAGGATCTGCTGGGAATCCACACTGCCAGGAGAGGCAAGCCCCAGTCAAATGCTTCCTCTTGTAAGAGTTACTTGGGTCATAGTGTCTCTTCACAGCAATAGAACAATGTTGCCAGCTGTTTCTTTCCTGCCTCAGCATGGTAGCCACATAAGTAATGTAACTGAGAAGCTGTGTTAGCTCTCCGACAGAAACAACCCTGGAGGAAGAAGCAGGGCTTATTTCTGTTGAGTCCATGCTCATAGGACTTGCAGATCATCCAGGCTTTAGGAGCTCTGCATGTGTCACCACTATCTAGGGAACAAAGAAGGGAACACTGGACCTCAGCTGGCTTTCTCCTCCCTTCCTTTTTATTCAGTCCGGGATCTGGTGGATGAGAGGGTGCCATTCACCTGCAGGGTGGATCCTCCTGCCCCAGTGAATTCTCTCACTAGAGATGTGCTCAGTAGCCTCCTAGGTAACTCCAAATTCAGCCATGTTGACAGAGGAGATTAACCATTACAGTCAAATTGCTAGGTGACCTGAACAACTCAGTTGCCTCCTCTTTGTTTCTGTTATCTGGACAAGAAAGTTCTCCATAGGCTCACGTATTTGAATACTTGGTTCCCAGCAGGTACTGCTGTTTGGAAGGGTGGAACGTTTGGGTGTTGGAAACTTTCAGAAGGAAGTGGGTCACAGAAGGAAGTAGGTCACTAGGAGTTGGCTTTGGGGACTTATAGCCTTCTCTCACTTCCTGTTCTCTTATTCCTGCTCCTGTAGCCTCTCTTTCTCTACCACAGTTGACTGTGTCTCATAGAACTGTAAGCCTCAATAAATTGTTTTCCCTATACATAAAGGGTAATTTATCACAACACTAGGATGGGAAAGATGATTTCTAATATCCTTAGCTCCTAAAATTTAATATGTAGGAACTGATTTCCATTATCCGGTGACAGAACTAAAGTTTCATCTGGAACGTTGCTTCCTTTCCCATTGTGCTCAACCTATTGAGTCTTCCTTTGCTGGTGGCCTTTAGGTGGCATAGCAAGATGGGCTTAGCTGGAAAAGGGGCTTTGCAGGGCAGCTTTGCACATAGACCAGGGACCTCCTTAAACTACAGCAGACAGACTTGCTGGCAATACAGTGGGAGTTCACAGCTGATGACAGGTGCGCTGGACATTTGGGACCAGACTTTGTGCCCAAGGACACTGGGAACATTCTGATTCTGAAGTAGATATTTAATGGCTACTGCAAAGCCCCACCCGAGCCCCAGCCCCGCCCACTCCCATTCTTATATGCCTTACAGAGGCATCTGTTTTGCGTTTGTGCTTGGGGTATAGTTGTGACCTTGCGACCCGCAGTGTATCCTGCCGTCTCTACTGAGGCACCCTGGAACAGTGGTAAATAGTGGTCGTGCTCCACCTCACTGCCGATGACTGTCAGCACCATGCCAGAGGGCCAAGAAGAGGTCCGTGGAGTGGGGAAGAGGAACCAAAAAGTCCCTGTGTGATGGGGCTTGGTGTCTTCACTTTCTATGGTTTGGATTCTCCTCACACTGAAGAGCTATCTCCCTGTTGCGTAGCCCAACGAAAGACAGCACAATACAGGTATACCAAGAGGAGTGTGAGGCTGTTCACTGCAGAGCTCTAGGGGGCGCTATTCACATGTGGTCTAAACAAACGGGGCTCTGTAAGGCTTGTGCTGGGTTTCAGCAGCCGCCTCTGGGGTAATAAACTTCTCCCATGCACCTGCCCTTTCTCTTTCTCCCCTAGCAGCCACCCTCAGAGACTACTGGACCACATTTAGAATCACACTGGCGATCTGGACACATCAAAGGACTTAACTGATACTTTCTTGATGCGACTTGGATGGTAAGGACACCAATTTTCATCTGAGTGTTTGTACAAATGCAAAACGGTGAACCGATCATTTGCTCGTTTTAGAGTTTGTGTCCCTTAGGAGCGCCTCTCTCCTTCTTCTTTAAACCATTACAAAACCCATTTTCCTCTGCTCACAAAACACTGTGTGGATCTTATGCAAGAAGTTAATACTAGCTCTGTAGTAGACAGGCTTTCATTTAATGCTTTTATTTAACGTTCAATGTTCAGTGCCAATGGAGAGAGATTACTAGTGATTTTTAATCAACAAAGGCGCCTCCAACAGTTGTTAAAGGCTTGAAAATAGAGTTTAAAAGAAGATCCTTTTTCTTCCAATCACCTTACAAAAATCCTATACTTGGCTCTGCTTGGCTGAGCTGCTTATGTTCATTTTCGAAGGTTTAATAACAGGAAATTCTCTTTCCATTATTTTATCTAGTATCCTGTATTTTGACAGAAAACCGAGAAGCCTTTCCACTTTTTTACATTTTGGTTCCCTCGCTTCTCAAAGTAAAAGTAGTTCAATTAAATATCATTTGAGGGCTCCTTCGAGGCAGAGACCTTTGGAAATTGCTCTCACCCTTTAACATTTAGAAAGGCATATTTATAGAAGTGGGGTGTCTTGGCAGCCTGTGCTTGCTGCTCAGAGAGGGAGCGGCTCCCTGCACTTCTCTCTGAAGAGTGAAGTCATTGCACTTCAAGCTGGATATTGGGTGTAATGGAGAAACTGCCTAGTCCGGGGCGGGGGGCCCAGTGTCACAAGCCCATCTTGCTGAAGTCATGTGGAGGCTGTAAGTGAACTTCAGGGGGACAAGCTGCTTCTGTGTTCACTGGGTTAGGGCAACATCCAGTTAGATGTTTGGGAGTGATCAAGAAATGACAGGGAAAGATTCCTTCCTGAAAAGGAAGGGGTGCCACATCAGTTTCCTTGTCCACCTAATACCTATCCATCTGTCCACCCATCCATATGTCTGTCACAGAATTTATTGACTAAGTTATATTACGCTCTTACTGTATTAGCTAGCTTTCTTATCATCTTGACACAATGCTTGAGAGAAATAACATAAGGGAGGAAGGATTTATTAGGACTGTGATTTCAGATGTGTTAGTCTATCCTGGGGTCTGTGTGTGGTAAATCAGAGCAGGTCAAAGCATGGTGTCATGGTGGACAGGAGGAGAGAAAGGGATATCACTGCTATGCTGTTTTTCCTTTTCCTCTTACTTATCTGGGGCCCTCACATGGGTAGTATTTCCTCTCAGTTTATTCTTTCTGGAAACACCTTCACAGACAAGCCCAGATGCATGCTTCACTAGTCTCCTAGGAGATGTAAAATCTACTCAAGTTAATAATGAAAGTTACCCTTTATTCCCAGTGTCCAGGAGGCAGAGGCAGGTGGATCTCTATGAGTTCGAGGCCACTCTGGTTTACAGATTGAGTTTCAGTATAGCCAGGGATATACAGAGAAATCCTGTCTCAGAAAACAAAAACAAGCAAATAAAACAAACTAGCTCCTTCTCCAAAAAACCTAACAACAACAACAGCAGCAGCAGTAACAACACGATGAACTAACCATCACATTGTTTATCAGATGCTGCACATTCTTGGTACAGTAACCAGAGAAACACAGAGGGCTGGAGGAAGAGTCATTGCAGAAAGGGATGGCGAAAGGGGAGATGGCAAGCTGGCAGGGTGGGTTTACAGATGTGAGCAGCAAGAGGACTGTCTTAGTTAGGAGTTTTTATTGCTATACGGAGACACGATGACCATGGCAAATCTTAGAAAGGGAAACATTTAAGTAAGGTTGGTTTACAGTTCGGGAGTTTAGTGAATTGTTGTCATGGTGGGGAACAGGCTGGCACACAGCCAGCTGGGGAGGTAGTTGAGAGTTCTACAACTGTGTGAAGGGACTGAGACTCTGAGCCAAGCTTGAGCATCTGAGACCTCAAAAGCCCACCTCCAGTGACACACTTCCTCCAACAAAGCCACACCTACTCCAAGAAGGCCATACCTCCTAACAGTACTACTTCCTATGGGCCCTATGGGAGTCATTTTCATCAAACCACTACAAGGAACTAGATCAAATCTATTTCCACACTAGTATTTTATACTCATTTATATTCAAGTTCCAACACCTAGATGTGGATTCTCTGCTGTGCACTCTCACAGGGAGAATCCATACTCAAATTCAACATGTACGTATCCCCAGGGATCGTGGTAGGCGTCAGCTATACAGGACAAACAAACAAAACAAGACCTGCTGTCTGGATTCATGGAGTCCATAGTCCTGTGGGGTAAATTTGCATAGGGAACTATTTATAATTGTGTGATGCAAGCCACAAAGAAGAAGCAGGCATGGTTGTGACATCCGAGTGATGACTACCAGCTCCCACCATCATCCCAAACGCGTGAGTGCAAAGGAGGGAATGAAAAACAGAGGGCTGTGGGTAGAGATCCGTTCAGACTGGCCTGTTCCGGGTGTCCTGAGGTGTGGATGGTGGGGTGAGGGTTAGAGGGCCTTGTAGGCTGCAATGAGAGAGCAAGATGTTCACTTCAGGAAGAGAGCAGTGGCAGTAAGCGTGTCTGTGAAGGCACAGCTCTAGGTGAAAGAAAACCCCAACAAAATGACATAAGGTTTTGGATATCTTTGTGCCTGATCATGTTTTCCATGATGTCCCCCAGCTGGTCACAAGGTAACCCTCAGCTTTCTGGGATTTATAAATCAGAGCATCATTGCTATCTTGAAATTCTTAATATGAAAAAGCATGTACATTAAGCTAACATAATATTTCCACAATTATGAGTAATTTCAACAATCAAACAGACATTAGATACTTTTCTTTCCCAATTGTTATTTAGACTTGGTATTTAGCCCAGGCTAGCCTCTAATCGTCCCTTTCAGGGGCTGAATAGCAGGTATATGCTACTACACTCAGATTCCATAACTTGGCTCTCTCTCCCATATGCTTTGTCCTTTTCTCTGGTGCTAGGAACACGGCTGAGTACTGGCATATCCTGGGTGTGTTTATCAGGGCTCTCTATAGAAACAGAGCCAGTGGCATGAGTTATATGAATCCATCAAGTCAGATTATGTTAAAATAGCAACAACAGCTGAGTCTTACCCAAGAGTCTTACTCATTAATTGTTCCGTCTTGGTGGCTGGTGCCTCAGTGGTTGGAGCTGTTCCACAGTGGCTGTGACAGACAACCAGTAGTTGCTCAGTAACTCTCAACCTGGTGTCAAAAACCTGAATGTTTCCTGGAGAGCCGCTAGTCCCTAATCCATGATGGCAGCCTGGAAATGCTGGTACTGAAATCACTGAAGAAATTAATAACAGCAGCAGCATATGTCCTTTCCATGTCAGGAGGGGAGGTCTAGCAAACACAAGGCCTGTACTCTTCTGTCTGACACAGCCTTTTATCTAGACTGTTTCCAGAGAGAGAGCCTCACAACTGATGTGGGTCTTCCCATATCAACGGAAGCAACTGGGACAATTCTTCAGTGGGGGCTCCCCTTAGGTGATTTTAATTTGTAGTGAGCTGACATTAAAACCAACCACAACCCTTGGCAATCTGTCACTAGGCTGCCCTGTTAGCCTTTTGGATTAACTATAATTCCAGCAATTTGGGGACTAAAGTAAAAATATTAAAAAAATTCATCACTGCTTGTATATATAAGATTTTTTTCCCCTGAGGATGGTAACCAGGTCTGAATAGGTCATTTTGACCATTTCAAGTGTATAAGATAATATGAAGTATTTGTTAGAGTGAACTCCCATTACTCAATTTGAAAATCAAGAAACGGGACTGAAAAGATGTCTCAGAGATTGAGAGCACTTGCTGAAAACCTGGCTTGTGTTACTGGCACCCACATGGCAGCCCACAGCCACCAGCAACTCCAGACCTAAGGGATCCAATGTCCTCTTCTAGCCTCTGTGGGCAAATGTACATGGTGCACATGCAAACATTTTTCAAAAGGGAGCTTAAATGAAGTGCCACCACTGCATAGGGCTTGTCCTCTGAAGCCCTCGTTGGAGTGTGACATCAGACAGCAGAGTTGAAGGTGGGTCTTTCATGAAGTGGTTAGTTCACTAAGAAGGGTTACTATCTTTCTCACTTTGAGAAGGTTAATTGTGGCCGTAGTGTGGCTCACACTAATAGGTGCATGTTTGTCATGAGAGTTGGTGTTGCAAAGCAAGACTTCTAATTTTCTCTCTTGTATGCACCCACTTGCTTTTCTTTGGGGTTTTACAGATAGAATGTAGGCTTAGATTTTTTTCAAAATCTACTTTAATTAGGAGTTCTTAAATGCTTCAACCTTTCTTCTAGCCTACCACCCACAAGAGGTAGTAGAAAGGAAAGGTTAATAGGAAACAGGGGTTGTGGACCTGTTTAGTCATAGTTTGTTGGGGATATGAATCGTCATTGACAGCAGTCCAGTCCTCTAGCAAACACCAACACTAATCGGCAGCTCGTGAATCAGCAACAGCAGTTCAATCCAGAAGAAACCGCAAGGCTCTGCCAGTCTGCCAGAGTCTGTAGAGACAGCAGGAAGCCACCGGAATATTACAAGAAGTTCTATGGTGAGTTACTCTCGACAAAGTGAAGACAAGTGAAGGTCAGCAACTTGATGCAGGGTGAGCCAATACATGTGTGTCATCAGTGGAACAAAGGAGACCAATGTGATAGCTTCCTCACACTGTCTGTGGAGTCATTTGTACTCTTTATAAAGAGTATAAATCATGTGTCCTTTTATGTGTCTGCTTTAGCAAAACATCCTTTCATCTGCCTGCCCCAGCAAAACATCAGATGACAACTGAATTTCCAAAGAAACCAGAACTTTCCACTCCCTTAGAATCTCTCCATATGGCCCAGGCTGGTCTGCAACTCATAAATCTCCTGCCTCAGCTTCCTGAGGGCATGGTACTGTACTCAGCTAATTTTCTCCTTTCCAGTTTTCTGTCATGTCACATGGGATACATGGGATATAGAACAAGATCTTCCCCAGGGGTTGGGCAACTGCTGATAGCATCCTCTTGGACTCCCTAGCCTCTAGAATTGAAAGCCTAGATAATTTTCTTTCCTGTATAACATGTTCTCAGATATTATACTATTGGAGATGAACTCTGTCTTAGGATTTCCATTGCTGTGAAAAGACACCATGACCAAGGCAAGTCTTATAAAGAACAATATTGACTTGGGGCTGGCTCACAGGTTCAGAGGCTCAGTCCATTATCATCAAGGCAGGGAGCATGGCAGCATGCAAGCAGACATGGCACTGGAGGGGGTTGAGAGTCCTACACCTTGTTCTGAAGGCAACAGGAGAATACTGGCTTCCAGGCAGGTAGGAGGAGGTCAAAGCCCATCCCTACAGTGACACACTTCCTAATAGTGCTGCTCCCGGGTTGGGAGCATTCAAACCACCTCAGAGTCCATGGAGAAGGATCACATTCGGAGACTAACATGCCCACAGCAGCTTTACATCGCACTCTGTATGCTGCCAAATACCGAAGGGGAATCTGTTCCAGTTCCTATATGGACACTCCGGGATGCAGACCCATAGTAGGCTATGTGACTTGATATTTCCTCCAAGTACTGTGCGGCGAAAGAAAGAGTGGGAAAATGCCCTCTTACACCTGGACCAAGGTCAGTATGAATAACGAGCCACTTATAGAGACACAAGCCTACCAGAGCACTCCAGAGACCAAGACAGGACAATTGGGAGTTCTAGGCCAGTCTGTGCTATATAGCAAAGCCCTATCCCAACAAACAGACAGACAGACAGACAGACAGCACTCAGGTCTGGCTTACCCAATAAGGCCTAACAAGGCTTCCTTGGGTTTCAGTGTACTCCAAAGTACAAGGTTTCTGAACTCTGTGCCTTGAATGAAAAGTTATTCACCATGCAGTCACTGATAATTGGATACTAACCCCAGAAAGCTCTGAACACCTCAGAAACAACTCACAGACTATATGAAGTTCAAGAAAAAAAAAAAAAAGAAAATGAAAAAACCATTATGCTTAATCTTTACACACCAAGAAAACTTTGACTAATTCCAGGTTACATCTTGTTTTACATGTACTTTATGCTCACTGTAACTAGTAAGATCTTAATGCACACTATCAAACCTTTAAAAAAAACCAAGTACTGATAAAAATGTATTTGTATACTTTTATGCAAAAATGTTTAAAATCTGTACATTTATCTTTGCTTTTTAAAATAAAGTTGTTCAATTAAAAAAAGAAAAGTTATTCACAAGGGATTAGGTTAGATCACATCGCAACATTCTTCAAGTCTCAAGTTTTATCTTCACTGATACTTTCATAGTGCTGTGGGTTTGGGATTGGCAACTGATTATTGTGGAAGGTCTCACACTAACTGTGATTTGAAACTCTGACTCCTGCTCAAAAAGTAGCTATTGAAGAGTTCCAACCCAACCACAGGGTGGAAGTCAGAATACACAATCTCAGTGTATCTGGGCAGCAGCCAGCCAGCCAGCCAGCCAGAGTTACTTGGCAAACAGGCAGCCTTACATCTAGCAGCCTTAAATCTAGTTAATTCTGGTGATGGCTGCTTTCAGCTTTGCCGATTCTGTTTCAGATGGCCACATTGACAGTTGTCTAGAAGGTGTGCTTGGGTCATGCATTTTTTTTAAGGCAGAAGTCTTTGCTCTATGGCCCAAACTGGTATCGCTAACTACCTTTCTGATTCAGTGATTTTTGTGTGTCTGCTTCCTGAGTGCTGGGACCCTAAGGGTGGGCCAAGCAGGTTCATTTCTCTTTAAGGGGTAAAGTGTATCTTTTAACTGTATTGCCGTAGAATTGCCAGTGGATCCTGGGTTTCCAGACGAGGTTTAAGACCAGGGTGGACCAATCTTTAAGAGATGAGGATGGATGTGTTAGAATAGATCCCTGAAGGGATCTGACAGGTTTAGCTGTGCCCTAGGATTCTGCCGTTGGTTTCAAGCTCCCCCCTCCCCTTATTCCAAGCAAAATGTACCTCCGACTCTACATAGCGGTCTTCAGTGCTCAGAGCTCATTGGGAAGGAAGCCACACTGTGTTGCTCTGTTTGCCTGAAGTCTGACGGAAGGGACCTGTAAACCTCAAAGTACATGTTACCCAGTAAGGCTGATTCCCGATTCGATTCCAGAGTCCGGCTGCACGTCTGGGCTCCTGACGGTAGGGGGCATCAGCTCCCTTTTGTAATTCTTTGGAGACTGAAGCTCAGACCTCACTCTACCTTCTCTTTTTTTGTTTATGACGTTCATCCTGAGGTTAGGGTTGGCCTGTGGCATGCAATAATACATTTAACCTTTGACTCTGTGCACCAACAGGTAATCGATCACTTCCAAAGGCCAGGGAGCCTCCATCAGTATGAGATAAATGGAGATGGGCTGACCCTTGCGTCTAGTGATCTGCTGAGGGCAAAGCACAGATCTGACTGGTGTGTTTTATGAACTCTACTATCTTTCTCATCTTTATTTAAAAGCAGAAAAAAAAATTTTCCCCATAAAGTGATTTATTGCTTAATGTTTTCCAACCAAATCGGATCCTGGTGAGGATAATTTTCCTTAGACTGCACATTACTGTCGAGTTGGTAAATAAACTTGAGGTATTTCTTCATTGGGCATGAAATAAAGATGAAAATGCTGAATTTGAAACCAAAAGATAGCACCAGGATGAGAGGATCTTTACCGCACACACACTGCGCTGTGCCTCTGCTTGCTTGCATTACAAAACGATTACCCAACTCGGCTTAGTGCAAACGGAAGAGCCACGTCTTCCTGTGAAGATGACACGGGCTACAATTGTTTACTGAGATCCTACTACGTGTCACATACTGTACCATCATGTGAGACCTTCTGTTTGGTAATCTTTCTAGTCTACCCCCAAAACGCTAGATTTGATAAGCAAAATCCATCAGATTAGGGAAGGCAAGGGCAGAGAACTGACCTAAGGGCGGATCAGAGGCTAGCCAGGTTCTGAGATACAAAAGGCTTCTTTGACCTCTGACTACTGAAGGATATGTTCATTAGCTTTTGTGTGTGTACACACGCGTGTGGGTGCATGTCAAGGCCTGAAGTTGACACACGTGTTTCTCTCACTCAGTCTCTGCTTTGTGTATTGAGGCAGGGCCTGTTGCTGAGCGCAGAGCAAAGTGATTCTCGCTTGTCCGGCTAGCCAGCTTGCTCCAGAGATCCCTTCTTTCTTGCCGCCTGAGTTCTAGGATTACAGAAAGCCTCCACATTTGCCAGGCTTCTTCTTTGTTCTTGGGGTCCAAACTCTGGCCCTCACGCTATAGAGCAAGGACTTTATCTGCTGAGCCATCTCTCCAGCCCATGACATCTTGCCTTTCCTATTTCTATTTTTTTTTTTCAATTTGAGACTAGATATATGAACTTTCTGATTCCCCAGTGAGACTGTGGACTTTAATTTGGCCTGAGACTCAGAGAGCAGCACAGGAGAGGTCTAGTTAGCAGAGGGAAACAATATTTACTGAGTATATTTTTAATCTCCTAAATGGATGTAGCAGCCAAATCTTCAGGGGTTTAGTTTCTTCTAACTATGGGGCATTCTTCCTTATCTGTAAACAATAAAGCTGCCCATTGAAAGCAAACTTTGGTCTGGCAAAGCCTGGGGTTAGTGAAGAGCCCTGGAGAAGGATGGTTTTGGCCAGGCCACCCTGGTTTTCAGAAGTCTGTATCAGGCTCCACAAATCTAATGACAGCATGTGACTTGTTGCAGGGTCACTAGCTATGTGTATTGTCCTGATCTCTGTCAGGCTGATGCCTTCTGTCTACTAATCCCCTGCATCACTGTATTATATCGAAAAGGGCCCGAGGACTTCCCAGTGCTCTAGGCCAGCAGCTTCTAACCACTGAGAGTAGCTACCTGGCTGTCCTCCCAAATATCTCTCTGCAGTCTGCTCTCTAGGCATGGTATCTGTGCCTTTGGGAGAATGCAAGATACCATGTCTTTAAGGAACTCCAGGGCATGCAGTTTTGTAATTTTTACAGTTCTGGTTGATTACTTAAAGTTGTTTAATGTTCATCTTTATTTACAGCAATTTAAAGAGTGTGTGCTGTAATTGAGACCCACTTCCCGTTCCTTCCTAAGATGAAGGACTTCAGAGAGTCACCCATACTCCTCAGGGCACGAGTCTCAGAAACATTTTAATAACAGCAGAGAATTGTACGGTTCTGTGAGAAGATTTGGATAAGAATGTCCCCACAGGCTCTGGTGTCTCCTTGGTGGCAGTGTTTCAGGAGGTTATGGAGGTACAGCCCTGGTGCAGGAAGTATGTCACTAGGGGAAGGGTTTGAATGATTCAAGATGTGAACACTCAGCTTCCTGTTTCTGCTGCCGTGGCTTTGACTTGTCTGCTTGCTTTTGCTATTATGGACTCCACCCAGAACCATAAGCCAAAGTAAATCCTCTTTGCTATCAGTTGCTCTTGGTCATGATGTTTTATCACAGCAAGAGGAAGTGATACAAGGACCAAGCGCCTTCCTGGGCTCCTTGAAGTATCAGTTAGTAAGAAGTGAGATGAAGCTCAGAGAAACTAAAGGATATGTTTCAGTCACGTGGCTGAGTACAAATAATACTCAGAATGGCCAAAGAATCTTCCAGAGAGAGCCAGATCCAAATCCACACAAGTAATAGGCAGCATGGGTGGTCTTGCCAGTGATGTTTGGGAGATCTTCTGAAAGAACTTGGTGTACAGGGTGCAGCTCCCGCATCTGAAGCCCCTTTTCACTCTCTGCCAGATGCAGCTAACTGCTGTTCTTCCATGCTCTCCAAGTCTAGGTTCATATGGACCACGTGGAAGGATCCAATTCCTTCTGGTGCTGTCATTCCTAGATTAGCTGGGGTTCCAGAGACAGACCCAACCATGATTTCAAGGGAAATGTTTCCTAGCACTATGGAGGCTGGGTTCAAGATTTTGGGAGGTAATGGGCAGGAGGTGCTGCTTGAGTCCAGATGTCATCTACCCGCGGAGCTTTATCTCTGGCATGCGGAGGTTATTCTGTGTCCTAGTCAGGTCTTCAGTTGACTGATGTCCACCCACATTAGGGAGGGCCATCAGCTTCCCTCAAAGTCTGCTGATAGAAATGCTAATCTCAAAAAACAAACAACCAAAACCAAAACCACCCAAATCAACCCCTCCTTCATAAGGCTGTTCAGCATACTGTTTCAGTGACTATAATAGACTATGGGGTGGCCAAATTAATATGAAATTAACTGTGCTGTTCCCATCCTTGGGTCTGGCTTGCTGTTACCCTGTGGGACCCTCAGATGGTGAACTGTTTTATTTCTTACTTAGGGATAAGCATCAGAGCCTCAGTAAATGTATGTGGTATTATGTAACAGAATCCCATCTTCCTTCACCACATGTCTCTGGGGTAGGCATCTCTTCCAAAAGAGATGTCCAAAAGCCACCTCCCCTAAGACAGGCTTCCACTAAGGTATCCTTGTTTTAAGATCATTAGTATTTATTTATTTTTCATTCTTTTGGCTTATTATTTTTTATTTGATGTGTTTTAGTGTTTTCCTTCCACCTATGTTTATGTACCATGTGCGTGCCTGGTGCTTGAGGTGGTCAGAAGAGGGCGCTGGATCTCCTGGAACTTGAGTTATGGATGGTTGCGAGGCATGGTGTGGGTGCTAGGAATCAAACCAAGGTCCTCTGCAAGAGCAAAGGGTGCTCATGCTGCTGAACCATCTCTAGCCCCCACCCCTGAAAGATGTTTTTAATCATTTCCTTATAGAGACTGTTTTCAGTCTGTCCTCACAGCCAGCAGCAACAATGCATGTATATTTCCCCATAACCTGCAATTCACTTGCCAAAGTCAATCCGTTCTTTATTGAACAACTGTTAAATGCCTAGCCTTAACTGGAGATAGGTATTTGATGTATTTGTCTGTCCATCTGTCTATCACTCCTTCTTTCTGTACAGCAAGCAGATATTTGTTGAGCATCTCCCATGCACCAACCAAGGATGCTGGTAGGACCAAGACCTGGTCCTCTCCCAAGATGATCACAGCTGAGGACAGAGCCAGGCATGTTATTTACTAAGACTCAGCAGCAGCATAGGATTCCACAGCCTGGAAGCCTATGTGTTTCACTGTGCTTGGCATGCCATAGGAATCCTGTGGGAAGTGATGTGGATCCCTAGAATTCTCAGTCAGTCTGGAGGGAGCTAAGGGAGAGCTGTACCCTCCCCACGTGTCTACTGTGGAATATGCTGGCCAGGGCAGTGCCACTCCCGACAGCCTGGACTCTCCAGCACTTTGATCATCAGTGCCAATCACTGTCAACTGTATCGTCAGCCATCCAGACTCATCCAGGTGTGAGGATCATCTGGAGATTCCTTGGTTTCTTCTCTCTCCCACCCCTAACTCTTAATACCAAAACCACAGAGGAGACTATTGTCTAATAACAGCCAGGCCTTATGTACTTAGTGGATGTTCTTTTCAGGGTTTCTTTCTCCCAGACAAGTCTGTTTTGCAAAATCTACCAGGTGGAAGGTGACTTTCTTTTGCATCAGCCTTGGGGATTGGGGTTCTTCAGAGTCTACACACACTGTTTCAATCACTTCCTTTTTATATCATTCCTCATTCTTCTATAGTCTAAACCTTACCTATCTCTTCTCTCACAGTCTGAAGTATCATTGTTGGTTTTCCCTCTTCTAGTTTGCTTTTGCTGTGATAAACACTGTGACCAAAAGTAACATGGAAAGGAAAGGATTTATTTCATGTTACAGGCTACATCTTATCATCAAAGAAAGCTAGGACATGTGCCCAAGAAGGGTCCTTAAAGTAGAAACCAATAGAGAAACACTGTTTCCCGCCCTGGCTTTCTCAACTAGCTTTCTTACACAGCCTAGGCCCACTTGTCTGGGGATGGTACCACCCATGGTGGGCTGGACCTTCTTATACCAATTGGTAATTAAGACTTATAAACATTCTACAGGCTAATCTTATTTGGGCAGTTCCTCAACTGATATTTTTTCTTTCCAGGTGACTGGATTGTATCGACTTGACATTAAAAACTAAAGAGTTCAGTCTCTCTCTTCCCAGACAATTCTGGGTAGTGTTAGGCTGACATTAAAAACTAACCTGCCCACCTTCCCAATGGAATACAAGCTCTACAAGTACAGGGATGCTTATCTGTCTTGGTCAATGTGTCTATTTACACTGCACATAAGGGAATTTTCCACCCAGGTAATTTAAGGAAGCCTAGAAATAGTTGGAGTTAGTTACACATCCTGCTTCCCATACTGTAGTACCTCCAACCCTGTTCCTACCAGAATAGTTTCATTGATAGGCACCTTACTGACTCGTTAAGCAGGGGCTCTGATTTGGGGCTGACATCACACCCCTACTGGTAAGTAGAGCCTTCCAGTGAGGTTGTTAAGCCCACTGAGGCAAGTATTCTGAACCTTCTAGGCCGCTCCTTAAGGGATGATTTGTGATGGCTCTGTAATGTCTTCCACTCTTGCTCGCATCTAGACTGTAAGTGCCTCCAGACCACCATCTTTCATATCATCCCTACAGCCCTGGGGACAGGGATGCGGGTGATTTATTCTGCCACGATTCATTTACAAGTCTTAAAACTTGGATTTAGGGACTCAGCCAGTTCTCCCATGGTCCCCACCCACAAGTTATAAGGTTCTACCTGGCAGAACTAGATGGATGAGAACTAGAGTTTGTAGTTAGTCAGTGTGAGATTGAGTTCTGGGTCTGTTTTTGTGAATTCAAGTGGCTGAGACTCAGTTTCTTTATCTGTGAAATGGATGTACAGCAGCGTGTCTCAGAGATAATGATTTGAGGAAGGTGCCTGAGCATGCCTGGTGAGCCAGATGGTCAGGAAACATTGCTCCAAGTTGTTACCCTATAATGCAGGCTGTTGGACACAGTGAACAAGCATGACCTCGCTACTTGCGGATGGTAGAGGATGGTGACAGAGACAGAAACACTATGGCTATAATAAATGTCACAGTGGGATTGTGGAGGCTGTTGTGTCTTATGCTGTATTTTGAACCTTGGGCTCCAGAAAGAAGGGGAACAGCTAAGTTTCTTTATTGGTTTAGGAAACACTTGTAATAAGCGTAGGGAGGACTTTACCAAGTAAAGTAAAAGTGCGTATATGAACTCTTTGTCACATACATCAGCAGTAAACAATGAGGTCTCCATTGTTTATTAATTTATTAGACTGTTTAAGCTCGAGGGAAAACTGACGATGGTTGGCCTGGCTTCCCATGAACCTTGGAGACTCCAGATTCGGCCCCGCCACAGGACACACTGCAACCCGACACAGGAGGAGCGTGTCTTCTCTTTGTGTCTACAGCTGGGCTTACCAATGGTGGGACAAATCAAAGCCTACTAGAGGGACTGTTGGTGACAGAGCAGGCTGGGATCTGAGAGCAGTGCTCTTGGCCAAGCACTGAGTGTGAAGGAGAAGAAGGATGGCTGGGGAGAGGATAGTGAGAGCCTAGAACAAGGGGAACCTGCTGAGATGGGAACATCCAGCTTTTCTTCTGTCTCGCCAAGCTCTAGCTGATGTTTGGCTGTGTATTTCTGCCTCTGTTTCTGTCTATGCTGCACGCAGCCTCTCTGGACACAGTTATGCTGGGCTCTTGCCTGGAAGCATAGCAGAGTATCATTAATAGTGTCAGGGGTTAACTCTCATGGGATGGGTCTTAAGTTGGGTCAATCATTGGTTGGCCATTTTCTCAATTTCTGCTCCATCTTTATCCCCGTGTATCTTATAGGCAGGGAAAATTTTGGATTGAAGGTTTTGGTAAGTGGGCTGGTGTCCTCTCTTCACTGGAAGCCCCCCCCCCCCCCGACTGCTGGCTATAGGATGTGGCCACTTCAACCTCTATAACCTTTGATGCTATGGTCAATCTCATAGACTCCCGTGAGTATCCTCAATCCCGGGTCTCAGGTTAGTCCCAGAGATGCTCCCCACCAATTTCTACCCCCTCTCCTGCCTCACTTCTCCCTATACCTGATCCCCATTCCCATTCCTTCCTTCATTTCTTCTCCTACCCAGTTTCTTCCCTCTATTCAACTCCAATGTCTATTTTACTTCCCCTTCTGAGTGAGATTCATGCTTCCTCTCTTGGGTCCTCCTCATTACTTAGATTCTTTGGGTCTGTGGATTGTAGCATGGGTATCCTGTACTTTATGGCTAATTTTACTTATAAGTGAGTACATCCAGTTAGACCAGAACCATTTGTTGAAGATGCTTTTTTTCCCTGTTGTATGGTTTTGGCTTCTTTGTCAAAGATCAAGTGTCTGAAGGTGTGTGGATTTATTTCTGGGTCTTCAATTCTATTCCATTGACCAACCTGTTTGCTTTTATACCAATACCATGCAGTTTTTATTACTATTGCTCTGTGGTATGACTTGAAATCAGGGATGATAATACCCCCAGAAGTCCTTTTATTGTTCAGAATTGTTTTGGCTATCCTGGCTTTTTTGTTTTTCCATGAAGTTGAGAATTGCTCTTTTAAGATATATAAAGAATTGTGTTGGAATTTTGATGATAATTTTATTGGATCTATAGATTACTTTTGGTAAGATGACCATTTTAACTATGTTAATTCTATTGATCCATAAGTGCGAGGGATCTTCCCATCTTCTGAGGTCTTCTTCAATTTTTTTTCTTCAGAGACTTGAAGTTCTTGTCATATGGGTCTTTTACTTGCTTGGTTAGAATTACATTAAGATATTTTATATTATTTGTGGCTATTGTAAAAGGTGTTGTTTCTCTAATTTCTTTCTCAGTCATTAATCATTTGCATAATGGAAGGTTACTGATTTTTTAAAATTGATTTGGTATCTAGTCACTTTGCTGAAGGTGTTTATCAACTGTAGGAGCTCTCTGGTAGAATTTTTGGGTCACTTAGCTATACATATCATCTGTGAATAATGATACTTCAATTTCTTCCTTTTCAATTTGTATCTCCTTGGTCTTCTTCAGTTGTCTTATTGCTCTAGCTAGAATGTCTGCATGTAGAAGAATGCAGATAGAACTATATTTACTACCCTGCAAAAACTCAAGTTCAAATGGATCAAAGACCTCAACATAAAACTGGACACACTAAATCTAATAGAAGAGAAAGTGGTGAACTTCCTTGAACTCATTGGCACAGGAGACACATTCCTGAACAGAGCACCACTAGCTCAGGCACTAAGACCAACAATTAATACATGGGATGTCACGAAACTGAAAAACTTCTGCAAAGCCACCACACTTTTGTTTTGCCATAGTGGACCTGTGTATCAAATATTTTTGTCCTAGAAATTGCCTGGTTATGGTGTTTTATCACAGCAGCAGAAAAGCAACCAATGCACACATACATATATGTAAAAATGGATAAACAAACACAATTGAGTCCATCTAGCACTTCCATGAAGTTGTAGCCACCAGATCTCAAAAATATGGCTGTCTCAACAAGATCTGTCCAGTGATGACATCACTCCCTGGGGGTAGCCCCCTAACTGGTTATTCGATACTAGTGGCCATTCCCTGAAAACATACAAGAACTTGATTTCTATAGTTCTGGAGGATGAGGGATCTGAGCTCAAGGAGCCAGGAGGACCAAATCTGACAAGATCTCTGCTTTCCAAGATGATGTTCTGAATGCTGTGGGCTGCAGAGGCTCCAGAGACAGAAGGTAGGACAAAGGAAGGATTCCCCCATCCAGGTCTTTATTTGTTTTTATTTATTTTTACTTCCTGTTTCCCTATGTGGGCCAGACTGGTCTTGAACTTGGTGTTCTTCTTCAGCTTCCAGGGTGTCAGGCAAGCATGAGCCAGTAGGTTCAGCAAAGATAGCTTTCTGTAATTAAAAGTACTGATAGGTGGGAGGTATTCTACTAGCCCTGTGCATATATTACTTTATATAATATTCTTGAGTAAGTATGAGCTGGTCACCATCATATTGGTTTTGTATATAAAGAAACCAATGTACACCATGTTTCAGAGCTTGTTGGTCCCTGAGTTAAAGACTGTGAACCACTGGTGGTATACATCTCTACTAGCAAATGGAAGGCTGAGGCAGGAGGATTAAGAGTTTGAGGCCAGTCTGCTATACAGTGAGATCCTGTCTCAAACAAACAAACAAACAAACAAACAAAAACAAAAACAAAACAAAGCAAAGTGAAGGATTAGGGAAAGTCCCTTTGCTTTGATAGCTCCCACATGAAAGCTGTGTGGACAGATCCCAGAGCACACCAGCGGCAGTGAGCAGGCATGAATAGTGCGTGTGAGAGGAGGGTCTCTGAGAAAAGATGAAAACCCCTGTCATAGGTGCAAGGAGAGTGTTCTATTTGTACCACCAAGAAGAGGGACATCAAATTTAACAGGCTAAAAAAATGAAGTGTGAGACCAGCCCAGTCACCCAGACAGCTGCTGCTGACTTCATGCCACGAGGGTCACAGGTGAGGTGGCAGCTTCAGTGTGTTGGGGAACATTTCTCCTGGCAAGGACACCGAGGATTTCGTCATGTCCTGTCTCCACCAGACAGCAATCATTTAATGACTGTGATGTGGTGGAGGTCTGTTTCACTGTGCTCTCCTGAGGTAACCTGGGCTAGCCTGGTACTCACTGTGTGCCCAGGCTGGCCTTGAATTCACAGTAATCCTGACTCAGTTTCCTGACTACCGGGATCACAGATGTGAACAACCGTGGGTTGTTTAGCCGGTTTGCTCTTGACTGGTGTTTGGATATTTTCTTTTATATTTTGTTATTTTGAATAATGCTGTGAGGAATAAAAACATCAACGAGCCATTTTGGCCTTTTTACAACCTCCACCTTTTTATACCTTTGAGGTGGAGTTGAGACAGACTTTCACTCAGAAGCCTGGGCTTTTCTGAAATGCATTATCCTCCTGCCTCTGCTTCCTGAGCGCTGAGATGAAGGTATGTGCCAATGTGCCAGATCTGTTCTGCACAGACTGTTTTGAGAGACTGTGTGGCTTCCCTTTTGAGAGCAGGTACTGTGGGTGGGTACCTGGGGTAGTCAGGGCTCCTCCCCTGACTCCTTTCTTTATCTTACAGGTCATATATATCTTACATCTATATATAATTGCTTCCATTTTTTGTTTTTAATAGAATTTTTGACAATGTAAACATGTGTCTCTGTTTCTATGTTTCTTGTGTGTTTTTTTTTTAGTTTAAAATTTTAAATGTATTCTTCTCTCATACACTACATTCCGATGGCGTTCTCCCTCCCCTTGACTCTCTCAATACCTGCCCCACCTCCCCCTCTACCCCCCTTGTCTCTTTCATCTCTCTTCAGAAAAAAGCAGGCTTCCCATGGGTATCAACCCATGATAGCATTTCAAGTTGCAGGGGGACTAGGCGTGTTCCCGAGTATTAAGGCTGGGCAAGGCAGCCCAGTAGGAGGAAAAGGATCCCAAAGCAGGCAAAAGAGTCAGAGACACCCCTGTCCCTGCTGCCGGGAGTCCCACAAGATGACTAAGCCACACAACTGTAACATATGTAGGGAGAGCCTAGTCAGTCTCCTGTAAGCTCTCTGGTTGTCAGTTTAGTCTCTGTGGGCCCCAATAAGCCCAGGTTAGTTGATTCTGTGTTTTTTTTTGTAGTTTCCTTGACCCTTCTGGCTCCTATAATCTTCTTTCCACCTCGTTCAAAGGATTCCCTGAGCTTTGCCTAATGTGTGTCTGTGGCGCTCTGCATCTGTTTCTCACAGTAGCTAGATGAAGCCTCTCTGATGACAATTGGGTTTGGTTTCTTGTGCTTTTTCCTAACAGTGTATTATGTGAACATTCTTGCCTATTAACTCTGGTATCCCTCCCTCCCTCTCTTCCTCCCTCCCTCCTTACCTCTTCCTCCTTCCCTCCCTTCCTTCCTTCCTCCCTCCCTCCCTCTCTCTCTTTCTTTTTCTTTCCTTCCTTCCTTCTTTCTTCCTTCCTTCCTTCCTTCCTTCCTTCCTTCCTTCCTTCCTTTCTTTCTTTCTTTCTTTCTTTCTTTCTTTCTTTCTTTCTTTCTTTCTTTCTTCTTGTTAGGGATGGAATCTACAGCCATGGACACACCAAATAGGCACTCTACTATTGAGCTACACCCATAATCCTGCTGGTGTTCACTACTTAACATTAACTCTTTTAAACAAGGTCTCACTGTGCAACCTGGCCTGGCCTGGAGCTGGTTGTGTAGACCAGGCTAGCCTGAAACTCACAGAGATCAGCTGGCCTTTGCATTTTTTTCTCGAGATAGGGGTCTTGTTATAGACCCCAGCCTTGTCTCATACTATGTAATCTAGACTTCCCATGAATGGATAATCCTCTTGCCTCATCCTGAATGCTGGGTAGCATCTACTATTATTCTTGGTTTGATGCTCACTTTTGATCTTTCTATCAAATACACGTTATAAGCATTTCCGGGACTCCTGATAGTGCTATACATTGGTAGCAGAAAGCAGTGTTGGTTATTAGTGCCTGTCTGCTAAGGCCGGTGTCTGCTGCTCCTGAGGAGAGTCTCCTGAGAGGTGACAGCCGAGTGTGAGGGCAGGAAGAGCTGAAACCACAGGCCAGCCGCCACCTGAGCTGGTGCAGTCTTCAAATGTCTTTACCACACTCAGCAAGGGAAATGGTCTAACCTGAGCTCATGGTGATCACATGGATTCAAACTGGGATTGAATCTTGGGTCTGAGTCACTGCCTTGACAACATACTTCAGTGGTTAGAGACACCACCTCTAAATTCAAACTGCCTGGCTGAATGCCCTTGCATCCTTAGTAGTACATGCTATGCCTGAAGTTCAGATTTCTTATCTGTGTTCCCATGAAGTAGCCAGTCTGCTGTGATCTAGCCAAGCACAGTCTTATTAACCTCTTATTAGAGGCATCGGCCATTATTAATGGCATCAACTTTTCTGGTCGCCCAGTTGATTGAAATGAAAATGAGATTATGTCAGAAAATTTTTAGTCTAGTCAGGAGCTGACATTTCTGAGGGTCCAATCGCTCATTTTGGCACAGGTGTCTCCTGCAAGCCCTGAGATTCTGAGCAAAAATTCAAAAAACAAAACAGAGAAAGCAACACACTTGTTCCTTCTTTATCTTCTTTCCTTATCTCTTAGGAGCTTGGATTGTTCTCCCTGGCCAGAGGATATTGTGCTTGGTGAGACCCGCTCATCTCTGGCCGTACATGGCTTGTTCCCAGCCGGTACTCCTGTTCTTCAACAGTGATATCTAGGAAGGCAGTCAGCTGTGGGTGGTAAGAACTCTTGGTATGAACAGTTGGTGCATGCTTTCACAAGGCTCAGCTTGAGCAGAAGTGTGTCATTCAGAGGCTGCATCCTCACACCCTGTCTCTCTATCGCAGTGGCATGCAGCAAGCATTTTGCTCATGTATCTGAGCCTTTGGCTATGGGCTGGATGAACTAGCTGGGCTCTATAGCTGTGGTTCTAAGTGGCAGGTTGATTTTAGGTGTGGTCCATGTGACCTTTGTCCTTTTTGACCCAGAGATCAGCTGGTTATGGTCTCGTGCTGATGGATGACGTGTCTAGGCACTAGATTTAGAATTGGTACACCGCCGCTTCTACCGTATTTCAATGGTCTACATAAGTCACGTTCTGAGCTCAAAGTCAGGAGAAGACCGTGGAATCACCCAGCAAAGGGAATAGAAACAAGCAGAAGGAATTGGGGCCAATCCTCCAATCTGTCACAGAGGGAGACAGAAATGAACGCAACAGTCCCATAATAATGAACTACGACACAATGGAGGAAAGTTCCTGAGCACACAGAGTCTTGACTACAGCACTGAAGATACTTCTCCTGAAGAAATGATGTCTAGGGTGATACATGAAGAATTACAGGGAAGGGAAAGACACCATGGAAAGGGAAATTCATGTGCAAAGTCTCCTGTCCAAGAGGAGGCAGAGAAGCTGCAGGGGTGAGCAAGGGGTCGGGGGAGAAGCTGGAAAAGCAGCCGGGACGAGATCAGCTATGCTCCGGGGGCTCTGCCAAGAGCAGCTCATGTCTACAAAAGGAAGAGCATTGGCTTCATGCCATTGCTGCAGCTCTGCCAGCCGCATACTTGCCCACCTCCTCCGACAGTCCTGTCCATCGTCAGGACGCATCCAGGACATTGTGAAATATCTTAGCTGCTCTGGTGTACGAACCAAATGCCGTGTCACTCCCATAGACTGGCATAGGAACCCCGATGTGACGGAGTGGGGAGTGGAACTTTAGGAGACAACCATGTTGTCAAGGGTAGTCTTTTTCTCCTGTCAGGAGGGTGACCTGAACACTCGGATCGCGTCCCCTCTTTCATGAGATGGAGGCCGTGACAGGACACACCGCATGGAGCTGGGCCCTGTGTTTAGCACAAGGGCCCGCTTTTCCTTGCTCCTGTGTTTGCCTCTCATGGGCAGCTTGGAGATTGAGGGTTTGTGGTTAGGGATAGTCGGTGGCCCTGGGGAAGAGCAGCTAAATGGACAAACTGGTTCAGAAGCCTCTGAAGGTTTCGGTGCTGAGAATGAATGAAGTCTGTATTGATCATTCTTGAGACCCAAGGGGAAAACAGAGAGAGGTTCCCAAGCAAGTGGGTAAATTACCTACCTTAATCTAAAATATCTAATTAGCTGCTGAATAAATACTCTAATCATTCATTCATTCTTTTATTCATTCACAAGTACTCAGGCAATGCATTCATTCACAAGTACTTAGGTCATTCATTCATTTATAAGTTTTCAGGCCAGTCATTCATTCACTTACAAGTTCTCAGGTCATTCATTCATCCACAAGTTCTTGGGTCATTCATTCATTCACAAATTCTCAGGTCATTCATTCATTCAT
Organism: Micromys minutus; assembly: GCF_963924665.1. Classification (NCBI taxonomy): domain Eukaryota; kingdom Metazoa; phylum Chordata; class Mammalia; order Rodentia; family Muridae; genus Micromys; species Micromys minutus. The sequence goes on from NC_137959.1 coordinate 11,703,139, forward strand.
TCACAAGTTCTCAGGTCAGTCATGTATTCACAAGTACTTAGGACATTCATTTATTCTTTCATTCTTTTACCCTTGTGGGTGCTGCCTAGTAAAGTGCTAGGGAACCTGAGAGAAAGCAATTGCTCTTGTTAAGCTCATAAGAAAGAGTTTAGATAAAAGACAGAAGTGGGGCAAAAGAGTGGTGGGGCGCAAATCCTCTCTTTACAGACGTGTGATCTTGGACAAGTTACTAGAACATTCTCTGAATCTTCTTTCCTCTTCAACAGAGTGGGGAGTACTGAAACACTGCTTTTTGGGGTTGCCATGAGGAATTATTAGGTTAATGCCTGAGAGTCAGGTACAGTGTCATTTGGGGCCGGGGTAGAGCTGGCGTCCTGACTGGGTTTCCCAGAAGCATATTCTGGGATCCTGGTGAGCAATTTTGTGGTACCATGAGTTGTCATGACTGTGAGGAAAAATAAGCTACCACACATGCTTTTTTCTCAGGTCCAGGAACAGTCCAGCAGGTCAAAGAAGGAGCAGATTCAGGCATGCATACCCTAATCCCGGTAGTCGGGAAGATTATGATGTCAAAGTTATATAGTGAGTCTGAGGCCAGCCTGGGCCATGTGGCAAGATCCTGGCTTTTGATTGCGAGCCCAGCCTTTAGTAGCTGAGCCATCTCTCCTGTCCAAGATCCTATGTTAAGAATCCAAAACCAAGAGCAACCCCAAACTAAGAGTGGGTGCAGATATGCTCATCAGAAGCTGAAACCCACCCAAGCTGGGGGTGTGTATGCAGAAAGGATGACTTTAAAGGGGCCGTCATAGTGCTAGCCTTGGCTGGTCAGCATCCAGTATCACTCTGAGCCAAGATGGGTATCTGAATCAACGCAGTGATTCAGATGTGGGAAGAACATCAAAATGTCAGATGAGTTTCCAGTTTGATCACAGTCCTGACATGAGATTCTTCAACTATAGTAGCAATCACTGCAGCCTAGGGTGAGGCTTGCTGTATACACACCATGCAGGCTTAGCCACACCCCATCCTTCCCTCCACAAACATGTTAGGTTTTAGCCATCAGTATGACCATGTAGAGGAGGGTTTATTATGGTTTGAATGTAAAGTGTGCCTCATAGGCTTGACTCTCTAGCTTGAAGTAGGAGGTCCTAAAGACTTATGTCACTATATATATTTTTTGGAAGATTATAAGATATAACCAGTCCCAGGTTCCTTCCAACCCCCTTGTTTTATGTTACACAGTGGGTCACTTCTGTCCCACTATAATTTTCTGTTTTACTCTGGGCCCAGAATCAACAGAGCCAGGGACCATGGATTGAACCTTCTGAAACCATAAGCCCAAATAAGTCATTTCTCTTAAACACCATGCCAAGTATTTTGTTGAAGTGACAAATGTCTGCCTAATGCAGGGCCTTCAGGAGATAGCTAAAACTAAACAAGGCCACAGAGGTGGGGTTTTTATCTGACAGGATTAATGACCTCAAAGTAAGAGACACCTGGGAGCTGACTTTCTCCCTACTGTGTGAAGAGCTGGGGAGAACAGAAGCATCTGCCAGCTAGGAAGAGAGGCACCATCAGGATCTTAACTCTTTGGACCATTGGTTTGGGAACCTTTCAGCCTTCAAAGCTGTGTTTAAGTCAGAGCCTGGAGAGATTGTTCAGGGGTGAAGAACACCACTGTTCAAGTAGAGGACCCTGGTTTGGTTCTCATTACCTATATGGATTATAGTTAGTAGTCTGAGTTTCACAGGATCTGATACCTTTTTCTGACCTCCCTGGGCCCAAGACATGCATGTGGTGCACGTTTGTACATGCAGGCAAAAGAATCATACATATAAAATAAATAAATAAGGATTTGGAAACTTCTCACTGTTGTTTAAGCTGTTCATGCTTTGCTATGATGGGCTGACTAAAAGACTACCTATGCCAGGCATTGTATAACCACTAACTTAAACCTGACAACCCAGAGGACAACTCTGTGCGTATCTGTCTAAATTGCTTCCTTCATTTCTCGGACAAACTATCTGACCAAAGCAGCTTAGAGAGAAAGGGTTTACTTGGTTCACAGTTTGAGGGCACGGCTCATCACAATTCATCATGGTGGTGAAACCATGAAGGCAGGTGAATGAGGCAGCTGGTCACATCATGTGTGCAATCAGAAAGTGGGGAGAGATGAATGTTGAGAGAGAGAAAGGAGAGCTCATTTTCTCCTCTTATTCAGCTGAAGACCTCAACCAATAGAATGGGGCCATCCACAGTTCAGTGGTTTTTCTCAACCCAGGTAACTTCTAGATAACTTGCACAGTGTCATAGGCATTCCCAGAGGCTAACATAATCTAGATAGTCCCTCACAGATGTGCCTGGAGCCTGGTCTCCTGGGAGAGTCTAGATCCTGTGAGGCTCACAATACTAACCATCACCATAGCTTCATTTACAATATGGAACTAAAATGGCGGCTTCTAAATGGGTAAACATCTGTCATCTGTCTGTTCTATGCTTACCACTTCATGTTTACTTGTCTATTAGATGCATAGGGGATTATTATTATTATCATCATCATCATCATCATCATCATCATCATCATCATTGGCTGAGGAAAGCACGGGCTTTTGTAGAGTCGGGTTGATTTTCCAAGCCACAGGGCTGGGTGTAGAGCTGGGGTTGGAATCCAGGATGCTCAAACTCCTTCTTTAAATCGACAAGACAGGTTGGACAAGTGCCAGTGGTATATCTGCTTTGCTTCCTCAGCCACCACACCAGGCCATATCTTCATGGCTTTTCCTTACCTAAAAAAAAAAGCGGGGGGGGGGGCAGGGGAGATGATTCCTGTCACTTTTTCTGCTTCAGGGAATTGTGAGAACCTCTTGAAACTCATGAAGGTTCCAGTGAAACAACCCTTCTCCTTCATGCGTCCCGCACATCTCATTGGATGCACTGGCTCCTGTGTGTCAGTATTAGGCTGTGTCAACCTCCGGAGACTGCCGTCTGTGAGCGACAGAGCTGCCTCAGCCAAGGCCTTGTCTCCTCAACATGGAAAGCGGCCATTACCCCGCCTTTTGTGTTTCTAGTGTTTCAGAGAGCAAATCCCCCTTTCACATGCTCTGGCTTCCTGTCTCCTAAAAAGAAAAGATTTTCCTCTTTGGCATTCAAATTAGATGAACACGTTAATCATGGAGCGGAAGATTAGAGCAGGCCACAGCCAGACCTCTGGCTTACAATCTCATTAGCTTAGAGAGGCCCCTCAGAGTCTGTGGAAAAGAGGGCTGAGGTTTGGGAACTCATCTGAAATGAGAAAGACATACCACCAAAGGAGATGGAGAAACTCATGCCGGTGTGTGGGAAGTGAGGAGAGGGGGTCTTTGAGGAGGTGGCTGGGGTCCATCTTCCTATATTTTATGTATGTCTCTATGATCATTTTCACTGGCTACCTCCAGCCAGTAAGCTAAAAATGTAATCACACGGTTCTCTGCAAACACAGCCTGGGTGGCTGTCGCCCTGTAGCTTGGTATAGAGGACACCTCCTAGTGGCTTGCAGAGACAGGAAGATTGGTTTTCTGTAGAGGGACAGCAAGCTGCAGGTAGCCAGCTTCTTCTCGATACCATAATAGGGCGGAGTGGGGGAAAACAGACCAAAAATAGCTCAGGATTGTGTTGGGGAGGCCTCTTAAATTCAGAGTCATGGTGGCTGGTGAGACAGCATGGGGCTGTAGTGGGGGAGGGCAGTGGTTATAAAGTATTCACAGAGTTACAGCTCTGGCTGCAAGAACAGCGGGGCATGGAGGCTGCCCTGGAGAACTTTGCAACTGTGTCATTCATGTAGCTCATGCATTCATTCAACAAATACTGATTGAACAGTTTCTATGAGGCAGGCATTGTATCCAGCACCAGGATGCGGAAGTGAACAAGGAAAATGAATTCCTGCTCCTGTGGAACAAAGAGAGCACATGGAAGCCCAGAGACAGCACATGAGAAAAAGAGACAAGGTGATATGAAAAATGAGATGTGTACCACACAGAACAGAGTATTTTCTTTTAACTATCTCTCTCTCTCTCTCTCTCTCTCTCTCTCTCTCTCTCTCTCTCTCTGTGTGTGTGTGTGTGTGTGTGTGTGATTGTGGATATGCTCACATGAAGGCCAGAGGACAACCTCAGGCATCATTTCTTGTTGGAGACAGGGTCTTTTGATTTTCTTTCTGCTGCACATTCCCAGATAGTTAACTCAAAAGTTCCTGGGGATTCTCCTGCCTCCACCTCCCATCTTTCTGTAGGAGTGCCAGGATTACTATTATACTCTTTTTAAGATCTGGCTTTATATGGGGTTCTGGGAATTTAAACTCAGGTCCTCACACTTTTGTGGCCTGGAGTCACCTCCTCCGGAGTAGAGACTTTTGTGTGACTGCAAGTATAGTCAGTGTGTTGGCCTTGTCTCTCCCTCTAGGGCAGAGCAGTTTTCAGGAACTCTGAAGGTTCTGGTCCCCAGAGTTGGGAACAGAACAAGACTCACTGCATCTTAGGCTGTGGCTGTCACTATTCACTTTGTTCTGTTGGGACAAAGAACTGCCATTGGACACTAAGGACAGGGAGAGTACGTTTGTCATCAAGGACACTGTGGTGACAGTTCATGCCCAGTGTTGTCAGTAAATGCTGCTGTTGTGACTGGAGAAGGGCATGGTGTCTGTAGCTAGGAGTTCTCAGGTGAGCCACCCACCTTAAGGACTCGGATGCTTACCAAGGATGAGAGGATTCTGGAAAGGCAGTAGAGGAGGTACCTGAGGTGTCAGTCTAGTCCAGAGGGTGTGCAGTGTGGGTACGAGGTCTTCACACCCCTTTTCCTCATGTAATTTTGCTAGGAAAAGCTCAGTCGGTTCCAGAGTCGTTGATGGGCTAGAACAAAAAGGGATCTGGTCTGGAGAGATCCAGGGTGGACTGGCACGTGTGTAATCTGACCTTGAACATGCCACCAGGACACACACACCTACTTTCCTAGTTCCTGGGTGTCAGTGCTAGGCTATGCCAACCTCTGGAAACTGCCCTCAGTGTGAAGAGATATGCCCAACCAGGGTCTTACCCTGACTCCATGGTCAACAACTTTCTGTATGTGTGTGTGTGTGTGTGTGTGTGTGTAGAGAGAGAGAATGAGAATGCACAAGGCCTATCCTATCCTTGCCTCAGGGTGGGAACCTTCACAGGGTTACCCCAGGTAAAGTCCCCTAAGGACAGACTCCTAGCTGAGTCTTTCCTCAGCTCAGACATGCTCCCTTCATTGCCCATAAATGTTGATTGTAAGGCACATTGAATGCTCCTATCTTGAAAACAAGCCTCCTTCAGAGCTGGCCCTGGGGCTCGGTTACTATGGTCTAAGCATGTACCCCAAAGCTCTGAGATGAAAATGTCTGGCCTCTGTGGGCACTCTGTAGGTAAAACATCTGTATAAAAAATGCACTAATAATTTTTAAAAATAAAGAAAATTTGTTTAAGAAAGAGAAAATTGCAAAGTACAGTGTTGAAAGGTACAGGCCTGGGGCCTCTGAGACCAGCAGTTTATTTTGGCTGTTGGTTTTTGAGAAAAGAAGTTTGGTGTCTCTCCTTTTTCTGCCTCCATGTGATGTCTCCTACCAGGCCATGGCAGAACAAGAGCTCCACCACATGAGGCGCCTCCATCTTGGGCTTCTCAGATTCCAGAGCTGTAAGCCAAACACGTTTCTGCTCACTGTAAAGTTCTTATTTGGTATGGGGTGCAAGGTCACAAAAGTGTGGCAACCAGAGCATGGCAGTTAGTTTCTGTTATCTTGGAAAAAACTAGAGCTACTTGGGAGGGGAAACCTCAGTTGAGGAATTGCTTCCCACAGACTTTAACTTGCATGCTATGGTAGCCGATGGGTCAGAGTGATTCTTCACTACTTAGCTCAGATTCCGACCCGTTCCCAGGATGAGTTCTGCAGCAAGACTTTGTTTTGGTGTCAGCTGTGGTGTACACAACAGCTCTGGATTCATCCCTCGCTTTCCTGCCTATGATCTTTCCTGCCCTCTGCCTCCCTCTCCTCCATCTTCTCTTCTTTACTCTTCCCTTCCTCCTTTTCTTCTCCCCCTTTACCCTTCTTCAAAATGCAGCCCAAGCTGGCATGAAACTCACTCAGATTTCTCCTTTCTTTGCTTCCCACAGGTGCTGGTGCCAAAGGAAGACATTTGGACCCTCCTTGCAGAGAGGCTCTTCTCAGAACTGGTCCTAGGGTGCAGTTGCCATGGTTGCTCTTGAACTTGAAGTCTTTATGACCCAGTCTCCCATGATGTGTGTGTGTGTGTGTGTGTGTGTGTGTGTGTGTGTGTGTGTGATTATCACAATTATTAATGAATGTAGGAGTGGCCAGCCCCGGTATTCCTAGGAAGGTGCTCCAGAGCTGCATAAGAAAGCTATTTAAGCATGATTCAGAGACTTGTGATTTCTGCCCCCAGGTTTTGCTTTGAGACTCTTTGCTGAGTTCTTCTAGTGATGAATTGTGACCTGGAAGTGTAAGACAAATAAATCCTTTTCTCAGAATGTTTTGTCACAGCAACAGAAAGAAAACTAGGACAATGGCATTTTCATTTGGTCCTTATAAATCTCTAATATATTTATTTTCCTCCTTTACTGTCTCAGAAGCTACCAGAAGATGACAGAGTCAATCCTAACTTCTGAATAATGTGAAGGGATGAGTTTATTCTCCAACTTAGACTTATCTTGAGATAATTTGTTAATAAGAGATAAAATAAATGTTGTTAAACTATTATATGATTGGGCCCACTTGTTACTCTAGCCTAGTCCACATTAACTTGTATATTTATTTTTCATGATTAAAGATCATTGTCAGAACAAGTGATAACTTAGGCCATTCCAATAAAAGTTATCCAAGTTAGGGAACTGTTGTGCAGTAATTTTTATTCAAATTAAAACATTTCATCCCAAGAAGGTTTGTTAAAATACAGGAAGAAAACAACACACAAATCTTAGTTCCTGAAACTTACCAGATTTACAAATCACTCCCTCCTCAAGGTTATAGTAGTATGAAAAGCTGAGGAGAGGAGACTCTCAGACCGGATGAACTTCCTGCATGTTGTATTGTAGAGAGAACTCCAAGAGTGTACCTTATGAGCCATCAGCCATGGTAGTGTGGCCTTTCTAGCTATTCATCTGTCTTTGAGTTGTTCCTGTAAAGAATTCCTCACACATACACTTATAAGTAAGCCTGATAAACACTGTGGTTACCAAGTTAGACTTAGGTGGAATCGTTACTTTGGTTTGTCATTCATGCCCTAGCTGGGGTGCATAGACATTTGTTTATATCTCCTCATAAAATGTCTCACTCAACAGATATCTAAATAAAAGTTAAGGAATGAGTGAATAAAACTTTATTTTTGTTCTCATTTAGTGGTAAGACAGCAACTTGAAAACTATAGTTTTTTTTCTAAAAAGGAGAATCACAGAAACAGACACACAGAGAGGTAAGAGATGACAACAGCTTAGTGGTGTGACACACATAATTCCACCACTTGGGAAATGGAGGAACAGGGTTGGAGGACACCCTCAGATACATCACTAGATTGTTGCCAGCCTGAACTATGTGGAATCTTGAGAGAGGAGAGAGAGAGAGAGAGAGAGAGAGAGAGAGAGAGAGAGAGAGAGACAGAGAGAGAGAGAGAGAGAGAGAGACAGAGAGAGAGACAGAGAGAGAATTTCCATGTGTGAGAGAAAACAGGGAAGAAGAGGGAATATGAAAGAAAGCACTGTGTTTGAAAGGGTAAAATTCAAACAGAATCATCCTTACAATTAGGAGAACACCTGGTCCTCTGGTTCTCCTAGCACAACTTCCTCACATTCAACTTGGTATTGAAAGATACCCATCTCCTAGTCAGGGGCTGAACTCTTCGGCACACCCACCCTGTTACCGTCTCTCATCTGCAAGCCCTGGTGATACGTGTGGTCCAGTAGCCTGAGCTTTCATGTAAAACATGGGAATCATCTGCAGCCAAACTCTTAGGAAAATAGTATTTCCGCTTGGCAGGTAAAAGAGAAAAGAGATAAAGGTTACATCAACAGGGACAGCCTCGGCTTCCGTGATTTTATATTTAGATTCCGGTGACTGGGAGCTAATTAGGCCTGGTCGTCTTCCCACTGAACACCACTTGCCTCCTTTGCCTTGGCTAATTAGCTTGAAAAAGGGCTCTGAAGGAAATAGATCTTGAATTTGGTGATGGGTGGTGGCAGTGGTCGGGAGGAACAAGCCCTTAGAACACTCTTGCCATTAGACTATTTAGAACGTGGCATACTCCTCAGGACAATGGACAGCTCCAGACAGACTGGGAATGTCAGAGAGGAGGCCCTGGAGGTGGCTTCAGTCCACAAACTCTGGATATTTGGGCTGTAGCCCGCTACCTTATTTAATTATGCAATGATCAGCAACCTTTACATTTTAATTAGCGAGTCACTGTAATGAAGCCATCCTGCTTCGACCCTGAGCGGGTCTGATGGTTCTTTCCTCACACTGGAAGGGTCTTCATCACTAATTGGCTGTTTGGCGGCTTGGTCTTGACAGTATGAGGTAGGCAGTGATCCCCTTGCATTTCTGCTAATGTGTTCTCTGGTCTCCCTGCCCTCCTCCTCTTTGATTTGCCTAATTAGTGCTAATAATTTAAAAGCGCACGGTCCTCTTTTGATCCCGCTGTCGAAGGCAGGCAGAGCCATTCCATTAGCAGATATTAAATAGCACTAATCTGTGGTGACGCGGTTGGAGCTTATGCACATCTCTGGCCTGGGACCTGGGGCTGCCGTGTACACACATACACACACACACACACACACACACACACACACACACACACACATGTTCTCACTCACATCATTCACTTTATTTCTAGAGAAAAGTCTTTCCAGGCAGTGTTCACTTAAACACTGTGTCTTTATAACTGTTTGAGGTCCCCTTTATTGTGGGCTGGCATTGAAAAACCCACATGGTTTATTTCACAGTTCAGGATTTTAATGATTAATTCATGAATGTATATGTAAGGATGCCAAGGTTTCTAAAAATAATGAAAGCCCCCCCCCCCCAGTTGTGTGTTTTCATTTCACATCAAAACAACCTATCTTGAACATTACTCCTGCTCCCTTTTCTCTCTTTCTTTACCCTGAAGGTGGGGGTGTATTTTCGTTTCACAGGGTCTTGATAACATTTTGACAAGTCATAGAATTCATTTACATTCATCAAGATAAACAGATAAGCCTGCTTAGCCAGCACTGACAGGACTCTCACCTCCAACAGGCATCGGTCATATGCAGTGAGTCCAAGTAGTCAGAAATTTCTGTTGAAATTCAAAAAGGGGCTCAGATGAATGGCTTCCGGTGAGCCCCTTCCCAGGGAAAGCAGACACACAACTTTGTGTGGTGTGGGCTCTTCAGCCATGAGTTACTTCCTTATTTAGAGACAGTGGGATGCCACGGTTGAGAACGATGGTTCTGTAATTGGACTGATGACATTCTAATCTTCATTATTTTCCCACCAAGTGTGTGGCTTTAGGCGCATAATTTATAATGGTACTAGATACAGCCAAGAGTTGCTATAAAGATTCAAAGAGGAAATGCATGTGTCACATGGGGCATGGGATACTTTCTGTATGTGGCACATAATAAACTCTTAAAAAGGTTATAATAGTGGTGGTGGTGACAGAGAAGGATTATCCCTTCTTGTGCGCCAGGGTCTCTGCACAAGAGTCTATGGAGGGGTCACAATGAGCAGAGAGGGTCTGTGGGGTTACTGGCATTTTCCTTTGTGTCCATCTTAGTAAGATGAGCATGTGGTGCTCACTTGTAATCTCAGCATCCAGGAGGCTGAGGCAGCCTGGGCTATACAACATAGAGACCTGCCTCAGTTATTCCTCATCAACTTTCTTGGAAAAGTAACAGCCACACTGAGTTTAAGTGCTATGAAGGGAGAAACAGAAGAAAGTCCACTCCTGCCTGCTTTGATCTCCGGTCTCCCTTGCTGCCTCCTGGAGCTGGTACCTATCTTTCAGAGGATTAAAACACAGGGCACAGGACCAGACTTTCTCTCTTGCCCTTTTCTTTCAAAACATGGTTTTGCTTTTCTGATTTGCTTTACACTAACTGAGGCTTGAGGGCATCCTGTGCATTATATTTTGGGACAGACTTCTGTAGGAATCTTACTCATTTGCTCATACTCACATACACACACATACATGCTTGGAAAAGAAACAACATTAAGAAAAGCATGTGTGTTAATTAGTCACAGTTCTGGAAGCTAAGACGTCCAAAACTAACACACCATTACATCCAGTACTTCACCAAGGGTCATTCTTTGTTTCCACGATGATGTCTCATTGCTCTGTCCCCCATGGGGCAAGTATAAGAAAGGAAAGTCACCCATACCACTTCAACTGGCACCATCTCAACCCCATAAAGGCTCTGACTTGTTCTTGGTGGTTCTTGGGATCAAAGTCACAGCTTTATACAAGACACACATGTTTCAGCGCTGGGTTCATGGCAACCCTTCGCTTCTTAGCCCCATTGTGCTGTGGACTGCATTTCAACATGAGTTTTGGAGGAACAAGAACATCAAAGCTATAGTAACAAACAAAGGAAACATGCCCATCCACCACAGACTTCAAATTCTCAGAGCAGGAGAAGCATTTTAGTGCTGGGTCTCACTGACGCTAGTGGGGCCAGGCAGGCACTGGCTATTATGTGGCCGCACTGAACAGACTCTGCTCTCTTTATTCCTCTTTGCAGTGCTGGGGCTTTCGTGTACATAGGTGAGTGTTCTACTGCGGAGCCACATTCCCACCCCTCCCATCCCATTTTTGAGACAGGATGTCTCTAGGTGCCCTGTGTAGCCCAGACTGACTTTGAGTGACTGATTGTCCTGCCTCAGCCTCCTGAGTGTTGGGACTAAAGGTATGTGCCACCCTGCCTGGCTTAGGTAAATCCATTTTGAACAACTTAGCCTAATATCACATAATTCAAAGACCTCTTCTTTGTACGTGTTGATTGCTTGAGGGTAGGGTTGGTCCTGTCCATGCAGCAAGGCCCAGTGAGGGGTTAAATGCCAATCGAGCCTATGGACAAACACACAGAAAGAGGTAATCATTCCAACAGTCTGAAGATGCCACGGACCGAGGACCCTATGGAAAGTAAGTGAGGACCTCAGAAAGTACGCGATGTCGTTTTCCGAGCTAAGACTTTTCCCACAATTTTAAAAAGCAGACCTAGAGAGTCACAGCAGACAGAGGGTGGAGATGATGTCCCCGACACATGGGGATGCTAATGAATCAACTAGAAGCAGAAAACTCAGGGTTCCCTGGGTTAACAGTAAGGTGTCTATCGACCCACAAACTAGAATGCCAGAGCTTGAAGCTGCCTGTCACCGTGAAGGCAAGTGAGCAGAGACTGGCATTGCTTCTTTTGTCTGAGCTTAAGTCAGAGAGTCAGTGATCTGAGAAGGTAGCACACCAACATCTAACACGACTGTCTCATAGCTCCCTTCCAGCCATCAGACTACACAGGAGGCACTAGGAAGCAAGTCAGCCAATCACTCAAGAGCTCAATCTTGCCCCCCTGGTCAGGTGCTGAGTCACATGTCTGGGACTTGTGATGCCAGTGGCCCTCTCATTGCCATGCCAAACACCTGCCCCTTGTTCTCTGAATGTCTGGGCTCAGATGCTTGTTGAGATGCTGATTCTAGTTAGTATCGGTTTCTAACAACCTGGTACCTGTCCAGGAACATCCGGCTTGGGAGGAAAGGGTTGAATTCAGAACAGATAAAGCATAAATAGTGGTTACAGCCAAGTCATTAATAACATGTATGTGCAGATTCCATTTGGCAAATATGGGGTATGAGCATGTCTTTATAGTATGTACATACTTAGACAGACAGACAGACAGACACAAACACACACACACACACACACACACACACACACACACACACACACACACACACAGAGAGAGAGAGAGAGAGAGAGAGAGAGAGAGAGAGAGAGAGAGAGAGAGATGTGAAAAATCACCTGCGGACTCTCAAGTGAGCACATTTTTTTCCTCCATATTTTTGGATTTTTAAGACAGGATCTCATGTAGCACAGGCTGCTACCAAACTACATGTGTGCACCCCAGGCTATTCCTGTACTCCAGATGCTCTCACCTACACAGTGGGTGCTGGGACTCCAGGCTGGGATATCCATGCATTGGCTTGATTGATCACCTGTAGGTAGTGATCCCTTTGGGGGGTTGGTCACACAGATATTCTGCACATTAGATACTTATATTAGGATTTATAACATTATCTAGCACAGCATTCTCAACCTGTGGGTAGTGATCCCTTTGGGGGGTTGGTCACACAGATATTCTGCATATCAGATGTTTACATTGGGATTCATAACAGTAGCAAAATTATAGTTATGGAGTAGTAATGAAATCATTTTATGGTTGTGGGTCAGCATGACTAGTAAACTGTATTAAAGGGTCACAGCACTGGAAGGGTTGAAAAACACTGGTCTAGCACTTGCACTGTGATTCTAGCCACCAGGGACACACACTTGCTCTATAAAAGCAGCTTTTAGAAAGTCACAGCCTGCCTGGCACTCAGGGGGCAGAAGCAGGATCACTGAGTTCTAGACCTGCTTGGACTGCATACTGAGCAGTCCCGTGTATTCTAGAGATGGCTTTGGCACACTCACTATGCCATCCTTCCTGCTTAGAGGCTGGCCACAGCCATTCCCGTACTTGAGTTCCCATAGCAGCCCTTTCTCTACTTTGAGATTGTTTCTGCCACAGGTCTTTGGCACATGCTACAGTTTCCCAGAGAGTTCTTCTCTGGCTCAGAGCTTCTTGAGCCTGACTTTGTTGGTGCTATTTCTAGGGGCTGCTTATACCTATTCCCATTCAACCCTTACTCCATCCTAATCCCTTTCAACCCCCAACAGTATGTAGAAGAGAAAAAAAGGTTAGAGGAGAAAGGGGGGTGTTGACATCTTCAGACTACTTCCTGCTGATTAGAGACTTCATGATCCTTGGTGCAAGTCCAATCTTCATCATCAAGATCCAATTTCTTCTCATCTCTTTGCTCAAGCAGCAGGGGGAGCAGCAGCATCCACTGGCCTTCTCTGGCTCTCCCATGTATACCTTCTCCAGAGTTCAGAATTCAACTCTCTGCAGCTGGCAAAGATCACACCCCTGCTAGGGCACAAGGCGAATCACAATCACCTGCTATGAAGCAGCCTCTTATCCCACACCTGGCATTAAAACAAAAACATACTCATATAACATGACTGGGTTTTTTAACAAAACCAAAACTCTCACTACATGACTTCCTATTTAGATCTTGCTCCAAATGGAGCCATTAGTGACACCTTCCTTGACAGGTGTCACACCTGTAATCTAAGAACTGAGGAGGCTGAGGAATGATGCCCAGGTGAGGGGTGGAGCCTGTTCTACATAGTCCTCAGATATCAAGTCCTGGGCTACAGCCTAGACCAGGGATGTGGGCCTGGTCTTTGGTGGTAAGAGACCCCTGCTACTTCAGGGCCATAGACCCAGACACGGGCTCTGGTGGCAGCACAGGCCAGGACCCTATCATGGTCCCAGTTACCGTCACTGGCTACTCATGTCAGGCTTTTCTCACTACCCTCCAGTCTCCAGTTCTTCCTCTGTTTATTGTGCCCAATCCTTCTGTTCCTCTTCCATTTCTCTACCACCTACTTGCTTCTCTTAGTGGTACCTGGGGTCCCTGAGTGTTTAAGGGTGACTCAGGAATGGTCTCAGGTGGGCTTTGCTTCACTTGTAAATTATGGCACAGAAAAGGGGTTATCTTGGGCGTATCTCCCCCACCTCCTCCCTGGCTGTGGTCTCAGGCTTATTTTTTTTCTCAGGAAATGTTAGACTATTAATCATTCATATGTTCATACGTCAGATCACTGAGTGTAGACATAGCCTCTCCCCTCTACACCCCCCACAGTGACACAGTGAGACACAATAGCCTTACCTACAACTGTGGGCATTGTCTTGGTATATTTTATTTCTCCTTTGTTTCCCACTTTATTTTTTCTTTTCTTTTTTTAAAAATAGGGTCTCATTCTGTAGGCTCGTCTGGCTTGGAACTCAACTGCTGACAAGCTGCCATTGAACTTTCAGAGATCTGTTTGCCTCTACTTCTCAAGTGCTGAGGTTAAAGTCATGAGCCACCATGGTCAGCCTGTTTACCACATCTCTTCTACACAGGAGGGTTGTCCCTAGTGGACGGTGACACTGGCACTGCCTACTGTTGAGTCTGGCACCAAGTAGGATCTCTTTAAAAGTATCTGTTGAACGAAGAGCGAAGACATGCCAGCCCTCAGGCAGTTGCGGCGCCGTCTGCATGGATGGCCACACACCCTCAAAACCCACTTCTGGAGTCAGAAAACCCGCAAGGCTGGAGGTAATTCTCAGAGGGAAGACAGAGTGATTCTGCCTCATGGCAGACTTGTCCAAGTTCTAGGAACACAGACGGGCAATGAAGGGAGGGTAGAGGATCATCAGATGTGGCTATAGTTCCACAGTCCCTTTGCCACATCTCTGGCCCTGAGTTGTGATGGCGTTCAATGTCGCAATGCTGGCCTTTGGCAGAGGCTGCCAGGAACATTCCTCTTGTTACATCCAACGTCCTCTTTAATTGAACTACATAAAATGTCCAGCTCTTCATGATACCTTTGTAAGATAGGTAGGCAAAACCAGCCTCACCCTGTGGACTAAGGAACCGAAACTCAGTGGGATCAAGTGTCTTGCTTGAGTCACACAGAAAGCAAAGGATGGGGCAACCCCCACACATGGTATTTGAACTGACCCCAAAGCTGGCTTTTCGGGGACCATGGTCAGCTCAGTGACTCTCCAGAGCGCTCCAGGACCCAGGTGGTGCAGAAGTAATCTTTCTCAGTGTCACCTCAGAGAGCTGAGAGTCCTAGGCTGTGTCGTGTCAGTCACAAGCTGGCTCTCTCTGAGTGACCTTGGATAGTTTTCCTTCGCCTTCACCTCTGTAAAAATGAAGGGTTTGGATAATGGCCTAGGAATTGCCCCAGCTTTGATGTAGGAGTCTGTGATACCAGAGTAAGAGAGATTGTATCATTGTGAATTGAAAAATAATGATCTTTTATGCCTCACATGTAACTTTCCATCTCTCAGGCTACCTATTATATAGTGTCAACCTTGCCTCATCTATCAGACACAATGGTAATAAGTATGTAATTTGTAGCTGTGATTTTCATTTTATGGCAATATCTGATTTACACGAGGTGTTTTTAAAGTGTGTCACTTACAATGCACACACCTGCCAAGAGCCTGGTCTCTCAGAATGACTTTGTAGTGAGGTCAGAGAAAGTGTCCAATAAACAGGAATAAAAGAGAGAAATAAACAGCTGGCACGTTTCCAATACCAGGTATCCTTCTCTTTGCAGGAGGCTGCTGCATCCTCACAGAACCTTCTGGATGGGTGGATTGGGATTATAAACTCTGAAGATAGCCCATGTCTGCAGACAAGAGAGCCATACACCCCAGGGAATGGTGGAGAATTTTGATCAATTTGTGGAATAACTTAGCTGAGGATCAATTTGAGAAATTGCCAGTTCACTGTGTTTGATCCTTTTGACGAAAACCTTGAGTCAGGGCTGTGGATGGTGGTTCATGCTGGTTATCCCAGTACTTGGAAGGAGAATTGTGAGTTTGAGGCCAGCTTGGCTAGGGGGTGAGATTCTGTTTCATTTAACAAACAGGCTGGAGAGATGGCTCTGCAGTTAGTAGTAATGGCTGCTCTTCCAGAGGACCTATGTTCAATTCTTATCACCCACATGGTGGCTAACAGCCATCTGTGACAATTCTGGGGGATCCTATGCTGTCTCCTGAACTTCAAAGACACCAAACATTAAAATGTTACACAGACACACATGTAGGTAAAACACCCATGTACATAAAGTAAAAGCCAAGCAAATAAAAATTAAGATAAATATCCAAAGGCAGAGGCAAGGTTAAATGTTAGAATCATCTAGGGGGGAAAAGTATTAATTTGGGCCTGCTTATAGGATTTTTGGCAAATTGGCTATTTTGCAGGCTGCAATTTGATGAAGTGAAATTTAGCAGACTGGTCTGTTTTCTAAGGCCAGTTCAGATCTGAAAACTTTGACCATTTGGTTTCTGCAGACCAAGGGGCCTAATTGTCCCTCTGTAGTTGAACAAGTCACCTTAGATTATTCCTCTAAACTCTAGTAAGGGAAAGAGTGAAGGGGGCTGGTGGATCGTCAACCTAACCCCTCCTCCATACCTCAAGTGAAGAGGCTTCTGAAGAACCGTGCTCCTTAATTCCAGGGGGAATTTGTGGCCTTTGAATCAGATCCAAGCTTCTGAAAACTTGATCCTCCTGCAAGTCTCAGAAGCCTTTTACAGCAGGCTCTTAGGTGATTTAGATGGCTCTCCATGCAAGTGCAATAACAGCAGCAGTACCCAGAGACCAGCAAGGGTCAAGGGGCAAAGCTGCCTGTGGACTACTCTACTGCCTCAGCTGCTCTTGGTCAAACTCCAGTGCTCAGTTAAGTAACTTGATGCATATGCTGGCTACCCCCCAGGGCAGACAACGGCTGAGAGAGATGAACTTTTGCCCTAGGGATTTTTGGCTGCTTGTTCAAAATCCTCCCAAAGGTCAGTCACCAGGCTTGGATTTCTTCCTGAAGCTTGGCAGACTCTGTACAGCTTATCAGTGCAGAAGACTGGCCCGAGAAGCTCGTTGTGTTGATCTGTAATGCTCGGCAGCTATTCCTTTTGATAGCTCAGGCATGAGTGCCACACCAGGTTTGTTAGCTATATGTTAATAAAACAAGCCTTTGGGAGGGGATGCTGGTTTGGATTTTTTTCTGTGATGCTAGAGAAAGAACTCAGGGCCCTGTACATCCCAGGTAAGTGCTCCACTACTGAGGTACCTCACCTTAATAGGCTTCAGCATGGCAGGGCAGGTGGTCAGCAAGGTACCCGCTTTCTTTTTCCCATTTGTGCTAGTTTTGTCACAATCAAGGTCTTTCTTTGTCAAGTTACCAGTGTAGAAATGACAAAGATTTATTATTCCTGCAATGTGGTGTTATTTCCTGTCATGCCCTTGAACACACCGCTGTTCAAGCCAGGAATGTCTTCACATTGTCTGTTAGTGTATCTGAACTTCTCTTCAATACCCAGCTCAAATATCACTCCTCAGCATCACCTTCCCAGTTCCGCCAGGCTCAGATTACTTAGAATTTGTAACTGTTTACATAGTTCAGCCATCTCCTATTATATAACATCTTCAAGGAAAGACTTTCATTCCAATTTATTTACTTGTTTAGAGGTAGTATTATGGTTAAGACACAAACAGAGTTCAG
This sequence comes from Micromys minutus, assembly GCF_963924665.1. Lineage (NCBI taxonomy): Eukaryota > Metazoa > Chordata > Mammalia > Rodentia > Muridae > Micromys > Micromys minutus. The sequence goes on from NC_137959.1 coordinate 11,720,550, forward strand.
AGTAACTTGTTACAATACATACACACATAGCTTTCTATGTTACAAACAATGAATGCCTCCATCTCTTTAAAGATTATGTTTCTTGTCTGTAAGGATGGACGTAGGGATAGTATCGATACCCAGGCTTACTGAGGCAAACACCCATTTAAATTATCGAGCACTTACTGTGTTTTAGAGATTATGCTGGCAATATTACTGCTATAATTATCCAACAGCTACTTATTACATTTGGTGCCAAGCACTATCCTAGATGTCACCTGTAAGATGCTTGTTACAGTTAGAGTGCAGGAGTAGTTTCAAATCTATCAGTCAGGTAAACATGGTTATACTGTGTAACAAATACTTCCTTACCTATCAAATCTCAGTGGTTTAAAATTTTAAAAATATATTTATTGTTCCTCCTACGTGTTTAGTGTGGGTAGTTGAGACTTCAGTTCATCAAAGGCCAGAGCACCAGGTTGACTCTGGTACCAACTCAGTGGTTCTTTAGCACAGGGCAGGGAAGCCCCAGTTCAAAGTCAGTGGCGGTAGCTAGCCCCAGGCTAGCTACATTGGAATTCTGTTTTCAGCCTAGATATTCTTTCCTTTCTCACTTCTGCACTCAATTATATTTAAGCAGATGAGTGATCCTGTCAGTGTTAAGACAACAGCAGAAAGAAATATATTTATGGAAAGCGCTCTGCGTTCTAATTAAGTTTCTGCTGCCCCAAGCTTTGGGCCCAGGTGCTGATTTGCACTTTTGAAAAATCAAAATAAAAACTCAAAGTTGAGAAAGCTTGCAAAACGCTTTCGCTCCCATGTTGTTCTCCATGGCTGGCACATAAATAAAAACAGCTCTTTTGTTCCGCCCACTGCAAACAATTTTGCTTTGGTTGCCTGATGGGTTGGACATGTTTCTGTTTAAAGACAACTAAAAGTAACTTCTAAATGCAGAAGCCAGTGAGCAGCCAACGGGAAGGCACACATGATAGGTTAAGTGGGGCAAATCTTAGGCGGGCACTTATGGGTCCCGTGAAAATGGTGGCCAGGACTGCAGTAACTCTGGGCTCAGCCAAACGCTCCAAAAGATTACTACAACCTCCCATCCTTTGCTCCCCTGAGTGAGCATATATGGTCTGTGTTTAACTCCCAAACTCCCAATTTGAAGAAATAAGCATAGCTGTTGCCAGCAGCTACAAGCCAGGATGAAATGAGGGTCCCTACTGTGTGCCACTTGGAGGTGATGGCTGTTCCTGCTGAGGGCTGCACTTGGCCTATGGGTGGAGCGCCCCATCAGCTCATCTGCTACAGCCGTGAGTTCCAGGGCCCGCTGCTGACTTCTCACTAAACTTGTTTCCTAGCTGATAAATGGAGGATACATTGTTACGTAACGCCAGTATTTCCTTGATTGTAGCTCAGTTGTGAAGAAATAGAGTTGTAACTTTCACCTTGTTATTTTCTATTCAAAAGAAAGCTTTGAGGTGTAGAGGAGAACATGTTGGCTAAAGGATGGAGAGACAAACTTTGGCTGGCTATTGATTGATTTTAGGAGTTGTCCTCTCTGTTCTTGCTTGTTTTTTTTTTTTTTTTTTTTTTTTTCAGGTGAGGACAATTCCTTGGCTTGGGTCCTTACGTGTGTGCCATATGGTCAAATGAAATGGGAATGCAGAATACAATTGAAGCAAATCCCTGGAGGCAAAACCCTTAAGAAATTATGGATCCTAGAGGCCGGGATAGGAACCTCTTGAGTCTTTCTTTCCCTCTACAATAAATATCCAGGGGCTTCTGAGAACACAGGGCAGAGGTCTACTCTGATTAGCTTCTAGAGAAAAATGGCTGTTTGCAGGTGGCAAGGACCTTGTCACGTACTCCCTCTAATGGATTTCTTGGAGGATGAGGCACAGAGGTGTCTTAGGCGCCTGCACTGCCTTTAACCTTGGGGCAGAGCTGCTGGCAGAGTGGTTGCCTGCCTAGTGAAGAGCAGAAAAGAACGCCAAGGACAGGCATGCAGGACGGAGAAGCAAGGACATGCAGGGCAGGAAGGAGGGGCCTTACTGAGCGCCTTCCCTCTTTCTGTTTATCCACCAGGGTCTACGTCAAGTCGGGTGGTGAAGACCAGCTCTCAGCTTGACTGGTGGCTTTAGGCTTTTGCCCTATCTGGAGCCCCCGATATTCTTCTGATCCATGAGTGGGGCCTGTCCTCGCTGCTTGAGCTACTGGTCAGCCTTTTGTGTTCCCTGGCTCTGTGTGAGTTGAATTCTGGCCTACAGTGGATGGGAAGCTGACTCACTCCTTGTTTCTGAGAGTGTCCATGCCATCCTGCCTGGGAACACTCTTGTCCCCACTGTGATGGATGGCCACATCTGTCACCTACTTCCTACCTCAGACTCCAAAGGCAGAAGGCACAAGGCTGAGGACAGCATTGGGCTCTCCCCTTGGAGCCGAGCTTTCAGTTTCTTCTGAACTTGTTATGGGAGATTTATTTGTTATTTTTTAGTTAGCACTCAGGATGATGGGCTTTTCTAGAAAATTCCCTCCACATCCGTCACTGTGCTTTGCTTATCTGCACCCCTCTGCATCACCTCTGTTTCCACCCACATCCCTCCTCCTGGTTACCTTCATCCTTCCACGTAGTTTAAGGGTAGAGTTTAATCATCTTTAGTCATCTTCCTGTCACTGTGGTGCATTTCTCCATCTGCCCCAGAAAATGGTTTGAGAATCAGCCTCAGCATCATCTTTCCTGAATGGATTTTCTCCCAGCCAGTTCCACAAACCTCCCAATATCCTATGTCTTTGCTGGGACACATGTGGATTCACCTGCACACGTGGGACCCAAGAGTGGGTGGCCTGCTCCTCCAAGGACACCACTGTACAGACTACAGCCCAGCATCATAATGACAACAAACCCTCTCTGATGTTTTGAAAGAGAATTAAGAAAAATCTGCTCTTGACTGGGCTAGAGGACAGGGGCCACACCCCACTGTTGGGCACTGCCAGTACCATTCTTGCCAGAGTCAGAAGACTAAGGGGGGTCTGACTCCCTGGGTGGCTTCAGGGCTCAGCTCCCTCAGCAGTGAGGGTTGGGATGAGAAGATCTCTGTTTCTTTTTCCTCTGGGCATTTTTTTCAGTTTTACATGTACCTCATGACAGCCCCTGAGGCTGATCTACTCTGATCTTTTAACTAGATAAATTATATCCTCCTTGGGGACTTGAGAACCAGAGTTAAAGGCTACTTTGGATGAAGGACCTCCACCTAAAACCAGATACACTCAAACTAATAGAAGAGAAAGTGGGAAAGAGCCTTGAACACATGGGCACTGGGGAAAATTTCCTGAACTGAACACCAATGACTTATGCTTTAAGATCAAGAATAGACAAATAGGACTTCATAAAACTGCAAAGTTTCTGTAAGGTAAAGAATATTGTCATTAGGACAAAATGCCAACCAACATCATGGGAAAATATCTTTGTCAATCCTACCTACATCAGATAGAGGGCTAGGATCCAATATATACAAAGAACTCAAGAAGTTAGACTCCAGAGAATCAAATAACCCTTTGAAAAGACAGGGAACAGAGATAAACAAAAAATTCTCAACTGAGGAATATTGAATGGCTGAGAAACACCTAAAGAAAAATTCAGCATCCCTAGTCATCAGTGAAATGCAAATCAAAACAACCCTGAGATTTCACCTCATACCAGTCAGAATGACTAAGATAAAAAACCCAGGTGACAGCAGATGCTGGTGAGGATGTGGAGAAAGAGGAACACTCCTCCATTGTTGGTGGAATTGCAAGCTGGTACAACCACTCTGAAAATCAATCTGGAGGTTCCTCAGAAAATTGAACATAGTACTACCTGAAGACCCAGCTATACCACTCCCAGGCATATATCCAAAAGATGCTCCAACATATAACAAGAACACATGTTCCACTATTCATAGCAGCCTAATTTATAATAGCCAGGAGCTGGAAAGAACCCAGATGTTCTTCAATATAGAAATGGATACAGAAAATGTGGTACATTTACACAATGGAGTACTTACTACTCAGCTATTGAAAACAACTTTATGAAATTTTTAGGCAAATAAATGGAACTAGAAGCTATCATCCTGAGTGAGGTAACCCAATCACAACAAACAAACAAACAAAGAAATAATAAACAAAAAACAAACCACCCACGGTATGCACTCACTGATAAGTGGATATTTGCACCAAAACTTGGATTACCCAAGATACAATTGGCAGACCACATGAAGCTCAAGAAGAAGGAAGGCCAAAGTGCAGAAGCTTCTTAGAAGGGGGAACAAAAATATCCACAGGAGGAAATACAGAGACAAAGTTTGAAGCAGAGACAGAAGCAAAGGCCATCCAGAGACTGCCCCACCTGGAGATCCAGCCCATACAGTCACCAAACTCAGACAATATTGCTCATTCCAAGAAGTACATGCTGACAGAAACCTGATATAGTTTTCTCCTGAGAGGTTTTGCCAGATCATGACAAATAGAGAGGTGGATGCTCACAGCCAACCATTGAACTGAGAATGGGGTTCCCAATCGAGGAGTTAAAGATGGAAGGAGCTGAGGGGTTTGCAACCCCATAAGAACAACAATTCCAACCATCCAGAGCTCCCAGGGACCAAACTGCTATCCAAAGAGTACACATGGACGGACTCATGGCTCCAGATGCATATGTAGCAGAGGATGACCTTGTTGGGATTCAATGGGAAGAGAAGCCCTTGGTTTTTCCAAGGCTTGATGCCCCAGTGTAGAGGATTATCAGGATGGGGAGGTAGGAGGGAGTGTGTGGGTGGGGAGCACCCTCATAGAAGCAGGGGGAAGGGGAATGGCATAGGGATTTATGGAGGGGAAACCGGGAAAGGGGATAACATATGAAATGTAAATAAAATATATCCAATAAAAAAGAAAGCTACTTTGGACTCCTGTTTCAGCTGTCTACCATAAGGGGCCCTGGAAACATGTTCCCTCCCTTTGGCCTTTATGATTTGGGTGAGAGTCACTCTTCCTGAGCTCTATGCTGGGTATGTGATAATATGAAGAATAATTACATATATTTCTGTTGCATTTGAGGATCAGCTCAAGAGATTCTGTATTGGTTACTTTTTTCTATGCTGTGATAAAATACCAATGATCAAAAGCAACTTTAAAAAAGTCTGTTTGCCTTAGGGTTCCAGAAGGAGAAACACCCACAATACTGGGAAGGATATGGTGGTAGGAACACAAAGCCGAGAGATTATATTTTAGCAGCACACAGGAAGCAAAGAGCAAAAACAGGAAATGGGAAAGGCTATACATCCTCAAAGCCTGTCCCTAGTGATGCACTTCTTTCAGTGATGCTAGACCTCTATAGATAGTTTTGTAACCTTCTCAAATAGTACCACAAAGTGGAGACCAAGCATTCAAACAAATTGTTCTATGGGGACATTTCTTTTTTAAACCACTACAGTTGGCACATGACATGAGCCAGCCCATTAAAAGCCATCCATCTTAGAACTTCCTGCTGAAGATGCTTGGAATAACAAATCATGTACCGCCATGCCCAGAACCTTTGAGACTGTACAGAACTTTAAAGACTTGAATTTGTCTGCTATGACCCAGTGGTGTCTACCCAGCACAGAAATGACTCCCTTGTTCTCTAGGTAACCAACTTGAAGCTGAAGTCAGCTGCCTCCTACTACCTACCATGGCTTCTGTGATTGCCCATAGATGCCTCGTACGATGGTTTTGTCTCTTTTTAGACATTTGCAGGTGGTCTCACAGGTCTCATCCCTGAGCAGTTTGTCAGGGTGTTACTGACTTACTGAGCGGGAGATAATAATGTTTACAATGATACCAGAAGCTGGTCAGGCAGCACTGAGTCTCTTGGGTCTGGATTTATTCGTAGGTGAGCAGAGCCACAGCCAATGTGGTCTCTGGACTTTTGCTTCCTCTTCATGGGTCTTCTGAAAGTTCTTGGGCTACACTGAGATGGTAACTTTAAGACAGAGGGTTTATCCTGGGAATGAGAATTAGTTTGATTTGACAAGCTGAAATTTGTTTGTTCACCCATCTGTTTGTCCCTTTATCTGTTCATCTGTACACTTAACCATCTATATCCATCTACCCATCCATTCATTCACCACCCACCCACCCACCTCCCTACCACTTTTCTAAGATATAATACAAGACCAAGGTAAAAATTGAAATAGGGTTCCCACTTAGACAATAAAGCCCAATAGCATCTACCGAAGAGAGTAAAGTCACAGGGGCAGTTGTAATACGTGCTTGTGATGGTTGGTTTTTTTGCTAACTTAGCGAATACCTAAACATGTTTAAGAAATCGAACCTCAACTGAGAAGATAGCTCCATCAGTAGGACATTTTCTGAATTAGCGATAAATAGGCCTTTTCTCTCTCAGTGATAAAATATAGGCCAGATGAGATCAGATTAAAAGCAGATAAATGTAGGTTTACTAGGGGTTGCTCCCAGGCAGGTTCATTGGTCCCAAGGAACGGGGGCAGGGAAGTCTTGAGCCCTGGCTAAGGCAAGGGGGTAGAGATCTTAGGGGAGAGATGATGTGTTAGCTAGGAGCTGGGGTACCTATATACTGTAAAAATCTTACCCCTTAGGTGGGCACTCTTAGGTGGATTGCTGAAAATGCAGAGGCAAGCAGTGATGTTCCAGCCAGAAGCTGAGGTTGAGGGAAGGAAAGCAGAGAGTGTTTCCCAGCTTGTGCTGAGGCAAGCAGGGGTTCCAACCAAACAGTGAAAGTAAACTAAGACACGGTTCCTCTGAGAAGACATTATCCTACCCTCTCAACACTCTAATGGAAGCTCCTACTCAGAAAAAACTTTCTAAGGGCTTCCACAACCCAAAAGAAAGAACCAAGTGAGCCACAGATTCGTTTTCCATGATGGCTTAGGAGGACTTGACACATTCCTACTCACTTTTTCTCCCTGGTGTAAAGGAATATGTGGGGACTCCAAGTCAGAAGTCTAGATAGAGATGGTGATATGCCATTTTATCGAGGCTGTCCCTTCTTGGTGCTTGTAATGGGGAATCTGAAACCTTGGTGCTCAGAGTAGAATAGACACCTCATACTAGTATGGACGCTCCTGAGCTGTTGAAACTGTGGGCTCCTCTGGGGGCCACTGCTGGAAGGAGAGTTCTTAGCCCAGGAAGCAGCTACAGAACTTTGGGGCATACAGCAAAGGGGGGGGGATAGAATCAATTCTTGTCTAGAGTGGAAAATGGGATCAGCCTGTGCTAGCTGCAAGAGGTGTCAGGAAGGTTGGGAAACACGTAATCATCTCGTGTGGCAAGATAGTGCTCGATAAGGACTCAAGGGATGTCATAAAAACCAAGTGAACCTGGAGTTTCACAGTTCTGTTCACCCATACAGATGTCCTAGCAGCTGAGAGGCATTGGTAGCAAGAGTCTGTGCAGGAGTGGGGGACAAGGTAGAAAGTCTAGGGGGTATTGAACATATTTGTTGCAGAGCTCTGCCATGTCAAAGAACATCTAGTGTCTCCACATATTACTTCATAAAACCAGAAAGAAAGCCAGTGTTCGGGGGCCTCTGGAGAAGTGTATGAAGTAGAGAGGGATTGCAGCACCCAGAATTGGGGGAAAGACCCTAACCAGCTGTTGGGGCTTGGATCTGAAATGTCCTCCACAGATTTAAGTTTGAACTCTTGTTCACCAGCTGGGGGCACTGTTTTATTAGGTTATGGTCCCTTTAGCAGGAAGGACCTGACTGGTGGAAGTAGGCAACTAGGGGTGGGACTTTGAAGGTGACTGTGGAGTCCTGGCCTTGTGTGTTTTAGGGACTATAGTGATGTCACTTTTGCTGCTGTGAGTACTGCTGTGCCTCTTGTAATGCCCCTGAGTGTACATTGAGAGGAATCAAAGTTAACACACCAGCGAGAACTGCCCACTCACATTTATTTCTGCCCCACTCACAATGGCTAAGAAATGTAACCAGTTTAGATGACACCAACAAGCCAAATAAAGAACATGTGAACACACAACACACAAGCACACAAACATTCATACCTAATAGTGTTTTTATTCAGCCCCCCAAAGGATAACATTCTGAAAGTTCCATTTGCAGGAAATGGAGCTGGAGATCACGTGATGATCTAGAAAGACAAGTAATAGAGGACTAGAAAATCTGCTGCAAGATTGCAGCTTCTAGATATGACAGGGAAATTACACCCATAAAATCCCAACAATATGGCTGCCTAAAGAAGACCTGAACGATGACAAAACAAGTTGACATGCCAACACAGATTGGAGAAATCTCACAGGGTCCTAGATGAAGAAATACAGACAATTAATGGCTGCAGAGATACAGATAGCAGTAGCAATAGAGATAGAGGTAGAGATAAAGATACAGATACAGATAACGATACAGATACAGATAAGGATACAGGTACAGATACAGATACAGATACAGATACAGATACAGATACAGATACAGATACAGATACAGATAGAATTAGTATCTCCCAGGGATGAACCTCCTAAATGGTTCTCTAGTACCAAGTGGTCAGCCCTAAGAACATATACACATAGGCAACACTAAACACACTCAGCAGGTTGTATTTATGCATTTACTTATTCACATACATAACAACAATTATGATAATTAAAAAAGGCCATGAATTTGAGAGGGAGTGTTTGTGGGAAGGGGATGGAGGGAGAAGGGCAGTGGAAAAAATTCTGTAATTATATTTTAACTTAAACAAAAAGAAGAAATAAAAAAAGCCATAGCCAGCAGTTGTGTGGAGAGGAGCATGAGAAGGGGTCTGATCAAGCCATTGCATACATATATGAAAATGTTATTTTGTGTTATACAGCATTCTGCCTTTCTGCCATGGTGGTCTGGGTGACACTGGCACACCACTGGGAGGAGGCAGGGCAAAATCCGGAACAGGAAGTCCACAGCCCATTTTTCCCACCTGGGTGTCAAAAACCATTACAAACAGAATAGGAAGCAGAAACAACAGGCAGGGAGTGGGGCAAATCTGGGTACCAAGGTGATGGCAGGATAGCCAATATTACAACCCCCGCCCCAACTTGGAGAGGAAGTCAGGAAGGGGAAGGCAGAGCCTGAGGCAGGATCTGGATGGGGTGGAAGCAGGTGCTGAATTCTGGAAGGGCTGGAGGAAAGAAAACCTTCTGGAGTCTTAGGCATGGCTCTTTTAGTCAAAGGTCTTTCCCAAGTGATCTTTAATGAACCGGTTCTCCGAGATGATCCTTGTTTGTTCATATTGTTTTATTGAGGGTGGGTATGGCCACATACACTTTATTCAGGGTGAACCAGGGATTTTATACCTCTTGGGGGAAGGAACACTTAGGAACCGAAGGTCATTGGCTGAAGGCTTAGGGAACCAAAATACCTCATTAGCGTGGACAATATTCCAGGTGTTATGCTACATGACATTCTTCAGGTAGAGATGTGGGGTTTTTTGAACACCCTAGACAAAGTCAGAGGAGGCAAAGCCCTGCTGATGAAAGGAGTCCTACATATAACACAGAACCCAAGAAGGCTATCCGGTCAATGGTAGACTTCAACTTTAATTAGCATCGTTTTTCCATAATTTTATATAATTAATTTATCTAATAAAAATCTGTAAGACTTTGTAGTGTAAGCAGTTTTTGTGAGAGACTGTAAGGAAGTAAGCCTCTCAGTGGAAGAACGCAGGCCTCCTGGAGGTCACAGATAAGACACCAATCAAAATTCTTATGTATCTGGGTGATGTCTGGATTTACACTCAGACATCAGGGTCAATCAGGTATCAGGGCCAAGGTGATTATTCATTCTCCAACTCCCTCTGTCACTAACTGGGTTGGTCACCTTTTCCCAGGTTTATAGCAGTTCATAGGTGAACTGCACAGGAAACTGACCCTTGAAGACTTTGAGATAATGTCAGCCAAGCTTGGGTCTGAAAACCTAACCATACTTTGAAAAGCTACATATCAGCATCCAAGAGGCAAAGGTAGGAGGATCTCCGTGAATTTGAGGCCAGCCTGGTCTATGTAGCAGTTATAGGCCAACCAGGGGTACATGGTGAGATCCTACATTAAAACCAACCAATTTACTAGCTAACCAACCAACTAACCAACCAACCAACCAACCAACCAACCAACCAACCAACCAACCAACCAACAAACCTTCCATCCATCTATCCATCCATCCATCCATCCATCCATCCATCCATCCATCATCCATCCATCCATCCACCCATCATCCATCCATCCATCCATCCATCCATCCATCCATCCATCCATCCATCCAACCGACCAATCAACCTATCAGCTAACCAACTAACTAACCTACCAGCTAACCAAACAAACATCTACAACTGAAACCCCCCAAAGAGAATTGAGATGGTTCACATGCTGAATCTTCCTTAGATGTCCGAGATAGACTTTCCGTACCAGCAACATGCAGGGGTTGACTCTTTTAAGTAAGGAAGGCACAAACAACAACAACAAAAAAATATGACGCATCTTTACCTCACTGGGTGGCCATCACCGTAACCTGGACAGGGCAGGCATCTCCATGGAAGAGTTAGACAGGAACCTCCACGTGCCTTCTCTCTGCTCCCACCAACATGGACCTACACAGGTTTCTGATATTCAGTGGTGCATGGCCCATTTACAAGCAGTGTAAGTCATCAGCCTGTGGCAGTCCTGGAGCAAAGCTTTCTGTGTTTTAGATATAAGAGAAACAAAACACAAAGATGAAAACAGCATCTGGGACCCAGGAATTCTTGCTGGCAGGCAGATGTGCAACCAGAAAATCTGAGAAATGAGAGGCAGTGTGAGATGTTGAAAGAGAATGTTTCTGAAGAGGAAGTACAAATTTATTATCAATTCTCTGAGTCACTAACTCAGATGGGCTGCCTCCCAGAAGGAGTGGCAGTCACATCTATGGTTTCCCGTCAAATTTCAGAACTTTTGGACTATTGGAAAGCAGTAGGACCTTTTTCTTCAAAGCTCGCCAGAAAGATTTTTAAAGGAAAAACTAAAATGGTAGATGCTGGTAGTCTAAGCTTGAGTCACTCAGAAGTCAAGGCCCAAGACAAAAAGACCATGGAAGATTTCTGGAATTCACGCCTAGAGAGCAGGGCTTCACTAGGGCAGTCAACTCAAGGTGGGTTAGTGAGCTACCGGCTGGTATAGCTCCTTTCCTCTGCTTGGGATTTCATGGCATGCAGGAGTGTCTGCCTGAGAGACCAAAGACAAAATCTAATAGCTCCCTGACTCCCCCTGGATCAAGATGGTCTCTGGGGAATTAACTATTTTATTTCCAGGATATGTGTATTGCAGAGAGCATAGCTTTGAGTGGCTGCCCCAGGGCGCTGCATCAGAGAGACCCTGGGCAGGAACTGAGAATAAACCACGATGATCAAGGTGAGACTCATGATCGGACTGCTCCTGAACCGAGGGGCTAACACAGAAGCTACACTTTGCAGTATTGATTTGGACATGAGTGTGATAGAAAGAGGAACAGTGTTGTGAACGGTGTTGTGGGTGTGGGGTCCAGGGATGGCAGATGCAACAGCAGTGCACGGTGCAGCCAGGCTCTTTCCCTCCACTGGTGTTACACTTCCTATAATACACTGTGAGAGCATCACCTGCTCCTCCACCCCCTTCTTGTGGTGAACCCATCAACTTTGGTGTGCTAGGTCAGTCTCTGGGCTGCGTCCCAGGCCCTGACAGCAGCATGTCTTTATTAAAACATTGTTTTCATAAAAATTAAACCAGGATGACCTCTGAGAGTTATGTGTTGAAATTTAAATTTGCACCAAGATAGGAACGAGAGATGTATTTACGCCACCCCCAAAACAGGTTTCAAAAGCAGAGGAGAGATGTGTGCAATTGTCAGAGTCTAATGCAACTGGGAAATCACATTTTCTAGCCCTTAGGTTTCTTCGTTGTTGGCTTTGCTTTGCATAGTACCTATCATCTTTTGAGGTTGCCCTAGAGTGCCCCCATTCCCACTAAGGTGAAGTTTCCCCTAGTCATTCTCCATTGGCTTTTGCCACAAGGAATCTAATATGAGGCCAGAACTCAGCAAATATTCAAGTAAATATTTATGGGATGATATGAATAAATAAAGTTAAAAATAGAACATTTTCTTATTCTCCTCTTGGACCAGATCCACAGACAAAGGGGAATGGATTTGCAGAGACTGAATGTCACCCTTCTGACCTCACCAGTCAAGTTAGGCACCAGCTCCTTTGTCTTTCCAGACCACCCCAGGCACTCAGCCATGGTAGCCTTTATCCTTGGTTTTATTGATGCCTAGCTTGCTAGAATGTGGGCTTCTCAAGGGCAAGAGGCACTTCTTATTAATCTTTCTGTTGCCAGCGCCTGGGATCTCCCTATGCCCCAAAACACAGCATCAATTATTCTCCATGGTAGGCTGTACCATGACATTCTCCATGACACTACTGTAGTGAAGAAAAGCCAGCTGTGCAGGGAAACAGGATGCTTTTGGCATCCAACACGAAGCTGAGTATCTGGGGGTGAGTCACAAAATTCATCCCTTGCCTTGGTTTCTCCAAGTGAAAAATGAGAGCTGAATTCAGTAAGGTTTAAGTGGGTCACCACTCTGGTTGACATTTCTAATGGGGAGAGATAGTTTTCTCTAGCTGGGCCATACATGGGTTTAGGTTTCTTCATTTATTTGAGTCAGATCTCACTGATCCACTGGAAGGATTTTTAAAAATGTAAATTGGCAATGCCACGATTTGCTCAAAACCCTCCGACGTACTTTGTTTCCAGTCTCATGGTAGCATGAGATCACTCGAAGAACTTTGGTTGTTTGTCCTTACGAATGGGAGCTGTGCCCAGCAAGGGCAATTGGGGAGCATAGGAAGGAGGAGGAGGAAGGTGCCCATTGCCAGAGCACAAGTGGAAAAGCACGGGAGAGCTGCTCTGTTCCCCAGAGAAGGTGGGCATTCAAGGGTGCTGGGCAGCAGCAGTTTGTCCCTTAAGGATTTGGTCACATGAAAGAGTGGGGACCCTCTTGGGACTGAATGAGACAGGAAGTTGGAATCGAATAGACTTGAGAGAGACTTTTTGAAGAACATCTATACAGTAGCAAGGAAACAAAACTTGCATCAATACCACCCATCAACAGATGAATGGATAATGAAAGTGTGGTACATGCACATAACTGAATTTTATTCAGCCATAAAGAAAAATAAAATTAAGAACTTAGCAGAGAGGTGCGCATGGTGGCACATATCTTTAATCCCAGTATTTGGAAGGCAGAGGCTGGTAGCTCTCCATGAGTTCAAGGGGCTATAGAACCTACCTTAAAACAGAATGGAACAGAACCAAGTAACAACTAAAAAAACTAAGTATAAAAATGAATGGAATTTGAAAATATTATATTGTGAATTAACCTTGGCACAGAAAGACAAATTCTTCACAAGAGAATCCCAGCTTTTAATTTTTCCGTATGTGAGTGTGAGTGTAGATATAGACTACAAAACCAGAAAGAGGACCACAGGAGGAGAAAAAAGGTTTTAAGAAAGGGTTAAGGGGGCAGGTGTCAGAAAATATGTGACATAAAAATAGAAACTGAGCTATTGGCTGAGACAGAGGAGAGCAAACAGAAAGAGGAAACAGCTGGGGGAGAAGATCACCAATACAGTAAGTGAGTGTGGGAAGAAAGCCTGCTACTTTGTATCCTAATTAAAAAAAAAACCCACAAGATCAACCAAAGGAGTGATAAATGAGTCACGGAGCCAATACTATCCAGCAGTTAAGTGAGCACACTGTCCACACATTTCTTCAGTTGATTTTTAGCCATTCAGTGTTGAGGAAAATAAAGGCATGTTTCAGAAAATGTGTAGTGCGAGTCTATTAGTCACAACTCCAATTTTTATTTTTACTCTTTCAAATATATAGACTTTGTATTTCGAAAGTTATTACTAGTTAAAATTGTTCTCTGACAATTTCATGTGTATATGTGATACGTTCTCATTACTTTCAACCTTCGGCCCTGCCAAACCCTTTCCTCCCGAAAAATCTCTTTGCAGCAGTCAGGCTCAAACCAGCACCGCAACCACAGATGCTGTAATTTCAAATTGCATGTATTACCTAAGATATCAAAAATAAGAAATGTTAATAATCCTGGTAATTTATGCAGAGATGAGCTTAATTGTAGAATATAGAGTAGTTTGTCAAATAGTTTAATTTAGTACATGATTTCAAGGCTACTTTTAGAACAGAGGTTTTCAAAATAGCACCATGTTTTAGACATATAACTTTTCTTCTCACAAGGTACTGTAAGACCCCTTTGTTCAAAGGAGTTTTCTTTACTATGTTTTATATTTTCATATATATATATATATATATATATATATATATATATATATATATATAGTGTGTGTGTGTGTGTGTTTTAAGTTTTTATTGTTAATTATTTTATTTATTTATATCTCAAATGTTGAGCCCTCCTGATCCCCCCTCACAGAGTTATTCTCCCCATGACCCCTCTCCATCACCTCTGAGACAGTGCTTATACTTGGCTGTGAGTATCTGCATCTGTCTCAGTCAGCTGCTGGTAGAGCGTCTCAGAGGACAGCCATGCAAGGCTCCCGTCTGCAAGCACAACAGAGCATCAACAATAGCATCAGGGTTTGAGGCCCATCCAGGGGAGGAATCCCAAGTTGGGCTGGTCACTGGCTGGCCATTCATTTCGTCTCTGCTCCATTTTTGTCCATGAATTTTTTATTTTAGACAGGAACAGTTTGGGGTCAAAATTTTTGAAGGTAGGTTGTGTCCACATTCTTCCACTGGGGTCCTGTCTAGCTACTGGAGGTGGTCTCTTCAGATCCCATCTCTCCACTGTTGAGTGTTCCCCATCCCAGGTCTCTGGGACTTTCTAGTTGTTCCCCCAACACCATACCCAGAAGCTGCATATTTCTATTCATTCTCCTGGCCCTCTGGGACTCTTTTCTGTCCCTCCCCATGCCTGATTCTGACTGTCTATTCCCTTAGCCTTTCCCTCACCCACTCAGATCCCTCCCCCCCTCCCTTGGCCTCTCATGATTATTTTGTTTCCCCTTCTAAGTGGGATTGAAGCATCCTTACTTGGGCCTTCCTTCCTGTTTAACTTCTTTGGGTCTGTAGGGTGTATCATAGGTATTCTGGGCTTTTTAGTTAATATCCATTTATGTACTTCTTTTGGATCTGGGTTACCTCACTCAGGATGATATTTTATAGATCTATTTATTTTCCTGCAAAATGAATGAAGTCCTCATTTTTAATAGCTAAACAGTATTCCATTGTGTAAATGAAGCACATTTTTGTATCTATTCTTTGGTTGAGGAACATCTGGGTTGCTTCCAGTTTCTGGCTATTACAAATAAGGCTGCTATGAACACAGTGGAACACATATCCTTGTAGTATGATGGAGCATTTTTTGGGTATATGCCCAGGAGAAGTACATCTGAGTCTTCAGGAAGAACAACTTCCAGTTTTCAAAGGAACTGCCAGATTGGTTTCCAGAGTGGTTGTACAAGTTTGCAATCCCACCAGTAGTACAGAAGTGTTTCCTTTTCTCCACATCCTTGGTAGCATGTGCTGTTGCTTGAGTTTTTTTATCATAGTCATTCTGATTGGTGCAAGGTGGTATCTCAGGGCCATTTTGATTTGCATTTCCCTGATGATTCAATATACAAAAATCCATCAATGTAATTCACTATATAAACAAACTCAAAGGGAAAATGTGATCATCTTATTAGAGTCTGAAAAGGCCTTTGATAAAATCTAACATCCCTTCATGTTAAAAGTCTTGGAGAGATCAGGACTTCATAGTACACACCTAAACATAATAAAAACAATTTACAGCAAACTAACAGCCAACATAAAAGTTAATGGAGAGAAACTTGAAGCAATCCCATTAAAATCATGGACAAGACAGGCTTTTCACTCTCCTCCTATCTATTCAATATAGTACTTGATGTTCCAGCCAGAGCAAGTAGACAATAAAAAATCAAGGGGGTACAGATTGGAAAGGAAGAAGCCAAGGCATCACTATTCTCAGATGACATAATAGCATAAATATGTGACCCCCAAAATTCTACCAGAGAACTTCTACAGATGATAAACAACATCAGCAAAGTGGCTGTATATAAAATTAACTAAAAAAAAAATCAGTAGCCTTCCTTTATACAAATGATAAATGGGCTGAGAAAGAAATCAGAAAATCAACACTCTTCACAATAGCCACAAATAATATAAAATATCTTGTAACTCTAACTGAGCAAGTGAGAGATCTGTATGACAAGAACTTCAAACCTCTGAAGAAAGAAATCGAAGAAGAACTCAGAAAATGGGAAGATCTCTCATGCTGATGGATCAATAGGATTAACATAGTGAAAATGGACATCTTACCAAAAGTAATCTACAGACTCAATGCAATTATCCTCAAAATTACAACACAATTCTTCACAGATATGGAAAGAGCAGTTCTCAACTTCATATGGAAAAAAAAACTCCTGGATAGCCAAAACAATTTTGGACAATAAAAGAACTTCTGGAAGAATCACTATCCCTTTCCTCAAGCTGTACTATAGAGCAATACTGATAAAACCACAGGATATTGGTACAGAAACAGACAAACCAATCAATGAAATAGAATCAAATACTCAGGAATAAATCCACACATCTATAGATGCTTGATCTTTGAGAAAGAAGCCAGAACCATACAGTGGAAAAATGAAAGCATCTTCAGCAATGATGCTGGTCTGACTGGCAGTCTGTATGTAGAAGAATGCAAAAACTCAACTTGAAGTGGATCAAGAACTTCAAAATAAAACCCGATACACTGAATCTAATATACGAGATAGTGGGAAATAGCCTCAAACACATTGGCACAGAAGAAAATTTTCTGAACAGACCACCAATGGCTCAGGTTCTAGATCAACACTTGATAAATGGGACCTCTTGAAACTGTAAATCTTCTGTAAGGCAAAGGACACTGTCAATAGGACAAAACATCAACCTAAAAGATTAGAAAAATATCTTCACTAACCCTACATCTGATAGAGGGCTAATATCTAAAATATTTAAAGACTCAAGAAGTTAGACTCCAGAAAACCAGTAATTCAAATAAAAATGTGTACAGAGCTCAACAGAGAATTCTCAACAGAGGAATCTCAAATGGCTGATAAGCACTTAATCAACACCAGGAAAATGCACACACACACACACACACACACACACATACACACACATACACACACACACACACACACACACACACACACACACACACACATATATATATATATATATATATATATATATGTACTTATATAATTTTTTTGAGATAGAGTCTATGTGTCTTTGGCTATCTTGGAATTCTCTATGTAGACCAGGCTGGTCTTGAACTCACAGAGATTTGTCTGCCTCTGCCTCTTGAATTCTGTTATTAAAGATGTACAACACCTTGCTTAGGTAATGTTCTCATTTAGTTTTATCAGACAGCATTATTTTTGGTTGGCATTTTTCTTGGCAGAACTTTGAACGTATCATCCCTTACTCTTGGCCTATGAGTTTTCTGCTGAGAAAGACCTAGATGTCCTAATCACAGTCCTCTTGCATGTAATGACCTAGATGTCCTAATCATAGTCCTCTTGCATGTAATGACCTAGATGTCTCCATCACAGTCCGTTTGCACATAAAGACCTAGATGTTCTCATCACAGTCCTCTTGCACGTAATGAGTCACTTTTCTTTTGTTTTCAAGATTCTTTTTTGAGAATATGAATGTCATGTCTTGGTGAGGATCTCTTTATATATAATATTTGAAATTCTCTTTCCATGGATTTTTTATGTTTATTTCCCCCCTCATTACTTGTCTAAATAACCTATGTATTTTCTACTTTCTTTGGATGCCATGATATAATTTGTGGTTCACTTGGTTGGCTTCCTGTAACATATCTAAGTTCTTTTAAATTTGTTTTCACGTTTTCTCCGTGTTGCTCTGAGTAATTTCAGAACAATCCATCTTCAAAGCCATCTCTGTGCTTGATAAAGTATGTTCCTAAAGCTAAATGTGGAATTTTAAATTTGAGCTATTTTATTCCTTACTTCTAGAATTTGCTTCTTTTTAATGGTTTATATTCCTTTGTTGAGCTTCTCTTATATTCATATGCTGTTCTCTGATTTCATAGTTGTCTGTTGCTTCCAGTACTCCTTTGAGATTTTAAAAAGACAATTATTTTGTATCGATTGTAGGAAGGTCATAGATTTCTTTCTGGTGTCAGTTACTAGCATTTTGTGTTTATTTTTCCCATTCAGTAGTGATGTCTTCTTGACATGTGTGTACACATCCCAATGTGCCTGTGCATGAACATGTGTGAGCATGCATTCGATCCTCATGGCTCCATGCTCTTGTCTGCATATTTGAAGAAATACAAACACTTCCAGCATGTGTAGGCTGGATGTCTCTAGATGGGAAAAATTCCTTCAGTAGTAGACTCACACAGAGACTGCCAGATGCACTCATAGAGAGCTGATGCCTGGAGTCTTTCTGGTGGTTGTCTGGAGTATGAATAAATAGATGGTAAACTTGATTCTTGGGTCTACAAGGGGGATAACCTGGTATTTGGGACCATCAGGGCAAGTCTGGAGCTTGTGTGTGTGGGGCTGAGCTTAGAGTCTAGGGCTGTGGATGGGGATATGGTTGATGCTGTGATCTGAGGGATTGGTCTGGAGTCTAAGACTGTATAGGTTCTAGCCTAAACTTGGGTGGGTCTGGTGTTGAGGTTTGTGGCTAAGCTGAGTACTTGATTTGCCTCATCTTCATATGGAGGGTTATTTCCTCCTATGCTGCACTGCCCTGGCCAGGCATATTGGTCATCTATATTGGTCATGTAGATGCATAGTAAAAGCATAGAAATACACATTTACAAATAGCCTCTGAAGCCAGGTAGCATTTACTTCTAAGTGGGAAAGGAGAGTAGGATTTTGTCTTTCAGCCATGTTGTATATACAGAGTCTTGTTAAATTGTCTTTACTCATTTAACCAGCATCAAGTAGTTGATCACATTTGCAGAAGGACCTCATCAAATAAAATGTATTCATCAGGAAAAGAAAACACAGAAGTATACAAAGCAAGTAGGAGAACCTTGGTAGAGACAAGAGCAAAATCAGAGAAAGAATGAAAACACCAAACAAACCAAACAAAACAACTAAATACCAGGAACTTTAGAGGCTGTGGGAGATTTGATTAAGTAAAAATACAGCAAGAGAAAAGTTTTGTTCCAGGGAAAGGGATAACTACGGGCCAAGGGGGGAAAACACTAAACAAAACACAAGAATGAGCAGTATTTATACCTTTGAAAACGTACACAGAACAGATATTACAGAAATAGACTCAGAGTCAAGTGGAGAAAGTTGAGTAGATATGACCACTAGAGATCAGAATACGTTGTAGAAGACCTACTCACTTAAAATTTTCTGTAGTCTCATTGTATTTACAGGTTATTGTTTTACAGTTTTAAGGAATATCTGGCTCCATTGTTTTGTCTAATGTAATAAGGTGAAAATCTACCCTTGTTTTATTTTGTTACCTCCCAGAACAAAGCCAAACTTTACAGGCCGAAAATGAGTGGAAACTTTACCATGAACTACATTTTTTATGTTTTTTTAAGAAATTATAAGCAAATTGTTGGCAATGCACTTGGAATTAAAAAATATATAATAAAGCAAATTATAGCCAAGTAGATCCTATTTTAAGAATTTAATGAAAATTTAAAATTAGGAAATCTTTAACTTAATCTAGCACATTGGCAGAGTAAATAGGAAAATTTTTATGAAGATCTCAAAAGGTATAGAAAAAGCATTTAATAAAAATTAAGTAGCTACTGCTACAGAATTATAATGAATCTTCTGAGTCCTGAACCCAAAGTGATGGTATTTATTCATGGAGCTTTGAGGAGGTAACTAGAGTTGGAAGAGATCATAAAAGTATGTCCTTGCATTAGGATTAGTGATTTTAAGAGTCCCCCTCCCCCCATATGAATGAATGTGAAGAACTTACCACCTATAAGCCTGGAGGAGAGCTATCATCAGGAATTAAATCATTTGATGTCTTGATCTGGGGCTTCCAGATCCAAAACTTTGAGAAAATTAATTTTTATTATTTAAGATGTCTATTGTATCATCTTTTGTTGTTGGCAACCCAAACATGACAAATACACTCATTTATAATAAAAGTTGTAATTAGGCAGCATGTGGTGTCTTACAGCAAAAAATGCTTTTACTTGGTTGGAGTCTGAGGCAAAAGTATTACTGTAAATTTGATGTTAGCCTGGACTACATAGTGAGTTCCAGGACAGACTGGGCAAAGGAGTAAAGTCTATTCTCAGGAAAAAAAATAGTATTAAATTAGGAAAGCAAAATGATAACATCTGCTAAGAGACTCCTATAGCTAGAATTGACAGACAAAGCTCTAGAAACATTAAGTAGCAATACTCTCAGAACTCAGAAATTCCATCATTTACTATATGAAAAACCAACCATACTGAGTTTAAAATTATTACAGTAATAGGCAAATTTCACAAATATTGGTATCCCTAAGACAAACATGCAAGCATTCATTATATTTCTAATAATATATATTAATAATATATATTATCTACTATATAGGTCCAATATATAATTAATTAGGCAATGTAGATGTTTAAAATGAGCCACTAGCTGGATGTGGTGTGTGCCTACAATCCTATCATTTGGAAGCCCGAGGCAGGGGGATCAAATTTAGGAGCAACCTGTACCACATAGTGGCATTCTCTCCTTTTGTTCCTCATGTAGAGGTTTAAATATGCTTGGCCCATAGGGAGTGGCACAGTGGGGAGGTATGGCCTTGTTGGAGGAAGTGTATCTCTATGGTTGGGCTTTGGAGGTTCCTTCCCATGCTCAGGCTCTACCCAGTGCAGAAGAGAGCTTCCTCCTTGATGCCTACAGAATGAGACTCTCCTTCTGGATGCCTTTGGATCAAGATGTAGAAATCTCGGCCCCTTCAGCACCACGTCTACCTGGATGCTGCCATGCTTTGTACCTTGATGGCAGAACCTCTGAACCTGTAAGCCTGTAAACCAGCCACAATTAAATGTTGTCTTTTATAAGAGTTACCTTGGTCATGGTGTCTCTTCACAGCAGTAAACCCTAACTAAGACACTCATTATATATTCGTCCAGGCTGGCCTCACACTTGAGACCACAGGCACTTCTTTGTGTGTACAGAATTTTGATAGCTCCATCTGGTCAACCCTGTGTCTGTACTGATTTCGCTTCTAACCCTCTACACTCAGTTCTCTGCCCTAGTGCCCAACCTCTCACAGTCCTGGTATGTGCCTCTCTACTTTTCCATGCCAACTCAGGTAGAATAATAGAGCTTTCAGGTTTTGCTGTTTTATTTAATTTTGAGTATATCGTTTGAATTCTTTTAGTACTACACACATATACACACACTATTTTTGTGTCATGGTTTTTGTCTTTTTAAAAAATTATTATTATTCTTTATTCTTTTACAGTCCAGTCATTATTACTCCCCACCCCCCCCCCCCGCCAGTCTGCAGTCTGACTAATTCTTAATAGCTGAGTAGTATCCATTGTGTAAATGAACCACATTTTCTGTATCCATTCTTCTGTTGTGCAACATCTGGGTTGTTTCCAGCCTCTGGCTGTCATAAACAAGGCCACAATGAACATAGTGGAACACCTGCCCCTGTGGTATGGTGGGGCATCTTTTGGGTATATGCCCAAGAGTGGTATAGTTGGGTCTTCAGATAGACCTATTCCAATTTTCTGAGGGACTTCCAGATTGATTTTCAGAGTAGTTGTACTAGTTTGCCATTCTACCAACAATGGAGGGGTGTTCCTCCTTTTTCTCCACATCCACAGCAACATGTGTTGTCACCTGAGATTTTGATCTTAGCCATTTGGATTGGCGTAGGGTGGAATCTCAGGGTCATTTTGATTTACATTTCCCTGATGACTAAAGACTTTGAACATTTTTTAAGTGCTTCTCAGCCATTGGAGATTGCTCTGTTGTGAATTCTCTGTTTAGTTCTATATATTTTTTAAAAATTAGGTTGTTTGGAATTTTTGGAGGTTAGCTTCTCCAGTTCTTCATATATTTCGTATATTGGCCCTTTATCAGATATGGGGTTAGTGAAGGTTTTTTTTTTTTTTTTTCTCCTCAAACTGTAGGTTACTGAACCACACTAATGGTCAGCTTGACAGAATCTAAAGTCACAGCCTCAGTGAGGAGTTGTCTGGGGAAGGCTAGCCTCATGCATGTCCATGGTGGATTGTTTTGATTGTTAACAGAAGTGGCATGACCCACCTGCTGTGGGTGGTACCACTTTCTAGGCAGGGAATCCTGAGCCATGTAAGTGGGAGAAAGAGCAGAGCACAAACATTCATGCGTCGATCTGCCCTGCCTGCCTGCTCACTATGGATGCAAGTGACCATCTGTCTTGAGCTCCTGCTGCTCCTACTTCCCTGCAATGATGGACTGTAACATGGAACTGTGAGCTGAGATAAACCCTTTCTTCCCGTGTTGATTTTCTAGTCTATTCTGTCAGAGGATCAGCAATGAAACTGCATTTGTGGTTATTTAGAGTATTTAGAATAGCTGCTCTAAACCTTTATGTGAAGGTATTTATATTAATTTGTTCCTATGGGGCACATTGCATATGTGGGATCATATGGTGTTATAATATTTAGTTTCACAAGAAACCGTCAAGCTGCGTTCTAGAATGATTCTACCATCTTGCATCCCTACCGATGCCGTGTGAGAAATCTGGTTGCTTCTCATCCTTGCTGAGCTGTGCTGTCAATGTAGTTTTAAATAATTTTAGAGCAGTTTTGGGTTTGGAGTCAAATTGAGCAGTGAACACAGAGATTCCCCAAATACACTGCCCCCTGCTTATGTGCTGCCTTATACATTATACATATTCTCCACCAGAGTGGTATATTTGCTACAGCTGGTAGACATACATCAACAGATTGTTACCGTCCAAGATTTAAGCCATGTGTTAGAGAATTTCTTGGTGTGTACATTCTGTGGTTTTGAACCCATTTCAAATGACAGGCGTCTGTCTGGAGAGTTCAGTAGAATTCATGTCTCCTAGCTTGCCTGTTTACTGCCCCCCCCCCCAAGCCCTGGCAACTTTTAACGTTTCTTTGTTACCAGTCTTAGCTTCCTGGGATGTCTGTATGATTGTTAAGAAGCAGCAGGACCCTTTCAGTTACAAAGTTACAAGCCCATGTCCTCCATCAGCTTCTGTATCAGTCAGACTTCCCATTACTATGCCAGATACCTGACTCCAACAGGTGAAGGGGCAGATTTATTTGGGCTCAAGGTTTCAGAGGACTCAGTCCTTAGTGTTTGGCTGGTACTCTGAGACATAATATCATGGTTTTAGGAATGTAACACAGGCTAATCACCCCATTGTAGACAAAGGAGAATGGATATACCAGTGGACCCTCCGCAGTAGTCTTCATTCTCTGCCTCCTAAGGTTTCCCTCACCTACTACAAATTACCTAATGAAGTTCAACACAGGAATCTGAATGGAACATTCATATTAATACACAAGTACATTTAATTCACCACTACACATTTGAGGTTTTCCTTTGTCTTTCTTGATCACTTATTTTTATTTTTTGGTGCTGAATAATATTCCACCTTGAGATCTTAGTTTATTTACATGTTTACTTGTGATAATTTTGAGTAGATCTACTTAAAACATTTTTTTTGTACAGGATTTGCCACGGATGATATAAATTTTCAACCTGTTTTGAAGAAAATCCAGGAGCATGAGCGTGGATCATATGGAAGAAATGTCTAGGAGTGGGAGTGCTGGATCATATGGGAGGCATGTGGGAGTTTAAAGGCAAACCTACCCCTCACAATTCTAGGCAAGTGAGTTCACAGTAAAGTTAAGCAGACTCAGTGAGCATGGTCTCTGCCTCCTGATCCAACTCTTTCCTTTTGTTGTGATAAATACAAAGAAGAATTGCCGAGAGGCCTCTCTTGGGCCTTTATTAATAAGGCAGCTAATCTAATTCATGAGAACTCCATTCCCAAAGGCCACAACTGTCTCCAACATTGCCACGTTGGGGGTTAAGACTTCTTCCAATGTCTAAATTTTGAGTGGGACATGACTTTCACACTGAAGCTTTAGGAAAGGAAGTGGCTGTGACCTTTGGGTTTTCAGTGAGTGAGTATCCACACTCCCTTAGCACTTTTGTTGGGGTTATTTTATTCAGGGGACTTTGGATCTTTGAATAGATGTGCATTGGTATGTCATCATTTTTTTCTCCTTTTATTTGTGTGAGAAAGAGTCTTACTACACAATTAGCTAAGAGACCTCCCCAAGCCTCCATGCTGGGGTTACTGTACCATTCCATGCCTGCCTAATTGTTATGGTTTCCATTTTCATCATGATCCCTAGTGTGAAGTATTTCAGAGGCTTATCTAACATCTCTCTACACTCTAGGCTGATGTGTCTTTTCAGGTCTCTGCTCTGTTTTCTTAAAGCTGAGTTTTAGAAGTTTTTTTTGTTTTGTTTTGTTTTTTTGTTTTGTTTTTGTTTTGCAAACAGCTCTCAGTTTAGAACAGTTGAAATTACAAAGGTTTCTAAGTTATTATTATTGGGTATATTTTATTTACATTTCAAATGTTAACTCCTTTCCTTGTTTCCCCTCCATAAATGCTCTGACTCCCCCTGCCCTTGCTTCCATGAGGGTGCCCCCCACCCACATATTTCCTCCCACCTTCCTGCCTTGACAATCCCCTACCCTGGGGCATTGGAACTTGGCAGGACCAAAGGTTTCTCTTCCCACTGATGCAAAAAATGCCATCCTCTGCTACATGTGCAGCTGAAGCCATGGTTCCGTCCATGTGAATAAGTTGGATAGTGGTTTAGTCCCTGGGAGCTCTGGTTGATTGGTATTGTTGTTCTTATGGTGTTTATGAAGCACCCTTTAGCTGCTTCAATCATTTCTCTAACTCCTCCATTAAGGACCCCATTCTCAGTTCAATGGTTGGCTGTGAGCCTCTGTATTTGTTGTGAGCTGACAGAGCCTCTCAGAAGACAGCTATATCAGGTTCCTATCAGCATGTACTTCTTGACATCAGCAATAGAGTCTGGGTTTGTTGGCTGTATATGGTCTTCAATTATATTCCATTGATCTAACTTTCTGTCTCTGTACAAATACCATACAGGTTTTTGTTTTTTGTTTTTTTGTTTTTCACTACTGCTCTGTAATACAGCTTGAGGTCAAGGATGATGATTCCCCAAGAAATTCTTTTACTGTTGAGGATAGTTTTTGCTATCCTGAGTTGTTTGTTATTCCAAATGAATTTGCAAATTGCTCTTTCTAACTCTATAAAGAATTAAGTTGGAATTTTGATGAGGATTGCATTGAATCTGTAGATTGCTTTTGGCAAGATGGCCATTTTTACTATATTGATCCTTCCAATCCATGAGCATGGGTGATCTTTTCATCTTCTGAGATTCTCTTCAATTTCTTTCTTTGGAGACTTGGTTAGAGTCTCACCAAGGTATTTTATATTATTTTTGATTATTGTGAAGGGTGTCTTTCCCTAGTTTCTTTCTCAGTCTGTTTATTTTTGAGTAGAGTGAGGAAAGCTACTGATTTGTTTAAGTTAATTTTATATACAGCCACTTTGCTGAAGTTTTTTATGAGTTCTCTGGTGGAATTTTTAGGGTCATTTAAGTATACTATCACACCTTCTGCAAATAAAGATATTTTGACTTCTTCCTTTCCTATTTGTATCCCAGTGACCTTCTTTTGTTGTCTAATTGCTCTAACCAGGAGTTTCATTACTATATTGAATAGGTAGTGGGAGAGTGGACATCTTTGTATAGTCCCTCACTTTAGTGGGACTGTTCCAAGTATTTCTCTATTTAGTTTAATGTTGGCTACTGGTTTGCTATATATTGCTTTTTCTATGTTTAGGTATGGGCCTTGAATTCTTGATCTTCCCACGGCTTTTAACATAAAGGGGTGTTGAATTTTGTCAAATGCTTTCTCAGCATCTAATGAAAGGACCATGTATTTTTCTTTCTTTGAGTTTGTTTATATAGTAGATTATATTGATAGATTTCCATATATTGAACCACCCCTGCATCCCTGGTATGAGGCCTACTTGATCATGATGGATGATCATTTTGTTGCACTCTTGGATTTGGTTTGTGAGAATTTAATGAGTATTTTTGCATCAATATTCATAAGAGAAATTGGTCTGAAGTTTTCTTTCTTTGTTGGGTGTTTGTGTGGTTTAGGTATAAGCATAATTGTGGCTTCATAGAATGAATTGGGCAGTGTTCCTTCTGTTTCTATTTTGTGAAATAGTTTGGAGAGTATTGGTATTATGTCTTCTATGAAGGTTTGATAGAATTCTGCACTAAATCAATCTGGTTCTGGTTTTTGGTTGGGAGACTTTTGATGACTGCTTCTATTTTTTTTAGGAGTTATGGAATTGTTTAGATTTATCTGATACTGATTTAACTTTGGTACCTGGTATCTGTGTAGAAAATTGTCCATTTTATCCAGATTTTTCCAGTTTTGTTGAATATAGCTGCTTATGTATGCTCTCTCCAGTTTCTTTTTGGAGGCACTCAGAGCTATGAGTTTTTCCTTATCAGTGCTTTCATTGTGTCCCATAAGTTTGGGTATGTTGTGCCTTCATTTTCAGTAAATTCTAAAAAGTTTTAAATTTCTTTCTTGACCAAGTTATCATTGCATAGAGCTTCCATGTGTATGTAGGCTTTCTGTTGTTTTTGTTGTTATTGAAGACCAGCCTTAGTTCATGGTGATCTGATAGGATGCATAGGATTATTTTGATCTTCTTCTATCTGTTGAGGCCTGTTTTGTGACTGATTATATAGTCAGTTTTTAAGAAAGTACCACGAAGTGCTGAGAAGAAGGTATATTTTTTTGTTTTAGGATGGAATGCTCTATAGATAGCTGTTAAATCCATTTGGTTCATAACTTCTGTTAGTTTCATTGTGTCTCTGTTTAGTTTCTGTTTCCATGATTTGTCCATTGATGAGAGTAAGGTGTTGATGTGTTCTTTGAAATTTAGTAAGGTTTCTTTTATGAGTGTAGGTGCCTTTGCATTCGTAGCATAGATATTCAGAACTGATATTTCATCTTGGTAGTTTTTTTCTTTGAGGAGTATGACATGTCCTTTTAAAATCTTTTTTGATAACTTTTGGTTGAAAGTCAATTTTTTTCAATATTAGAATAGATACTCCAACTTCTTTCTTGGGACCACATGCTTGGAAAGTTGCTTTCTAGCCTTTTACTCTGAAGTAGTGTCTGTCTTTGTCACTGAGATGTGTTTCCTGTATGTAGCAAAATGTTGGGTCCTCTTTTCTTATTCAATCTGTTAATCAATTTCTTTTTATTGGGGAATTAAGTCCATTAATATTAAAAGATATTAGGGACCAATAATTGTTGTTTTCTGTTATTTTTGTTGTTAGAGTTGGGATTATGATTGTGTGGCTATCTTCTTTTGGGTCAGTTGTAAGATTAATTTCTTGCTTTTTCTAGGGTGTAGTTTCTCTCCTTGTGTTAGAGTTTTTCATTTCTTATCCTTTGAAGGGCTGGATTTATAGATAGATATTGTGTAAATTTGGTTTTTTCATGAAATATCTCATTTTCTTCATCTATGTTAATTGAGAGTTTTGCTGAATATAGTAGCCTGGGCTGGCATTTGTGTTATCTTAGAATTTTCATAACATCTGCTCAGGATTTTCTAGTTTTCATAGTCTCTGTTGGGAAGTCTGGTATGATTTTGATAAGTCTGCCTTTATATGTCACTTGACCTTTTCACCTCACTGCTTTTAATATTCTTTCTTTGTTTTGTGCATTTGGTGTTTTGACTATTATGTGTTTGGAAGAGTTTCTTTTCTGTTTCAATCTATTTGGAGTTCTGTAGGCTTCTTGTATGGTTATGGGAATCTCTCTCTTTTTTTGGGGGTGTTACTGAAGTTTTCTTCTATAATTTTGTTGAAGTTATTTATTGGCCCTTTAAGTTGGGAATCTTTGCTCTACTCTATACCTATTATCCTTGGTTTTGCTCTTCTCATTGTGTCTTGTATTTTCTGAATGTTTAGGGTTAGGAGCTTTTTGCATTTTCTTTGCCTGTTGTGTCAATGTTTTCTATGGTATCATCTGCTATTGAGATTCTCTCTTATATCTCCCATATTTTGTTAGTAATGCTTGCGCCTATGTCTCCTGATCTCTTTTCTAGGTTTTCTATCTTCAGGTTACCTACCTTTGTGATTTTTTATTGTTTCTATTTCCATTTTTATATCATGGATGGTTTTGTTCAATTTCTTCACCTGTTTGGTTGTTTCTCTTAAAGAGAAAACAACCTGTGTACCTGTTTTCTACCTGTTTGCCTGCATTGTCCTGTATTTCTTTAAGGGTGTTATTTATGCTCTTCTTAAAGTCCTCTAACATCATCATGAGTTATGATTTTAAACCAGAATCTTGATTTTCTGGTGTGTTGGGGGTATTCAGGACTTGCAGTGGTGGGGGAACTGGGTTCTGATAATGACAAGTGGCCTTGGCTTTTGTGTTTAGGTTCTTGGACTTGCCTCTTACCATCTGCTTAACTCTGGTGTCTTACTGATTCTGACAGTGGCTTGGCCATCCTGTTAACCTGTGTGTGTCTGCACTACCAGCTTGCTCCCAGTAGGTTCTAGGTACGGGGAATTTTGAAACAAGATTAGCTCTGGGCACAGAAACCAGAAGGATCCTGTTCTAGACTTCTTCTCAGTTCTTGTGTCTTGAGGGCTCCAGGCAGGTTCCTCTTGGGCCAGGAATTTGAGCAGAAGTGGTGGTCTCACTTGTGCTCTTAGATGTGTCAGTACTCCTGAGAGACTAGCTCTCTCTAAGTGGGATCTGAGTACAGAAAGCTCTGGCACCAGGTTAGCTCTGGCTTTGTTCTTTATTTTATACTGATGAGAAAACTATCTAGGTCAAATGAAAACTGTGATGTGTGGCTTTGTTTCTCCTGAGCTCACGACATATTGTGCTACTTGGCAACTGTAACTGAAACTTTGTCAGTCACAGTCACAAGTGTTAATGGTCAGTGCTAGAGTGTACTTGGTTGCTGAGCTGTAATAGTCAGCAGGTTAGGTGTGCTCAATGTTTTTGCTTTTTCTTGTTATGTATTACTGACTTTACATCATTGTCCTTCCCTGGCATTACACATGTGAGCCATATAACCAGCAGATTTTTTAAAAAATGTACACTGTCTTCAATATATGAGAATACAACTCTGTCACAAGTTAGGAGGTATTTATTCTATATGATAGTCCGATACAAAAATGAGCCTTTTGCAAATGTTTCCTCCCAGTCTGGGTTGGTTTTAACTCTTCAGAGACAGCCTTTTGAAAAACTGCTAAAAAGTTCTCAGCTTATCAATTCTTATTTTTTATATGTATGGGTATTTTCCTTGTATATATCCAGGTACCACATATATACCTAGAGCCCTCAGAGGCCAGAAGATTCCAGAACACCTGGAACTGAAGTTACAGTCCGTTGTGAGCTGCTATGTGGTCTGGGAATTGAACCTGGGTCCTCTGAAAGAGCAGCCAATGCTCTAACCTAATAAGCCCCATCAATTCATTCTTTCAGGAATGTTTTTCTCTCATATGTAGATGTCATCAGTGATGATGGTGGCAGTTTGAATTTGTGTTATTCTGTGGCCCATTTGGCTAACTTGTGTGAAGGTATAAAATTGGTGTCTAGACTTACTCATTTACTCTTGTATGTGTGCTGGAGTGACACTTATGTATACTGTGTGAAGATGTGTCACTGTCCTTCCTTGCCTACCTAAGGTACCTTCTGATTGGTTAAAATAAAGAGCTGATGGCATATTGAAAAGTAAGGAAGTAGAAGGTGGAACTTCTGGGAGGAGAGAAGAACTCTGGGAAGGAGTCAGATGTGGGAGATTCAGCCAGTCAGACACAAAAGAAGCAGGCTAGGAAGGAAGGAAACGTAATTAACCAGCTATGTGCCAGAATTAATTAGTATAAATGGGATAATCGAGTTGTGAGTTAGTGGGAAACAATACCTGCCAGAAGGCCAAAAGCTCATGATGAATATTGTCTTCATGTCATTATTTGGGAACTGGAGTAGACATAGAAAGGCCAACAGTTACACATGTGGATGTCTGTTCCACTATCATCTGCTGACAAAACTGGTTTCCTTCACTCTGCTCTCCATAAAAGTTCAGTTGTCTGTATTTATGGGGCTCTGTCCCCGGGATCTCTGTATTCTGGTACACACTCACCAAATTCCTTTTCCAATGCCATGCCATCGGAGTAGTGTGGTTTTGTTGCAAGTTGTGAAACTTAGTCCTGTCAGCCCCATTCCACCCCTACCCCACTCATTGCTCTGTCTTCAATATCCTGTTTTCCATTCTGGGTTCTTTGGCTCTTTTAAAGTATATAAACTTTAAAATTAGTTTGTTGATGTCAGCAAAACAGTTGCCTGGGGCCTGTCTTGGATCACACTGAGTATATACATCAAGATGGGAAGAAGTGACGTCTTAAAAATGTGGCATCTTCCTAGCTATGGGCACCAGGTAACCCTCCATTAATTTAATTCTTCCTTGATTCCTTTTGGCAGAGCCCTGTGTATATTTTGATATTTATACTTACATATTATTTTTTTTCGTAATGACGTAGTTTTCACTTTAAAGTCCACACTTATTCATTGCTGGTTTATATGAAAGCAATTCACTTTTGCATATTAATTTTGTCTCTCATTCCTTGTTATAATCATTTATTAGTTCTGGGGCTAAAGAACTGCCTCCTTTGCATTTCTAACATATAGGAGAGTGCCCTTTGCTGTCATTGGTACTTTGTTCCTTCTTTTCTATGCACTAAGGGTTGAAATCTCTCACACTGGCACGCGCTCTGCCACTGGGCTCTAGCCATAGATCTCATCTTACTTTTCACTTTGACACCATGGAGTTACCCAGGCCTCCCTTAAACTCATGTTGTATTTCAGGCAGGCCTTGAACTTTCAATATTCTATGCACCCCAATCCCCAAAACTGAGATTATAGACCTGTACTACTTGGCCCAGTTATTTCTTTTAATCTATCTAAGTGTTAACAAGGTTGACAAAAAGTAGGGAGAGGGGCCTTCTTGCCTCCTTTTTGAATTTCAAAAGAAAGCTTTGAGGACTATAACACAGATTGACCTGGTTTTCCTTCTTCATCTGTTCATTAATTGATTTTAATAACATGTTATAATTTTTTATTCTTTTACAGTTTACATATACATGTACACTCACATACATGTATACACAAGTGCATGCAAACATAAAAGATACACATGCACAAAAGCACACATATACACAATCACACATATGCACACACATGCATGAGCACACACACACACACACACACACACACACTTTGATCTCATTGGTCTCATCATCTTATTTTTTCCTCTCATTTTCTCACTAAACCCATTCTTCATCCCAATATGCTGTCCTCCGACATTTGTAGTGTTTTTGTTTGTGGCTATTATTTTGAACCCCCGCTTTAGTGAGAGGTGACTAATGTATCTAACTATGTTTAATTAATATTGCATGTGTGAGCATGGTTGAAGGGTTGTTCACTTTGGAAAGAACAGTGACTACATCACCATTTCCCAGCAACCACTAACTGCCTACAGTTCTTCACTGAGGCCAACCTCATGAGCCTTCCTGCATTGCAATAGATATGGTTACATTCTTTATTTCTTCTTGTGTGGGTTTTGGCATGTTAGATATTTTAAGTATTTGATCTGCTTCATTTACCTTATTAATATTCCTTTTCAATTTTTTAACAAAGGGTCTGCCTATGTAGACCAAGCTAGCCTGGAGGTTGCTATAGAGCCCAGGCTAGCCTCAAACTTGAGGTGTGACGTGATGCCCAGTGTAACCATGTCGATATTACAGGTGGGTACACCACACCTGTCTCCTTTCCCTTTCATGCCTGTGGGATTAATGGGCACCTCTTTCTCATTTCTGATATTCATAATTTTTGCCTTACTTACCTTCTTTTCCTTAGGATAGCCAAAGGACTCCAGCTTTCTTTACCTCACAGTTCTGGATTTAATTGATTTGAAAAAAAGTAAAATTATTTTATCATATGCTTAGGGTGGTTGTGCTTGAAGGAATGCGTGTATACTGTGTGCAGTTCTGATGCCTGCAGGTGCAGAAGAAGACAACAGATCCTCTGGAATTGGGCATAGAGATGGTTCTGAACCACCACGTGGGTGCTGGGAATCAAATGTGGTCCTCTGCAATAGCAGCCAATGCTCTTAACCACCGAGCTTTCACTCCCCAGCCACTGATATTTTTTGCTTGTTTGTTTGGTGGTTTTTTTTTTTTTGTATCTTGATTTTCAGTGTTTGACTTAATTGATTTTTGTACTGGTTTTATTTTTTATGGGTTTTATACTTATTTGGGGTTTAATTTGTGGCTTTGTTTGCTGAGTTGGGATTTACAGCGTTGCTTTTGCTTTTTAGAAACCTCTCTTTCTGGCAGCATCCTCTGCTCTAGCATCCTCTGCTCCAGGTCCTCCCTCAACAACACTTGTATAACATGATTTTGGACACATAGTAACTTCTATCTAGTTACAGTATTTTAAATTTTATTTTGAGATTATTAGACTTATTACTGGGGAGTGTGTTGTTTAATTTTCTATCATTTTAAGATTCTCCAGGAATTCTCTCCTTACAAATTTCTGCTTAAATTCTAAAGTAGTCTGAAACTAGACACCATATGATCTGTTACTTTAAATTTGTTAAGGTGAACTTCCTGGCTTAAGATGCCATGTGTCTTGCTGAGACACCATATGAAGTTGAGATTAATGGATATTCTGCTGCTTTTGGGCAAAGCAGTGTATGACACTTGGTGCACACATTCCTGCACCTATTCACACATTAAGCTGTTCTGGTGAATGTATAGCTTACTTCACTGTGATTTTAATCTTGCTTCCTCTGTGTATCTTTTTGTTTACTTACTTGTTACATATGTGCTCTCTTTTATTAAGTCTTATGAGCGTGTAGTCATCATTGATTAAGTGGGATTTAGTGTGGCATTGACACACATGCACGCAGTGTGTTCTGTTGACATCTTTCCCCCACCCCTGCCCTGAATAGTTGTCACTTTCAGCTCCACATTTTCCAGCTTATGCACTGGGGAACACGAGGTACTTGTCTTTTGTGTCTTCCACTTAACATATGCAATCTTTTTTTTTATTTATTTGGAGGCAAATGACAGGGCTTCATTCTCCTTTATGCCTGAATAGAGCTTGATTGTGTGTTTATATCACACTTTATTTAGACAGTCATCTGTTGTCAGGCATCTCGTCTTTTCCATATTCTATTATATTGTGAGGAGAGGCCTCACAGTAACTTTGGGCATACACCAGCTCCTCAGCTTACATTGTTTTGATGTCCTTGGTTAGACACACAAAGGTGGGACGGCTTGGAATCATACAGCTGATCTACTCTGGAATTCACTATGTGGACCAGGTTGGTCTTGAACTCACAGAGACTGCCTGTCTCTGCCTCC
Organism: Micromys minutus; assembly: GCF_963924665.1. Classification (NCBI taxonomy): domain Eukaryota; kingdom Metazoa; phylum Chordata; class Mammalia; order Rodentia; family Muridae; genus Micromys; species Micromys minutus. The sequence continues at coordinate 11,754,202 of NC_137959.1, forward strand.
TGAGTCTGCTGGATTAAGGCTGTGCCCTAACACGTCCATCTTATAGCAGTTGTCCGAGGATTGAGTTGATGAACACCTACATTTCTCTACATCCTCACCAGAAGTTTCTGAAGCCAGGATTCAAATTACCACCGTCTCCTCCTCCTCCTTTTTTTTTTTTATGCTTCTCAAAAGATTTAAAATCTTTATTTTTATTGAGTTGCAAGTTTCCTTCTGTATTCTGAATAAATGCCCTTCACCTGATACACCCAATTTTTTTTCTCTACGCATGTGACATGGAACTGCGTTTTTTTCTTAATCAGCGTCTTTTGAGGATCAGAGATTTATACTTCATTGTAGACCAGTTTGTCATATTATTCACAAATCATGGTGCTATACTATAAAATATCTACCTAGCCCAACAACCTAGAGATGCTAGTATTTTCTTTTGGAAGTTTAGGTGTTATGTTTTTATCTGTGATCGATTTTGAAAATTTCAAATACAGTGAAAGATGTGGATTGGTGAGGTTCATTTATATCTCCTGGTGTTAGGTATCCCTTGTTAAGACAACTCGTTCTCCGATGACTTAATTTAACATCTTTGTCAATTAACCATATAAAGATCTCCATGGAGCTCTGTTCCACCAGATGATGTGTATGTGTGTCCATCCTCACACTAGCAACCCAGAACTGGCAGCTGTAATTCAGTCTTTTTATTTTTTAAGACATTTTAGGTATGTGGTTGTTCTGCCAGCACACTCCATGTATGTGCATGCCTCGTGTCCTTGGAGGCTGGAAGAGGTTATTGCACTGTCTGAACCTGGAGTTACAGATGACTGTGAGCCCACACTTGGGTACTGGAAACGCAACCTGGGTCCTTGTTAAGAATAGCTGATGTTTCTAACCATTGAGCCATCTTTGCAGCTCCACATTCAGTCTGACCATCAGGTCATGTGAATCCTGCAACATTGCTCTTGCTTTTCTGTGCAAATTTTAGACCCGGTCCACCACTGTCTAGAGGAAGATCAACTGGGGTTGTCCTTGACTGGGATACACAATCTTCCAGGAAACTGACTTAGTAATGAATTTGAGTTTCCCAATCTTTGAACACATTTCTACTTCCAAATACTATTTAAATATTATCCATCAAGCTGATAAATTTTAGAGAGAGGAAAGAATTGTTTTTCAGAAGCCATAATGATACTAAAAGGCAATAAAGACACATATCTGCTTTGTCTACTATTTCATACCCAGAGGTTAGGACAGAGCCCTAAGCACTTTCTCATGTGTAGTTGATCTGTGAATAAATACTCTTTGAAGAATGAATCGGTGCACAGACAAAACTTACTCATTATCCTGTGAATATACAAATATGCACTCCATGATAGTTGGATGAGAGAAATGAGCAATAAAAGAAATACTTTTCAAAACTTGAAGCATATCTTATCCAATAACTATTAATTAGTTTTCCAGAGAGACTAAAAGGTGTGAGTTAGGTGAATCCTGAAACTGAATTAGAAAATACTTTGTTCCAAATTGCCTAAGTTGGCTATCTGTAGCTGATTCCTTGTTGTATGAGGAGACTGGGAAAATTGCAGAGAGGAACCAGTATCTCTATGGTCAACAGTTGGCAATTCTGTGTATCTGATGTGAAAAAAAAAACCCTTGAAGTTGGTCCAGATTCTTTGTATAAGCCATTCTCTATGCTATTCTGCCTCAGAGTATTTGGGTCCTCCCTCATTGACCTCTGAAACATTGCAGAAAGCTCTGCTAATGCAGCTAAGAAAGCAGAAAGCTCAGAGAAAGAATGCAGGTTTTGAGTTACATAGACTTGCATCCGAGTCCCCGCTCACCACTTGTCATGATAGTACCATTGAGAAATTACTTTTAAAAATTACATTTATTTATTTATTTATCTATCACATATCACAGTGCACAGGAGGAAATTGGAGGACAACTTAGAGAAGTGGCCTCTCTTTCCATCGTATAGAACCTGGGAATTGAACTTAGGTATTTGGGCTTGACAGCAAGCACCTTTAACCACTGAGCCATCTTGAGTCTCTGGAAGAAGTAATTTCTTATTTCCAAATCCCAACTTCTTTATCTGGAAAGCAGGAGAAATTGATAGCTACTGTGAGGATTGTTAGAAGTCATAAACGAAACAAGATATGAAAACTTCTTAAAGACAGCAGCCACTCTGTACTGACATTTGAGCAGTATTGATAAGCAGAAATCTGTTCCAGAAGTCTGCCTGTGGAATTCTGTGAAAACCATGCCCAAAACTTTCAGAATGTTTTACCGAATTAGTTTTGCACTCTTAGGCTTTTTTGGGTTGTTAAATGATCTGCTCCCCACCCGAAAATAAACCCTGACTAAAACAGTCTCATGCACCTGATAGCAACAAGTAACTGCTCAACCTAGACAAAGAGCCTTGGTGGCCTCCCGATCCTGCCGACAACTCCTGAGGAACATCGGGATGGGTCTCTAGGTGCAGCAGTCAGCGACTTTTTTTCAGTAAGGTCCATAAACAAGTTTTACACCACTCTTAAATTTTAGTGTCTTTGGTTTTCTACAGTGCCGGGTGGCACGTTTTACTTCATTCTTGGAAGCATCGTCATTAAATGCTGAAGATGAATAGTGTTGGGCACTAGCATCTGGCGTACCACATCTGTGCACTTTGCTTAGAAATTTCTTAGAGGTCAGGGGCTACTGATAGGGAGCATTAAGTTAGGGCAGGTCCAGGGAGAATTAGTGCTCTTTGGAATGAATCCTTTCCACTAGAGGGCAAAGGTGGACTCTGGAACATTTAAGACTGTTTTCTGAATTACTCTTAGCAGTCCTCCAAGGAGGTTTATGAAGAGACATATGTTCTCAGTATTTGGCAAAACACACACAGACACTAAAATATGGTGTGCTCACAAGCTGTGTGCAGGTATTGAATGCTAAGCAACTGGCACTTCTGGGCATCTGCTCAAGGAGAAATCTCAGTTCTTGGCACTATGATCTCTTTCTTGAAACACAGGTAAGAGTAGAAAAGGATGGATGGAGGGAGGGGGGAGAGAGGGAAGGAGAAATGAGAGGTAAAGGAGACACAGAGACATGTGAGAAAGGAGAAGAGAGAAAAAGGGCTAACACAGTAGAAGCTGTTTACAGTATCTGGTTGTTTTACAGAAAAGCCACAACAAAATGGCAAAAGCCTGGGGGCCTGAGAATGTTCCCTCTAACTGGCCTAGTCCTTCCTCCTGACAGATGTGTATACCGCATCTTTTTTTGAAAGGGTGCACCATTGGTTTGGGTTCCTACCATGGTCTTTTGTTGCTAGTGGCCCATCTGGACCTTTACTGACTTGGACTCCATGCTTGTGACTACTGTGAGGCAGAGCCTTGGGTTTTATGACTGGTTCACAATTGCTTGGCCAGGAGGCCCAGTTTCTGCTCTAGGCTCATTTCTTCCTGTGTAAGTGTTGCTGCCTAGTAAACCCATCGGACTGCACTGAGCTCCACAGCTGGGAGTAGGCCACTATGGACAGCTGAGGCACAGTTTTGTAGTAGATTTTTATCATTTATTTGTTTGAGGAAGTTGCACATTGTCTTAGTCATAAAACCCAATATGGAAAATTCAACAACCAGGCTGAACAGAGTCAAAGGATGACCCTCACTATTTTTTTGATGTTTAAGTGTTGAATGATGTGATATCTAGGAATAAATTTGTACTTTGCTGTACCAGTGAGGTGCTATTGTTCATAGGCAGTGTTTTTTTGTCCACACAAATGCTTACTTTCTCCACTGGCAAAACCACAGAAGACATGAGCCTGCTGCTGAAGAACTTTAGCTGAACATTCACTGAGAAGTGGCTCTACCACTGGGTCCTGAACCAGGTGGACAAGAAGGTATTTCACCCAGATGTGGTTGTGCACACCTTTGATCCTAGCACTTGTCAATAGAAGTATGTGGATCTCTGTGATTTTGAGGCCAACCTGCTCTACACAGTGAGCTCCAGGCCAGCCAGGACTATAGAGTGAGACACTGTCTCAAAAGAAAGGTTTTTCAAATAACTGTGTGTAAGGGAGCATGAAACCCACCTCCTCCTGAAAATGTCTATTAATAAACCTCTCTGTTTGTGGAAGTAATATTTACTAAGATTTCCAATTTATTGGGCATCTGCTTCTCTTTTTTGTCCCTAATTTTTAGCCAAGTCATCACAATAGGGCCATGCTTTGCAGATGTTTCCACATAAGCAGCCCAGCTAAGATGCTTTGATGGGAAAGCTTAAATGGAAGTGAGATAAACTTGTAGACTTAGATTTTTTTCAAAAGCTACTTTAATTAGGGTTCTTAAACATTTCCTTCCTTTTTAGGCCACCAACCAAAGGTAGGGGAGAAGAAAAGTTATTAAGAAATGGGGGATATAGATCTGTTTAGAAGTAGTTTTTAAAGCCAATTCCAAACAAGAATCGGGGGCTGGAGAGATGGCTCAGCCATTAAAGGATAGGCTCACAACCAAACAAGATTCAGTAGTAGTGGTTCAGTCCAATTGGCAAACACCAAACATGAATCAGCAGCAGTGGGTCGATCCAGAAGAAACAGTGAAGCTCCCCCAAAACAGCATGAGTCTGTGGATGTGGCAAGAAGCAGCTGGAATACCATGCGAAATTTTTTGGTGCTTTTCTCTCTATGAAGTCACAACAAGTGAAGATCAGTGAAGACCAGCAAAGTGTTGCAAGGCGAACCAATATAAGAGCATTGTTCACTGTCTCTTGGGTTACATGTATACTCTTATTAAACATCATGAATTGAACAAAACATCCTCTCGCATATCTGCTTCAGCAAAACTCCTCTCATAAAACATCACACGACATAACTGAATTTCTAAAGAAACTAGAAATTTTCACGTCACAAACTCCTCTTTCCTTGACTGCAAAGCTGGGGAGATGAGAGTTCCATGCTTTCGTTGCTGGCGGTTAGAGAAAGCCATGCAGAGGTTAAGCTAGGCAAACAGGCTGGTGGATCATGAGCAGTGACAGTCCAGTTCACTGATGGAATAGATGTGAGGAGATGCAGAGGACAGTTGTATTACTTGCCTATTGTTGTCATGACAAATTAAGAGGAAGTAGTGATTTAAGAGCACTGTCTTTTCTCTTGCTTTCCCATCTTTGGATTTTACAATCTTTCTACCTCCTTCCTGGATGATCTTTGACCTTTGAGGAAGGGTGGAGATACATATGTCTCATTTGTAGGTGAGCACCTCATTGATACATAACTCTGCACCATGCTTGAGTTTCCTCCTGGGCCAGGTAAACTTTCACACAGAGGATAACCTCTGTCTATGGAGCAGTGGGGTGTCCACAAGAGCACTTCCTCATGTCGTCAGCATTCTGAAATCAATGGATTAGTTAAGGCCATCCTTTGATTCTGTTCAGCCCGATCATTGAATTTGCCATAATGAGTTTTGTTTGTTTTATTTATTTATTATGGTATATGTATGTATATGTATGTATATATAAGAGCATATGCCAAACAAGAGAGGGTGAGAATAAAAAAAAAAAAAAGCCCTTCCAGTAATTTTTTGCAAGGGAGCATCTTGTCATGTGTTAAGGCAATCAGAGGACAACTTCTGGGGTTTTACTTTAAACTCAATCAGAAATCAGCTGCTTACTCCCACAATAGCGGTGCCACACTAGAGCACTCATAAGCATGTTTGGCCATTCCAGTCGTTGCTAAAGTTTACAGGGCTTGCAGCTGTGTGAGACTGTTGACGACTTTCCCCACTTAAACCGCACCTGGTACTACGAGAACCTCCAGGAAAGAAGCTTCCTGGTCAGTACCATTTTTATGTCTTCATGTACTGTCACCAAGGTGACATCTTTAGCAATAAAGGGTCTCACCGTCGAGTTCTGGTAAGCAACTAACAATGAAGGTGATAGCCTGTATCATTTGGAAGAAATCTGCCTCCCTATCTTTTCTGGCTTCTATAGGATGGGTACATTCCCTGGCCTGTGACCCTTTCGATTTTCAAGCTATATCATTCCAAGTTTGCTTCTTTCATTCCATCACTCTGAAGTCCCTCCCCCCCCCCTTGTGATTGCTACTCAAATGATATCTGACCGTCTTTCTGCACCAAAGTCATCTCATGGTTGATTAATAATCTAACTTCCATCCCTTTCATCTCTCCTCAATGTGTAACACATTTTTCAAATCCCAGGGATAATGCTGTGGCCATCATGGGATCATTATTCGATCTTTCCTGCCAGTGGATAATGAGATAGCCTGTGTTAATATCTCCCAGATTGCAGAGTTACAGAGATATGGAGGTTAATGTGGGTTTAACCAAAGGGATTCCAGTGTTGAAGGCACAGTTGATTCAAAGTCCACTTATGCTGGCTGGAGGATGGACTGTGTATACTCTACAATGCTCAAGTCCTTGCCATTCAGTTGCCCCAACTTGAGAGCCTTTTCTCACACTTACCTTTTGTTAGTGGTTAAGATACTTCTGTGCTTCTGTCTTGGCTCTCCAAACCTTTATGAATCCTCCATTTATTGGTTGGTTTGGCAGCCAGGACTAATTTTTTTTGTTATTCCAGATGTCTGTGGGACTGGTACTCACTCATCTTTCCTATGACCATTTAGGTCTCACTTCCCTCCAATAGTGCTTGTTCTCTGTGCTCTAAGGAGAGAGGTTAGACTAGACCAGGCTCCCACACCTGCCTGCCTTCCTCCTGTTCTGTGCTGGCAGGGCACTGTCATCCCTGCCTACTCTGTGCTCTTCACAGGTTTGTCCTAATTCAGATGGGTTTTAAATTCTGTTCTCTCTTCACATGCATTTCCATCATAAGAAGAGCTCTTAGTGACAGTGTTTGTATTTGTTCCTTGTTATCCACTTTTCCTCTTATATCTGTGTGAGTCCTTTTGTAGCACTGTGTTCCTCATAAGTACCTGGATGAGCAGGGTACGGTTGGTGCGCTCAGCTCAGCTCTCCCAGTGCATTCACAGACTAGCAGGCATTCAACACAGAATTCAGGAGGAAGGAGAGACCTACTTACTGGGTATAGAAGGTGCTCTGCACACAATAGCCACCATTTTTATGTTTATGGCAGACCTCACACTTAGTGCTGCACATATTTTTATTAGAATTTACAGCAACAGGAAATGGCATTGATCACAGGACACAGACCAGTAAACTGAGGCACAACAATGTTCAGTAATTTATCTAATGTCACAGAGTATAAAGTGACACAATTCAGTCAGTTTCTCATGGATGTATACAATCTTCTTTTCTTAATTACCTTTATATTGCTATGATAAGACACTATGGCTAAAGTAACATACAGAAAAAGAGGTTTTCTTTGAGATTTAAAGTTTGGGAGGATTAGAATCCATGACACTCAGGGCATGAAGCATGGCAGCCATCAGGCAGGTGGACATGACACTGGAGAAGGAGCTGTGAGGTTACATCTTGAGGTATAACCATGACTCAGAGAACTAACTGGAATGTCATGGGCGTTTGAAACCTCAAGTCCTGCCCTTAGTGACACATCTCTTGCAATAAAGCCACACCTCCTAATCCTTTCCAAACAGTTCCACACACACCCCTGGGACCAAGTAATAAAACATTAGGCTGTGGGAGTCATTTCCATTCAAACCACCACATCCTTCTTCTGTCCCTAAAGAGACAGAATGTGCATGTTCTTTAAAAAATTATTTATGCAGTTTATGTATGTGAGTACTTTGCCTGAATGTACATCTGTATACCAAAAGGTGGCATCAGACAGGTGTGAGCTGAATGTGGATGCTGAGAATTGAACTCCCAGCTTCAGAAGAGCAGCAAGTGCTCTTAACCACTGAGCCATCTCTTCAACCCCCTTGACATTTAGATGTTATTCCTGGGAGTGGGTTTGGCATTGTTTGGGGGGAGGTTAGAGAATCTCAGTAAGTACTTCAGGCTTCTCTAAAATTTATGACCCTTCTGTCTCTGCCTCCCGAGTTCTGGGATGGTAGGGTGTGCCCTCACATCTGGGTTCATATGGAGATGTTTGCAGTATCATTGACTTTTTCTGGCCTATGGTCTGGTTGAGCTAGATCCTTCCAGAGGTACTTATTTAGGGGAAAGACAAGAGGTGGGGAAGATCTTGAGCACTGTCTTTACACACAGACTGGACAGAGCATAAAGAAGATTGCAGTTGCAGCTGTTCCCTTTCTGTTGAAGTGGGGGAAGTGGACAGTCTCTCTGCAGTCCAGCCTTCCACCAAGGTGGAAGACTCCCTTCACCTCACCTGGTCTTGCCTATTTGTTTATAGACTTATTTGATTATCGTGCCTTATTTGTTTAAAAAGTCACTCAGTAGAAACATATAGAGGCCATTCCCGTTCCATTTTTTTTTTTTCAAATCTTGTTTAGGAACCAAAATTTATTAACATTTGTATTTGTTTCCTAAAGCTTCCATAAAAATCATAAACTGAGCTATATAGACAACAGATTCTCTTCTTTCTGGACTTTTTGAGGCTAAAGTCCAGTGCATGGGCAGTGCTTTTCCTTTTGAAGGCCCTAGAGAATAACCCAGCCCCTGGCTCTCCTCTATACCATAGTTATTGGTATCCCTGGGCTTGTAGATGCTCCCCTACAATCTCTCCTTTGTCACATAGCCTTCCCACTATGCTTCTGTGACTTTCCACAGCTCTCTTGCCCTCCAGGGTCACCCTTGTTATAAGGTTATTATTGAACTTTCAATGTAGAAAAGGTTAGCCTAAAATCACCAGATCGTTGAGTGCTGGGATTAGCAAGTATGCAGCCACCATACCTGTCTCTTTCATGTTTTTTTTTTTTTTTTTTTTTTTTTATAATGATACAATTAATTGAACCTATGGTCCACTCAATCTACCATGACCCTATTTTAACTAATTATACCCATGGAAAGCCTACTTTCAAACACTCCCACATTTTAAGTTTCTAGGTTGATATCGTGGTAGGCACTCATAGGGAATGTACTTTGGGCTGCATTGACATCTCTCTTCTAATAATACATTTGGAGGTGTATTATTAGGATTTTTATCTGTGCACACTGTATGCATGCACCTCTCTCTGAACAACAGTGGCCTGTTAGCAAATTAGGACCCCATCTGTATTAAGGTGCATTCACAGCCCTCTCGGAATTGCAAAATATTTTTTTCTCCTTAAAGACTATCAAACTAAGGCAGATTCTATTCCTAATACATCTGCATAGAAGGCGAGGAGGGCCATCCCAGCCTAAACTTTTGGGAGTTTGGGAGCGAGTAAGGCAAAGCATGTCTTCTGAGTAAAATTTTAGGGAAAAATCCCTCTCTATCATCTTATGCCTATATATAATTGGGTATGCACACGATTTAAATCAGATGCATTATGGGAAGGGACATGCACAGTGAGCAAAGACCTTCATAATCAAAGCTTATCAATCAAAATAAAGAACTACATGGTATGTCTCTTAGAAATCAAAATCCTTCTTTCCCTTGAACTTCATAAAGGAAGCCCCCCTCAAACACCCGGGTCCTTGAGTACCCTCATTCATTGGATTACTATTACTCTCAACAGTATATTTGACTGGTTCTATCACTTTGCTTTGAATAAATTTTCCTTAGAAATAAGTATGAACCTTTATTCCAATTATTGACTAAAAGGTTAAGAGGTCAAAAATTCCTATCCCAGATCCTGACCACCAGTCACAGTGTCATCTAAGGAGGAGTAGATTAAGCTGTGATTTGGAAAACAAGCTAAAACAGCCTTCTCAGAAGCCTGTCATGATAGGTAAGCTTGACTCTACATTTGGTTTCATTAAGAAATGGTTAGGGGCTTAGTGGAACATATTTCCAGGCTGTCTCTGAGGGTATGACCAGAGACAATGAGGTTATTGCATCTGAACTAATCCTTAGATGTCAGTAATTGAGTTGGTGAAAGTTAAAGGTGGGACCTTGTCTTAGGGTTTTACTGCTGTGAACAGACACTATGACCAAGGCAACTCTTATAAGGACAACATTTATTGGGGCTGGCTTACAGATCCAGAGGTTGGGTCCAGTATCATCAAGGTTGGAGCATGACAGTGTCCAGGCAGGAGGTTCTGAGAGTTCTACACCTTCATCTGAAGGCCACCAGGAGAAGACTGACTTCCAGGTAGCTAGGTCAAAGGTCTTAAAGCCCACACCCACAGTGATACTCCTCCTCCAACAAGGTCACACCTACTCCAACAAGGCCACACCTTCAAACAGTGCCATTCCCAGGGTCAAGCATATTCAAACCACCACAGGCCTCATTGAAGAAAGTAGGTAACGAGTCTGTCCTAGAGGGTATTTCTTGCTCTGGTTCCTTACTGAATTCTTTTTCACATCTTCCTAGTCAGCTATAAAGTGAATGGCTCTCCCCAGCACATGCTCTACCACGATGGTATTAGGGTACTGAGGCAGAGCAGTCATGGACCGAATATTAAGGGAACCATGGCCACAATAACTCCTCCTCCCTTGAACTAACCCTGTCAAAAGATTTTGACTGTAGTGATGCAAAGGTCCTTGGTCACTTTCCCAGTCTCCAGCTCAATCCCACTACACTTTTCAGATGTCTCTGTCTTTGTCAGTCACTCAGCCTGGGGTCACAACCCCATCCTCAGGGACTGACTGCCGAGTGTGCTGCTCATTTGAATTCTAACCCTATTTGCTATGTGACCATGAACAAATCACCCTCTCTTGGTCTCCTCCTGAGGAAGGCAGCACCTTGTTTGAAGATTAAAGCCAGCTGTTCCTGTAAGGTGATGAGAACAGTGCTTTTCTCATTAAAAAAAAAAAACCCTCAAAGACATCAGCCCTCACAGGGCTTTGTCATTGCCTTAAGACCCCCCAGTTCTCTCTGCCTCTGCAGCCTTCACAGGCTGAGAATGGCAAGGCCGGTATCTGGGCATGTATGATCTAAAGCGAGGGGGTAACTCCTTGTTTTAGATGGAATGACTGGGGACTTGTTGGTGCCACCATAGTGTCACAGACACCTACAGTCACCAGCAAGAGCTGTGACAAGGAAGGTGGAGGAGGGGATGCTTGGAAAAGGTACCTCAGTAGACAGGTGTGCTTTCTTCTCATCACTCCAAGCCAGCTAGAATGAACCTCAAAGACCCTGAGGTAGCAGGGAGGCTGGTCTTCCAGAGACAGGAAGGGAGGCTCTGGTGTTATCGTTGTGTCTGATTGGTAAAGGGGACAAGGTGCGGCCCTTCCTCAAGAGTTGAGAGTAGGCTGTACTTGATGAGCTGCATTTTCAGAAGGATGTGCCCAGTAGGTGGATTTTCTGGGAACCAAATGTGACTTAGACAGGTAGCCTGATACCGTTCTAAAACTCAGGGATAGATAGTCATGTTCAATAGCTGCTGTCACAAATAGCACCACCACGGAGAGAGTGCTGGTTAGGTTTTGTTTGTTTGTTTGTTTGTTTTTGGCCTGGGACATCTGGGAATAGGTAACTTTAGTTGAGAAAATGTCTGTCAGATTGGCTTGTAGACAGGTCTGTGGTGCATTTCTTGACTGATGACTGATATGGGAGAGCCCAGAACATTATGGGTGGTGCCACTCCTGGGCTGTATACATCATGAGGAACAGGTCAGTAAGCAGCGTTCCTCTGTGGCTTCTGCTGGAGTTGCTGCCTTGACTTCCCTCAATAGTGGGCTGGGACTGAGATGTCCAAGCCAAATAAACCTTTTCTCTCCAAGTTGCTTTGTGGCATGGATTTTATCTGAAATGGGTCCCTAGGGCTGGGTGACTTCTGGAAGTTTTAAAGGAGAATTCATGCCTTTCTTTCTTTTGGGTCCTAAAAGCTCCCTGCCTTTTGGGCACAGGGTTTTGACCTCCTTCCAAGCCAGGTATTCAGCATTTCCCAACTTTTCTTCAAGAATAATATTTTCTCTTTGCCTCTACTGGCAACTTTGGGCCCCACAAGACAATCCAGGTTCATCATCTCTGTATCCTTCATCATATCAACTGAGTTCCTCTTGCACTGTACGAAAACACACTGATGGTGTAGGATGTTGGGAGGGAAACATATTTATAGTGGACTACAGGGGGACTGCTGGAGGCCAGACTAAATCTGGAGTGTAAGACTATGTGGAGGTACTGTTTAGACCAAAGGAAAGAAATATGTACCATTCCTCCAAAAAGTGGGCAGCAGATTGGTTAGAAAGCACTTGGTTGTTGGTCTATTTGGAGTGTATCAGTTATGTGACCACACATAAACAATACTCATTTTCCTTTATTTTCTCTACTTTTTGACATAGCTTCAGAAGAACTAGAAATATTATCTAGCAAATATGAAAGGTGTGCTGGGTTGTGGCTTTTATTATGTGACTGGAAAATATAAGCCATCCGAAGTACCTGCTTGATTATCCTGAGACTGAAGAAAATGAGTCGGAGTCCACAAGAGACTCGGAAGTCACAGAGGGAGAGAAAAGGAAACTGGCCTTTGCTCCCATGTTCTCAACTCCAGCTTGAAGGATAAACAGGCAGCATGAGGATTTTAGGGATTCTGGTATCATCACTGGACCTGAAGCCCCCAAAGACGAGAAGAGACTTCATTTCTCTTCTTCCCTATAGTTGATGCCTGGTCCACTTGACCTCTTTGGAGATGAAAGCCACGTGCCTTTGGGAGTTAGAATCCAAGTCTATTTTAAGTTCCCTCCTCTGGCAATGTCAAGGCTGCCTGGATTTTGTACCTGGAAGCCACCAGTAGCAAAGCAATGCAGATGGATATGACCTACAGTATACAGTAATGGAAGGACGAGATTTCACTGTGTATCAAGGTTATGTGGGCTTCAGCACACAGATGAATGTGACTCCGGCTGCTGACCTACTATTGGTCTGCCTTTGCCAGAAGTAGGCATGAGTGGCTGAGTGAGCCATCCTGACTTGTCACTGGTGGACACAGTAATGAAGCCTGCAATGAATCTGTATGGACTAAGAGGCCTAGGTATTCACACGTCTACACTTCTTCTCTGTCATCCCTGCTGAGCTTGCTGTCAGGAGCTCTGCAAACAGGTTAGTGGTGAAGATTATGGTCAGAAGTCAGACCCACCCTGGTTTGACTTCTCATTAGCCAACTAATACTTCTGTGACCATGGGCAACATGACGTCTGTTAGAGCCTCACTTCTGTCTTCTGTTAAATAGAAGTAATAGGGGAGCATGCAGCAGTGATAGATACAGGGCCACCAATCAGTAGGTCCCAAATATTTAACTGCTGCTGCTCTCATCAGAACATGTTCTAAACTAGAGGGGGCAACTTGGGGGATGGTTACAAAAGGTGTAAACATGCCCAACAGGAATGCAGGAGGGGACAGAAATGAACAAAAGAAACATGCTGATGTAATTTTCGCAAATTAACGTCTCTGTTAATGACTCCAGGATGCCCAGAGAACATCAAGCCAGATGAACTTTCACAAATGCTACTTTGTGGCATATCGCTTTCAAACCGTAGAAGGAACATAACTTTAAAAATCTTTGATTTGAGTGTTAACAAGTTTAAGTCCCAACCCTCATTCTCATACACATCACAGTGAAGTCAGTGTCCAGGGATGAAATTAGCTCTGTCTCCTGCAGGAAATACACAAAGCAATATGCCCGTGTTGTTGCCCAGTTTCCTGTCCAGGGCAGCCTAGGACTGAGGTCCCTCATTTGCACATTCCCTGAGGTGCCAGAGGAAAGTGCAGACCTCAGCAGCCTTCACTCAGAAGACCTTTGCAGCTCTAGTAACCACCAGAGGAGACTTTCTAGTCTTCACTAACCCAGGCTTGTCTGGGGCTGGAACCACGGCTCTTGCAGCTACTATGCATACCTTCCCAAACTGGTGTAGGAATCACTGCTCTCCCATCAACTCCAGCTGGTTTGAACATCTATGCTCCAGAAGAGCACTCAGGTGTCCCACCTAATATGTGCAGATGCCACTGTATGTGTGCCACAGGGATGCTCTGGTCACTGCTGTGTGTAAGCCTGTGGGATTGGTGCCCACTGCAGTGTCATATGCTTGCCCATGGGACAGAATACCCACTACAGCCATGCCTGACAGATTTACCATAGCTAGCTCCTGACCAGGAACCTTTTGTCCTGTGTGTGTCTGTGTGTCAGGAGACATGACCTTTATATGCACTTCTAAAATGGCCCCCATGCTATCTGGCATAAACAACGCTGCATGTACTAACTTGGGTTTGGATTTGAAGGCCCATGTTTCTCACTCTGATGGTACTTTTGAGTCCTGAGAAAAGGGCCTTTTCTGCCTTGGCAAGCCTGTGAAGTTTGGAGGCAGATACTGAAGAAAACAAGGCATAGCTGCGAGAAACAGAAAACCAGAGAAACACAGTACCAGGGAACATAGGTTCTGCAGTAACTGAGCAGAGAGAAACAAGGGTTTACAGACTACAAACAATAAACTAAACATGATTGTTTCAGAGAAGCTCAATGAGGTAGGAGAGAACACAGACAGGCAAGCTAACTACATAGAAAAATGTGACAGTAAAACTGAACTACTAACAAAGAAATAAGACAAAATACCCAACAAGCAGAAATTCTGGAACTGCATACCATAATGATTGAAATTTAAAACAGCAAACAGACAAGAAAAAGCCCAGAGAATGTCAACAGAGTCAATATGGCAGAAGAACACGAATTCAAGGACCAAATGGGTCAAATAATACAGATAAAAAAGAAACAGAAAAGTAACGAAGATAGAGTGATACGGTATGCATTGTAGGAATTTAAGAAGAGGGCAAAGGACAGAAACGATGACTGAGAAGCCTTCAGTTTTGGTTGGAACTCAGCACCCAGAACCACAAAGCTCAATATCTCTAGTAGGAACACAATATAAAGTAAGACCACCATTGAACCAGCATAACCACCATAGGGCCCGCATGACCACCACAGGACAGCATGACCACCATAGGGCCCGCATGACCACCACAGGACAGCATGACCACCATAGGGCCTGCATGACCACCACAGGACAGCATGACCACCATAGGGCCCGCATGACCACCACAGGACAGCATGACCACCATAGGGCCCGCATGACCACCACAGGACAGCATGACCACCATAGGGCCCGCATGACCACCATAGGACAGCATGACCACCATAGGGTCAGCATGACCACCACAGGACAGCATGACCACCATAGGGTCAGCATTACCACCATAGGACAACATGACCACCATAGGGTCAGCATGACCACTATAGGACCAACATGACCACCATAGAACAGTATGACCACCATAGGGCCATCATGAACACCATAGGATCAGCATGACCACCATAGGGTCAGCATGACAAGTATAAAACCAGTAGAACCACCAGAGGAACAGTAGAACTACCATAGGACCAGCAAGACCACAGTAGGACCAGTAGGATCACCATAGAAAACCATGTTGCCATTAAACTGACAGAAGTCAAGAACACAAGACAATCTGAAAGCAGCAAGAGAAAGTGACATGGAAGGGGCAGCCTACACGAGACTATCAGTGGCTCACTCATGCCCAGACATGGTAGATGGTATATTTAAAGTGCTGAAAGGAACTGGATATGGTGGTACACACCTGTAATACAGCACCCAGGAGTCTGAGGCAGGAGGAGAGTGAGTTGGAGGCCACTGTGGACCACGGAAAGAGACCTTGTCTCACAATCAATGCTCCCCCCTCCACCACCAAATTCAGCCAAATAGGCATTTTGTGATGGGCAAAGATCTGCTTTCTAAAAAAGACTTCTGTCCCAGAGAACAGCTGAGGTTGTCCACCATGAGACCCGCCTTCTGAGAAACGCTTCAGGGAACTTTCTGAGAACTGCAACATGAAGGCATGTGGAGATCACATGGGCAAAGGTCAGAGTATCGCTGCCTCACAGCAGTGTGACACTCAACGTGGCAGGTAGTCACATAAAGACCAACTTAACAAGTGTTTGTGTGAGTGCAGACAAAAGCTAATTTTCAACATTACCATTGAAAGTATAAATTGGTACAGCCATTAAGGCAAACACTATGGAATTTCTACAGAAAGTTATAAATAGTATCACACCAGACGAAGACAAGGGAGACCACACAGTAGATAAAGTACTTGCCATGCAAGTGTTAAGACCTGAGTTTGAATCTCCATATGTTTAATATTCTTGCACTTCTATGAGGAGTAGTGGAGACAGGAGAATTCCTGTAAGTCAGCCTGGCACAGACACTGGACAACATTAAGAGACTTTATCTCACACAAAGGAGAAAGAAACCTGAGTATATCCTTTGACTTCCACATGTATATATGCTGTGGCTTATGCCTGCCCTCCTTCACACACGTGAATGCACCTCTACACACACACACACACACACACACACACACACACACACACACACACACACTATATGCACACTATTCATACACACAAAGATTATAAAAAAATTACTATATGATCAGCAAATCTCACACTGCATATGTTCCCCAAAGAAATGTAATCAGTATTCCAAAGAGGGATAGAATGCCCGTGTGCAGCTCAGCATTGGTGACAGTAGTCAAATAGGAATAACCTAAATTCCCACTAACAGGTAAGAAGTGTGTCATGTGTTCAGTAGAATATTATCCAGCCCTTAAAACCAAGGATAGCATTCTATTCTAGTCAGCTTTCCAACTCTGTGGAAACACCAAGAATGAGTTATAAAGAGAGAAGCTCATGGCCCCAGAAGTTCCTGTTCTTGGTCTCCTGCCTCTTGTCTTTCAGTCTGTCATGAGGCTCAGAGAATGACAGAGAATGCAGAGACAGATACGATCATGGAGAACACTATGCTAAGTAGACAGCACTAGAACCAGAGGACAAACATCACATGATTTCACTTACTGATGTGTAGTATCTGAAGCAGTCAACAGAATATAAGCAGAGAGTGGGGTGGCAGCTGCTAGCGCTGGGCATGGGGAGAGGTGGGATCTTACGGTCAGACTGTGCAGGCTCTGCTTTGTAGGATGAGGAAACTCTGACATTTTCCTGTATGGCATGGGGCCTAGATGCTGTTGACCTGAAGGACTTCTGAAGGTTCACAGTGGCCCCGGGGAGGTCTTTAAGGGGTGGTATCTAGTTAGATGTGTCCTGGGACCCCAGCCCTGTCTCTTTCTTGGCTTTCTCAATGACATGAAGTGAGCATATTTCTGGTCTGTACTCCCTGCCGTGCTTAGATTTATCACAGGCCTAAAAGTAAGAGGTGGAAGGTTCATGTGATAAAACATCTTTATAATGATCTATTCCATGTATCATCACAGCAGTGAAAAACTGACTAAAACAAAGAAGTTAGGAACAATGCATTGCATACTTTGCACTTGAAACACACTGAGGACAGATATGTATTCTGACTCCACAACCCCAAAAGGTAGTTGTAAGGTGACATGTGTGTAGGGATAATTGGTGTACTTATCATTTCTCTTCATGTGTGCATATCAAGGCATCATGTTATATATGTGTGTGTGTATATATATTGTGTTAAAAACATTTCCAAAAAAGACATATGAAAAATGTTACATTTTCTGTTAAAAACAAAGAAAGTCATATCCTCCTTCTCAGAAACCATGGGTGCAAAAAAAAAAAAAAAAAAAAAATCTGCACTTGGTACAATTACCTTTTAGACGCAGAGTGGAAATGAACAGTATTTTTATTTCCAGAAAAAAAAAAAAAAAAAAAAAAAAAA
The DNA here is from genome assembly GCF_963924665.1 of Micromys minutus. Lineage (NCBI taxonomy): Eukaryota > Metazoa > Chordata > Mammalia > Rodentia > Muridae > Micromys > Micromys minutus. The sequence goes on from NC_137959.1 coordinate 11,771,865, forward strand.
AACGTTTCAGGAACTGTGTGGCCTGTAGATCTTCCTTGCAAGAAATGTCAGAAAAAGTTCTTCAGAGAAAAGGGAAGAGATATGACATAGGTCATGAACCGAGCTCCCATGAGGAAAGGCAGGTAAGCAAAGGTTAGGTCGGGGGAGGACAGAGGAAAGTAAATTAGACAATTTCATTTTCTTTTAAAAGTTTGTATTACATTTGCTCGCTTGTGTGTGTGTGTGTGTGTGTGTGTGTGTGTGTGTGTGTGTGTGTGGAGGAGGGTGGAAGTTGAAAGTTTTCTACCATGTGGTTCTAGGGATCCAGCTCAGGTCATCAGACTTGGTGGCGAGTGTCTTCATCGACAGAGATTACTGTCTTGTCAGTCCTCACTTGATTTTCTTACTCTTAATTGATGTAGTAATTTTTTTGAATCACTGACAGTGACTCACAGTTATGTGTGTTTTGGCATGTCTTCCTGTTTGTGTGTGCATATGTAATTATTTATACTGCTCTTCACGTCACATAAGTGATCAGCGGATTTAGGGGTGAGAGAAGGAGTTACAGTTACTTTGTCACTACCCCATGTCCTTACACGACCCAGGAGGTGGTGTAGGGTTGTCTCAAAGCTGCTGTGCACCCTGAAAACTGTAGAACAACCGTGCAACAAACCAAAAGTATAAAATAATACACACATAAGCATAGTATGTATTTGCTAGGAAAGGAGAAAATTAAACTACACGGATGCAGAAAAGTAGCAGAAGCCAGAAATAAGAGACAGGTAGGGCTGTAGTAGAAAACAGGACACACATGCTGGATAGAGCCAGCTATGCTTAAATCACTCTCAAGATTGATGCAAATATGGCCACTGACAGACAGACTTAGTAATCAAACCAGAATCTAAGACTCAGCTATGAGTTGAACACAAGAAAACCTAAATGTGCCTAACATCTGTACAAGCATTTGACCATAGATCCAAAGTAAATGAATTAACGAAGTGACACTAACACTAATCAGCAGACAGTGGAGCTAGGGATGTAGTTGGTGGAGTGCTTGCCTACCGTGTAGCCAGAGCCCTTGGGCTCAGTCCTCAGTATTTCATAGAACCACATGTGAGGGTGCACACTTTGTAACCCAGAACTCAGAGGCAGATACCGGAGGACCAACAATAAAAGTAATCCTCAGCTACATAGTTTGAAGTAGCCTGGGCTACATGAGACCCCATTTAAAAAAATATGCCCAAATAGGTCAATTTAATTCAGAATTTCAGAACAAAGAAAGTTACAAGGACAAAGAAGGTTATGATGTAACATTAAAGGGACACTTTCCCAACAAAATGTAATTCTGCATGTATACGCACATAACCGAAGAGCATCAAAGTATATGAGGCAAACACTGGGTGAGTTTCAAGGAGAAAGGAAGAAATATGCTCAGGCAATTGGCAACTTCCTCATCTCTGTCAGGAATGCACCAACCTAGCGGGCAAAGACCAATAAGGACATCCTGGAGTTGACATCAGCATCAGCCAAGTGGACACAATGGTCAACCCATAGAGCAATTAATTCACAAAAAGCAGAACAGCTATTCTTGTCCGACTCACACAGATCATACACAATCCCAGCCATATTCACACATCTAAAAGACAGAAGTCATGTGATGTCATAACTGAGTTAGTTACCTAGAATGATATCAGTTACAGAAAGATAGCTGGGGATTTCCCATGTGGTTGGAGATTTAATAACACACATTTAAATAACATGCGAGTTAGAAAGCATATATCAAAAGAAATTTAAAAATATTTTGAGCTAAATGAAAAGACACAAAGCATAATTGGGAAAAAGAAATAAATTCTCTACAAAATTTTTCAGAAGACATAAACAGAAGAAATATTCTCTAATTCATCCTGAGACCAGCATTACCCAATGCCAAAGACAGACAGATACAATGAGCAAGAAATGTTTCTCATGAAGTCCATACAAAAACCGGCAGCAAAATACTGACAAATTGAATACAATGTTGTTTACAAAGATCTCTACATCGAAAACAAGAGGAATTTATTCCAGACATGCAAGATTGATCTAACATTTTAATATTAGCCAATGTAATTGACACCACGTGCAAGCTAAGTAGAAACAACATATTAGTGTATATCAAGAAAAGTTACTTGACCAGATCCAACACTCATTTGTGATTTTATGAACTATAGAGCTGAGCATGTCACCCACTCACAAGGAATAGTGACAATGCCTCTAGCTAGCCCCAGTAATGCCAACAAACTAACTCTCCTGTTGACAACAGGACAAAACAAGAATTTCTAGTCTTGGCTAACTCCTTCTCAAAATTATCCTGATAGACTTAACTCAATATAACAAGAAGGTAAAATCAAATATATACTTGTTGAGAAGAAATTAAACTGTCATCATTCGCAGATTACTAGATTATTTATCAAAAGTTTAAAAGAATAGAGCAAAGTCTTCCAAGAAAGCAGCAATGACCTACAACAAGGCTTTGGGGTATAAACTTAATGTGTTAAATCAATTATTAAATACTATGCATTACCAACAAACAAATGCATTTTAAATGAATGTTTAAAAACATTAATACAGAAATGAAATCCGTATGCATAAATCTGGCAAAAAAAAAATTGAGCTTTCAGACCTCTGTGGATTTGAGCCCAGACTGGTCTACATAGTGAATTTCAGGCATGTCTTGGTTATCATGAGACCCCATCTCAAAAATATTATATGAACTGGAAAAAGGCTTAGCAAAATCAACTCAATATCAAAGGCAAAAAAAGGTCAGAGGACTGGCATTATGTGATTTCAAAATGAATTATTAAACAACGCTGGTCATAAGACAGCAAGGCATTGGCGAATAAAGAGACAGACAAATAGAACAGAGCGGAGAGCTTTTAATAGCTACACGGAGATAGAAGCTTCATTTTTGTCAAAGAGCAAAGGTTTTTGTCTGTGGAAAAATATTCTTATTTTCAACTAATAGCACCCAACAATTGAGTATCCATATGTGAAATACACATCTGGACACAGATCTTACATCTGTCGTCTAAGTTAAATCCAGTGGGTCATGAACATAAATGTAAAACCACAAGATTTGTAGGATATGATTTAGGAGATTATTCACATGATGTTGAGTAGTTTGGCAATAGCCTTTTATAAAATGCACACTCTCATATAGCTCCAGCTGGCCTTAGAGTTACTATTAACCAAGACTGGCCTTGAACCCCTGATCCTCTTACCTCAGACTCTCAAGTACTGGGATAAAAAGCATGTGTCACCATGCTCAGCCATGGCTAGCAAAGACTTTTGAAAGGTAATACCAAAGGCATGATTTATGAATCGAAGAACTGATGAACAGGTCTTCATTACAGTTAAAAATTTCGGCTCCATGGACAGAAGAGAAGGAAAAGAGAAGTCACAATCTGGAAGAAAGAATATTCATGAGATGTATCTAATGAAGGATTGTTATCCAAAATATAGAAATAATTCTTAAAAAGCTAATCAACTAGAATAGAAACAACTCTGTTAAGGCCAGTTAAGGAGATACACAGATAGCAATAAATACAAAGAGATATCCAATGTCACATGTCCCTGGGGCAATGTGAATTAGTGAGACACTAATAGACAACCATTGGAGCACCAGGTCTAGAACGGAGACCATATCAGATGTTGATGAGAACACAGCCAACAGGAATTCTAGCTTGTTCATTGAATAGCTTCTGTGAGGAGCAAGCATGTGTTTACTGTATGTATGTATATATGTATATATATATATATATATATATATATATATATATATACATACACACACATATATGTATATATATACATATATATATATAGGTTAAAGTCAGTGAAGGGGTTATGTTGATCAGGTTAGTTGATGTGGAAAGACTATTTTGTGTGCATGTGTGCATCTTGGTGTATCTATGTACATACAGTGCCTGAACTCTGGGAACTAGGTGTGAGCCACCTAAATGGTACTTAGAACTGAACTTAAGTCTTCTGAGAGGAGCAATGAGTCCTCTTAACAATGGAACCACCTTTCCAGCCCCTGAGAGCCCATCTTAACTGAGGTCCGGACCATTCCTTGTGCAGGACTCAGGACTGCTTAGAGTGGAGAAAGTGGGCTGATCACTAGGGCTCACTGGCTTGTTCTTTCTGAGTACAGAGGAAACGTGATTAGCTGTTTTAAGCTCCTACTGTCCCAGCTTCCTCCCTGTGATGGGCTGTGAGCCAAACAAAGCCTTCTTTCCTTATGTTGCCCTTGATACAGCATTTTTTAATTTTTATTTATTTTTTGTTCTTTGCACACCAACTAAGGTATATAATATAACTCAGTAATCAGTGTTGGTGTTCCTCCAAAAAAAGTTTATTTGTAATTGCCAATATTCAGATGGAATCAGTGTGCCCTCCAGTAGGTGGATGGGCGAATCAACTGTGGTGCACCCAGATGCTGGAATATTTCTTAGCAAAAGAGAGAAGTGAGCTACTGAGCAATGAGAGGTTATAAAGGAATTTCCACATATCCCAGAATAAAAGAAGGCAATCTGAGAGTGTATCACCATATTACAGCCATTAAAAGACATTCTAGAAAAGGCAAGGCAAAGCTAACAGTGCAAATAGTGGTGGTACGTGTGATTTAGAGGGACATGGAGGATGTGGAGGGCAGAGAATCTACTCTTCGAGACACGGCTGTGATGGGTACACACTGTACATTGATCCAGGCCCAGGAAATGCAGAGTAAAGCCGACATCCGCTGTCGACAGACTCTGAGTGACAAGTGCAGTTCCAACGCAGCTTCTGCTCCTGAGAGTATCCGGGCTACTGCTTGCTGAGCCGGCGATAGAAATATATTGTTCCGCAGCCTGGAAAGTCCAAGACCGACGCCCCAGAAGATCCATTGTCTACAAGTGCACATTCCTCACGACTGGCATCTTCTGTGTACAGCCGTGCGGCAGAGGAGGCAAACACAGATCCCTCGTATCTCTTTTATGAGAGCACCACCAAAGCCATGGTGCAGAGCCCTCATGACCTTGATCTTTCAAGGTCTCTGCTTAATTCTATTATATTATAGATTAGTTTCCAGCATATGAATCTAAGAGGGGGGCTCAAACATTAAGACCATGGAAACCGTAGACATAAACTACTGTGGTAGGTATTGGGGGATGGGGGCGGCTATGAGGATTCGCAAGCAGAGGATATGGGAGAAATCTGTGTGTTTTGCTCAATATCTCAAATTAAAAACTGCTCTAAAAACAAGAAAACCCACTTCAGAGGAAAAAGATAAAGGAAGGGGAAAAAGAGAGGCCAAACCAGAATACTTGAAAATGTCTATGTCCTTAAGCTAGGAAGTGAATTTATATTGAATCTGTAACTGAATTAAGCAATTCCAGAAGATAATAAAAAAAATATTTCCTCTTAGTCGATGTCTCTCTCCAGGAGAACATGGTGAGAAGGAAAGAAAAAAGGAGGCTCCAGTGTCCTAGTCTTCTCTTTCTTCAGAGGACAGCATTCAGTGGCCATGCATACAAAACAAGTATGGCTAACCTGCCATTCTGTTCCCGTCATACAACCACAGCTTTCCAGGCCTCAGTTTTCCCATCTGAGAAATGAGATGATTAGTTTAGAGACAACCCTTGACCTACTGTGATGCGACTTAAAACTTGCCCAGATTTATGATGTCAGAGCAGTGATTCACATTCAGAAGAAATTCCCCGGAAATTCCAAGTCTGGCCTTTTTTAGGCCAAGGCAGAGAGAATGAGATCGTGGAAGTAAATACCCAATACTCCACAGTGCGCTCTGCAGTCTGTCAGTGGGTTTCGGATGCGGTTTCCTTCTTGTATCGCCTGTCTGTGAAACACCCATCTGAGTGCAAATGAGACCAAAGCTGTTAGCCTGCTTTGCCTTGCTTGACTTTGCTTGGGTGTAGGTTAAGATTGTGTTTTCAATTTACCACGGCTATAGCCAGGTAACTAACTCCATTGCAGCTACAATCTGCTTTTTGTCTCCCTGTTAACCTATCCCAGATTTGGCACCCAAGCTGTTCAAAGCTGGTGGCTTTTTGTCTGTCTCCTCTGCTCTTATCAAGGTCCCGCCCCCTGCTGTGCTCACCTCCCGCTATCTGCTTGGCACAGTAGGAAGAGTTCCATCAACTGAGGATGTTCACGGTGGGGGGGGCGGGGGGGCAAATTTACAGGCTTCCCTCAAAGGATCATAGAGATAGTCGAGGAAAGATTTGTGCAGCCGGAAGTCTGAGTTTCCCTGCGGAGGCCATTCTGTAGCTTAGGTACTCAATAGACAGAAGACCTCGCTCTCCTCTCGGTCTGGTGAGAAACTGGTGTCAGGAGGTGGAAATGCTGATGTCAGAGGTCAGGCGCAAGCCCTGGCTTCTCACTATTAGTGTGCAAAAGTGCTTCCCCCACTGCAGAATAAGCCTAACACCACCAGCGTGAGGTGGGCTCTGCGCATGTCCACAAACAAAAACGAGTTAGCATCGCTATTGGCTCCTATTCACTTGTGTGAGGACGGAGGACAGCATTGGACTTCAGGGGTCTTGGCTAGAGCACAATACTCCCTGCTACAACAGACAGAGGTCCCCGTGCTTTTAGGAACCGGCAGAATTTACTGCCCTGAAATTTCTGGGACCGAATAAACTCAGAAGGCACAGTGTCCAGCCAGTGGCACAGAGGCGGGATCCTTTGGCCTAGGAAGGGAAAGGGCGGAAGCAGGGAACAGGATGGGGGTGCGACAGCCTAGGCAGGGAGAGGCCGAAGCCAGGCGCGGTGCGTGGCCTCCCGGGGCCGGCGGGTGGCTGTGGGGCTGGCGGGCATGAAGCCGGGACATGCTCCGCCGCGGGCCCGGCCGATTTAGACACTCAGCTCTAATTGCGCCGAGCTGAGCCCCGGCACCCGCGCCGAGAGGATGTGCCTCGCTGTCGCCAGGCCCAATTGTTCTCACTTATCGGGCTTCGCCGGCCCTGTGGGGAAGCACACAGCGGCGCAGGCCATCGATCTGACGCCAGGGATCGAAGAGACCGCGGAGACCGCAGCCCCACGGGACGCGGTCGATGCGTCTCCAGGCTCCGGGAGCCAAGGGACACATGTCTGTCAGGTCGTCACACTCCCGGGACCCTGGATGACCTGAATGATGGGATGATCGGATGACCCTGGAGATGGGTAACCTGAACTCGGTCCCCCCAGTTGCTTATTTTTCTTCCCTCGGGAGTCGGTTATCTTCCTCTTCTTCCACGGCTCTTTCGCGGCCTTCCTTCCCATCCTCACCTCTCCAGGTTCCTCTTCCCTCACTGACAGCCATTCTCCAAACCGCTTAGATTTCAAGACTCCCGTGTGCTCCGAAGACCCTTTCCTTCCCAGGGGCCTGGTTCTGAGACCTGCCGCTGCCAGGTTGGGGGTTTGTTGGAAGATGGCAAACCTCCCCATCCTTTTCTCAGAGAACCAGAGTAAGGCAGCAGCTTGAGACTGTCAGAACACGCCCCTCCCGCAGTCCACTCCGGCACTCCCCCAAACCCGCAATTCATGTTTCCATTCCATGTATGCTCAATAGGTCTGTCACAGAGAATTCAAAGGACATGGGTGAGGAGTCCTTATATTGTTTAGATTCCAAAATCCTTCAGCAAATCCCACCCCACCCCTAAATCCCCCCCTTTATATTCTTGTGCAAAACACAGGGCTGTTCAGAACAGCCAGCTCCTGGCAGACTCCACCTGAGAACCCCCTTCTTCCCAGGACCCCACCCTTAGAGCCCAGAGCTCAAAGTCTTTATCTAATCTCTTCAGGGGAAAGAGGTCTGTTACCAAGTGTTTCTCCTGGCAATTAATGCAGGAGGCTCAGTTCTCCACTTCCTAATGGGTCCCCATTAGGAACCTTAAAGCACATCCTTGAAGTTGCTGTCTCTTCTTCTTGGAGTTGGAGCAGCCTTGAGCTCTCCCAGTGTTAGATCAATCTGTTTCATTATCTGCAAACCTTGTGGCTTCACTAGCTAGGAAGGCTGGCTCTGTGAACCCTCAGGGTCACCACTGTGTTCTGCCAGACATTACCAGCTTCTTCCTCATCTCATCTTGCCCTAGCTTATTTCTGACCTTGATTTAAAGAAAAGAAGTACAAGAAAAACAAAAGACCACATCATTAGTGGCTAAGATAACACTTGACCAATAAGACCACTGAGTACCAGCACAACAATTACCAGCTGAGGTTTCTGCCATCTCTGTGTCTTTTACAAGAGAGCCTCAAATCTGTGTATGGTGGTGTTTATCTGTATCCTCCATATTCTGAGGGCTGAGGCAGGACCACAGCTTCCTGACCAATGTGGATTACATAGTGAAATCCTGGTTTTTGTTTTTGTTTGCCTTTTTATTTTGTTTTGTTTTTAAGCAAAAGAAAGAAGAAGACAAAATTACACATAGTAGGGAGAGGGGAAAGGGATTCTGTGCCCTACCCCCATCCATCTTTTGAGACACTAGCCTGGACCTCTTGAACCTTCTGCCTTCACCCCCAAAGTGCTTAGATTACAGGTAGTACTACTCTGACATCGTACCTAATTTTTTAAAGGTTATTTTATTGGTATATTGGTGTTTTGCAGTAGTGTATGTCTGTGTGCCAAGTATGTGCAGAGCCTTTGGAGGCCAGAAGAGGGCACAGGATCCTCTAGGAGTAGACTTACTTATGATTGTGAGCCACCAAATGGGTGCTGAGGATGGATCAATGTCTTCTCTTTCGCACGACAGTTTACATCCAACAGTTGGAAAGTTGTCAGTGTGTGGTGTGGTTCCTGTTTGTAATCCCAACACACTCAAGAGGCTAAGCCAGGAGGGTAGCAGCAACTTCAGTGCTAGCCTAGGTTACATAGCTAGCCATGGTAGCATAGGTTAGCCAGGCTAACCAAGGCTACCGTGTGAGACCCTGTTTTAAAAACAAAGGAAGAAAATTGTCACCCAGATGTCCCCACAAAAGCTTTGGATAACATTGCCCCTCAGCTTGGCTGCAGGGAGGGATTTATCCACACCTTGAGGAAATATGCTCCTCCCTCAAGTGTAAATGTGGTTTGTAGAACTGTGTGAATTCATGTTTCTGGCCAATTCTTCACCTACTGTGTGGTTAGCAACATTACACTGGGTTGGAAATCATCACTTCATTGAGAGTTTCCATCAAGAATACCTCAGTATTTACTGAATAATTTTTTATTTGTAAGGTCAACTGAAGAGTCTAATGACAGAGGGAAAAAGAACACACACCACACAGACACATACACACACATACAAACACATAATACACATATACACATACACACATTCACACACACATATATATACACACATATGCACATACACACACATTCACACACATACATACATACACACATACACATATACACATTTATGTATACACACATATATGTACATACATACAAATGCATTCACACACATAACCATATTCACATACACACATTTACACATGCATACATACATACATAAACACATACACACACAGGGTTTTTGCTAGGAAGAAGAATGGAGCTATATTGTTTGCAGGAAAATGGCTATAGCTGGAGATAATCATGTAAAGTAAACTCGCCTCTGAGAAACATGTGCTTCTATTCATTTGTGGATCCTAGTTTTATAGTTACACAAAATCATGTGTGTACATTTGACACGAACACAATAGCTAAACTGTCAGGAGAAAAAGAAGGAAACAAATGGGATGGGGGAGGGGAAGCTGGAGGAATATGAGGGTACTCAATATAAAATATATACCTGTATGAAAACGTTTTCCCACAATAGTAGGTACAATGAACGTACCCAGTGAAGACAAATTTAGAGTAATTTATAAATGGAAAAGAGATATGTTATCGCTATAGTGGTCTGTGCCTACAGTCGCAGTACTCAGAAGGCTGAGATAGAACTGCTTAAGTCTGAGGCTAGCCTAGAGACCTCCCTGGTGACAGAGTGAGACTATGCCAAAAAGCCAAATGTGAAAGAAAGCAACAACAGGCCCTCATACCTCGTGTAGCTATCTTCTGGCATTGTCTATGTGTTTAATGCAATGGAACTCCACAGCACCACTTTACCTGATACCTCTAACTCTCAGATCCTGGGATTTATTGCTTAGTCTCAGGAGCTCCAGGATCCATCCATTCCAGATCTGTACCAGAGAACTTCCTTTCTCCCCTTCATATTGTCTTTCTTTTGGGGCTGTGTGGTTGAGACAAAGTTGTACTCTGTAGCCAAGGCTTGCCTTAAACTGAAAATACTCTTGCCCCAGCCTTTGAACACTGGAATTATATGTGTTTTTATGTTTTCATTCCTGCTTGATATGGAGTCTTGAGATATAGCCAAGGCTAGTCTCAGACTTCTGGCAATTTTCTTGTCTTAGCCCCCCCGAGTGCCAGGGTTACAGACATGAACCATCACACCTACCCTGGAGAACCATTTGCTGTCCAACTTTCAGCCTATGAGGCTGTGGTATGGGTGGGTCTTGAAGTGACTGGACAATCTGAATGTTGATTTTCACTTAGCATGTGACTACATTTTCTCTCAAAATGTGTTGATTCAAATGTATCAGTGATAAGGCCAGCACACCCAAAATGTGTTGGTGCCACATTAAGGAAAGAAAACAGTGCATTTCCTCTTGACCAGGAGTAAATCCAGATGTGAATTCTCTCCTTCTCTGTAGCTTAAGGCTTCTGGTCTGTCCATAATTTGTCTGTTGTATGAGTCTGATTCTGTGGTCCTTTGTCTTGCTAAATACTGTCTGTCTCCTCTGTCTGTACCTAACAAAGGGCTATCATTTGGGGAAGGGATAAGGGATAGAAATGTTTAACAGGTTTAGTTATTGTTTTACAAAGTATTGAATTTTCCCGACTCCAACTGACCTCAACAATAACAGTTACTGCAAGCATTCCAGCACACAGACTTAGCAATCTGATCCATGATGTCACCTCCAACACTTACAGTGGGTATTTGTTTTGTAAGGTTTATTTTCAACCTATTACCACAATGCACGTGAATGTGCATATACACTCACACACACAACCACACACACAAAACTATACGCATGCATGCATTACTGTTACTCATGGGTCAGAGGAAGGAAAGAACCCATACCTCAAGATTACAGCTATGTATTAGCGTAGGCTGTAAAAGCTGATTACATGGGAAATCCAATGCTAGTAAAGTTGACTGTTATGTTGTTCTCTTAAAGGCAGGTTAAAGAAACAGGCTGGGTATACAGTAGGACAGCAGTCTTAATTAAGATGATCTCGAGTACTATTAACTCTGGCGGTAAGGCCCAGCAAAAGTTCCAGTCTTTCAGAATGTAAGGTATTTTCACAATAACATACTGCTACAACATTTGCTCAAACCTACCTTGGAGAACCACTGCTTTCCAACTTTCAGCCTATGGAGTTGTGTTACGGGTCTTTCTCTTGCTGGCCAATCAGAACACTGATTCCCTAAGCACATGACTAAATATGCACGTGGAGACTGCATCCAGTGCTTGACTTTCTGTCAAGCTCTAGGAAGCATCCTGCCACCTGGAAGTGAACACTCTGGCTGAGAATGGGTCCAGCAGCAAAGGAGACAGAGAGGAAGCAGTCTCTGGCATCTTTCTCTGAGTACTGCATGGGTCTCAGTCTGAGGGGCTTGTCTACTTAGCTTGAATGACTTGGCTGGCAGAGATTTTAGAGGTCAAAGTACGGCAGCCTCATTTTATTGATGAAGAAGTCAAAGGCCCAGAGACCAGGAACTTTAGAAACAGCCAGAGCTGCTCTGAGTCTCAGGCTGACTGGCATGATACCTGATATTCAGATATTAATTACATTAAATTCATCAAACGTTTTTTTCCCATTACACTGATGGAGTAAGCCCTGCTCCACCCAGGAGCACAGACCAATGACAGTTCCCCAGCTGTACTTCTTCAGTGATACCCACATTGGTACCCCTGACAGACCACTTCCTTGTTGTACTAGGGTCTGGAGTCCCTGTGGCTTTTGGAGCCTCTAGAAGAGCTGGGACACCCCCTTCATACGCCTCTTCTTTTATACACACGTGACAGCCATATGTTAAAGGCCAAGTATGGGCTGTGCCCTAGCAATGTGAGTGCAGTAATAAGATAAAATAGACTCATATTTAAGGGATCACAGGCTGCTGAAAACTGAAAGCTGTTAAGGCTGCTTACTGCTCAACTCAGGGAGGATCCACAGACACTGGTGTGAATGGCACCCCAGTTATTCAGCATAGGACAGTACACGGATCCAAGGGCTCAGGCCAAGTTTCTTCTGACCCCGAAATCTGGCTATATGCTTGCTTAGTAGTGCAGAAGACAGACACAGAGACTGCCTGAGCCCCCCAGGGAAGTTTTCTCTGTCTCATGTCCATGCCTCTGTGGTCCATTTGCAGGTGCTACCGTCAGAAGGCTGAGTTTCCTGCCTTTAAAGGTGCCAAGGGTAGAGCCAGGGGCACACGAAGTGAGCTTTGCTTGTTCTGTTTAATGCCAAGCTTTCTTAATGATTTCCAGTCAGTGGAAAAGGGTGGTGTGGGGAGGAGCCGGAAGGGGCTGTGGAGGAGCTGTGCTCAGTCAGTCAGCAGAAACATGGTAGTCAGTGCCCCAGATTGAGGAGCTCCTTAAGCCTCCGTGATCTCTGACAAGCTCTCTTTGCTTTCCATGTGTGGATAGCCTTGTGCCTCTAAGCGTATAGGACTGCCTGTTTCTGGTCCCTGCATCCTCCGTTTGCCCCCTGGATGGGTCTTCTCCCCTGAAGTCTTTTCCAAATACCAAGTTATTTCCTGCATGCATGGATTGCATTTTCCCCTTGAAAGTTTAATCGAAATGCTCAATGCTCGGTTGCCAAGGGCTGTGAACTAATTTCTCTTGTCATTGCCACTTGGTAAAAATGTCATCATTAGTGAAGAAGATATGCTAAGGAAGGGACAGTAGAGAAGAGGGTTGTAAAGGGGCTCAACTCTCCCGGAGGCTCCAAAACCCACAGGGACTCTACAGACCCCATGATGGCAAAGGGAGTGGTCTGTCAGGGGTACTGGTGTGAGCTGTCATTGGTCTGTGCTCCTGGGTAGATCAGGGCTCACTCTGTTGGTCATTGTGCCCTGGGGACACGCAGTGAAAGCCCTGAGTGACCCTTGTAATGAGAAAACTTCCTGGACAATGTTTCTGCATTTTGCTAACTCACAGTTCACTCTGTGACCTGGCTTATGTAAGGGTCCTTGCAGCTTGTAGCCTGCAGACACTGTGAGCAGGAGGCCTTGTTGCTTGTTACTGGACAGTGAGAACTCTTCCACTTGCCAGGGAGGACTTCAAGCTGGCTTCTACCTTCAAACATGCTTTCTGTCTCACGGCTGCCAGTCCTGCCTTTCCCCTGGCCTCTTTAATTGCTTGTGCACACTGCTTTTCATTTTGTGTGGTTTTTTTCTTCTTTGCTTTAAATTATGACAATTTAATAAGACCAGAGCAGAGGGAACAGAATCAGTGGCACCTTCTTCCACTCACTTCTGTCCTTGTCTTTTGGGGACTTGGGATATGCTGCTAATCTCCACAGTCTGCCTCACATTTGCTTTGGGGGGAAAATGGGTCACCGAACACCCCCAGATTCTACACACCTATAAAAATGTGCTAGATAATCTCATAACTATTCTTGCCAGGCCTTGCAGATGCCAGCCAGGTCCTACCACCGAGCCACAGCCATAATGGCCAGAGTCACAGCCCACAGACAGCCCTGTTAGGTGGCGTCTATGGTCTTCACTTTCACATGAGGGTCAGAAATGGTCTGTGATTTGTCTCAGGGTCTGTAGTTTAGTAAGTGGCTGAGCTGGGATTTGAACCTAACACCATTTGACTATGTTTGTTACGTTAGTTATATGAGGCATTCTGCTAGCAGTTATAATGAGATCTGGCTTCTTCCCAAAGCTTGGGACATATGCTAGGATGGGAGACTCTTTGGGCCTCAGTTCCTGAATCTGTGTAATGGGTCCTGACGTTCTTATTGCCTTGTGTGCAGACCAAATTATATGAGGATGTGTGCTGAGGTTCTGCAATAGCTCTTGGGACATCAGGAGTGCGGTGTTGTCTCTCCTTCACTAATTTTGCAACATAAAAGACCAACGGCAGCAACCAGGATAGCATCCTCTATCTTTCCTCTGTCAGCTTTACACAATGCATTTGATTCCATTCCTGCATTAAACCCTCCTAACAACACTGTGAGCAAACAGGGATGAAATTTCTCCCCATTTTAGGTTACAGCAGCCTGGCAAGACCAGGTGACTTCTGCAAGGTGACAGCCACTTTAATGTGTTTGAATGTATTTGTCGATTTCCAAGTTCGCCCAGGGCCTGACTCTAAGAATCAATTTTTGCATTGGAGTATTCTAGAAGTGCTGGAAGGAGAAAGAGAGGGATGTATGGAAGGAGGGAGGGAGAGGAAGGGAGAGGAAGAGAGAGGGAGGGAGAGGGAGGGAGAGGGGAGGCAAGGAGGGATATTGAGAGAGGTTAAGACAGAGACACAGAGACATAGGGACAGAGAGAGCAGTGGTACAGGCAGTTTAGAAAATTTTGAAGGAGATACCCAGAATGGGCCTTGGACAAAGAAGAGAAAAGGCAGGGAGGGACACAGGACCTCTCAAGGTCATTCTCTGCCCAAGGTCTCTCTGATTTCCAGGATCCAGATGCCATCTTTAATTCTCTCCACCTCTCTCATCAGGGACCAAAGGCTCAAAATTAAAAAGTCATCATTTGCCGGAACAAGGCAGCTTTGGGCCCTAGGGCTTGGCCGATGAGGACCACACTTGACGCTTCCTGTTCACAGCCTGCCTGGGCTGTGGGGAAGGAAGAATCTTTGCCATCTGGCTGCTGAGCCACGCTGGTGGGGGAGGACACAGCACTTGGCTGGGGTCCTTGACAGTGGGGCTCAGGCTACGACTTGTGCCTGGGTTTGTCCACCCACTCACCACTTCCTTTTATTTATTTTACAGACTTTAGAGAGATCTTTAACTGCTCATGTGTGCATGTGTATGTGTGCATGTGTGCATATTTTCACGTGTGCTTATGTTCATGTGAGTGCAGGTGCCCTTGGAAGCCAGAATTTGGATATCCCTGGAGCTAGAATTACAGGGGCTTATGAGCTCCTCAACATGGGTACTGGGAATTCATCTTGGTCCTCTGCAAGGGCAGGGCATATTGTTGAACCATTTCTGAAGTCATTGTCCTTTATTTGTCTATTCATTTATTTATTTTGCTGTTGTGTATGTACATGGCGTGTGTCAAGGGGACACATGTGCACATTGTGTGGAGGTCAGAGGATAACTTTGCAGGGTTGATTACTTCTTTCCACCTTTAGATGGGAGCGCAATAAGCTTTAACCTGCAGAGCATTCTTGCTAGCCCTTGCCACATCTGTTTAATAGCTACCTGACTCACTTTCCAGTTTAGGCCTGAGCCACGGCCAGGCCTGAAAAGAGTCAGTGAATCTATCTATAGAAGGGAGCAGGGTGGAACACGTTGCTGGGGGTAACACTGCACAGATAAAAAGAACTGAAAACAAGTTTTCAGTCACATGAGAGAAATTCCTGGTGTTCTTTTTGGTTTTGTTTTGTTTTCCCCAGCATCGTGGTTACCGGAATGGCTCATGCACATTGCGCAGTTCAGGGATTCAGAGTGAAAGAAGAAGCCACGTCTGGGGTGTAACCTTGACTGAGCTGATTATTATTATTATTATTATTATTATTATTATTGGCTTGCTGAAACCTGGGTTTAAGATCTCAGACACAAAACAGGAGCCATGGGCAGAAGACACACCAGCACAGATGTTCACAAAGTTCAAGCAGGGAAGCTGTGTGGTGAGGCATGCCAAGCAGAACTGTGGAGAGCAGCAAACGAAATCCATCCCAAAGAGGACGCCAATGCTTAGCTCTTACCTGATATCATGGAGGAAGAGACCTCAGATTGACAGATCTTTTGATTTTTCAGGGAAAGCTAGAAACCTGGATTTTCAAAACACATAAATCTCTTAAGCAGTCCACAGTTGATTCAAATGAGTATTTGAGAAGCACAGGGAAGGGAGACATACAGGTGACATTTGCACTGAAGTAGCCTGGCCGTCTCTTGAGTAGGGGAGATTTGGTGCAAAAGAGAGGGTTTAGAAATGCAGCTTGGTCAACAAAGCAAAGGTCCAACAATGCCAGAGCTGTAGAGAGGAAACAGCCTGTCAGCTCTGCAGAGGAAGACATGGTGGCTTATAAGAAGACATCTTGCAACAAGAGTTAGGCACAATCGATGTTTGAAATGGAGGTGTCTTAGTTACTTTCCTATTGCTGTCAGAAAACACCATGAATGAAGCAAGTTGTAAAAGAGTTCATGGGGGCTCATAGTTTCAGAATCCATGACATCATGGTGGGGAGTGAGGTGGTAGGCAGGCAGACAAGCATGAGATTGTCGGAGCAGTTGGGAACTTACATACTGATCCACAAACAAGGGGCAGAGTGATGACTAGGAATGTCATGGCTTCTGAAACCTCAAAATATACCCCCAGTAACATGCCTTTCCCAAGATTACCATACCTCCTAATCCTTCCCAAACAGTTCTACCAACTAAGAACTAGGTTTTCAGCATATGAGCCTATGGGGCTGTTCTCATACAAACTATTACAGGAGGCAAAGGGATTCTGGTCAATCTTAGCTTGATGTTATAAACTCCATTACTTCTAATATATGCATGGTACTAGTGCTGAGAGTGGTCTTGACTACTCAGGCCTAGCTCAAGTAGTTTCAAGGGGGAAACAATTTTAGCAAAGAGGCTAGAGGCAAGACAATGTGATATTTTGGCAAAAAATGTGACTGCTTTCTGCCCTTGTCCTAAAAGTCTGCCTGAGGCTAAATTGAAAGTTTTGGACTAATTTTGTTGGCAGAAGAGATTTCAAGATGATCTAATATTGACTTTGTCATATGGTTATTAGTAATCACTCTTATACAATTCTGAAAGGCAAAAGGACAACCATGGCAAAAAGAAATAAAAAATGTACAGTTTGGGGAGAAAAGGGGCACCAGAAAATTTAATGTCGGAGCCAAGGCTTGTGCTAAAAAACGATAAGGAGAAACAGAAAAATGGAGGGGTGCCCTCAGGGCAAGGCACCATCAGGCAAATCTTGCAACTTGTAAAAGGAAAAGGCCTAAGAAATTTTCTGCTCCTAAAAAGCAACATCAAATCAAAGTTGTGGCAAATGTGATTTAAGAAGAGGCAAAGGCATCCCAAGTGGGCAGCTGAACTTGGCAGCATTAGCTATGTAGTTCTGGCTTTAGAGTCATGAAGGATAAACAAGAAAGGGGGTTGTAGACTCTTCCTCTGCAGGAAAGTACACTTCTGAGGCTAGGCTTGTGGCAGGAGAGTCCTGCACAGAGGTCCTGAGAGGCCATTGCAAGAGGCTCTGAATGTGAAGCCTGGAGGTGTCAGAGTCATGGGATGCCTGCCAAGGAGAGATGCTAACAGGGTGTGGAACCAGCCCAAGAGACAGAAATGTGTTGTAGCAGCAAAGCCAGAAGGGTGACACTGTCTTAGCTCTTTGACATCAGAAGGGGAGCTAAAGGATTTAGAGTTTGCTCTGCTGTGATTTGGTCTTGCTTTTGCCTAGTATTTTCTATAATGCTCTTTCCCCACTCTTTTAGAATAGTATATTCTGTGCCATTGAATGTTGGAAGTATATAATATGCATTTTTATTTTATAGGAGGTTACAATTAAGGCATTGCCTTCAGTCTTAGAGAGACATTGAAATTTTAAACTGCCCCCCAATTTTTTATTGAAAATTCTCTGTATTTACATTTCAGATGTTATCCCTTTCCTACAATCACACCCCCCATTGCCTCCATGAAGGGGCTCCCTCTCCCATCCACCCACCCCACCTTAGCACCCTGGAATTCCCCTACCCTGGGAAAATGAGCCTTCACTGGACCAAGGGCCTCTCCTCTCGTTGGTGTCAGAAAATGCTATTCTCTGCTGCATATGTACCTTGGGCCATTGGTCTTTCCATGCAAACTCATTGGCTGGTTGGTGTTTTAGTTCCTGGGAGCTGTGGTGGGCTTGGTTAGTTGATAATGTTGTTCTTCCCATTGGGTTGCAGACCCTTTCAGCTCCTCCAGTCCTTTCTCTATCTCCTTCATTGGGGTCCTCATGTTCACTCTGATAGTCTGCTGCAGAACTTTTAAAATTTTTGAGGTAGTAAAAGACCATAGAGTCTGTTGAAGCTTAACTCAATGCATTTTATATTATGATATGGTCAGGGGTCTGTGGAGTCCAGGGAATGGATGTGCTCACTTTTCAGCTGGTGAAACTGTTTGGGAAGGCTTAGGAGAGGTGTATCACTAGGAGTAGAATTGGAGATTTCAAACATTTACAGCATTCATAGTTAGTTCTCTGCCTTATGATTATGGTTTAAGATATAAGCTCTCAGCTACTACTCTAGAGCCATGCCTACCTGCTTTGTACCATGCTCTCCATGATGATGGTCATGACTCTAGCCCTCTGAAACTGTTAGCCCAAAAGATGATCTCTTCCTCCTCCTCTTCCTTCTTCCTCTTTCTCCTCCTCCTCTTCCTTCCTTCCTTTCTCCTCTTTTCTTCTTCTTCTTCTTCTTCTTCTTCTTCTTCTTCTTCTTCTTCTTCTTCTTCTTCTTCTTCTTCTTCTTCTTCTTCTTCTTCTTCTTCCTGTTATTTCTCCTCCTCTTCTCCTTCCTCTTCTTCATTACAATTTGCATATTTGTGTGAAGACATCATTAAATAAACACTTATTAGATATTTACAAAATAAAAGTAATAAGCGAAATGCTAAAATACTGGTTCCTTGTTTTTCTTACCACTCTTTCAAACTTCTGGATGCATTACAGTGCATTCTAAGTAACCATAGATGGAAGGCTTGTCAGCCAAGCCACCAATAGTGCAAACAAGCAGCTGAGTATCTGCTTTGTCCTTCATCCTGTAGTTGCTGGGGTTTCTGGAGAAAAGTGCCTACATCTGGGCTGACCACTCAGTCTACAGCCTGCAGGGACATATGCCCAGGAACTATATTGCCCTTCATGCCATAAAGCAACCACAGAGGGGTTGTTCAAAGGAATGGGGTTGTGTAATAAGCAGTGAGACTCTGTTTCTTTAATGAAACTCTACAGAGTGTGGTAAAATCCTTCCTTGCTGCATTTACATGGCAAGGACCACCCATCTTTCATTTCTATTTTCCTTTGTGCTTCACAAGAAGTAAATGAAACTGTCACCACGCCCTCTGCAACAGTAGGCATATCAATAAGAATATGGCCATTTATGGTCATGCAGTTACAACATGCATATGAGCTATCCACCAAGGCCTGATCCAACCAGTATCTCTGGTCCTCAAGTCTGGAAAGTACATCCTTTCTCCATTTCCTCACTGGTCATTCTGCTAACTTACTGTCTGCATTTCTAACTGAGTAGCTAAACCTTATGACTTAGAGATTTGCAAAACTCCTCAACTGTCAGAGTCCCCTCCCTTCTTTATCATTTATATTAGAAAGATAGCCAGGGATGAAGATAATTCTTGGGCTTTTGCTTTTCAGTCTTTTAGAAGCCAGGCTTGGAAGGTCTGGTCAGCTAAGGAAAGAAGAGTTATCTTTTGTCTCCAAGCTAGGAGCTGCCATGCTCATGGGGGCTTTTTTGCTACTGTTGTGCTTAGGTCTTAATGTTGGCTGGGGGGCACAGCTTCCCAGCTCCACCTCAAACAAGGAACCCAAGCCACCATCTTCCCAGAAGCCCCTGGGCAAAAAAAAAAAAAAAAAAAAAAAAAACTCTTATAAGTTGTCTTAGTCATGGTGTCTTGGATCAGGGAGTGGCAATATTTGGAGGTGTGGTCTTGTTGGAAGAGGTGTAGCCTTGTTGGAGAAAGTGTGTCACTGTGAAAGTGGGCTTTGAGAGCTTCCTCCTAGATGCCTGAGGATGGCAGTTTTCTCCTATTTGCTTTTGGAACAAGACGTAGAACTCTCAGCTCCTGCACCATGCCTGTCTAGACGCTGCCATGCTCCCACCTTGATGACACTGGACTGAACCTCTGAACCTGTGAGCCAGCCCCAATTAAATGCTGTTCTTATAAGAGTTATCTTGGTCATGGCGTCTGTTCACAGCAGTAAAACCCTAACTAAGACATATAGCAATAGAAAGCTAACTAAGATGATATACCAGGAAATGTCATTATTCTGAGGGAATTTCTATTTGGCTACAGCCTTTGGTTGTTTTAAGATTTTAAATAATATTTATCAAGTTAGTGTATGTATGTGTGGGTGTGGCCGCCATGGTGTGGGTGTGGCCGCCATGGTGAGGTCAACCTGTGAAGTTATTTCTTTCTAATGTGTGGGTCCTCGGGACTAACATTAGGTCATCAGGCTTGGAATCAAGCACCTTTACCTGTGAGCTGTCTATCCAGCCTGTTTGGTTTTGCTTTAATGTAAATTCTGACAAGCTTAGGTTACAAAGAATCCTAGTTTATATTTAGGTTGAAGTAACATGCATGATGTATCAGGAGTTATTTCTACAGATTCACTCTCATGCTTGATGAAGTTGGTGGGCCTTGGAGATTGATTTAGTTGGTAAGGATGATTTTGCTAGCCTTTCTACCCTGTAGCTCTAGGGGAACATAAGATAAGGGGCTGAATTTTTGCCCAGTTGTCTGTCTCAGCTCTCTGATGCCTCTCTGCAGTGGATGCAGTTTCAGATAGACTGTAGATTATGTGATAGAGATCCTGAACATGGGCCAGCTGTTTTTATCTAGCACCCAAATAAAAAGTGATCTGCTCTAAAACTTGAGGAAAACATAATTATTGAATGAAATAAGAAACACACTATAACTATACCCTTCTGAGGCACCACATGCATGCATGCCTGTTCATATGAGTGAAAGGTACAAGGGTATAGGTTTAGGTGGGAGGGGGGAGGCAGGAGGCCAGAGGTTGATGGATGAGGTTGTTTTCTACTTTATGGTATTGAAGCAGAATCTTTTACTGAACTCAGAGCTCACTCATTGGCTTGACCTGGCTGAGCAGCACCCCAGGGATCCTCCAATCTCTACTTTCTTAGTGGTGGGATTACAGACATGTTCTGCAGTTCCTGGCCTCTTATGCAGGTGCTGGAAGCAGAAGTCCGGTCCTCATGTCTGCACAGTAGACATTTTCCCAACCAAGCCTTCTCCATAGTACCTTCTGAGGCACTTTTCAAGGGTGACTTTTACCCTGGGAAAGTTTTGCTTTGATGCTAGCATTGCTGTTAACCCATGTTGTGCTGTGCGATGCTAGAAAATGCTAAGAAAAATGGTGGGACAGGATTGAGGGAGTACTGAGCTCTATAGAGTTGAGGAAGACTCAAGAGAAACTGATCTCCTAGAGACACTGTAGAGGGCACAAGGCTCTTGTGCTCACAGAAACCAGGAATGTTAAACATGCAGTGCTGTATCATCAACAGAAGATATGTATAACCCATTTTTCTCCCAGAAGGATGGGAATGGATGGAGTTGACAGCCTGGTGATCTGTGTTGTCTGGAGGGCAAGCCCACACTGGAATCTTCCAGACTATTGTATTTATTCCATACTTCTCAGCTCTAAGACCTTTATTTTGAGCACAGTTTCTCAGTGAAAAGAACCAGTCTTTATAGGAGATGTCCCATGTGGTTTATATCTTGGTGACCTGAGCAAGACTGTACCAGACCATACCAGATCCTCCTCTTTGCTCCTAACCTATAGAGTGCTTCATAGAAGAGGTTACATGTGCTTATAGAAGAGTTTCAATGTAACTATGCCTTAAACTTCATTGTGAACACAGGATTGAGTTGACTGTTACCAGGAAACTTTTTTTCCAAGTGGTACTGTACTCAAATACATCTAAAATAAACTGGTGTCAGACTCTAGCAGTTTGAACCAACATCAGATGCTAAGTTGTGCTGAACTGGATTTCCTTCTTACATCCCGTGGTTTCTGGTTTGCAGAGACCCTTCTAAGACAGTCAGTAGAAGCTTCTGAGAAGCCAAGGAAGGAGCTGATTATGGAGGGGTGAAATCAACTGAAGTTTGACCTAAGCTGTTTTCACACAGCCGGACCTTACACAGTGAACCACAACCTAATCGTGCATGAACAAACTGGAGCCTGACGAGAGTGTTTTTCACTCTCACACAGCAGAGTTTGGGCAGTCACAGATGCTAACTCACCACCATGCTTATAGGCCATTTATTTTCCCATCTGTGAGTACTAAGGCTGGGTGGGGCTGTCCTGGTGCTAGGTGCTACCTGATTCTTGAGACCTTTGCTCAGATTTACTATGAGGTTTTATAATTAGTAGTAGTTATTAGTAATTTTAATACAGGGTAGAGTCATCCCAGGCAGTGGGAACACTGCACAGCATAGCGTGAGATAACAATAACCTGGCGTTATCTGGGAAATGCCATGCCATTTTCTGTGGGCTGCAGTGATGTGTCGTGATTACCTACTATCATACGCTCTACCCAGGAGACTGAGCTTTATCTCACAAATCTTATTCTGGAGCAAAGTACGAGCTATATAAGTTCAGCTCAAGAAATGTGGACAAGATGATTTTAATTAGAGTTTCTTTACTTGCCCATCAAATGCACGTGTTGTTAGTTTTGGTGTGATAGACCATTGTGTGTTCATGTGTGAGTGCAGCACACACCTTTCTCAACACTCCCAAGTTTCTAGTAATCCTCATTCTACTTTGGGTTATTTGGCTTTAGCTTCCATTTGAATATTGATTGCACAGCTCCCAGCGAGATGATGTGGAAGGTCCCATGCTTCCTCAGGTTCCCAGATTGTTTTCAGAGTCCCCGGAACGAGTGGAAGAGCTTTTCCATTGGCAGAGCTGCAAAGACAGGCTTCTCATCTGTCTGCCTGAGGGATCTCCCATGTGCCTTCCTTGCGTATTCAGCATGCGTTTACTTGATTTATTTATTTCTGCTTGGAAAATATTTATCCAGTACATTCTCTGTGATGTACAATGTTAGATTTTGTGCATAAAAAGACAAGAGTCGGTCATGGTGGTTCACCTGTGTGATACCAGATCCCAGATCAACTTAGGAGGTGGGGGCTGATGGAGATTTGCTTAGTCCACACAGCAATACCCAGCTTCAAAACTGCAAGCAAGTAAACAAAAAGGTGAATTTGATGGGTATAACACCTTTTTCATGGGTTTACTGAGGTAACAATCTAGGGACAAATGCATTGGGAGGAGACTTACACACCAGGCACGGGTGGCTTGACTACTTTTGCAGAAGTCACTTTCTTCTGGTGCAATTTTCCAGTTGAGAATAAAAATAAAAATAACATAAAAAAGCTGGGGTCAGCAGCAGAGGATAGAGTACACCACGTGCCTAGAGGAGTGAGGACCAACCATTGAGAAGGGCCTGTAAAGGGGGAAACTGAAAAGGGCAGCCTGGCTGGAGGGAGAGAGAAGGGAGAAGATAGAGAGAAGCAGGAAGAAGGGAGTGAGATGACATCATCAAGTAGGTCCAGGGGGACATAGGGCTTGTCTTAGGGGCAGCAGGAAGTTCTTAAAAAAATTAGGAAATGGCACCATTAGTGGGGCACTAGCAGGAGTGCTTAGGAAGCCATTCTTAGAGTTGAGAGGGAAGCAGGTATAAGGAGTGAGGTTTGGTTGTGGAGAAAGGTGGTCAAAATGGACAAGTATTTGCTTGACTGTCTATAACATAGGAGGGAGAGGGGTCAAGATGGACTTTAGATTTGTATGTAGATGTTCCAACCCACCACGGGACCAAAAACTTCAAAAGCTCTCTTGTCTGTGTAATAATTAGTTTCATGGATTACCAGTTCTTAGAGAAACAACAACCTAGATTTACTTGAGTATCATTTCTATACAATATACGATTCTACTATTGTCGGCTCCCCTTTCACTTTAGATCTTGCCAATTTGGATACTCTCTCTGTGCTCTCTAGTTAGTCTGGCTAAGGGTTTATCAATCTTGTTGATTTTCTCAAAGAACCAGCTCCTTTTTTTTTTTTTTATTCTTTGTATAGTTCTTTTTGTTTCTACTTGGTTAATTTCAGCTCTGAGTTTGATTATTTCCTGCCGTCTAATTCTCTTTGGTGTATCTGCTTCTTTTTGTTCTAGAGCTTTCAGCCATGCTGTCAAGCTGTTAGTGTATGCTCTCTCCAGTTTCTTTTTGGAGGCACTCAGAGCAATGAGTTTTCCTCTTAATACTGCTTTTATTGTATCCCACAAGTTTGGGTATGTTGTGCCT
The DNA here is from genome assembly GCF_963924665.1 of Micromys minutus. Taxonomy (NCBI): domain Eukaryota; kingdom Metazoa; phylum Chordata; class Mammalia; order Rodentia; family Muridae; genus Micromys; species Micromys minutus. The sequence goes on from NC_137959.1 coordinate 11,796,147, forward strand.
TCATTTTCGTTAAATTCTTAAAATTCCTTTTTTTTTTCTTGACCATGTTATCATTGAGTAGAGCATTGTTCAGCTTCCATGTGTATGTGGGCCTTTTATTGTTATTGAAGACCAGCCTTAGTTCATGGTGATCTGATAGGATGCATGGGAGTATTTCAATCTTCTTATGTCTGTTGAGACCTGTTTTGGGACTCATGGTCAATTTTAACCATGTGGCTCATGGTCAGTTTTGGAGAAGGTACCAGGAGGTGCTGAGAAAAGGTGTATTCTTTTGTTTTAGGGTGAAATATTCTATAGATGTCTGTTAAATCCATTTGGTTCATAACTTCTGTTAGTTTTACTGTGTCTCTTTTTTAGTTTCTGCTCCCATGATCTGTCCATTGATGAGAGTAGGGTGTTGAAATCTACAATTCTAATATTTAATTAGCTCATGTGCAGTTCCCCATGAGCAGGTACTCAACTCAGGGTCTTGCATATTCTAAGCATGTGTTCTGCCATGAGCTACACTCCAGCCCTATAGCAGTTCTATAGATACTGTAGATATAAGCTCTTTATCAGATATATAAACTGGGATATTTTATCAGCTATGTACCTTTTTAATTTTGATGGAGCCCAAGTTGTCTATGCTTCTGTTCTCACATCTAAAAACTGACTGGCTCATCCAAGGCCACCAACTCATTTCTAGGTATTTTGCACTTTGAGGTTTTATATTTAAGCTTTTGAGTATGTTTCTATGTGCTATGACATAGGGAATTTATCTCATTCTTTTGTGTGTGACCATCCAGTGATCCCAACCCTGCTGAAGCCAATGCTTGTATCACTGAATAGTTTTGCTACCCAGTGTGGGCTTATTTCTGGAGCTTCAATTCTGTCTCTTACTATGTATATATGTGCATGTATACTTGTGTGTATTCCATTAGATAATAAAATGTATATCTTTTTTACACTTAAATGATATGGTTCAAAAAGGCTGTTTGGTTTACCAGATTTTGTTGTAAAGTTAAAGTCAGAGAGGATGAGTCCTCCAACTCTGTTTCTTTTTATTTTTAAAGACCAATGTAGCTAATTGGAGCCTCTTGTAATTCCTTGCAAATCTGAGGAATAATTTTTCTAAATTCTCTAAAAAGGCCCTTTGGAACTGTGACAGGATTTCACTGCATTCATCCCACAGGGAATGACAATATTTCTTTTACTACTGTGGTTTCCTGAGACATAAGTTTAGGGTCTTTTTCTATTTACTTAGGTTTTGATTTACCCTCAGCATTTTGTGGTGGATGGAATATAAATTTTAAACTTTTTTTATTAAATTTATTCCAAAGAGTTTTTTTTTTTTTTAGTTTTATTATAAGTGAAGTTCTTGCTTTAACTTATTCAGATTGCTCATCGTAAGTACACAGCTTTTGTGTGTTGATCATTTGTTCTGTGACCTGGGTGACCTCTTCATTGGTTCTAATAGGTTTTAATGGGTTCCTTAAGGTTTTCTTTATGCAATATTGTGCACAGACAGAGGTCATTATGTTTCTTTCTTTATAATTTAGATGCCTCTATTCCATTTTTATTGCCTACCTTCTCAGACTTTAACCTTTAGTATAACACTGAATAGAAATTGTAAGAGCTCTATTGTTTGTTTCACTTGTAACAAATGTTTTGTTGAGGAAAATAAATTGTTGGTGACAGGTTTCTTAAAGATATCTTAAATACAGAAATAAACAAAACTCAATAATTAACAATAATTAAATAATAACCAAACCTAACATGTTCACTCTAATCTGGAAGATGCTTCTGTCCCAAGGTCTCTCCATTATGGTGTGTGAGTATTCAGTGCCTTAGTCACTGTTCTATTGCTATGAACATACACTGTGATCAAGGTAGCTCTTATTTAAAAACACAAAACAAAACAAAACAAACAATTAGACTGGAGGTTGGCTTACAGTTTCAGAGGTTTAGTCCATTATCATTATGGTGGAGCATGGAGACACACTTGGCACTGGAGAAGCAGCTGAGAACTACACCTTGGTCAGCAGGCAGACAGGGAGACACTGGGCCTGGTGTGTGGGCTTTTGCAATCTCAAAACCCCTCCCCAGTGATACTCTTCCTCCAAAGAGTCACACCTCCTAATCCTTCTAGTCTATAATTCTATCAAGGAAATTTGCTTCCTAGTGACTAAGCATTTAACTACAGGAGCCCATCGGGGCCATTCTTTTTCAAACCATGACATTCAGGCATGTCATAGAACACATTTTCTGAAAAAGGAGGAGACTGTGATGCATGGCCAGGATTCCTCTTCAGGGAAGAATTTATTTTGTCTAGCTCTGGGATGTTTATCATTAATTAAACTGTACTCCTGGCCTCATCAGGAACTGTCTCACCTCAGAGAACTGAACTGCCTATTGTCATACCTTTTTCTGGGTGGACCACACTAGTGATTACCTTGGCCAGTGCCAGCCCCAGAGCTCCTCTGGTCTTGGCCAGCACTGCTGTTAACAGTTACTGACACCATCCAGATCTTTCCTCTGTCTTGCCTGCTTCCTCCTTTCCTTCTCCTTGTGTTGGTTCCCAAAGGCTTAAAAAAACACAGGCCAAACCCCACTTCTGAGTCTGCCTCTAGAAGACTCCCACCTCCATCCTACATGCCTGCTTGTCCCTATTCCAATAGAACCCCAAACTTATAGTCCTCATAAAAAATATAACATCAGAACAAATATGACAACATCTTGTGGGCCACTTAAACACGTTCTTTTACCACATGTGGCTCTGGGTTGTCTCTCTTTCATGAACATTCGTAACTGAACAGCAGTTGACATGGTCTTATAATGATTTCCTAGTCAGCATTTGGGGGATAGACAAACACTAGCTCTCCCAGGATATTGACTGGAGGGTGATTATCCCAGAAAGGATAATCCCAGAAAGATTGTAGTACACATAAGGTCCTGATGCTAATTTTATCCTGATCAACATTTTAAAATTGATTCTAAATGTGAAAGCCTGAAAAACAGCCAACCAGAAAATAGTAGAGCCCGACTCTCCCAGAAGTTGTAAATATGATCTAAAAGAAAAGGGGTTTTACAAATGAAATTAAGATTTTTGCCATAGGGAGGTTATCTTGCATATTTTAGATGGGTCGTAACTCTAAACATGAACATCTTTATAAAAGAGACAGACAGAGGCTCGGTACCTAGAGGAAAAGATAACACGACTACAAAGGCAGTGACTGAAGCCATGTGGCCACAAGCCAAGGAAGGCTAACAGCTGCAAGAGGTAGGGAAGACTCCCAAGGGAGTATGGACCTTCTAGTATCTTGATTTGAGCTCAGTGTGGACTTTTATTCTGAACTATAAGAAAACAAATGTCTGCTAACTCAGAACACGCAGTCTGGGATAATTTGCTATAACAGCCTTGAGTAACTAATATCTTGTTTTTTACTCACAGTGAGAACACCGGCCACAACTTTAAAGATGTTACCTCAGAAGAAAAGAGTCAACTATCGTTCAAGTCAGTCTCCTTATGGGCAACTTGATGAATGATACAGATGTGCAATCAGTTTATAGACAGGAAGAAGCTCAGACTATCAGGGAAGCAACAGGTGTGCAGGCTCAGCAGGATGGCAGCTCATTTTACCTCTTCAATGTAATGTAACTTAAATGTTTGTCTTTATGTTTAGGAATTGAATTCACACCAAATTCACTAGACTGAAACAGCCCAAACCCCTTCCTTAGCATGCATAATAAATCTGTCTCACCACTGTGTGGTTATCTGCTTCTGGGATGCCGTTTCATGGGAAACTGAATGATTGCAAGTGGTTTAGCACACAATATTAACCTTGCTAGACAAAGCTAGCCACGATTTTGGCATCTTGAGTATCCTTGTTGGTGGTCATATCCAAGCACTGGACTTTCTCCCCTGTAATGGTGTGAATAAAATTGGTTCTCATAGGCTCGTATATTTGAATGCTTAGTCATCAGGGAGTGGCACTGCTTGAAAAGGATTAAGAGGTGTGGTCTTGTTGGAAGAAGTATATCACTGGGGTGGGATTTGAGGTTTGAAAAGCCCAGGTCAGTCTCAGTGTTTTTTTCTTCCTTCTGCCTGTGTATCTAGATACAGAACTCTCAGCTACTTCTCCAGCACATGTCTGCCTGCATGTCACTATGCTTCCTGTCATGATGATAACTGTCTAACTCTCTGAAACTGTACGGCAGCCCCAATTAAATGCTTCCTTTTATAAGAGTTGCCATGGTCATGGAGTTTTTTCACAATAGAACACAGATATACCCCTCTTTTTCTACCTTCACTTATTTGGCCTTAATAACCTGTGGAGTTAATAACTTTTCTTGTTGCAAGGGCTTACCCAAGTTCACAATCTGAGGGTAAGTAATCATCATGACAGAGAATCCTTCATGGTAAGTGGTTCCATGGCAGCAGGCAGAGTTCCATGGCAGTGGGAGGAGAAGGTAATTTGGGCTTTTCATCTCCTCATATTTCAGCAGATCAGGAAGCAAAGAACAGGCAGAGGGGAAAAGGTCAGGCTTGAAATGGTTTAAATGAGAATGAACCCCTTAGGCTCATAGTTTGAATGCTTGGTCCCCAGTTGGTGGAACTATTTGGGAAGGATTAGGAGGTGGAGCTGTGTTGGAAGAGGTGTGTCACTGGAAGCCAGTTTTGGGCTTTCAAAAGTTTATGTCATCTCCAGATAGCTTTTGTTGCTTCATGTCTGTGGATCAGATATAAATTCCCAGCTACGGTTCCAGCACCATGCCTGGCTGCCTGCTTCCAGCTCAGTGTCATGATAACCATGAACCTTAACCTTTTGGAACTATAAAGCCCCAAATTCCAAATAGTCATGGTATCTTATCATAGATTACAAAAATAATAAATAGCACTATTAACTCATGTCTCCTAGCAATCCATTTTTTTCTAGGTAAACTCCATTTTTCAAAGATTCTACAACCCCTCAAAGCAATGCCATTAGTTGGGGACTAAGCTTTCAGACATATAAGCCTCTAAACTTTATTAACACTTTCCTTCAATTTAACAACTAATTTTATTTCCATTGGTCTTGGTATCTTCCATTGCTTAGATACAATGGATTTTTAAAAAATAGGTCAATGTTGTCAGCTCAATACTAATGCCTAAGACAGTTAAGGTTTGATTAATAAACTCATGGATGCTACAAAGTTGTAAGGCTGAGCTTCCCAAACATTATGTGAGGTGACAGACTCGGGTTTATAAAGACTTTTTGCTCTTGCTCTCTTGCTCTTGCCTTCTCTCTATTTTGTTCATGGCCGGCTTCTACTTCTTTTCTTTTCTTTTCTTTTCTTTTCTTTTCTTTTCTTTTTTTTTCTTTTCTTTTCTGCTCTTCTCTTCTCTCTCTCTCTCTCTCTCTCTCTCTCTCTCTCTCTCTCTCTCTCTGACTTTCTCTGCCTCTACTACCCTCTTGACTCTCCCTCTCCATGGCCTGAATAAACTCTATTCTATACTTTAAAAAAGAAGATTTTTCATGGTTGGAAAAGAACGTTTTAAAATGACATACCAAACAAGACAAAAGTATAATCTCATATTTTTTTTTCTCAAAATAATCAATTTTCCCATGTATAGAAATGGAGATCCTTTTAATTTTTCAAATGAAAGCCATTTATGTGGGAAAGTGTTTATAACATGTCAGATCACCCTTGCACAGGGTCACATATCAGATATCCTACATATCAAATATTTACAACTCATAACAGTTACGAAGTAACAACAAAAATAATTTTATGGTCAGGGGTCACTACAGCATGAGGAACTGTACTAAATAATTAAAACATTAGGAATGTTGAGAACCACTGGTCTGTAATATTTAGTTGAGCACAACCTCAATATGATACAACTGAGTTCTGAGTCTTCTGAATAGTTTGCAGAATCATGATCTGTATTAATAAGAACTCAGTGATCAGACTGTGGGACACAATAGATTCTTGTCTGAATCCTGGTCTGGGCAGCTTGGACATAGAATTAAGTTCTATTCTGGTGCCAGGTGGGTCTGCCATCCAAGAAGGGAAAGTCCCGAGGAAGAAGAAAGAAGTAGAAACATGAAGAAAGGCTGGGGGGCTGGATGTCACTGTCCTAGAGTGACATTGAGCAGACAAAAATCAGGCAGAGCACCATGTTCCGTTTCCCACAGAGCCATTGTGTGGATAAGGTGCATCCCAGAACCTACGCTTTGGAGAAGTTAGCTTGCATAAAAAGTCAAAGACAGAGTTGTTGGGTTAAAGGAGTCTCTGAGATTTCTTTTTTTTTTTTTTTTTGTCTTTATTGACTTTATTTTAGTTTTTGTACACAAAGAAAAATCATGTTCATATCCATCATGAACCAAAAAACTTAAAAAGGCAGAACTAGAAGACACGTGTCCTTCACCAAGCAAAGCTGTGCTAAAGGTTCCAAACATTTCAATTTTTAAAATAAATATTTTCGTTTTTCGATGTTTACTTTTCATGTCTTCAGAGTGTCACAGATCGCAGCCTTCAGTGAGTTACAATTGTGTTTAGAGTCCCAGCTCACTGTGTTGGGAAACTTGCCATTCCACACCCAGCTTGGTTTGGAGGAGGTATTACAGGGGGAGGAGCTTGTCCTTGAGGAGGCTGAGCACCAGATCCACCCATCCAAGCAGCAGAAGGTGATTGATCTGCTCCAAATCCTTGTTGGTTCCATGACTGCCCATATACTCCATAGGGAGGTACTTGCCACCCGTTTGCCATATACTGTCTGTACTGTTGTGGGTTTCCATACACTTGGCTCTACTGGCCCCACTGACTGTGGTCAACCTGTTGGAAATTTTTAGTTATATCAGGAGATTCTTTACCCCAATTCCATTTAACCACATGTCCTTCGATTGTAGTACCGTTCACAGAAACAATGGCATGGGCTGCACTTTCATGAGTTGAAAATCTGACAAATGAATAGCCCTTCTCTGGAAAAACGCGTATTTCCATAATTTGTCCAAATGGTGAAAATGTTTGTCTCATAAGTTGATCTGTTAGCCCCGAAGCAATTCCTCCACAGTACACAGTACAGTTTTTTGGACTTGACTGGTTTACTACATCTTCAAATCTCAATTGCTTAGTGTTAGTTTCTTGTGTACTTTTAGGGGCAGGTGGTTTACGTGTGGCCCAATTGGTTCTGATTCGTCGGCCTCCCAACCACTGACCCCCCATATGCACAATTGCATTCTCTGCATCCAGTTTGTTATAAAAAGATACAAAACCATAGCCTTTGGACTTTCCAGTTGCCATATCTTTAACTACCCGGGCATCCGATATTTTACCAAAGGGGGCAAATGCTGATTTGATATCTTCTGTTGTAATTTCTGGACTCAAATCCCCAACAAACACATGGAAGTGATTGGAAGTATCTTTTTTTCTGGCAACTTGGTGTTGTTGCCCAGTTTACTTTGACCTCCTTTCCCAAAATTTCTCTCCCATTCATAGCAGCTAATGCAGCAGCTGCATCTCTGTGTTCATAAACTTCCACAAAGCAATATGGGTCGTTGCTTGTATGCTCTGATCAAAACTAGGGTGTGGTGAGTACTACAAGTTACAGCATTTTGTATTGTTAACCAGACTAGATTCCTTTTCTCTGTTATCATTTTACAGCTTTTGCAGGGTCCGATCTGACTGAATAACTGCAGAATAAGGACTTCTGTCACATATCTGGAGAGGTTACCTATGTATAGAGTCCGGGGCTGTCTGTCGCCTTTCATCATGGTGGGTACGATGGAGTGATCCCGGGACAAGCGGAGGGCAGGGCTGGGGAGGGGGCAGGAAGGAAGGGGAGGGGGGCTCCGGGCTCCGGCTGGGGACAGAGGAAAAGGTACTGAACCCTGCTCTTGCGTTCGCTCCCCCCAGCCCACTCTAGATACTACGCTCCAACCAGGAGGAGCAGGAGGAGGAGGAGCGAGATTTCTTTATGAAGAGGAAGGATGAGCATTCTATCAGGAATGCTATGAAAAGCTTTTCTGCATTTGGAAAGAAATTGGGTAGATAAACACTGCCTGGCCCTGCTGGTCCTGGGTTCTTTGAAGTCCATTCAGGCCTCACTGGAAGTGAGGCAGGCAATGGGATTTCTGTTGCAAAGACAAGGGCTGCAGTGGTTTGTTCAGAGTTGCAGAGGGCAGGTCAAGCACAGTTCCCTAACAGGGGCCCAGGAAGACTGGTGTGGAAACCTGAATGTCAGATTATACCTGCTATAGAAGTCTCAAACAATACCAATGAAGGACTCTGGGAAAGATCTGCCACCCCATTGCTCAATTTTCTGGAAGTTGGGTTTTGAACCTGTGTTTGCTTACCTACATTTGTGTAGATGAGCAACAAGAACAGTCTAGTTCTGTTCATTCCTCCTGGGGAGAGATTTGAGAGAGTTTGCCCAGGTTTATCAGGCTGCACCATGGGGAGTAATCATTCACCCTTTATTTGATATCACTTTTGAGTGGCCTTCCCATCCTGCATGCCCTTCTGTCTTCAGGAGGCAGCCAATCAGGAACCTCAGAAAACCTTTTAAGTTTACTTGGCTCCCAGCAGGACCAAGAGACTAAGAGATGGCTGTTTCAGTGGAGAAGAGGTCATGGAGTGAGAAGGGAGAAAGAGGATTTATTACTGAGGATTTATTACGTGTTTCCAGCTATCTTCTTAGTAACTCAAACACCTAAAGGTTTAATGTATTTTCAAAGCACTTGAGAGGTTGAGGTGAGAGGGCTGTGAGTTCAAGACCAGTCTGGGCTAAATATCATATATATATATATTCTATTTATGTGTGTGTGTGTGTGTGTGTGTGTGTGTGTGTGTGTGTGTGTGTATCAAATGAAATGAAATAAAAAAAAATCAAATGTAATCTAATCAGATAGAACCAATCAAACCAAACCCAAAAAAAGATTGGGCTATCAGAGTTCACTGGGCCATCTGATGGTGGTTGTGTTTCTGACTTGGCAACCCTTGCTCTGCCTTCAGTTTCCCCTGGGTAGATGGGCATCTTTCATGGGGAAAGCATTTGTGACATCCTTCTGTCTGAGCCAGAGGGCTGGGAGTCATCCTCCATGTTAAGTGCAGGTCCATAAAGCCAGGCCTAGGCAGACCTGTCTTCTAACTTGCAGAGACTGAGGAGGCATCGGAGAGTCCTTCCACTCTCTTCTGTGCCTCGGTTACTTTTTTTTTCTAAGCGAATGTCTCACATTTGACTTCTAGCCCAGGCAGAACCCGTCTACCTCTTCCATAAGACGACCAAGGCTTGTCACCAGGCTGCAAATGAGCAGCTTCGATTGCTCCGGAAAAGATATTACAATTTTATCTCCTTGTACTGTTCAATAAAACATTAGTATCTCAGCATTTTTATTTAACAATAGGCAACCTTAGGCCAGTAATTATGCAACAATTATAATCATAAAAACTGTCCCCTGCTGCTCACCTAGAAACACGAATATATTAAACCAAGACGAACCATCTAAAAGGCAAGCAGCAAAGCCCCCTCGTTTTTAATGTCCCTGCAGTGCACCATGGGAAGCTAATAATTCACCCTCTAATTAGTATCCCTTCTGCTGCTGTTGGCGCAAGGACAGACAAAGAGGGAGAGGCTTCGTTACAAACTTGCCTTGGTAATCTTTAAACGTCGGCCGGCTCTGCGGGTTGGCTGAGTGGAGCTGGCCAAATGGGGTGTGCAATTAGAGGTGGGTAGCAGCTCACCTTGTCCTGACTGGGCATGCTTGCCCTAACAAGCTCCGGGCAAGCGCCCCACCAGCCTGTCCCTTTCTTTTTCAAGCCATGCCATGACTCTCCTTTAAATCTGACTGTGACTGTTCTGGCAGTGGTGGTTGAGGGAAAAACCAAGGACTCCTTGGCCCTGTAAGTGCTACTACCGTTCAGAGACCTCACACCAGGGCTGTTGTTCCTGGTGGCTGCCTTAGCTGGCTGGAGAGGGGCCATTGGGCAGGAACAGATACACACTGAGCACGGGAGGGCAGACATCTCCCTCAGCTCTTCTAAGGTGAACAGTCTGAAGACTGACTTAATTGCACTGATTCACTGACATCAGCCCCAAGGATCGTGCTTGTGACTTCAGGAGGGCTTGTAGAATTATGTAGGGGTCCTTAAGGAACACAGAGCCTATCCTGTGCCAGAGTTCCCTGGGTCCATATTAGAAAGCACTCATTGGGAGTCATATCAGAAGTGTCAAAGGATAACCATCAGGGTTAATAGGGTGCAGTGGTGACTGTGGCTAACTGGACCACATGCCCTGTATTCATAGAGCTGTTCTAAAACTCTAGCTAATTAGTGACACAGGCTATAAATTTACTGTGCAAAGGGCTTCTGTAGAAGAAAAATAGAAATCTATGTTTTGTGATATATATTCTAAAGTAAAAATTTTAAATGTCCTGTGATCACGCAATTAGGTAAAGCCATAAAAATTTTTTTTCAGTGCATTGACTATTTCTGAGATAGGTCTGCCTGGAGCACCTCCGGGGTAGGATTCTGGGTTACTGGCCAGCATCTGTGGACACTTAGCCAGATGACATAGATTTCTCTGTGCCGAATTCCAGATTCAATGTGACCAATAATTGGCCTCTCCTGAGTGCCCAGTCAGTCAACCCCCTCAATGGACAGCTGAAACCAGGCTGGGAGGACATCAGAGACTAGCTGGGTGCAATTAGGCAGCCAGGATTAAACCGGAGCCCAAAACGATGGGGCATTTTTCTCTCCATCACCAACTCATTAAGAGCCCACTTGACAGCCGAAGCATTCCCGAGGCTGGCCACAGCAGATTTCCTTCCCCAGAGCCTCAGAGGGAGCCTCAGACTGGGTAATGAGATGTGCTGGGGCTGAGGTGAGAGACCTGGGAAGGCTGAGTCATGAACTCTCGGGACTGACTCTCCCAGAGACCCAATCTGGTCAAAAGAGAAGTGGGGAGAGAGGCAGGCTGGAAGGAGGGGACCCCTTGCTTGAAAAGGGGGACAAATTCCCAGGACGAGCTGCTGCTCAGGGTCGCTTTGTCCTTGGCCACAACAGCGGTCTGAAGACAGGAAAGAAGGTTGGGAAGGAAGATCGAGTTTAAAGGGAGTGGTCCGTCCTGGAGCCCCAAGGGACCAGAGATTTAAAATATTTTCGGTACAGTCCTGTCTGCAGCTAGGGGCCCTTTGATTTCTTTCCCAGGGACTCTTTATCAGATTGAGGATTGCCTTTTATTTGACCTTTCAGTTTTTCTCAAATAACAAAGGTGAAAATAATCTTGGCATCCTTCCTCCACCCTGGTGTGGAGAGAAGCCCACAAAGCAGCTGAGTCTAGCCACAGGGCTGCAGTACCAGCTGAGTGTTGAACACGCCATTGGCTCTCCGTGGTTGCTCTGGACAACAAAAGCTGAGAACTCCGGTCTTAGGGAGCTGTTCTTATTAGTTTTTTTTTTTTTTTTTTTTTTTTTTCCTTTTGGAACATTGCATTTAGACAGTCTATGATAGGTTCTGGTTCAAGAGAACAGTTGCTTTTGGTAATCGAGGAAGTATCTACCACGCACTTGAGTTCTTTCAAAAAATAGTTGCTGTCCAGCAAACTTAATGTAATTTTCATCATTTCTCTTATAGGACTTGAGTTACATTCTTCTCAGTACATGGTGTCGATCTGATTATTTCCATTCGATGGTGAGGAAACTGAGACCTGAAGTGAGGTGACTTTTGAGTCACACTCCCTTTAGCTTGTGAAGAGTGGTTTTCCACTTAGAACATGCTTATTCTTCCTCTTCCTCCTCCCCCTCTTCTCCTTCTTGTCACAATCTCTTTAGCTAAAAGACAATAACAATCAAGCCAACCAGCCAACCGTGAATTGTATTGATGCCAGACCATGAGAAAACATTAGAAACACGAGAAATGCCTTTGTAGACAAAGATGAAAATGGAGGAGTAATAATAAATTCTCCTGAATTTTGTGCTGCCCTGATATCTATCCAGCAAGGGTGGTGGTGTTCATATGATTGGCTTTTGTCTTAGTGTTTTATGGCTGTGAAGAGACATTATAACTAATGCAACTGTAATAAGGGAAAACATGTAATTGGGGCTGGAGAAGGATCTGAGAATTTTACATCCAGATCTTTAGGTAGCAGGAGAGAGAGGGGTAGGGTGGGGGTGGGGAGAGAAAGAGAGACAGAGAGAGAGGAACTGGGCCTGGCTTAGGCTTTTGAAATTTCAAAGCCCATCTTCAGTGGCATACTTCCTCCAACAAGACCACACCTACTCCAACAAGGCCACGCCCACTCCAACGAGGCCATACTTTCTAATTCTTCTCAAGTAGTGCCACTCCCTGATGAGTCAGCATTTAAATATATATAGGTTTGGTGGGGGAGCATTCTTATTCAAACGATTGCAACTTGGAAAACATGGGTATCCCATGAGCACAGGACAGCCCAACTACCTAATGGTGGGGACCAGAAGAGACAGGAAGATGAAGCTATGCCCAGAGCAGTTACAAGGTGGGAGACCAAACAGACCTTGGCAATTTCTCTGTATTATGAGAGCTGGCAGCTGGAGAGATTGCTTGCCTTTCTGCTCTGCATTATCCAAGATGGCCCTGTCAGAACTAGCACAACCTCAGTGGCTCCACGGTCAATAAATGGATGTGCTTCCTGGGCCTTTGACTTCAGGTCTCATGCCAGGTGAACACAAGGGTCCTCAGCAGAACCTATGAGAGCTCAGCAGACAAGGGTTCTGTACACAAAATCAAAGATGGGGAAGGTAGCATGGACTGGGACCACTAGGGTGACACATATAACTGTAAGCAATCTGGAGCCAGCATGACCCTTCCCAGGGTGCCGTACAGACAACTTATCTCTCATTAAGGCAAAACAGCATTAAGATATCCACAGCTCACTCCAGGAAGGGCTGTCACAGAAAAGCCATATGGAATCCCCAGAGAACCTGAGTCCATATGGATTGTCCACACCTCACACTATCTGTAGAGTATCAGCTGATCAGCCTCCCAGTGGTTCCATAGGGAGGAGCTTACCTAAATAGTCTGTGCAGGGAAGCTGAAGGTAGAACAGTTCTGAAATGGGGGACCTCACCGCTGGCTCTTCTGCACTTTGTCAGGGAGGCTGGCAGGCAAGGTCTACTATTGCTGTGATAGAAAAGTCTTAGGTACTGAGGTCTGAGTCTGGGAAGAACTGATGGTAACCTCCTATACACTAACCACCCTGAACACCCAAGAGGGGTTCTCTGAAGGAAGAAAAGAAGCAGACTTTACTCTCCATTGTGAAGTTTTATCTTTCAAACAACTCATAAAAGTTTTCTGGGCAGGGATTACCTACTGATAGCTGCTCTTCACCTGGTTAGATAACTAATCTTCACCTGGTTGTCAGAGACAGAAGGCACACTGAACTGTATAGGTCAGGCCGAGAAGGGCACATCTCAGCCACATACATTCCCACCAATCATGGCTCCTGCTAGAAGGGATATGACGCCCACAGGCAGGACCTCAGCCCCACAGCAAGAGAGCATAGACAGCCATGACCATCCAGCTCCAAACTGGGGGTGGAGGATGGGAAGGCAGAATACAAAAAACTCATTCACCCCCAATTTCAGGTGATAGATTGGAGATGCTTTGTCACTTTCCAGTGATTAACAAGGCAGGTGAGTGGGGGCTGGGCAGGGCTGCCATGCTTTTCTAGTTGGGAGGTACTCTTCAGACCCCAGCACAGTGACTGAGGTTCTTTCTCTCAGAACATGTTTTGGAATCCAAATTCCCATCGCTTGCCCTAGAGTTAATGAACCATAAAACAAACAAAACAGCAGCAGCAGCAGCAGTCTGGAGTCCTGGGTCAGAAAGATGGTGGTGTGAATAGAATTCGAAGGCTTCTTCAAGTCCTGCCTATGGCTTCTTCTCAGGTCTCATGTGCGCTTTGCTATCTTAGACCAGATTTAAGAAGTGTAAGACAGAGGGAATAAATCTTTTTTTTTTTTTTTTTTGGTGCACATGGAGATACTTCCTGGGGGCTGGAGTAACTAAGCGGATGTCAGTCTCCTGAACATATTCAAACCCAAGCTCAGTCTTTCCCTCCAGCATTACTGGAAGTTCAGGGTCACACTGGAACTGTCGAGAGTCCTCGTCAGAGACTCTGACTGTACCACTTCCTCTTCCTGCAGCTGTTGGTTGATGATTAAATTATTGTAAATAGGTTCTACTCACAGCGTAATAAAGCACCATTAGCATGACTAATCACACACCTGATTGTCTAGCCCACTCTTCCTCCCCCAACCTATTTTCCGCATCCTACACTCAATAAATCCAGTACTGACAGAGAGCTCTTGTTAGCGCTGATGAATGGAGCATGGGGAACTTTGCTGGGGGTGCCTTATTTCTCCCACGATAGGAAGGACCTTTGGAGATGGCCACATGCATGAAAGAGTTGCTCAGGTAACAGCTCTTCACAGTTTGTCCTGAGATCTGGTATTAATTGTTCATTGATATTTATCTGCCAGTTCATCTATTAGGGCTGCTTGGTAAAGCCTCTATGTTTTTGGCACTGATAAGTTTTTTTTTTATGTTTTTTATTTTATTTGTGGGTGTTTTATTTTTATTCAGGGCTAATGCCAGATCTCAGGAGGTGTGAATTACTGCTATCTTCCTCATTTTATGAATGAAGACACTGAAAACTAGAATAGTTAATAAACTTGCCTACATGTGAAGTCTTCCTGTCTGCTTTCCCTTGCTGTGATAAAACACCCCAGCTGAAAGCAACTTGGGGAGAAAAGGGTTGATTCATGCTTACAAGTCACTGTCTGTCATAGAGGGAAGCCAAGGTAGGAACCTGGAGGAAGAGAAGAAGGAAAAGGAGGAGGAGGAGGAGGAGGAGGAGGAGGAGGAAGAAGGAAGGAAGGAAGGAAGGAACTGAGGCAGAGGCTATGGAGAAGTGCTGTCTACTGGGTTGCTCCCTTTGACTTGTTCAATTACCTTTCTTATTATATAACAGACCCACATACCTAGGGATGGCACTGCCCACAGTGGGATTAGCCTTCCTACATCTATTAGGAGTTAAGAGGATGCCTCACAGACTTGGCCACAGGCCAATCTGATCTGAGCAACACTTTAGTTGACATTGCCTCTTCCCAAGCAACTCTAGGTTTGTGTCAGCTTGAAAGCTGAAGCCAACTATGACATGGAATCAGATATGCTACTGAAGTCAGTTTGATTCAGAAGTGGTTTTCTCATCTCATGCCTTTCCTACACTGAGACACACTTCACAAGAACAATTCTGCTGGGGGTGGGGAAGGGAGAGGGTTGGAAAGAGAAGGGGCTGGAAGAGTGGCGAAGAGAATATTAACCATCCAACCATATCTTTGGGGTGCTGACAAATGTCTCCAGAGTTGCCTAGCCCTCTGGTTATTGCTCATGGGAAGTAGTGGGTGGCCTGGTGATGCAAGCAGTGGTTGTGTGGCTCGATGGGGGTGTGGTGTGACCAGAGGCCATGGTCTCAGTGAGCAGAGTTATATTTCTGCCTCAGCCCTTCTTGTCTTTGGCCCATAGACTGTTGCTATCCTGTTCCCGGGGTATTAGTTATCTACTCACAGGGCTGTTCTGAGGATGGAAAGAAATTGAGATCATGAAGACTCTGTGTACACTGTGAAGTGATTTTCATTTACAAAGCACTGTGCTCAGGCTTCCCATCAGAGAGGACCCCAGCACTCAGATGTAAACACTTGAGGTCTTTGCAAGTGGATGTGGACCAGTTAAGCAAGTGAGTAGGAAAACATGTTCTGTACTATCCATATTCTAACCATCAGTAGAGGTTTATCATAACAGCAGAGATAGACTAAGATGGAAGATACAGTGTTATAACCCTTATCTGACGTGCTTGAGACAGACATGTTTTTGGTTTTAGCCTTTGTAATGTTTTAGACTAGTGTGCATAGTCAATGAGGTGTCTTTTGGAGGAGACTCAAAACTAACCCAGAAATTTATGTTTCACACAATCTTATATGCTTTACCAGAAGTAATTCTACACGTTCCTATTGCTGTTCTTTCTTCGCCGTGAAGTCAGATCCAGAGTTTCTCATGTGCAGCGTCACACTTATTGTTGGTTTTGTTTCCTGCTCGTTTACTGTTAAGTTTCAGACTTTGGAGTGTTTTGGAGTTTTAGATCAGCGATGTCCAGCCTGCATGTACTTCTCCAATTGCAACTCCTAACATACCCTGCAGTGGTGGCCACTGCCCTAACTGGGTTTCTGAGTGCAGGTGGTGCCTCTAGAGGCCAGGGCTCAGAACTGGCTTTGTGAGTCAGCTTTCCAGCACTGTGTGTGACAGGTTACCTGAAATAAACCAGTTTAAAGGAGGAAGAGCTTATTTGGGCTTATGGTTTCAGTCTGTGACTACTTGGCTATTTTGTTCTATACCTACAAGAACACAGTGCTTTATGGAAGGAATGTGGGGTATAAGAAGCTTCTTGCTTTACAGCACCCTATAAGCAAAGAGGGAATGAGAGAAAAGAGCCAAGGTCCAATATCTTCTTCCAGGGCATGGATCAATGACATAACATTCTTCCACTAGATCCCACATCCTAAAGGTTTCACCACCTCTGATAGTACTCCAAGCCAGGGACCAAACATTCAACACATGCTTCAAGGGACATTTACTGTCCCCCAAAATCACTTCTCGAGACAATGCCATTTCTGCTATATAATGTTGTCCAAGGTAGCCATAAATATGACTGGGTTTGGGGTGAGGGAAGAAGTGTCCTAAGGCACATATTTGAAGGTGACACTACCTCTTAGGCATTTGACGGACTCCAGTGTGAGCATTTGCCTACATTTTGAGCCTTGAGTACATTGGTTGCCTCAGTTTCAGAGAGGAGTGAAGAAGCAGGCCTCATCCTTCAGTGGGAAGACCTGCAAAGCCACATTGTTCAAGTCACCAACCCAAAGGGGAGGAGCAAGGCTCTCAATGTAGTGAGCCAACAGAGAGCTTTGCAAAACCTGAGCAGGTGTGGTGAGTCAGAACTTCCTGGAGGTAGATGGCCTGAAGCTTGTGTCACCGAATAGAATTCCCTTCAATCACTGGGTAGCCAGTTTTCTCAAGGAAGCCTTCGTCCTATCCCCACTTCCTCATTTCTAAACACTTTGCCCAGATCTGAATCAGTTTGGGTCATGTACAACACTACCAGTTTCTGTGTTCCCCTGGGTGTGATCTGCTACACTTGAAAGCTGGAGGGCCATTGTTGATCTTGAAAATAAAGTTTTAGGTTTTAATTCTCCAGGGATAATCAACATAATTATTGGTATGGTGTGTGTGTGTGTGTGTGTGTGTGTGTGTGTGTGTGTGTGTATAGTATATATGTGTGCATGTGTGTACATACACCTATGCACAGCTACATGGAGGCCAGGGGGACATTGGGAGTACCGCTTAACCACTTCCAGTCTTATTCCTTTTGGATCTTATCTTTCACTGAACCTGGATCAAGGCTAACAGTCAACAAACCCCAGTAATCTTCTTGTCTCATAGCCACACCCGGAGGCTTCTTACATGGTTCCTGGGAACCAAACTCGGGTCCCCATTCTTGTGCCACAAGTACACTCTTAGCACCGACTCATTGCTCCAGCTGCCTGTATGATTTTTAAATCAACTGGTAATGACACTTTTGCACAAAGTCACAGGTTATTCTTAGAGTATGCATTGTTTGCTGTGTCTGTTAAATCTAATCTCAAAGCTTTCTTCAGTAGGATTCTAGGAATTAAAGAATTTATGAGTTTTTGAGGAATTTTCCAAGGACGCACGTAGTTGAATTTATGTTAATGTCTAGACCTGAAAAAATGTGTATGCATCCTATGACAATTAGAAGAATTGTCAGCTGAATCAGCAATTGGAAGAGCTTAGCATGGTGCAAGTCTATGATCACAGCTCTCAGGAGGTAGAGGAAGGGGGTTACTAGTCTGAGGCTAACCTGGGATACACAATAAGGCCCTGTCTCAAAAACCAAGTCAGCCTGTAAACAAACACCTAAACCAAACCAGAAGCTGCACTTAAATGTGTGGCTGTGGCAGACAGAAACTGTTTCCTACCTAGCATGAAAATCCAGCTTCTACATAAGCTATTGTTGCCACTACACCTATGGCCGACCATAAATCAAGGGCATCAGGATGGGTAATGTGGGTGAAACTGACCAGATCATCATCAAGTAGTGACGTTGGCTTATGAGCAGTGCCCAAGCTCTGCTTCCAACTCTGACCCACTTGTCAAGGAGGCCTGGAAGTAGCTTCCAAGTTTCTCCTCTTCCTTTGCCACTTCATTCCCAGCCTTACCCTCTGACCTTTAAGATAGGTCAATAGAAGTTCATCTAAACTATAGCTCTGATAATGTCACATTCAATGCCTCCCAAATTACTCCACAGAGGTGGTAGCGATGCCTCTGTCTGGCCACATTTCCTTATGCCTCCAGTCTAAGGAGTGTGCCCCACTGTGCTGAGCTTGCCTTGCCTGTGTGCCCATTCCCTTAGCACCACTTCTCATCAGCTGCCCTCCCATACTATTAACGTCCTATCCTTCATCGAGGCACAGACTAGCTTCCATCACAGCCATGATGTTTTCCTTGATCTCATTGTAGGGCTCTTGCTTTGAGACCTCATGGCATCTTTGGGAGCAATAGGAATATGGATAAGGGAGAAACTATGGAAATTAGGATAAGGTTGTCACTTCCTCTGTGCCCAAGCTTTAGAAAGAATACACAAGCTAGCTTTTCAATGCCTTGTTGGTCTTCCACTTTGCTGATCTTAACTTCACTGAATGAGGCATGAGAACTTCTCCTGGCACCCCTACTGATCCTGGTCACTCCCAGGGATTCTTGCTGATTTAGCGGCGCCTGGCTGTTGCTGCTGGGTAGTGCCACCGCTGCTGATTCCTATTTGCTATCATGACTCTACTGATCTGAACTGCTGGTCTTCTGACAGTTGGAGATTGAAATAGCCCCCAAAGGAACTACTTCTAAACAGGTCCATTTCCCCTGTATCCTGATAACCTTTCTTTTTCAATACTTCTGGTGGATAGTGGGGTAGAAGGAAGGTTAAAGCATTTAAGGACCCTTTTTAAAAGTAGGTTTTGAAAAATTTAAGGCTACAATGCACTAATTTTCAAGGAGGGTGATACATTGTGTCAACTCTTAACTGTTTTAAGATAAAAAAATACAGGCATAATGGTGCATACTGTATAGCACTCAGGTGACTGATGACGGATAATTGTAAGTTGTAGACTAACCTGGCATACACAGTAAACGTATAGCTAGCCTGGGCTACGTAGCTGTACCTCATATCAATAAATACATATCAAAAGCAGTTTTTAAGAACCTACTATTAGTCCAAAATACTAGTTGAGCCTATGGTGATACCAGACTGTTAATTAATTAATTAATTAATTAATTAATTAATTTGTCTATCTATCTATCTATCTATCTATTTATTTATTTATTTAGTATGGGACATGGATACTGTTAATTAGTATTTATTTAGTATGGGACATGGATACTGTTCCTTAAAAAAAACACTAAGGATTTGGCCTCTTATTCCACGCTTAGTGACTGGTGTGCCAATGAATGAAAACATGGTAGTAACAGAATCAGTCACCAGCCCAGGCTGTAACTATTCCTGCCAGGGGTTCCTGGGCATGGGCTCTGTCTCCCATAGGAAAGGCCCAGATTGAAACACCACAGCAAACATCTTGGACCAGAGATGATGCCTGTCATTCATAGCTAGTAAGAAACATGAGGCAGAGGGAGGTTTGTTCTGATGATGTCTTGGGCCAGACTCCCCAGTTCTTCTAGTGAGGTGAACTGGAGCGGTGTCTCTAGAACTAAAACGCATTGGGGGAATGCCATGGGGACACAGTAGTGTGGTAACTGAGGCACCTGCACTTGGGCACAGGTTCTCTTGTTGACCTCTTTGTGGCATTAAGAAATTTCTGTTGTTTCCTGAGTTTTAGTTTCCCCATTAGAAAAATAAGGGCATTGGACTAGATGCGTCTCTTTCTGTGTTCTTTTTATTTCTTTTTGTTCCTTTCTCTTTCCTTGGAAATGTTATAGCTTAAGCTACAAGTAAATGAACATTTGGGAGTTTCTAGTATTTGGGGAAAATGTGATGCAAAACTAGGACCTCTGTATCCAACTCTTGGCCTTCGCTTCTTTCTGCCATGGTCTGATAGAAATCCAAGAAGTACTTCTAAGAGAGCCCAGGATTGCAGTAAACCCAAAGGGGAAAACCCATGATCCTCCAGCTCAGCCTTGTGCTGAAGCATCCATGACTCAGGGCAACAGAACCCACAGCCTTTAATTAAAATCACTTCAACGTATCCCCATTAAGTATGATTGATAAACCAACCAGAGAATAAGTGCATTAATGCTATAATTATCTGTTAAGGATGTTTTATTGATTCTTCAATGATATTCTAGTCAGTTTGTATTATTTAGTTTCTGGCTTAAATCAGGAAGAAATGGCTATTGGTGAAGAAATTAATCATCTAAATCAAATTGTCATCGATGCTTTTGGAAATAACACTCTGGGATCGCCTTAGTCAAGCGGCTCACTGGCTACTGTTGCTTACTGCGCTGATTGAGGGTGTGGGCTGAGAAAGGCTAGTGCATAGCCCAAGGCTGTGGGGGAAGCGCTAAGTCATCCTGGGCTTCTACTGAAGTCTTTCCTCCACCTTAGTCTTCAGACTCTACCCTTCAGTCTTCTGGGTCTCGTCTTTGAATTGAGGGTCAGGAGACAACAGATCCCAGACTGGACTAGTCACGGAGATCTGTCAGCTCTTGGTCCTGGGACACTTACGCTTTAGGTAAGGTCTCATGGCTCCTGACCCCTTTGGTTCCTTCAGCTCTTGGAGGAAAATGGGAGAGGCTGAGAAAGGAGAGCCCATATTTGGGACTGGTTTCAAGCAGAAATCTTTTAGTTACAATTGACAGGAATGCTGATGTCAATAGTCACAGGTTTAAAACCTTGCAAAGTTGAGTCTGTTTTTCAGAGGGCTTAGCAGAGGCTAGAAATGCCACAAAGGCGGGGTTATCCATGCCTCAGTTAAGGTCCCTCAGCATCTGGGCCTTATCTTAAGCTGCAGGGTAAAAAGAAAGGGAAGCAGATGTAGGGCCCTATTCCAGGTCATACCCTATGGAGAAAGTAGCCACACCTGCTGCCTCCACTATGTTTTGGCTCCCTGGTTAAATGTGGACAGCTTTGGTTGGCTCCTGGGCTTCCTACAACAGGTTGTCTTGCTCAGACAGCATGAATAGTTTCAATGTGTGCTTAAAGCTCTTCGAGGACAGACAGAAAAAGCAGCAGATAAAGGTGACAGTCAAGTTAAAGCTTGTGCTCAGACATGGTCTAGTCAGGATCGCCTGTGCCCTACTGGCCGAGGCTAGTCACATGAGTAGGAGAAGCAGTCAGGGCTGGCGTGTGTATGTCTCCACAGAGATGAGGTAAGTGGTACTTGGGAATCTTCAAAAGATCTACCATAACCCCCCACTACAGGGGCTTTTCCAAAAGAAGGGCTGCTGAGCCAGAACAATGGACAAGACCAGACAGGCTCCTAGACAGCGACATCCCCATTTCGTGTTTGGGAGCACTCTACTGTCCCCTGTACAGGGGGACGAGGCCTGCAGGGACAACATGGTCATTGTTTTCCCACTCGCCACCATTTCAGGAAAAAAAAGGAACAGAAACACTTCCTTTCCGTAAACTACCACTGTAAAGTTCGTGCTGCAGAGGAGGGAGGAAGAGGGAATGAGGCTGCTCTGAAAGGCAAAGGGAAGTGGGGTGTGGAAGAGGTGAACAGAAACATCTCTCAAGCTCACCCCACTCCAACCCACACACAGTAATTTCAACACTCACCACCCAGTGCCTCCTTCCAGTAGGTGCTGGATTTGTGACCCCAGCAGAGTGATATCCGAGACCAGGACAGAGGGCAGAGTCCTCAGCCAACAGGAACATGAGCTGCTCTCTCATTCATGCCTTTGGAAGAACTATTCACTCACACCATGCTTTCAATCTACCAGCCAACAATTAGAGCTGGCTAACAGGCCAACAAGCTGGCGTGGTGCTCCCAATTATCTGCTGGAAATGGATTTCTATGACTGGGGTTTTGAATCGCAGCTTAAATCAAGAGCTCATGAACCCAGTTGTGGTTGAGGGAACAGGACCAGCTGATGTGATAATGAGGGCTCTGACTCCAACTCAGAGGAAAGGATAGTGCTCTCTTTTCTCTCTCTCTTCCTCCCACTTTTTTCCTTTTTAAAAAATTGCCTTTGACGCCAGCAATGCCCCACATCTCATCTTGAGGCAGTGACTTGGCAGCAGGCAGCTTGTTTAATGGCCCCCGAAGAACAGGAGCCCTTTAACTTTTAGACTTACTCCATCCAGCTTCTGCCTGCCCTGGTCGGTGTGGGCATCCAGGCTTTGTACTCATTCCCTCAGATCAAACTCCCCAAACTAAGCAGCTGCAATCCACAGTCACAGCAGCAGCAGCAGGAGGAGGAAGAGGAGGAGGAGGATAAGAAGGAGGAGGAGGAGGGGGGGCAGCCCATGTGTGACCTGGGGACTGATTTGTTTATGCAGATGTGGCTGAAACCCAGAGCTCAGAGCCACAGGCATCTTTCTGCTCACTCACAGCCCTTAATTCTGATGACTTCCCTCTTATGAAGAGCCAATTTGCCAATTATCCCTGAACTGTCTGATTAGGTGGCTTTCACCTAAAATGATCTGCCACACGCTTCTGAGGTCAGTTCTCTTTGGAAGACTGGGGCAGGGCTTGGCTGAGAACCTCCAGATACAAGCAAGCCTCTCTTCTATAGGGTCTACATACCTTTGAGTTTGCACCTAGATGATGTGAATTTTAGAAAGCAACAGCAGTGGCCATAAAGCTCCCATTTCCCCACTCCTTGCTGCTAATTACAGTCACTTTGGGGCCTCTAAAAAATTGTTCACATGGAGACTCCCACTCCCAGGGATGCCAATTTGGTGAGTCTGTGTTGGGGCCCAGACATTCACACTTTTTAAAGCTCCCAGATGAGTTTCACACAATCCAGTTATGGGAAGAGCTGATTTTATGCTTCCAGAATGCCAGGGATGGGGGCATAGGCTCACAAACAAGAGCTCAGGGATGAGGAAAGCCCTGTCTTTTGGTGGACAGGAAACCATGTCCAGAAGGCTTAGTAATTCATGGAGGGTGGCTTGAAGAACAACCAGGACTGGAAAATTATTCAGATTGGGCACTCTATGGGGCAAGGAATATCTAAGTGTGTTTGAATTGGAATTATGAAGCGAGGTTGTTGGCATGCTGAGGACAGATAGGAGGAACCAGGGAGTAGTGGCCTTCTCTCTCCCCAGAGAACAGTGTGGGGCCTCAATGAGGGGAGACACCTGCCACTGTGAGAATTCAGGTTTATTAATACTCAAACTTCCTTTACTCATCCCATTCCTAATTGCTTCTTTGTATATAGAAACTCTACATCTAGCAATACCTATATTTATATATGGAGAGAGACTATATATGCTTACATATCTATCTATCTATCTATCTATCTATCTATCTATCTATCTATCTATCTATCTGCCAATTTATTGATATTATATATAGAAAGAAAAAGACATTTATTTATATATACACATATACACACATACTCTCTCACACAAACACACACACACACACACACACACACATATATATATATATATACATACACATCATCTACATTTACATATGTTTTCACCCAGACTATAACCTCCATGAGGTCAGGGAGCTGTCAAAGTTAGTGCTCACTAGGCCTGGCAGAACATAATCATTGATCTGTGTATATCACTGAACTTCTTTCTCTAGACTCCTACAGACCCTTTAGGTCATCTTCCAGAGCTTCTGGATGGTGGAAATTTTGCTTATAGGTTGATAAGGGATTCATTTGACAATAGAGTCAAAGAATCAGCCATAAAAGCAGAGTTGACAGCATCCTTTTAAGAGCTGGCCCAGAGCATTTGATAAGAATACAGGGGAAAAAATCAGGGCACAGAAAATCATATTTGGGAGAAAATCTCTTTTGAAAAGCTCAGGATAGGTCATGTTGTTTTGTTTTCTTTTTCTTTTTTTCCATGCTTGTCAACTTGGCTGAATAATTTGCTTAAAGTAAATGGCTGAGAATGGCGGGTTGCTACATCAGGGGAATCAAGCAGGCTCTGGGATCTGTGAGCAGCATGTCTACTCTGAAGAACCTGGCTTGGGTGGCACAAATTTCGTGGGTGGGGAGATAAATTATGCATCCAGACAGGTTCAATGTCTTCTTGGCTTCTGCACAAGATTTCTAGGGTGCCAGCACATTAACCAATTTCCAGTGCAAACAGACACCATCCATCAGCGAGGCTGGAAAGAGCTCTGCATCTACAGTGTGTCAGGTTCTCAGACATGAGCCAAATGACTTAATATCTTCTCATTGTCATCTTTATTAAGCCTTTGTTAAGCTAATCTTGGCTAATGATGTGTCTCTGTCAGAGGTCTTTTAATAAAGTAAGTGTTCTTTACATAACCTCTCCAGAGAGAATGCTGGAGCTTTGGAAGCACAGAAAATGGCCATGTCCAAAACATAAGTGGCTTGGCCAATGCTTGCAGCACAGAGCCACTTGCTGGGGTTTCTCAGAGCAAACCCAGGGAGCCACTCCATAATCATGGCCTGGGCTTTGAGGACAATATTTATAGGCAGTTACTGTTGTGTGTTCTTTAGTCTACGTAAGGAAAGTTGGTAAGTTTGGAATAAGGCACACAGAATGACAGTCTCATCATCATGGGCAGTCAAGTCCCACTTAGGGCCAAAGCCATGGCACAAGGACAAACAGAGGAAATGACACAGGCTGGCTTAGTTCTCTCTGTCCCTGCCTTTCACAAATAGTATATCTGGGCTCAGGGCGACCATCTTTGTTTACTGGTGATCTAGGCTGAGCTGGCCCATCTGCCATGAAAGAGCCAAGACTCCAAAACCTTCCCTTTTCTCTCTGTGTCGGTCTCTCTGTCTCTCTCTGTGTCTCTGTCTCTCTCTTCGTCATTTAACATTTTTTCTTTTAAAAGTTGATCGACTAACTAATACTAATACTGTAATGGTTTATTCAAGTGGTTCTTAAAACAGCTATGAATCCCTGCCTCCTGCAGCCACAGTGTATATCCTGCCTCCTGGACTGTTTGCTCAAGGATGTCAGAATTTTTCAACAAGGAGGGAAGCCATGTTTGTGTTAAGTTACGTAGAGCTCTTAAGTTCTGTTTTGCTAGCAGACTCTTCATTGGACAGTCTTCAGGAGGCCCATGTCACTAGGGACTGAGGACAAACTTGAGGTAGCAGAATACAAAGGACAGAAGTTGTTTGTCTGTCATTCTTAGATGAGTCTTCCCAGAAGACATGAAAATTTGGAAGAGGATTTTTCCTAAATGGGCTTTTGGATAAGCCTTCAGCTCTGGCCGGTTTGTAGTTCTTGACATTATTAACATTTAAAAAATTAAAACTGATCTATTTTAGAGTACGAGTGATCTACTTGCCTCTTTTTTTTTTTTTTTTTTTTTACCATGTGTATGCCTGATGCCCAAGGATGTCAGAAGACAGCAGATGCCCTGGAACTGGAGTTAGAGATGGTTGTGAGCCACCATGTGGATACTGGGCACCAAACCTGTGTCCTTTGTAAGAACAACAGGTATTCTTAGCTACTGAGCCATTTCTCCAGCCTCAATTATTGGCATATATTAAGTGCAGATAACAATGGGTTTCATCATGACATTTCTATGGTATAGATATTATTTATAATATACATATATTATATATAATTATATTTACTTTCCTCAGTTACTTCTCCACCCCACCATGCTATCTTTTTTCTCCTTCCTGAATACTTTATACTGTTTGGTCATTTCTTTGTTAAATGTAGAGTCTGCATATGAGGAAAAACAAGCTTGACTTTGTCTTTTTGAGTATGGATTTTTTTTTTAATTTGTTGATCTTCAGTTCCATTCATTTTTGCATAAGTGTCATGATCTCACTTCTTCTTCATGACTAAATGACATTCCATGATGTGTATGTGTCACACATTTTCTTTATCTATTCATGTGTTGATGAGCATCCAGGATGGCTCCCCATCTTGGCTGCTGAGACCATCAAATAGTATGACAACAAACACAGATGTGCAAGTCTCTCATGCTGTGCTGACTCCTCAGAGTCCCTGGGTGGTCTCTGATCAGGAGTTAATTTGTTATCATTTATTTGTTTTGAGACAGGTTTTCACTGTATACCCTTGGCTGACCTGGAACTTGCTATGCAGATGAGCTAGGTTTAAACTCACAGAGGCCCATGTGGTGCCTCTTGCCTTTGGCTCCCAGTTGCTGGGATTAAAGTGTAATCTGCCATGCTTGAATAGTTTTAGTTTTTAGAGGAACCTTCTTACCAATTTCTACAACGACTATACTAATTTACATGCCTGGCAGTAGTGGATAAGGGATTCTTTACTCCAGCCCTGTATCCTCATCAACATTTGTTTCCTCGATGCTTTGGTTACCACATAGTCTGCAGGGTTCAGAAGGATGCTGATATAGATGGAAACATAGCCAGCTCAGTCCTGTCCATGAGAACTATGGCACATTTTGTAATTAAGCCCCTGTGTTTGCAGCCATCTTTTGTGTGGTAGTATAGAGCTTAGATACTGAAGTTTAGAGGCCTAGTCTTCCATCAAAGGCTACTGCACCTGCTCTGGGGAAGAGCCTCTCTGACTATGGACAATGGTATATGTGCAATATGTCTAGGGATAGGCTATGGGGTGCCGTTTCGGAATCCCTTTTAGAGGCTTCCCAAGAATGTTACTTTACTCAGGTATGTGGGTCTCTGATCCTTGGTGTGCTCCCTCCCTCCCTCCCTCCCTCTCCCCCTTCCCCTCTCTCTTTGAAGAAGACCTACCTGGTCACCATCTGAACCCTACCACCTTATTCTATGGAGGCAGGACAAATGCATCATCCTGGTTTCTTTTTAGGACAGCTATTTATTTATCAATGACCTACCTGTGACTCTACCTTTCTTTATTAGCCCATAGTCCTGCAGGATGGGGAAGCATGCTCTGGCCAGACAACAGGCCAACACAGCTAAGCATTCTATTTCAGAACCAGGCTCCCTGATCTGCCATGCTTTGTCCTTTCAGTGGGTGACACGATCTCCCTGGGTCTCAGTTTCCTCTCTGCAAAGTAAGACAAGAGTGTAACCTTTGTGTTAGACTATGGCTTTTTTTGTAGATGTCAGGAACTGGCACCCCAAGGTCACTGTCTTTTCCCAGAGTTCCCTGCTGTCCTTCATGAGGCCCTTTCACCTCTACTTGTCACTTGTCTTAGCTACTTTTTTTCTGAAACTTAGTGTCCTCATCTATAAGAGGAGATGAAGAACAGCTCCATATTCTTGAAGGGGCTGTGGTCAGACCTAAAAATTGGAGCTGGAGAAGGGATGAGGGACTGAGACACCATTTCCTAAATAAAGTCAAAAGAAAAAGCAAAACTTGCAGAATGAGGACTGAGATTCAGGAGGCAAATGAGTAAAAAGGATATTCTAAGCCCCGTCTTCTCTTCTTGGCCCCAGAGTGTTGTTGTCTCTGCCTCCTCAATCAATCAAGTGTGTGCTTGATGCAAAGTGTGGGGTCTTATCTGTATCTAGGCCCTGAATACAGGCAGTGATTGGTTGGCATGTGTTGGATGAATGTGTGAGGGAGGGGATTTGGTTTTTCTAAGTACTTGTGATTCACACATGACAGTATTCCTAAAGCAGAGGAAACTAGTGGGCTGAAAACTGGAGGCCACCAGGCCTTCTAACCTGGACTCAAATCAGGCTCCCACCAAGCTGAGGGAATACTGGGATTTTGGTATCAGCCATGACCTGTAGGTCTGAGCCCAGAGGGTGGTGGGAGAGCTGGGTGAATTTATAAATTCTGCACTGTACTGGAGCAGAACAGGTAGTTGTAGTGACCATTAGAACTATCCTCTGTGGGCTCAGGGGACATTTTGGTGGTGGCACGTGCTTAGGCTCATCATTTAGGAGTAGTGCATGAGAACCAATCTGTTCAGGTGACAACCCAAGGTCAAAGCAGAGAGAACTCTGCAAGGCTCAGACTGAGGTCCCAGCAGGCTGTAACGCTGCCCTTGCAGTTGTCACAGTGAATATGAATAGTAAGTACCACATGACCTCCCAGAGCCAGGCCAAGTGTCCTGGAAGGCTAGAGGTCTTGCTTGATTCATCTGAATCCTCCATGGAGGGCAGGAAAGATCAGGGCTGGATGAATCAGTAAGTACACAAGTGAAAGAACAAATTCACAGTGGGTTGTCTGGGAGCAAGCTCTAAGCTCCAGTGACCAGAAACCATCATATCAGGAGACCGGACCAGTCACTTTGCCTTCCCTAATCTTTGATTCAATCCCTTGTTAACTTAGACTGGGTTTGAAATCAGGGCCTTGGAGGCTATGTGTTTTGCTTGTTCAGCATTAAGATGTAAAATTATACACTTTGAATGCATTTATGAAGAGCCCATGATCCACAGAAGCATCCCTGGCTAACATGAGTATCCTATGAACTCTTTGTGTGTATGTGTATGTGTGTGTGTGTGTGTGTGTGTGTGTGTGTGTGTGTGAGAGAGAGAGAGAGAGAGAGAGAGAGAGAGAGAGAGAGAGCGAAGGCGGACAGACAGACAGACAGACAGACAGACTTGTAAGCTCAAGGACACTTGGCATCAGAAGCATCTACAACTCATTCGCTCTGATGTGCTAAAAATTAATTGACAGAAGAGGGTTAAATAAATTAAGCAAAACAGAGTAAAAGGAGCAGAGGAAGAAAAGAAGAAGGAAACAAAAGGGAATGACAGACTGGTTGGAAAAATGAGCAAGAAAAAAAAAATGTCTTGTCCCAAAGAGAAATTCTAACCTGTCCTCTGAATAAAAAAACAAAACCACCACCAATTAGGAGAAAAGAGAATCAATTGACAGTTACTGCGAGAGACTGTTATTCCTGAGTGTCCAGGCACTGCCCCAAATACCCGACCACAACTGAGCCCAGAAATTCACCCATCTCTGCTCCTGTAAGCAAAAAGAGTTGAGTTCAGGATCAGCAGCCCCCTCAAAAGCTGCCCTAGGGAACAGCTCACCTGGCCACAGTGGTTCACACCCAAAGGCCAGGGGGAGCAGGAAGCTGGCGGTATTGGCGCTGGCCATGGTGCTGAATTATTAATGCTCATTTCAGTTATCCTAAGCTTCAGCAGAAATATGACAAAGCAATCCCGGATAATGAAATCAGCCACATTTCTGCTGTTCAAAGCAGGTTTTCAGGGGGCAAATTTTGCCCCCACAGTCACAGAACTGATTGAGTTACATGTTTGTGGGTGGGGTCTGACTCCCCGTGTTATCGATTGGTATGTAGTACATAGATTAGAGGGACCTGAGGGCCTTTATTACAGTGGGTCAGTGACTGCTCAGAGGCAGATGGTAGAAGAGTCTGCAGAACCAGCAGCTGTCATTTCTGAGAGAAACCCTGGGGGACGGCAGGAGGCCACAGAGTCTTAGTCCAACCTGACAAATCTTTACCATCCCTGCATCTACCTGTCACGGAACTGTCGTACTTTGAATGACATCTGAGCTTGTGGAATTGCTTTAATATGAAGAATGGGATATGAGATCCTGCAGCTTTTCCTACCTTTTCTTCCTTTCTGTCCCCCACCCCCACCTATGTAGTATTAAATTTTTTTTTTCAAAACCCAAGAAACTAGTAATTAAAGTTATATCCAGAAACCCCCGGGCCTCAATCCACAGACAGCTGATATGCTACAGGCCAAGAAACATATGAGCATGCTTTGTTTTCTCACACTGAACAAATAGTCTGCATGTGACTAAAGATATTCACTTTAGCTGCCTATATATTAAAATTAGGGGTGTGACAGAACTCAGAATCAGGAGCTTTTCCTGACATATTTGTATATCCCCAGCCCACAGACAAACAATTCTCAGAGGTAGAAGCTCAGTTGTCACTGTGGTCCTTTCCCCATGATTTGAACAGTGTCATTGGACACCCCCCCCACAAGACATAAAAAAGAAATAAACAAATTCACTACCACATAGCATTTCCTGATTTCCTGATGCCAAAAGCAGGCAGAAGAACTTGACAGATTTTTGTCATAACTGTAATTGGGATTCACACAACATTGTTTCTTAAGGCATTCATCTTCAAAGTGTTATTTTCTTTTGAAATGCTTCAGCTGGGTCATGGTTCTCTCATTACTCCAATCGTAAATCTGCCCAGGAAATAGGAACACTCCTATTCAAGGAATAGAAAATAGAAATCATTTCACGTCTGTAGTGGAGTGACAAGGTTAATGTCACCATGCACCATGAATCAAGTTGAGAATAGTCTTGGGGTGGAGCAGACAAATTTGATCAGACCAGATTTTGTGGGCTAGCCTGTGGTGCCTGGCACCAATGGAGACATAAAGTTGTATTTGAGCATTATTAGCTACTGGGTAAAGCTATCAGCTAGTAGTTGAGAATTTGGCCATTGTGTATTGTGCCATTCACATGGAGTTTGGGACACTCTCAATCCCATGTCATCTCTCATCCAAGGGTACTTTTTTGAGATAGGGTCTCATGTGGCTCAAGCTGGGCTCGAACTTGCTATGTAGCTGAGGATGACCTTGGATTTCTGACTTTCCTGCCTCAGCCTCCCAGGTGTTGAGATACTCCTTCCACTCCCAACTCATTTCCACCCAGAAGAAATTTTATGTGACTCTTGGTATGTATCTAAAAACAGGTGAATAAATCAAATACTTGCTGATAATAAATCATAAGATTTATTTTAAAATAATTCTTTGGTTTGCCTATAATTTTCCATTTCTTAACGATGAAAGCAAATTTTCTTAGTAATGAATGAGCTTCTTTATTTTTACATAAAAAATTAGGTCTTGACCAAACAGTTTCTACTAC
Organism: Micromys minutus; assembly: GCF_963924665.1. Classification (NCBI taxonomy): domain Eukaryota; kingdom Metazoa; phylum Chordata; class Mammalia; order Rodentia; family Muridae; genus Micromys; species Micromys minutus. The sequence goes on from NC_137959.1 coordinate 11,827,132, forward strand.
AAGGCATAAAGCATCTTCAATGTTTTTCAAGTTGATGGATATTTTGATTATATGAGTGTTTGTGCTGAGAATGTCACTTCACATAAGTACATGCACAAAATGACAGGAGTTTGTTTGGGGCCATCTCAGAAATGGTTGTAAATTTTGTTTTAATCCCTAGTCAAAATTCAGTTAATTGAGTTTTAAATAAAATTCAAGTCAGAAACTCAAGCACCGGTCTCTCTATTCTCTCTTCTCTCTCTTCCTTTCTCTCTCTGTCTCTCTGTCTCTGTCTCTCTCTGTCTCTCTGTCTCTCTCTCTCTCTCTCTCTCTCTCTCTCACACACACACACACACACACACACACAGAGAGAGAGAGAGAGAGAGAGAGAGAGAGAGAGAGAGAGAGAAAGAGAGAGAGCGCGAGCGCATACATGCACAAGTGTGCATATTTCTGTTAAATTCAGGCAGGCTTCAGCTACCTGTATGGTGAGTGTCTTAGTGTTTCCATTGCTGTGGAAAGACACTATGACCAAGGCAACTCTTATAAAGGGCAACACTTTTTTGGGGCTGACTTACAGGTTCGGAGGTTCAGACCATTATCATCAAGGCCAAGGCAAGGTATTGTCTAGGCAGGCATGGCAGTGGGGGAGCTTAAAGTTCTCCATTTTAATCTGAAGGCTTTTAGGAAAAGACTGACTTCTAGGCAGCTAGGATAAGGGTCTTAGCCCAGCCCCACAGTGACACACTTCCTCCAACAAGGCCACAGCTCCTAATAGGGCCAAGTGTATCCAAACCACCATAGTGAGCTTGTAAGTCTATGCCACAATTCCAGACTCAAACAGCAAGTTTTAAAAACAAGACAATCCAAAGTACATTAATTTGATACCTACATGGTGAGGGATGATGGTAGGAAAATATTAAATGCATTTGTTTTATGTATTTATGTTTAAGCACATAAAACTTTCTATGTTCAGTAAAAGCATTGTAATTCATAATGTCTGGAATTTGAACCCAAATGTTCAGGAAGGATTTGTTGGCATTGCCCGGGAGTGACATGCCCAGTGCCAAGTGAGCACGTTGTATGTTCAGAACCAGTAAAGTCCTGAGATGCAGCGTGAACAGTGTTAGAAGTGTCTTGAATTTATGACACCTTCAGTTTTGATTTAATTTCTGGCTATTGTGTGTTCAGAAAATTTTGTGTTGCTAAAATTTTTAAAAGTTAGTACATTTATACAGGAATCTATTAGAATTGTTGTCATCAGAGAGCCTTCATTCAGCTGCTGACAGAAACAGATGAAGAGACCCACAGCCAAACGTTAGGTGGAGCTCCGGGAATCCTGCAGAAGAGAAGGAGAAAGAAGCCAGAGAGTCAAGGACACCACAAGAAATCCCACAGAATCAACTAACCTGTGCTCAGAGAGACTCACAGAGATGGAACTGACAATCGAGGAGCCTACATGGGTCTGACCTAGGTCCTCTGTATAGATGTCACCACTGGGTAAGTTTGGTTTTTTGTTGTTGTTTTGTTTTGTTTTATTTATTTATTTTTTGTGGGACTTCTAACAGTGGAAACAGAGGCTGTCCCTGACACTTGGCCTGTTTTGGGACCTTTTTCCTTCCATGTGTTACTTCATCAACCCTTAGTATGAGGGGAGGTGCCTAGTTTTCTTGCAATTTGACATGCCATATTTGGTCAATATTCCTGGGAGGCCTGCTCCTCTTCTGAACGGAAATGGAAGAAAAGTGGATGGGGGAGGGGAAACTTGGAGGAGAGGAGGGAGGTGAAGCTGTAATATATGAGAGAAGAGTAAATTTAAGAAAAAAAATTTATACAGTATTTAATACTAAAAATAATTAAGTACTTACAAGTTGTTTTAGTTAGGGCCTTACTGCTGTGAACAGACACCATGACCGAGACAAGTCTTATAAAGGACAATATTTAATTGGGGCTGACTTACAGGTTCAGAAGTTCAGTCTAGTATCTTCAAGGTAGAAATATGGCAGCATCCAGGCAAGCATAGTACAGGAGGAACTGAGAGTTCTATATCTTCATCTGAAGGCTGTTAGCAGAATACTGGCTTCCAGGCAGCTAGGATGAAGTAAAAGCCCACACCCACAGTGATACTCCTACTCCAACAAGGCCACACCTACTCCAACAGGGCCACTCCTTTTAATAGTGCAACTTCCTGGGTTGAACATATACAAACCATAACAGGAATGTATAAAAATTTATTAAATTTAATTACTGTGTGAATATAAAGATATATGTAGACATTTGCACCTCAGTGCAGTTGTAAATATCACACGACCTACCTACCTTCCTTCCTTCCTTCCTTCCTTCCTTCCTTCCTTCTTTCCTTCCTTCCTTCCTTGTCTCATTATGTAGCCTAGGCTGAACTAGAATTTGCTATGGAAATCAATTTGGCCTCAAACTCACAAAAAATCATCTGCCTCTGCCTCTCAAGTGCCTGGATTAATGGTGTGAACCACATTCAACCCACCCCTCAACTCTTCCACCCCATGAACCTCAGGGATGGAACTTGGTTCAGACTTTGTGGTAAGCGCTTTTATCTGCTAAGCTATCTATCCCTCCCTGTGTTTCATAATACTTCTGCTCAGTTACATGTTTCCATCTGCAGTTTTGGAAGCTGGTGACTCATCTTGAATATTTGTCACAAGGCTCTCTCATTCTCCATAGGGCCCAAGGCTATGGATGCCCTGTGCAACTAGCTTGGGCTCTACTGTGTCTTTGGTTGGGGCCAAGTTGAGTAGTTGATCTTGAGGCCAGACATATGGGTTACCATGACTTTACCTACATCATAGAATGTGTAGCCAAAAGACAATTAATGCAAAAACATCACCTTTTAGAAATTCAGGACCAGAGCTGGGTACAGTGGAATTCACTTGTATCTCTCATGACTGAAGATGTTGAGGCAGGCAGATTGTCTAAGTCCAGAAATTTGGGTTCAGTCTGGGTAACATAGTCCCTTAGGGGAAAAATGGATAAAAACTCAGGACTGGGTCATGGGCTCCCTGACAGTCGATATCCTAAAGATGGCTCTGGTAAAGTCATCAACAAAGAGAAGATACAGAAGAGCTGAGAGTTCTACATCTTTATCTGATGGCTACTTGCGGAATACTCCCAGGCAGCTAGGGCTAGGGTATTAAGCCCACATCCACAGCGACACACCTACTCCAACAGTAGTGTAGTTCTTGGGCCGAGCATCTGTAAACCATCTTGGCCAGCATAGTTCTGTGACTGTCTCTGGGTGGTGAGTCTCAGCTGGATCCTTAGAAGTACCTCGTGTCTTCTGCTCCCTACCGCTGCTCTTCATCAGTGACTCAGAGCATCTCTGGCTTTTTTATTTTCTCCCTAGGAACATTATCGTCCAGTTCATTCTAAAATAACCAGACCCAGCCATCAGATAATACATAGTCTCGGTCACTCAAAACAGGGCTGGCAGGGGTTCCAGCTCTTCTACTTGTCCCTTTCTCTCTTGCACCAAGTATTCCTCTGGCTCTGGTGCTCCCTCCAGATTCCTGTGGCTGCTTGTGCTGTATCCCCAAATCCTGGCAGCTGAATCTCTGTGGAACTGTCAGCACCTGCAAAGCGGAATGGCTGGGCTGCGTCCTCAGAGAAACAACTGCAGATATCACCAAATTTATCACCCAACTTGGCCCCTAGGGTTCCACCCTGACCTTCAAGAATGGAGCAGAGGTCAGTGTATGGGATTCTGGATTTATTTATTTTTATAAATGGATACTGCTAAAGGCGTTGCCTCAAAAGATCATCTCTGTCCTTTGTCCTTGGTGAGAAATGAAGAACTCTGTTCCCTTTGTCCTTGGTGAGGATGAAAACCTAGTCTTGGAAGTTGGGAGGTGAGGGACACTTTGGCTCCCCCAAGGGAAGACTGACTGTGCATCTAGCCTTGTGGAGATTTCTTGGCCACTGAAGGGGAATATGAATTTCAGCCTGTCCTGCAGGTCACTCTGGGTTAATTTTAGCTGCTTCCGTGCCCACGGGTAGACCACACATTTTTCCTTCTTAGCCATGTCCAAGGCTTTCATCCTGCACAGTCTCAGCACCTTCCCAGGTGCAATTGAGACATGTGCTTATGACAGCGTGTCTCCATGAAGACAGATCGCTCTCCCGCCAAGGTCAAAGCTCCCGCTGGCCAGGCTCTTTGGCAAACGATTCGTCAAGCAGGGCAGTGCACAGCAGAGACACCGCGGCCTCGGTCACTCTACTTCTCAAGTCCTTTTTGTGGATTCTTGTGCCCCGTGGAACTTTTCTCTCTCCGCAGTCTGTGTCTGCCCTGACATCCCCAGCCCCCAACGCAGAAGGATGAGTTGGCACAATATCAGAAATGATGACAGTGACCCCAGAAGGCAAAACAAATCTTCTGAAAAAAAGGGGGGGGGCGGGGATTTCAGCCATTTTATAAGGCAAGAGTCATGGTGCCTCGCAGCGTTTTTTTAAAAAAAGAACAGCAAAGACACTGCCTGCTGTGCCTGCCCATTCTGTCTGCCACAGACACTAATGAGGAGGGCTGGGCCTTTGTTTTCTTCCTGCCCAGGCCTAAGGCTGCCATTCCTCATGTTTGTTGTCAAGCTGCTTCTATTGGTCAGGTGAGGGACTACAGAAAAAGTGAGATAAATAAGCTGGAAATCAGGAGAGAGCATTACAAAAGCTATGCTAGCGGGAAGCCTCTTACATGGCCGTCACAGCCTTCAGGAATGTTCTCTCCTCTCATCGTGGGACGGATATATTTCTCAGGAACAGAATGTGGTAAACAAGATGGGCAATACGAAAATGAGAAGAGTGACTTGCATCTTGTAACTAGTCTACTTTTCTCTCTCTCCTCACTCCTGAAAGCCAGCTGCTTGGACGCAGGGCTGGAGTGAGACAGCCAATGTCGGCCGACAACAGCACGGGAGGCGCTGGGGCCTGGGGCCAACTTCACCAGTGAGCTTGGAGCAATGATCATAACCCCAGTCAATACTTGGCTCTCTCCTGATAGAGACGCTGAGCTAAGCCCAGCAGAGACAGCAGCTTCAGGTAAGCTATGGTAGGATCCCTCCTCACCACAGAAACTAGATGATGTTTATTTATAAGGTGTGTAATTCGGGGTGAAGTTTTCACACGGGAGTAGAACACAGGCATCAGACGGAGTTTCCTGATAAAGACTTAAGGGCACGCTGTTGGGATTCTGTAAACCCCACCCCACAGTTACCTGGCAATAGCCAGGTATGCTCCGCCCCAGTGACCTGACACTATAAAGGGTGCTGCGTGCCCCACCTCTCTCTCTTGCTCTCTTTTTCTCTAGGCCTCTTGCTCTCTTTGCCTTGCCCCTCCTCTCCACATTCCCTTCCCCCCTCTCTCTCCACGTGATCGTGGTGAACCTCTGCTTCTCTACTTTCTCTGCTTCTACTACCTTCTTAACTCTCCCTCGCCCCCTCATGACCTGAATAAACTCTATTCTGCACTATACCATCATGTGGCTGATCCCTCCGGGGGAAGGGATTCCCAACATGGGTCCCACAGAGGCCTCCCTCTTGCCCCCAGGCCTGGCCGCACCTCCATGGAGCATACCTCCCCCCAACTCTCCATCTTTTTCCTAACACACGTGACTTTAATGGAGAGGCCAGGAGAAGTCTCAGTGTTCACCATTCCCCATGAAGGACACTAGTAAAGCTAAAGGAACAGAAATCTGGCTAGGAGGGCAAGCTGGATGCCAAAAAGCTCATATAGCAAACATCAGGGTCATTAGAAGAGTTTGGTTAGGGAGAGAGCCTACATTCGTTGTTTGTTTCCTGTCTGTATTCCTCAACCCAGCCTTGAGAAGCAGCCTTCAGAACCCTGTCCCATTGGCAGGAGCACCAAGCCGACTTTTAGCCAGGCTCGCACAGCTGGGAAGAAGCAGGGCTCGGATTCGAGCCAGTATGTTTCTACATATGGATGCAGTAGATTGGCCCGAGTCGTGATATCACGTGACTTTGTCCAACCACTTAGCAGACACTGCCCCCTCCCCTGCCCCGTCCTTGCTTTCTGGGGGAGAGTGGCGACCACCAGTATTTTCACTTGCCCCCACCCATTTGCTTCTCATGAACGTCTGAGGGCACTGCAAGAATCTGTCATTATTGTGCCCGCATGAAAAGTGAAGCCCAGAGATGAAAAATGGCTGGCCGTGGACCACTGCCATAAGGGACCCATAAGGGACAAGAGTCGCACTCTTCCCTCAGTCAGCATTGCTCTAGGGTTGTGACAGTCACAGTGTGACTATGGCCGTTGTGAAATTCCTCCCTGGCGTCCTTAGTAGTCTGTTAGCATAACTCAGCTTGCTGGGCAGCCCTGGCTTTTCTAAATCACTGTTGCTGAAGTTGGGGTGCACGTGTATACGAAAGTTCTCGCCTAACAGCTGAGTGGGGAATATTTACGACGCATGAAAGTCTTTAACTTTCCAGTTTCCACCATTAGCTTCATTTAAATAACTAGGCTTTCTGGTTCATTACTCTGAAGAACTTGAAAGACAGCCGAAATTCGCAGGCTGTATGTGTCTCTCAAAGTGAGTGACTGATCCTGCAGCATTTACTGAGGCTGTTGCCTTTTACCCTTTGTTTAAACATGACTTTTTCAGAAAGGATTCGTCTGACTTTTGGTCCTGAATTAGCCGCCCCTTCCCCCCACACGCTCTCTCATAGCTCACTACCTTTGTCCCTGTTAGCTCTGACCAGTGAAAATAACTCCCCCAGTGGGTAAGATGCCTTCTGTGCAAAGGGGACAACTGGACTTCAGACTCCCAGGACCTTCATAAATGCCTGGTGAGTGGGCATGGCAGCCTTCCTATAGTTAGCTGTGCGAGTTGTACCAGCAAGCTTTAGATTCAGTTGAGACCCTGCCTCAAACAATAAGGTGGGGAAAGATTGAGGGAGACTATGTACACATACATGGAAGTGTTCATGTTGTATACAGGTATGTTCACACACAAGCAAATACACACACATGAAGGCACACCACACACAATCTACACTCTTTCACCTGTGGGCTTAGCTTTTTCAAACCTACTTTACTAAGGGTTCTCAAATGCTTCAACCCTGCTTCTAAGCCCACTGTCTAAAGGTAGGAGAGAAAAGATGGTAAAAAGGACAAGGGAATGTGGACCTGTTTAGGAGAAGTTCTTTGGTGCGATTCCAATTGTTGTCGTCAGGATAGCAAGCAGGAGTCCAGCTCCGTAGTGTCAGGATACCAACAGTCCAGTTCAACCAGTGTCACCAACCATGAATCAGCAGCGGTGGCACCATCCAGAAGATGCCAGGCCAGCACCGAGCAACAGGCACCAGCCAGAATACCAGGAGACTTCTCTGCTGTGCCTCTCTCAAGGAGGTGAAGATCAGCAGAGATGAGGGGCCGACAAAGCATTGCATGGCTATGCAAGCGCCCCGCCCCAGTCTGTTGGGTCCCACTTACACCCTCTCCAAACATCATGGGTCTTGCTTCAGCAAAACATCATGAGTCCGAATCACATGATACAAGCAGAAAATTCCTTTTCATCCTGTCACCCCCCCACCCCCCATGAAAGAACAAACAAACCAAACCAAACCAAACCAAAAAACCCAGAGCCTTTTTATGGCATTCTCTGATATAATCATACCTTAGATCTCCTCCTGTAAGTTAATGTTTTTCGTGAGATTTCAGGGACAGAACAGGAGACTGGCTGCCCTCTGGAAGACCTCCATTGGTCCTTGATGGTTGGATGAAGGAAATGCATAGGAAGTCGTTCCCTGCCATTTGCTTTGGAGAAGATGAGTGTAGAGAGAGGGGTGTATACCCCAGATAAACTCAGAAAGATCTTGAGGCCAAGGTTTTAGTTGAAAGCACTCAGCACCATGAGTGCTACCTTTAGTGTTCGTTTTCTGAGCCCCTTTGGATGTGGGATGTACTTGGATGAATTCTTTTGAATTAAAATGATCATTTGGTGGGGTTGGGCTGTAGCTCAGTGATAAAGCATTCGTTTACTACACATTAAACACTGGGATCCAGTCCTTTAGTTTTAGAGAAATAATGCAATGACCCCATCAGGAACTGTTATGGTTTGGAATTCATGTGTTGAAAGCCTGGTGCCTAATGCCGTGTTCACAAATAAATCTTTTAGGAAGTGACTGGACCACGGGGAGTCTGACCCATCAGGATGGATTTATAATTTACTATCACCCCCTCTTTCCTTTCTCTATTCCATGACCCCTCCCTCATTGTCCCCTCTCTCCTACTGTCATCAACTTCTGCCACCAACAAGCTTTGTCTCCTCACAGACCCACAGCTGTGGAGCCAGCCAATCCCGGACTGAAAACTCCAACACTGTGAACCAAACGAACTTTCCTACTTCGATGTGGTTATCTCAGGTGTTCTGTCAGTGGTAGGAAGCTAAGATGGAGGGAATCCAAGAGGATGGAAGGGACATCTCCAGGTCCTATCACACTGAGACAATGTGACAGCAACAGCAAGTGCAACTGTAGCTGACACTTCTTGGGCATTTACATGTTTCTATGGGTTTGTTTTTGATAAAGAACACTTCACAAATTTGCCTGTCTTCCTTGCACGGGATTGTCTTATAGTTTGGGTTACTGCTGCTGTGACCAAAGCAAGTTACAGAGGAAAGGGTCTGTTTGCCTTACACGTCCACACTGCTGTTCATCACTGAAGGAAGTCAAGACAGGGCAGGAATCTGGAGGCTGGAACTGATGCAGAGGCCAGGCAGAGTGCTGCTGTACTGCTGAAACCATGGCTACCAGCTCAGGGATGGTACCACCTACAATGGGCTGGGCCTTCCCTATAACCATTAGATAATTTTCCTACAGGTTTTTCTGTAGCTCAGTCATATGGAGGCATTTTCTTAATTGATGTTCTCTCTTCTCAGATAACACTAGCTTGTGTCAAGTTGACAACTAGCCAGCACAAGGGGCCATGCTAATCTTCCTTGTGTTGCTCTAGTCTTAGCATACGTGCTGTGGAAGGAAGCCCCCCCCCCAAGGTTTTAAGTCTATCACATGGTAATTGCAAGACCTGACACAGAGATAGTTATTTTGCATATAGACTTTCTCACATGCAAATGACAGGGTGACTGATCTGCCCTGGTTTGCTGGAGACTGTCTAGTCTTAAAAACCGAAAATGCAGCATTCTAGGAACAGTCCTTACAGCCCAGCCAGATGGTGGTTAGTCACCAAGTGAGGGGAAGAATCAGTGGGCTGGGGCCAAGAAATGGGATGCATGAGAGAGGTGGGAAGGGAAAAAAGTGGGAGTCTAGGAACAATGAGTTATGCTCACACTCGGCAGGGGTGGCATACATGTGTGTGTGTGTGTGTGTGTCTATTCATGTATATGTGTCTGTGTGTGTCTTTTTATGTATATGTGTGTCTGTGTGTCTTTGTCTGTGCATGTGTATATGTCTCTGTGTTTGTATGTGTTTTTGTGTATTATGTATGTGTTTCTGTGTGTGCGTGTGATAAGTGGAAGGTGATAAGGTAATTAATTAAGGCAAGAAACAAGATCAGGTCATGCAGATCAGAGAGAGCTACCATGGAAGATAATGTTACTTGCTTCACCCTGTCCAGAACCCTTGAGTTACGCACGATGCAGCAGCTGTGTCAGAATATGCTGGCTGGAGCCTTCCGTCAGCACTTGCCTCTGACTTCCTCACATCCCCACTATTTCCCTTCTCAGGACCCATGGTGGACTGATGGGCAAGTGATCCCCAGGCTTTGGGAACACTTATCTCTACAACAGGAAAAAGCTTGTGGTTGGGTGAGTGCTCATCTCCCAACGATCTAGCCTTAAAGTTTAGACTTCTCCAGACAGGAAGGCCTCGCCTCCACGTCCTGCCCCAAGGAGATGTCACTGTGGGTTGCCCATGAAGGCTTCAGATGGTTCTATTTTGGACTGGCAGTTTTTTGAGTTAGTTATGAACCCTTGCAGCATTGGAGGATGAGGGCCCTGAGGTTCTGATGGAAGTTTTTAGACATGAGTGCTCTTGACCGCAGAAACACCCTGTGATCCTACACAGTGGATAAAAGGGACCTGAAAATCAAATTCGCAATGGTCAATCCTGGGTCTTGATAATGGTGGGAGGTGATGAGGCAGACTCACAAATAAAATAAAATATGGGCTCATTCACACAGGACTCCCAGGAGCCCTCAGCTTTGGAAGGCTTTTGCCTAGAGGAGAAGTGGGACCAAGAAAGATAGTTCTCCCTTCTTGGCTTCTCATATTAAAGTTCCTCACTTTACACACACACAGACACACACAGACACACACAGACACACACAGACACACACACACACACACACACACACACACACACACTCATACACCTGCACAGAATCTTTCTGTATAACCAAGATTCACACTGAATGCTTCTTGCCTCTGACCCAAGTACTGGAATAGTACCACTCACTGCACTTGTATCTTTCATTTTGTGACCTACTGTGTGGTTGCTGGGAATTGAACTCAGAACCTCTGAAAGAGCAGACAGTGCTCTTAACCACCGAACCATCGCTCCACCTGTATCTTTCCCTTCCTAACCGACAAATTATGCTTGTGTATGTTTAGGGAGTACCAAATGCTGCTAGGATGTGAATACAGTATAGGATGGTTTAATCAGGGCAATTAACATAGTCGTCTCAAATTCCTAAAAAAGGATTTGACCAGAACATTTGAAATTCAAATGAAAACATTTTGCTAAATCTACCATGCTTTGCAACTGATCAGAGAAAAAGAGAAAACAAAGAAGGAAACCCCAACTTGCTCCTGCTTGACACTTTATCTTGGAACTGCCGCCTCCTCCCCTCTTCCAGCCTCTGGCACCTTCCCTTCTGTTTCTGTGAGTACAGTTGTAGAAATAAGAATAGGAAGTATGTTCTTTTGTGTTTGGCTTATTTCATCCAAAGTCCTCCAGCCCCATCTATATGGTTGCAAATGACAGAATCTCTTCCCTGTTTTCAAAACCATTATTAACCTGTATCCATTGTACAAAGGAATGGGTTTTATGATAGTCTGGTCCACGTATGTCAGGAATTTTCACCATACTCACCCTCTTCTGCCCTTATTGTGTCTGTTCCTCTTTCCTCACCATACCTCCTTCCACGTTCACAATGCTGACAGTACTTTCATGAACCCTCCTGATTCCACATGTAAGGAAGAACAGATGTTTCTTCTCCAATGTCTGGCTTATTTTCCTTAATTCTATGACCTCTGGTTCTATCCAATGTCCTGGAAACATTGTTTTTTCTTTCTTTCTTTCTTTTTTTCTTTATGACAGAAAACCATTCCATTGTGTGAATATGCACCCACTTTCCTCATTCATTCTTCTGTGGATGGGCATCTAGGCTGATTTCATAACCGTGCTATTGTGAATAGAGCATCAACGAATATGGTGTTTGGGCATCACTTGAAAATCTCTCCCTTTTCAAAGACCATTGAGTACTCCATTGATCCATCCCTTGATGGGCACTTGTGTTGGTTGTATAGCCTAATGCTGCAGCCAACATGGGAATGCAGTCTTCAACACACTGACTCCGAATCTGCATCCCTTCATCCTCTCTCCTCATTCACTTGCTGACTTGTTGTTTTTACATATTCATGGGCACACCCAAATATGTATGTTTTAGCTGTGTTCAAGTCTCCCTAATCCCTGTATATTTTCATTATGAGTTCTAGGTCATGAGTGATTTCCACCCCAGGGAGTGCTTCCTCCACTGAGATGACAGAACCTCAGTCTGGGTGTGGCATATAACAGATGCACTGTGACATCTAGGAACACAGCTGATTGCAACTCCATGGAAGTCTTGGATATTCCCTCAAGAGTCTGTGGTGCTTTTGGTTATCCCATGGGGAGCCAGGCCTTGTGGGAGGCCTGTAAGATGGTCTGGCCTTGAAGTGGGTGTTTTCCTGGCTGCAGATATGGGGAAAATCAAATCTTTAATTCTTATTTGCATTGTCCTTGTTTAAAGGTAATGACAGAGGCAGCTGTGGGTTAATTTTAAAGACAGCTCTGTCTAGTGAACCCCAGGATTATGGAGACCCCAGAAAGAATTTTACTTCTCTTAGGTTTGCCAAATCAACCTTCAGGAGACTAGTCCAGAGGGAAGTTTTTAAGGACCACAGAAAAAACTTCCAAGGACAGCTTGCCCAGACTGCCACACTGTCTTCTGTATTTTGCTGGGTCTCAGCCATGCTGACAATTGGTCTTAGATGAGGCACTGTGTGTGAGATAGGGCCTTAGCATCTACTAATGTCATTTAAAATGTGGCTCCTGTTGTCACCTCACACAGGCTAAGAGTGGAGGTGGGACTCCATTACTTTCACTCACTACAACCTAAACACTACGATCTAGGCAGATTACACTGGGTTTAATTGGGCATATGGTTTTAGAGGATTAGAGTCCACGATGGTGGAGTAAAGGCATGGCTGCAAGAACAGCTGAGAGCTCACAGCACCAACTGCAGGCAGAAAGTGGAACAGCCTGGGAATGGCATGAGACTTTTGAAGCCCCAAAGCCCACTGTGAGTGACACACCCCTTTCAAACTAAGTCACATGTCTTAATCCTTCCCAAACAGTTCCTTGGAGATCAAGCATTCAGGCATGTGGGTGAGCTTATGGGGTCTTTCTCATTCAAACCACCAACCCCATTAAAGAGGTTGAGCCACAGTTTGAACCCTGGTCTATCTAATTACAAATATATGTGGGTGCCCATGGGCACAGAACTAACCCTTTCAAAACAGAATGCCCAGTCTCAGAGGCACTTTGGCAATAGGAGAGGGCGCTGTGTCTCTACTCAACCAGAGATGGCTTTTAGCAGGAAGACTGGGGTTACAGAGTCTGAGCTGGACTTAAATTTACCCTTCCCCTTTCCTCCTTAGTGAAGCAGGAATGATTCCCCCTCAGCCCTCCCTGCTGCCTGGGAAAGAGGAAACTCATCTTTTATTCCTCAGTAACACTAAGACCAAAGCATGAGACCCAAATGGCTCAGAGAATGTAATTGTTGCAGCTTTGCCTAAGAGCAGAAATAGGAACTGGTGTGGGTCCTCTCTGTGGATAAATATAATCAGCTGGATTACAGGCCAAACCCTCCCTTAGCTTCAGCCCTCCATAGTTAAGGGACCTGCTGGCTTTTGGGAACTCTCAGAACCCAGAACCTTTGCTGGGGTCACAGTAATTTGATTTATTTAGGAAATAAGGCAACATTACAAGACAGGGTTTGCAATTTCAATATGCAGAGATTAATTTACATGCAGAACTAATTAGGCAAGCGAAACACCCATGAATTTATTATTATATGAAAAAAAACCACATCTATTTGGAGAAACGCACTCTATAAGGTTGTACAATATTTGCAAACTTAATTGCCAAGTAGAAATTTCCTCTTCTAGTGGTTAAGAAATTTTAAGCAATTAACCTTTGCTGACAGGACCTTCTGGTCCTCAAACAGAACGGGAAAGCTCCAGGCTGTGTGTTTGCAGGAACATCTGGGAAAGACCACAGTGCACTGGGCTCCACCTCAGCCCCAGCCTGGCTCCTGGCCCAAGTGAGTGCCTGTGGACCAAGGCTCCACAGCTGTGAGGCTAGTTCTTACGTTTCTTTTCTATTACAAGAACTTTGCAGTACGACTCTCATGTAAGGCATAATTATTTTCTCTTCCTAAAGGCTTCGTGGCTGTCATGGGTGTATACCAGCTGATTCAAAGTCACAGTGCTAAGGGTGGAGTAGGGTCTTGAACCCTAGTCCACTGCTTCTCTACAGCTGATATGTCTATTTACCGACTTACCTTTCTGCTCCTTCCTGTGTCCGTGAACAAGATGACTATTTGAACAGCTAGAACAAGTCAGCACCCATGGTCTGCGGCGTACTAGGTCCAAAGGCTGGTGAAACACTCGCTTTTGAGTGAGAGTGTCAGACAGACGGACACACACACACACACACACACGGAGAGACAGACAGACAGACAGACAGACAGACAGGCAGAGACAGAGAGAGACAGAGAGAGAAATAGAGAGACAGAAACAGAGACACAGAGACACGCACAGAGAGATCTGCTAAACCTCCCTCCCCCAAAAGCAATTTCTAGGACCTTGGATACCAGCTCCCATGAGTTCTGCTTCCATTAATCAGCCTACCGTCCCTCTATCCTGTTCTATACTTTAGTATGGGTTTTCTTTCTCCTCGAGGATTATTTTTCATATGGACGCAGCTCACTGGGTGCAGGCCTCCTAGAGAGAATCTGTTCTTTCTCACCACAAGCCTCAGTTCCGATAGATTCTGACTGGTTCATTCTGGGGGGTGGGGGTGGGGGTGGGGATAATTTATGTCCAGTCAGCTATAAGCTGATCAGTGTGCACGGCACCGCAAACATGGCTGCTGTAACGGGAAGGAAGGAAAATCAGTTCGCAAAAGTAGCGATGGGATCAGCATAGAGGCCAACTGTCTGGGCGTCTTGCACTCTGGAAGGACAGACAACCCTGAAGCAGGCTGAAGGCTCGACACAGATGGAAGCCCTGATTGCTGAACTGAATGAAGGCTGGATAGCCAAGTAGTCATTCCCACGAAGCCTTAACTTCTCCAGTGAAAAGGTGGGGACTCCACAGTAATTTATCTGGAGTGTGCAGGAAGGAGCTCATCGAAGAGCTGGGCAGAATTCCTCCTCCATGAAGACCAGTTCTCTATGGCTGCATCAGGCGGTCCTGGGTCTAAGGATCCAATGGGACCAGTTCTGGAGGAAAGCCTGGGGACTCTCTGCAGGGCTTCGTTTCCTGGAGGCAGGCTTTTGACACTCATTCACTCGCTCCCGGGGCTTCAGACACAGCGGCTGTAGCTCTGACCAGTATTTCTCAGACACGCATTAGCTCAGTTAAGACTTCAGAACGAACTGCTTCTGCTAGAGTTCTGGCATAACTGGAACCCTGGCGGAGGTCATTTCCAGAATGCCGCTGGAGGCTTTAAAGCTGTGTGGGCTCAGGCTGGCTGTCGGCCTGGCTCTCTTCAAACGGCAGGGTATACAGTTTTCTTAGGAAATGGAGCCAAGCTGTTTGTGGCACTCATTGCTTGAGATCCATAGTCAGCAAAGAAGCAGAGGACCGAGGCTGCTCCAGCCACCAGCCAAACATATCCCTTCCGGGCTTTTATTCCACGTGACACTCTGGGTCTTGAAGGAGCAGAAACTTGAAAGTGATTTCAGACTTCTTAAATTTAGTCTGTCTGTGGTGTGTGTGTGTGTGTGTGTGTGTGTGTGTGTGTGTGTGTGTGTGTGTGTGTGTCTGTCTGTCTGTCTGTCTGTCTGCCTGTCTCTGACACTTCAGTTTCTTTTCCCCGTTTTTTCTTCTTCATTATCAACTTCTTCTTCTTCTTCTTCTTCTTCTTCTTCTTCTTCTTCTTCTTCTTCTTCTTCTTCTTCTTCTTCTTCTTCTTCTTCTTCTTCTTCTTCTTCTTCTTCTTCTTCTTCTTCTTCTTCCTCTTCCTCTTCCTCTTCTTCCTCTTCCTCTTCCTCTTCCTTTTCCTCTCCCTCCCCTTCCCCTTCCCCTACCCCTTCCTCTTCCTCTTCCTCTTCCTCTTCTTCTTCTTCTTCTTCTTCTTCTTCTTCTTCTCCCCCTCCTTCTTCTTCTTCTCTCTCTCCCTCCCTCCCTCTCTCTGTTCATCCTTCTCCCTTTCTCTTTCTCTCTCCCTCTCTCTCCCTCTCTCTTCCTGTGTGTATAAGCCCAAAGCCCCCTTATTCTCTAGGGCAGTGGCTCTCAACCTTCCTAATGTTGTGACCCTTTAATTCAGTTCCTCACTCTGTGGTGAGGCCCAACCATAACATTATTTTGTTGCCACTTCATAACTGTAATTTCACTACCATAATAATTGTAATGTAAATACCTGATTGTTGGAAGTCTGACTGCTATGTCAGCCCTGTGAAGAGATCATCTGACTCCTACAGGAGTCGTGACCCACAGGTTGAGAATCACTGGTCTGGAGCCTCTCTTCCTGACAATATGTCCCCATTGCTGTCGCCCTGCTTAGGCCACCAGTGTCCTAGTCTGCACTGTGATATCACACGGCTAGCTGGTTGTTCTACCTTTAATTTTCTTCCACATTCAATTGTGCCACTCCCTTGACTGAATCTGTTGTGTGAGCTGTTGTGGGAGGCTTATTTAGAGATCCGCCCAAGAACTGCAGAGCACTGGCAGCCCCTGGAGTTCCTGGGCACTGTTGGTGAGAATCAAAAGACTTAGCGATTCTGGGAAGTATCTGGGGGGGGGATCCCCGAAAAGTTAAATGTGCATTTAACACACAACCCAGCACTCTGACTCCCGTGTGTTCTTTAGAGGAACTAAACGCTCATGCTCAGACACAGATGACAAAGGTTTACGGCAACTCTATGAATCACTGTCTCCCACTTGCAGCAAGCCAAATGACTCCCATCAGGGAAATGCGTGAGCATCCATATAATTGGATACAACACAGCAATAAAAATGAATAATTATTGATACAGGCTGCCACATGGTTAATTTTAATGTATTATGCTGACTGGAATCACAGTCTTACAAGGTTACACAAGGCATAGTTCCATTTATGTGACATTTACAGGAAGTGAAAAGACAGTGCCGGCAGAATAGCGATCGTTGGGAGGAGATGGAGGATGTGTCCATAGGCATGAGGTTGGTCTGCACCAGGGTGGTCCTGCATGCTTCTCTGTACATGCCTACACTCCTAGAACTGTTTGATGAAAGCAATGCTTTACTATGGACAACTGGTAAGACGTTCTTTGATAGTGCCGGGTGCCTGGTCTAGCTGCCACCTTCTTCATACCCACCTCTGGTCCCTCTCTCGTGCTGTGCACTAGAAACAGCAGGTACTTACAGCACCTTGAACACCATTTCCCCTTTGCTATTGCATTCCAGGAGCCAAGCTCCCATTGCTGCCTAAACGATGTTATTTTCTCTAGCTTCTCTGATTCTTAAATAGCCAACTATAACGCATCAAGATGCCTCTAGGATACAATCTCTGAACTCAAGGCTAGCCTGTATCCCCCCCCCTCGCCACCCAGGAGTCAGGCAGCAGGAGAAAGTTTGAGGTTTTTCTAGCTGGGTCACACAGAGCAGCAGAGTTCTTAGTGGAGAAGGCTAGAGGATCCGTGACCCATGAGCAACAAGGCCATGTCTTCTCCCTACACCATAATTACACCTTCCTTGGGGCTGGGGGTGTGGGACTGCAGGTGTCTGAGCTGGTGGGTCCTGACTACTCACCCTTGCTAATGCAGCAGGCCAGGGTTTTAATTCCATGGGGTCAGGATTCTGGTGGATGATTTTCACGGTAAGTAGTCCCAGGTGGGGAACTGCTTGGTGGGAGGAACAAGCTGAAAGTGGGTGGTGGGGTTGTGGGGAGGAGGGTTGAGGGGAGCGGAGGAAACAGATGAATGACAAGTCCTCACAAAATGCAGAAGTGCCCTCTGGGCTGAGAGACTGTGTGTGATCGGAGCCTGGAATGTTGGTCAGTGGTTTATAATCTGAAAATGATCCCTGATTGTTTGACTCCTTAGAGAGACTGGTGAGGGCTAGTGAGATGGCTGAGTGTGTAAAGCCACCTTGCTGACTCCAGTTCAGTCCCTTGGACTCTCCTGTGATTGCAGGAAAGAACCCTGTCCCACAAGTTGTCAGATCTCTACACACATGTCACACATGCTGTGGCTCACACGTACACATTCCCTCTCTCTCTTTCTACACACACACACACACACACACATGTGCTACACAATCAACAAATCAAAACAAAAGTGAATGACTGACGGGGCCCCTTGCTGTCCGAAAACCTGGCTCTTTCCCGATAATCAGCTTGCACAATGGATACTTTTTCTGTGACACACTTTGTGTCAGCTGCCACACTGACTTCTGGGATTGGGGACAGCAGAATTCAGGCCTTGTTCAATGAAGCCTCTGACTTCAGGCATTGCTGAGGGAGAAGGATGTTGCTTGGGAAGGCACCGTGTGAGGAGTCTTGACTAAGAGCACGGAAAGAACGGGTTCTGCTGTGGCTGTGGCTGCCGCTTGGCGAGCATCCTCTAAACAGAGATGCCAGCAATGGTCAGTTATCTGCTCATGGTTCTGTGGGCCAATGGGGTCTGTCAACATAATCATCTAGGGTCACCTGGGAGCTGGGCTTCTGGGCAGCCAGTGGGGGGTTGTCTTGATTGCACTGAGGTGGGAACCAGTCCTTGGGCTGAGATCCTGCATTATAGGGAAGGGGGAAATGCGCTGAGCACGGGCTTTCATCTCTCCCTGCTTACTGACCATGGACACCATGTGACCATCTCTCCTAATCCCCTGCTGCAGCAACTTCCCTGCCACAGTGAACTTTAACCACAATCTATGCTTTCAAAGGACTTGATTTGTTTTTAAGCTGATTTTGTGTATGCAGGGTGAGTATGTGGGCATGTTTGTGCACTTGAGCGTGGGCGCCCACAGAGACCAAGGCATAGGATCCTCTGGAGCTGAAATTGCAGGAGGCCGTAAGCCACCCAGATGCTGCTGCTAGGAACTGAACTTGGGTCTTCTGAGAGCACAGCTCTTAGCTCGGAGGAATCTCTCTGGCTCCTCGATTTACATTTCATGTCTCATTTATATGTAACAACTACTTACTCGACATCAGCTAGGTGGCAGGCACTTATGTTACAGATTTCACAGTGAACCGAACATCACCAACATTGCTGTTCTCCTGGGTTTCACACAGTTGTTTGTGGAAGTCAGCCACTGTACAATACACAAAACAAATACGGGCTAGAAGGGTTGGGGAGCTGGCACAGTCAGTAAAGCGGTTGTCATGCAGCATGATGGCCCAGGTTTGGTACCCAGAGCCCATGTAACAGGTGGTGCACGCACATAATCCTAGCACTGAGGAGGCAGAAACTGGCAGGTCTCTGGGACTGGCTGTCCAGTGAGAGATCCTGTCTCAGTACACAATATGGGTCATATTCCTGAGTAATTACAACCAAGCCCCATCTTTACCCAGAGGAACACACACACACACACACACACACACACACACAGGCACATATATACATACATGCACACACACACACACACACACACACACACAAACCAAACCAAAACAAAAAACCCAACAAGACCACTGATCAGTCTCTTCTATACAAAGAAAAACTCCTGTCGTGGGAAAGAAAATGCTCCCCCAATCCAATCGCAATATTGACCTCTGGTGTATCAACAGTGGTCTTCATTATTGTCAAGTACATGTTCACATTCAGGGGTTCAGGTTTTCTATTAAGGAAGACTAGAGATGTGCTGCCACCAGGTACATGACAGGCCCAAGGCCAAATGAGAGCAGGAGCACCCTTCCTTTCAATCCAGGTTTCATCTACAGAACCCTCCCATACAATTTCTGTTATTTTGAGACAGTGCCTAATATGTAGCCGTGGCTGGTCTGGAACTTGATATATGTGGTCCAGGTTGTCCTCTAACACAGATCCTCCTGCCTCTGCCTCTCAAAACTACGATCAGGGGTCACCAGGCGGGGCTTCCTATGATACAATTTAAAAAAAAAAAAAAACAAAAACAAACAAAAAAAAAACGTTCTCAATGGCAACACATTAAGGAAAGAAATATCAGAGAATGCTGTCTGTGGTAGTCTGAATGAAAAGGGCCACCATGAGCTTGTAGAGAGTGTCAATCTTTAAAAGAATAGGACATGTGGTCTTGTTGGTTTGGTGTGGCCTTATTGTCTCACTGGGGGTGGGCACTGAGGTTTCAGAAGCATAATAGCTGGTCCTCAGCTACTCTTTCTTATAAAATCAGTATAAAAGGTTCTCATTCTTGCCTGATGCATGGGCATCAGAACTTACTCCTAGAACTGAAAGAAGTTTTCAAATTAATACAATGCCAACGTTGCTTTGAAATTATATATATATATATAGATTGAATACACTTATGTATGTGTTTTGAGATATGTATTCAGAGTGGAGTGGCTCAACCAAGATCATTAACATATGCATTTCCCCAGGTACTTACTGCTTGCATAAGAACACTCAAGGCTTCTTTCTTCCCAAGGTTCCAAATATGACACATGAGAACTGATATCCCGCTGTGTACTAGCTCTTTGGGGCTTATTCACATTAGCTGAAAAATCTACATCTTTTGACCAATACCACTCTAACTCCCATTTTCTCATCTCTGGCAACCACCACCCTACTGGGCTTCTATGAGTTTAAAAAAATTTTTTTTTATGGCTTCCATCTGTGAGATCATATGGTAGGTGTCTTTGTGTGCCTGGTTTTTGTGTGTTGTCAAAAATAGCATGATTTCCTCCATGATTGGTGCTAAATGGTACTCCATCAATTCTGTTTTTACTAGAGCTGCGTTCTGGAAGTAGCCCCATGCTTTGGTGGCAGCTCATTGGAAGGTATTGCATTGGAAAGCCAGAAAGTAAGCCTCTATTTTCTTTTTCTTTTTATCTATGGGTCTTTTTTTTTTTTTTTTTTTTTTTAGTGCCTGTGTTCATTTAGTGACTTTCTTATGCAGTTTGTTAATTTATTTTCTTCTTCAGTAACTGCAGAGACGGGGTAATATATTGGAATCTTTTTTTATCTTTTAAGATTTATTTATTATAGCTGTCTTCAGACACACCAGAAGAGGGCATCTGATCTCATTACAGACGGTTGATGAGTCATCATGTGGTTGCTGGGATTTGAACTCAGGACCTTTGGAAGAGCAGTCAGTGCTCTTAACCACTGAGCCATCTCTCCAGCCCCTATATTGGAGTCTTATGTCTTCTCTGGGATCACAGATTTTGCTAGTTTTTTTTTTTTTTTTTTTCAAATAAAACAGAAAAACCTTCAGGATTTTGGAATGAATTCATCAGTTCATCTAGCAGGTTTGTTTTGTTTTGCTTGTTTGTTTGTTTTATTAACCAGCAGATGTGTGGGTTTTGTTTGACGATTCTCTGTAGAATCCCAATTCTCTTGGAAGTAGCATTAGGGGTTTGGAATAATACTGAGTTTGGGGAGAATATTGAGGTCCAGAAGTCACAACAATAAAAGTAGACATCAGATCTTTCTGAATGCTTGAGCACGTGAGGCCCTTTCCTTTGAAATCTGTGCTCATTCCACTGAACCCAGGAGCTCAGCTCCGATGCCTGTGATTATTGCACGGGCTCTGCCCATGGCCAGGCTCTGGTGCTGTGGTGCAGTCTGCGCGCAGAGACTTCTTGTGATAAACCTCACTTGGCAATGATGCTTTTCCAGAATCTCCAACCTGCTCCTAGGACAAGTCATCTGGGAGCTTAGGATCAAGGTGGCCATGACCTCTGAAAAGTGAAAAATCTGTCAGTACTTAACCACGGAGACTGCCTTCAGCTATCCTGCCTTGTTCGCTGAGTTCTCCTGTAAGGTTGCCATTTTCATCAGCCACACAAGGACCTTTGGACATGGGTTTTCCAGGATTTCCCTTGGCAGCCTTTGGTGCGTTACCCTAAAACATTTTTTTGATGATACCTGTTTTGAAGTTTGCTCAAAACCATGCACTGTTACTAGAGGAGGGCAGAAGCATCAGATCACCTGGAGCTGGGGGAACAGGTGACTGGGAGATGTCTGAGATGGAAGCTGGGATTTGAACGAGGATTGCTGCAAGAACAGCACGTACTTGCAACCACCGAGTCATCTCCCCAGCCCCTCAAAATCATAATATTTTATGTGCTACAACCTGGACATCACCACCTTGGTTGCCTTCTCTGTCCAAATGAGGAAAACCCACCCCACCACTTCTCTTGTGAAGAGTCTTAGGTTACCCATGACACTTCTGTACTCAGTGTACAACGCACAACCAATAATGAACTGTGACTACCATGGGGTGGAATTCGCTGCAAGTTTTTTGAGGAAGGTCCTTTGTTATCTAGAGGTCAGGTTGAAGCTGAACCTGGCTCTGTGAACATGAACACAGACTCTACAGATTCAAGAAGAACTAGTTAGTCTTGACTTAGGCCCTCAGTGCCACCCTTAGGTTAGCAAATTCTGAGAGGGCCCTGTGGCCAACTAGAAGAGCCAGAATCCTGAAGTGTCTCCCATTGGCATGTGTCCTTCCTTTTCTGCACAGAGCGTGAGCCTGACTGGGCAGGAAGGAGCTTTGAATCAAGCTGGAGGCAGAGGGAGAGAATGATTCAGAGGGGTGAGAGTATACTATTGGATCACCGCAGTGACAGTCACTGGAAGAGGATGAAAAGTTACAGAACTGGACCAAGAATCACCAGTGGCCGGGTTTAGAATGGGATAGAATCAGTCTGCTCAGGCTGCCCTTCTGTGGGTTACCACAGAGAACAGGCCGGTCCTGTGTGAGGCCAGTTCTTCCCTTGTGTACTGGTTCTCATCTCCTTCTGCTTCTTCAAGGACATATCGGCAGCCACTCTGCCCGCCGTCTCCTACGCTTCGATGTTGTCCTTTCTGCTGGATCTTTCCCTACAGCACTCAAGCAGTGCTAATATCTTTCCCCACTTAAATTATCTTGACACCTGTTACTCCATCAATTAATGTCAGATTTCTCTGCTTGCTTCTGCAGTACCTCATCCTCCCAATGCTTCCCTATCTGCTTACACACACACACACACACCACACCACACACACATACACACCACACACACATACCACATATACACACACACACCACATACACACACCACACACACACACCACACACCACACACACAAACACACCACACACACACACACACACCACACACACACACACATACACATACCACACA